>NC_134867.1:66021572-66674072 GCF_049852395.1 Peromyscus maniculatus bairdii
ATCTACTGGACCAGTCTATAAGATGCTCTAATACTCGAGTCCTTTACACACACACACACACACACACACACACACACACACACACACACACACACAATTTCACTGTACCAGCTATCTATATTTTATTCTCTCAGCTCTGATCCTTTAGAGACCCATGACTAAAACACTATGGAAAGGCATGTATGTGTGTCACAAACAACGCCACTCACTCATGGACTTGACCTGTGTTGTGTGTGCTATGTCAGCCTCTTCTCAGCACCTGCAGGGTCAGCCCCCAACTGGACAGGCCTCTGCCTTTGTGGAAAATTAACATGCCGAAGGCGAAGACATAGCACAGTCAACTCCAGGAAGCAAAACTGATCAATGAGTACATGGAGGACTAGTGATGGCCACCCACTGAAAAGGCGTGCTGTATACAAGAGGCCGAGGAGCCCAAGCGGCAAAGAGGACAAATGCTACACAGTGGCCAGAAGGGGCCTTCATCAAAACACCTGTGTCCAGACCTGGGAACTCAGTGGCACTGGCAGTGACAAAAACAGAACTAAAGTAAAGCCCTGGAAGGCTGAGTCCTTGCTCCACCAGGGTGAGGGTGGAGTCTGTGTGTGTGTGTGTGGCACTTTCTCTGCATGGTGGGGAGTTGCTTTGAGCAAACACTGGGCAGAAGCTGACTAACTTTGAGAGTTGAGAATTAAATGCAGACACGGAGAGATCAAGGCAAAGGAAGATGGTTAGACGTTAATGTCAGAATCCAGAGGGAGGATTTGGTAGATGTGGATATGATAGATGTCCAAATGTGAGACAGCGTTTAAAGGTAAAACAGATGGAAGTCCACAATGATTGGATCTGGAGTGAGCTGAGGTCCTAACCTGAGCAAGTGCAGAATAGAGCTCTGGTGAATTCAGAGAGAAAAACAGTAAGGGGTAGAGCAAGAGCGGCAGTGCCAGCCATCGACAACGCTCTCAGACACGACAAGGAACTCTCTATTTTTTATATTTTTGGTTTTTCAAGACAGGGTTTCTCTGTGTAGTTTTGGTGCCTGTCCTAGATCTCACTCTGTAGAGCCAGGCTGGCTTTGAACTCACAGAGATCCAGCTGGCTCTGCCTCCCGAGGGCTGGGATTAAAGGTGTGCGCCACCACTGCCCCACAATGACAAAGAACTTTTAGCAGAAGTATCTGGAGACTAAACTAGGAGAAGCTCTGGACAGAAACAAAGGGGTAAGCCATCAGCACATGAGAGTTTTGATGGGAGAAAAGAAAAAGCTGTATTTCGGTGAGGTGTTGCAAGTGAGAAGAGAGGATCCAAGCAGCCAACAGGCTCTGAGTGAGGGTAAAACTGACCACACTCACCAGGGTAGAGGCAACCAACCACATCCTTCTCCCCTCCATGCACAATCCAAGCAGCAGACCCAGAAGTGCTGTGAACACAGCTACCCAAGATGTGCCCAGGAACCAAACACAAGTAGGCTCCAACTCTGTACAGACAAAAGAGCCACACTGAAGCTTACGGCTTCCTGGAGCTCCTCTGCCCTCAAACCCATAATGCAAGTTCATTCTCATCTCCACAAGCTTCAGCATAGTAAACTGTACATGGAACAACCTGTTATGTACTGTGACAGATGGCAAGTGAGCACTGGTGCTATGATTCAGAAACAAGTTTCTACCCAAGAACAGACCATTCATGCACCAACATCCATGTGAGGAACCTAAAGCACAGTAACCATGAACATGGGAAACAAAAACCTCAGAGGACACCTTACTACACAGCCAGCTGTGGAGCTACAGCCTCAGAAGTACAGCCACTTCTAAAACAGAGGATCGTGTGTCCACGGCCTTGGGAGTACAGCTCCTCTAACACAGAGGATCATCTGCCTACAGCCTCAGGAATAAGTCCCTTCAAGCACAGAGGGCCATCTACCTACAGCCTCCAAGTGCAGCTCTTTCCAGCACAGGACTGTCTCCATACAGCCTCTTCTAACACAGAGGGCTGCAGATCTATAGCCTCGGGAGTGCTGTTCTCTCTAACAAAGGGTGCTCTCTGCCTACAGCTTCAGGAATATAGCCCCTCTAACACTGGACTGTCTACAGCAGCCTTGGGGGTATAACTGCTTCTAACACAGAGGGCCTACCTATAACTTTAAGTGTATATGTATTAGTTACTTCTCTATTTCTGTGATAAAACACCAGGATCAAGGCAACTTAAAGAAGGGTTTATGCCAGGCGGTGGTGGCGCACGCCTTTAATCCCAGCACTCAGGAGGCAGAGGCAGGTGGATCTCTGTGAGTTCGAGGCCAGCCTGGTCTACAGAGTGAGTTCCAGGAAAGGTGCAAAACTACACAGAGAAACCTTGTCTTGGAAAAAAAAGGGGGGGTATTTGGGGTTTATAGTTTCAGAGTAATAGAAGCCCAGAACCATTGTGGTAGGGGACATAGCAGTAGGCAGATAGAAATAACAGTGGAGCAACTGAGAGCTTACATCCCAATCCACAAACAGGAAACAGAGAGAATACACTCAAAATGGTTCTTTTGAAACCTCAAAGCCCATCCCCAGTGATATACCTCCCTCAATAAGGACACACCTCCTAATCCTTCCCAAACAGTTCTACTAGATGGGGACCAACATATAAGCCCATGTTGACCATCCTCATTTAAATCACCACAGCATAGGTCCTTCTAACACAGAAATATCTACCTACACCCTAGGAGTACAGCCCCTTCTTACACAGGGTACCATCTAACAGCCTGAAAAGTACAGCCCCTCTAACACAGAGTGTTGTCCATCCACAGCCTGAGAGTACAGCCCCTCTAACACAGAGTGTTGTCTATCCACAGCCTGAAAGTACAGCCCCTCTAACATAGAGTGTTGTCCATCCACAGCCTGAGAGTACAGCTCCTCTAACACAGAGTGTTGTCTATCCACAGCCTGAAAGTACAGCCCCTCTAACATAGAGTGTTGTCCATCCACAGCCTGAGAGTACAGCTCCTCTAACACAGAGTGTTGTCTATCCACAGCCTGAGAGTACAGCCCCTCTAACACAGAGTGTTGTCTATCCACAGCCTGAAAGTACAGCCCCTCTAACAGAGTGTTGTCTATCCACAGCCTCAGAGTACAGCCCCTCTAACACAGAGGACTGTCCATCCACAGCCTGAGAGTACAGCCCCTCTAACACAGAGGACTGTCCATCCACAGCCTGAGAGTACAGCCCCTCTAACACAGAGGACTGTCTATCCACAGCCTCAGAGTACAGCCCCTCTAACACAGCCTCAGGAATACTGCTCTTTTTAATGTGTAAATGGCAATAATCGCATACCAACCTGTCTTCTGATAACTGGTGTACCTGTCAGAGCAAATACAGAACTCCTAACTGTTCCTGGGGCTTCATATCTGCTTGGCCCCGATGTTGGCACAGCTTAACCACCATCTTCCTGTCCACTTACTCACCACTGGTGCCTTCTGTCCCTGCTCCAACCCTGTTCTGCCCTTTCCCCTAGCAGCTAAGCACAGCTCTACATCTTCCCCCTTAGCCCAGCAGCCTCAGCAACAGCTTCTTCCCTGGGGCTGGTTTAGGTTATCTTAGCGATACATGCTCTGCTTACATTTCTATCAGCCCACTTCTAAAACCTCTTGAACTCTGTTACAGCCTCTTTAACTTGTATTCATTCTGTAACTCAGATGGATGGATGGAGGGATGGATGGACGGATGGACGGACGGACGGACGGACGGATGGACGGACGGATGGATGGACGGACGGATGGATGGACGGACTTACTCTCTGCTGTGTCATATGAAAGCTAATACTAGTTGTTAAGACTGGAATAAAAGAACATGCATTACCTCAGCTAGATTACAAGGTAGAAGGGATTGTTTGGAAATTGCCGCCAATGAAAATGCCACACCTTGTGAATTCATATTATTCAAAAAAATGTTAAATTGTGAAAAGACACAAATCTGTCTGGCTATGTTTCTGGCATACTTCACTCATGCCACTGAGGTACAAACTGTTATACAATTCTGTGGTTACCTGGCATCACTAAGCATAACACTATAAACACATATCTGGGATTTTTCCCACCTAAGCCATGAGCCTCAGCTGGGAAAGCTCTCACTCACATACTTCCTCAGTCTCTGCCAGCCAGGCCCTTCACACCCAGAGTCTCTGCGGCCACACCCTTTTGTCTATCCCTGGCTCCAGCTGGGTCTCCCGTCTTCAGCTCCAGTCACATTTCTGCAGAAGTCACCTGTGTGCAAACAGGCTGTCATCTGAGTGGGAAAGTCCCCTACAGAGAGCAGGCCTCACTCCTTCACCACTACATCTGCAACATGAAACACAGCAAGCACCCGGGTCACTGATCCATGAGGCAAGACGCTCCAAACTGTCCACAGACCCTGGAGGTCTAAACATCGATATTTAAAATAAGAAAAGGAAGAAGAAGAATACCAGCAAGGCTCTGCACCCGCATGTCACACAGCAAAGGTCAGCGGAGCTAATGACAAGGAACACTTAGACACAAATGTCCTTATAGAGACGGTCCACTCCTGGGTGGTGCTAGGATTAAACACACGGTCTCCTCCACGGTAGGTGTCTTAATTAGGGCTTCTGTTGCCATGAAAAAATATGATGGCTGAAAGCATGGGGATGAAAGGTTTATTTTATCTTACAGGAAAGTCAGGGCAGGAACTCGGTAGGAACTAATGCAGAATCCATAAAGAAACACTGATTGCTGACTTGCTTCTCATGGCTTGATAAGTTTGCTTTTTTATATACCCCAGGATCACCTGCCTGGGACCACAACACCAACCATGGGCTGGGCCCTTCTGTGCCAATCATCCATCAAGAAAACGCCCTACATGTCTGCCAAGAGGCCAATCTGATGGAAGCTTTCTCTCCATTGAGGATCCCTTTCCTTAGATGGATCTGGACTGTGTCAAGGTGAAAATAAACCTCCTAGGACAGCAGGTGCACACTCTACCTCCCTCTCAGACCCATCCCCAGCACCTCTACCTCCCTCTCAGACCCATCCCCAGCACCTCCCCATTATGTTGTTGAACTGTGCTCTACATCTTTGTTTACCTTTAAGTGTCTTGTCTCTACAGTCGTCTACATTCCACATTATAACACAATCCTGTGATGCAGAGCAGAGCTGAAGTGGATCTACTTGATTTCCAAAAACCACAGCAGTAATCAGCTGATGGTGTCCTTCTAAGGTGAGAAGCTTAAAAAAACAAATAGTTTACTTACAACATAAGAAATATAGAGAAAAACAATATAATTTTGAACCTAGGTTTTTAAATATATTTATTACACATGTTGACTTTTAATTCATTGAAATTTCTGCATGTAATGCTGATTCTTCCGTCAAATGACCACATCATTACTGTTTGTTATCATACATTGTTACAGTGAGGCGGGGTACTCGCGCTTCTCTTCCTTACCAGGTGTTAATAAATGTGTACTGAGTACTCAATGGATGCAGAAGAGGTGTTGGTTATGCTGGCAGCTAAGGAGAGAGGAGCTGGCAGAGGATAAACACATTTGGGCCATTAGACAGCAGGGGATATGGAGGCCCTCCTGGCTCCAGCAGTAAGTAAAACTGTAGGGTGTGTGGCCTGAGACTGCTGCTGACACCATACAAGGAGACTGGATAGCAAACATGCCAGGAAACTGGAAACCAGTACTCAAGCACAAGCGGCCAGGATGCTGGGATGCATTTGTGTGTGAGTGTGGAGGAAAGACTGGGATAGCAAACATGCCAGGAAACTGGAAACCAGTACTCAAGTACAAGCGGCCAGGATGCTGGGATGCATTTGTGTGTGAGTGTGGAGGAAAGACTGGCAATGAGAACTTGTGGGCTAGAGAAATAACAATCCTGATGTAGAAGGGGAGGGGGAAAATAAATTTCCCATGGTCAAACTAAAAAGGAAAAGCATGCAAATGGAAGATGGGGTGAGATGCCAAGAGGTCAGGGGTCCTTTGGTCCTTTTGAAGGTCAAATACAATAAGCAGTTTAGGATAAGGGGTATTACAAGAAATACTCCACTCCTGGTAACACAGGCTTGTCTGTCTGCATATGATTCTAGGTGAGAAAGACAAGAAAACTGGAAGACATGTAAGACTTGATGGCTTTTCTTGAAGGCATCAGAACACTGAAAAACTATGATATCAAGAGAAGAAAATTATTGTCTCATAATGATATCATCCACAAGGGCTGGGGCTATAGCCCAGGTAGAGCATTTGCCTACCACCTGTAAGGTCCTGGGTCTAATTCCTAGTGCTCCCAGAAAGAAAGAAAATCTCCCTCAAAAATGATGGTCAGACATTCTATAAAACGCTGCTGAGAAGCTAAGACATTAAAAGACCTAAGAACAGAGACACAATATAATCAAATGCATCCTTTTCAAGAACGTATCAGAAATACCACATAGGAGGAGGGAGAGACAGTTCATTCTGTCATGTTGGTCTTGTATAGCCATCCTGAAACCAAGCTAAGTGCCTTAATGTAGGAGATGGGGCGGGGGTATGGATGGATGAACACATTTCTGCTAGAATTCAACCTCCTGAGACGGGGGCATCATGCTGCCAACTCCCAGCCTTAGAATAGGAATCCAAAAAAGACCAGACCCAAGAAGCAAAGAAACACCTGCCCTTATCATGCTAAGCTACCAGAAGCAAGCATAAATTCTATATGGAAAAAGAAAGTTCATCCTGAGTAATCTATAAAGACCTTCTTCACACCAACATGAAAAACACAGAAAGACAAACAAACAAAAATTCAAGAGATCCCAGCACTGCAAACAAAAGGGGTGGGCCTTGAACACCTGCAAAGTGAGTATCTAAGTGGCCAATCATCATGCAATAAGACCCTGACTCCTAGTCATCATAAAGCATGAAAGAACTGTGTAACAGGAGACTGCTACATGTAGCTAGAGTTTTCCTGCCTTGCCCACAGTCAGAACAAATCTTTATCACCTGCCAGTCCCACAGCCACTCAGACCCAACCAAGTAAACACAGAGACTTATATTGCTAACAAACTGTATGGCTGTGGCAGGCTTCTTGCTAACTGTTCTTAGAGCTTAAATTAGTCCATTTCCATAAATCTACACCTTGCCACGTGGCTCATGGTTTACCGGCATCTTCACATGTGCTTGTCCTGGTGGCAGCTGGCAGGAAAACTCTAGCTACAGCTACACCCATCAGGGCTAACCTAAAATGATCAAGTACAGTCATGGTGTGATCAACTGTAGCTCTAACCATCAGCAAAGACACAGCTTTGCACAACCACTTGAGAACCTCCCAGGCATTATATATTAAGTCTGTGTGTCTCTTGTAACTCAGCCCTTTCCATGTGTGCACCAGAAAACAGCAATAAATAAATAAATAAATAAATAAATAAATAAATAAATAAATAAATAAATAAACAGATAAAATAAAGCAAACTTCCACCAACAGTACAATGGTTAAAAGGCAGTCTATTCTGTGTACTATGAAGCCATGAAAAGAAAGGACAGGACTCTCCTAAATACACACAAATGAAAGAAACTGTTACTAAAGAATGCACAATGTGAAATTCCATTCACATCAAGTGAATTCCCTAAATACACACCAATGAGAGAAAGTGATACAGAAGAATGCACAATGTGAAATTGCATTCACATCAAGTTAAAGCATGACGGAAATGTGTCCCTGGTGCCAGAAGTCAAGATGGCATTGCATTTGGCCAGGAGAGGAGACCTGGCCTGGCCACAGCTTCCCAGGTGTGCACACTTACATGCAACACTTTCCTCCTAAACATTTTTTTCTTCACTGCAAAGCAAGAAAGCTCAAGCTGGAGTGTGAATGGAGGAGGCTTTCTTGAGTTCGGATGAGCCTTTTTTTGCTCATGTCCTTTAAAAACTTTAAAGAGAAAGTTAATTCTAGACTATTTGTATTATAAAATTAAGAGCTTAACAAGATGATTTTGCTTAACAACATTGCTCTGCCATAGCTCATGGGTGACTCCATGGAAGCTAATGTTTCCAGAATATCGGAGAAATAAAGAAACAGGGCAAGGTCTCTGTGACCCTGGATCTAACAAGAACACCCTTGGTTTGTGACCTGCCTGGTGAGAAGTGCCCCTGGGGCTCCACACACAGAGATGGTTCCCATCTAAAGGAAAAGCACAGTGCTGGGAGCCACAAGCAAGTGGAGCATGAGCTGTAGACTTCTTGGATTCAACCAGGTATCTCTCTGCAACTACATCACTTGTGCAGCCATCAGTGGAGGGTATCTCTGGATACACGTCCATTATCAGTCTGAAAATACAAAGCATATGTAAGATGAGGGCAGGCCCAACATCAAAGTCTAGTTGATTCATCACTATTAGCATGAGAATGCATATCACACTTATCCACTCACCCCTGCCTCCCCCAAAGAGGAAAAGGTATCAGTGAACACAGAACGACCTCTACTCCTTTTGCATTGTCTCCACTTCACGGGCCTTCCTCCACCTTCCGAGTCTCTTTCAGGACTGTGAAGGTGAACAGCCACCTCCCAGTGACCTGGCCTGAAGGGAGGACCCCTGCGTAAGTGGTGTGGTAGTTCAAATTGACCCCCATAAGCTCATAGGGAGTGGCACTGGCTCTGTTGGAGTAGGTGTGGCCTTGCTGGAGGAAGTGTGTCACTGTGAAGGCGGGCTTTGAGGTCCCATATATTCTCAAGCCATGCCCAGTGTCTTAGACCACTTCCTGATGCCTGCCAGTCAAGATGCAGGAACCCTCAAGCTCCTTCTCCAGCACCGTGTCCTCCTGCACATCACTGCCTACATGCCACCATGCCGAACCATGATGATAATGGACTAAACCTCTGAAAACATAAGCCACGCCAATTAAATATTTTTCCTTTATATAAGAATTGCCATGGTCATGGTGTTTCTCCACAGCAATAGAAACCCTAACTAAGATAAATAGAGTTGGTAATAAATTACAATAAGAACCAGGAACCCCCTAGAGCAGCCCTGGGATGCATTAAAATATCTCAGTGTCTGTGATAGAAGTCAGGTTATTACAGATTACATCATCTGTGATTCGTGGCTAAGTCTCACCAAACATCTTAAACAACGTTTCAGATATTTTATTTACTTTGCTGAATCATTTAGTGAGCATGACCACCTTAAACCCATGTAGCAGTAGGCTAGAGGAATCCCTGATGCCACTCATCCCACTGCGAGCACAGACATACTTGAAGGCACAACCAACAGATTTTTAGGCAGGTGGTCTCTGATCAACACGATGCCCACACCTCTCTATACACAGAGCTGATCATGTCCTAGTCCATCCTTTAAAACTTTGTCATCAGAAGGAAAATTGTCTCCAAGCACAAACCTTCTTACT
The DNA here is from genome assembly GCF_049852395.1 of Peromyscus maniculatus bairdii. NCBI lineage: Eukaryota > Metazoa > Chordata > Mammalia > Rodentia > Cricetidae > Peromyscus > Peromyscus maniculatus. The sequence goes on from NC_134867.1 coordinate 66,030,939, forward strand.
GAGAACTACAAACAGTGAGATTTAAATAAAATACAGCTTAACTGATTTCTGAGCCAGTGAAACTTATAAAAATGGGCCCTAGAGGCTCTGTCAAGTGTGCTGGCTGAGTGGCCATGTTTGACGAAAGCACCCTCCTAGTCCTGCAGTGTCCGTTACAGGTGATTCTCGTTTATACTCTCATGTACTGTAAAATGTAACTAACCTATTGCAGCCCAAGACTACAGAAACTAATGTTGCTGTTTTCTTTTATGGACATGTTGTGCCTGTCAAACTGCCCTTTAAGTATTTGTTTATACCCATAGATAAGTGCTGCTCTCACCTTTGGTCAGGGAAGCTTCCTTCTGCAGTGGGCAGCAGTGACTGCAGAGACTAAATACAAGTGACTGTTGAACAACCAGTCATTAATGAGACATCTGCATTACTCCCTCCAGGGCTCGGAGAACATCACTGAAGGAGAGGAAAGAAGGTAAGAGCCAGAGGAAGGGTGGAATGTTACGGAACGGTCTGCTGTGCAGGACATGGCCAATGCCCTCTTGAATGATTACCTACATACAACTGAGCCTGTCAAGATTCCGTCATGGTGGGGGTGGCCATGATCCCCACTTCTCCCTCAGAATTTATAGGTAATTTATAGCTAATGGTTGCTGGGGAAAAGAGAGACATTTTCTTCAATTCATTTTCATCACTGGTAAGGTGTTCATGTTACCACAAAGCCCTTCACCCATGCTCCTGTAAACATTCATTGGGTCACAAAAAAAAAAAAAAAAGGAAAAAAAAGATAAAAATAGGAGAACTAATTGGGAAGAGGATTGGGATTAGTCAGGGTGGGAGACATAAATATGATCAAAATGTATTATATACATGTGTAAAATGTCATAACAAAAATCATCACTAATTAAGACATGCAAATAAAAACATTTTAAATGGGGAGGGGCTGAGCATCAGTAATCTATTAGCTTCCTATGAATGTAATGTGACCAGCCACCTCACATTCCTGCCATCCCCAGTATTCCCTCCATTTTCATACCATGTTCTACCATCCCCACCTCCCTTGGTGCCTCTTCTCCCATCCTCATGACTCATTTCTAGTTTCCAGGTCTTTACAGACATTCCAGATTAAACAAACAAATCTATAAAATCAAAGCTGTAATCCATATCAGAGGACATGCAGTGTTTGACCTTCAGGGCCTCAGTTATCTTCATGTATTTCCATGCAGTTCCATCCACTACTCTGCACAATTCATGATTTCATTTTTCTTTACAGCTGAATAAAAGTCTGTTGTGCATATGCACCACATTTTTATTATCCATTCATTGGTAAATGAACATCTAGGGGGATTCCATTTACTAGCTATTGTGAATAGAACAGCAATGAACATAGATGTGCCAGTATCTCTGCAGTAGGGTGTAGAGTCCTTTAGGTAGATATCCAGGTAAGGTATAGTTAGGTAATATGCAGTCTCGTTTTTAATTGTTTGAGAAACTGCCAGACGGATTTCCGTAACAGCTGCACAAGCTTGCACACCCACCGTCAGTGATTAAGCATTCTCCATTTCCCCATCCACAGCAGCATGGGTTGTCATTTATACTCTTGATGGTGGCCACTATGACTGGGATGAGGTAGAATCTCAAAGTAGTTTCCATCTGTACTTCCTGGGTAGCTAAGGAGGTTAACACTTTTTTAATGTTTACTAGACATGTGTAAACAGGTGAGCTTCTTCTGTGAACTCTGTTCAACTATGTAGGCCATTTTTAATTGGGTAGTTTGTTTAGTTTTGGGGGGAGGGGTTCTTTGTATATTCCACACAATAATCCTGTCAAACATATAGATGGCAAAGATTTCCACCCATTGCACCATCAGAGTCTCCCCTATGCCCCTAAGTGAAGTTTATGCTATAGTATTTCTTTTCACAGTTTCAGAATTTCAAAGACCTCAGTCTTACAGCTCTAACTACCACTGGTCTACTGAAGAACACAGGCCTATGAAACTGCACAGACCAGACCTAGCATACAGCAGGCACCCATGCACATGCATGAGGGACCAACATAAGACAGACAACACACGGCAGGCACTTGTCCATGTCTGTGAGGGACCTGCATGGCCATCACGCACCAAAGGCCCCGTACTATCCCTCATCTTCAGGTCACCTGCCTCTCTTTCCAGCTCAAACTGTTGCTTTATGAATTACTGGTGAGAACTAAATTAGAATATAAATTCTCCCATCTCCTCACACCCCGGGTACTATGGCTTGGAATATTCTACATAGCTGGTGCTTTTGTTTCTTGCTCTGGTGCTGGTGTCTTCCATGGGCAAATATTTGCTTCTAAAAGACAACTTGTCTGAGTGGAGGGGTAGATCAGTAGCAGTAAGGGCAGGAATCAGCAAGGCCTCACTGGCTATGGAAACAGAAATTTGCTTAGAGACATTGAAAGATGGATCCCCAGATCCTAGAGTTTCTAACAGTAAACGGACTCCTAGGGATTTATCTCAGCAACACTATGGTGTCCTGCTGTGGCTCTGGTAGACAGCTCCTGGCATGTTCCAGCTTAGGACCATAGCAGGTGAGGTGGCAACAATCCCCTGCAACACTGATAAACCTGTAGGTGCTAGGCGCTAACTGGAGGAGTCAAACATGCTTCCTAGGTCGTTGGCCTAAGCAACTAGGGCTGCTATTTCTGAGACAGAACAGCATGGAGTATCATAAATTAGCCTGTGAATGTGATGATTAGATGCAAAGCTTCCATTGTGACGTTCTCTAGGCTCTGAATCCAACTTCCTAGCAATTACACGGGAAGAAATAGGACCCACTTTGCTAACCCATCGTGTGTAAATTTGGAGGGTGGCAATCTGAGTGCCTCATGTTGTTCATCCAGGGGCTAACAGGACACAGGAGTATGAAAGAAGGCATGACAGTAACACTTGACAAGACACATCTCAGGTGGAGCAGTAAAGGCGAGTGTAGCACGAATCTTAAATGGTCTTATTAATAAAAAAAAAAAAAAAACTCGGAGCCAAGTATAGGGGTGAATTCTGAAAGATCAGAGAAACAGAACAAGCCACAGCTAACCTCACCTCGACAACTCCTCTTCGAATCCTGTTTCCACGAATCCTCGGACTGAAAGTTTCTGAGTCCTCACCCTAATGGATCTCAGCTGAACTGCTGCTAAAAAGCCTAAAAGTTTAAAAGCTTCTAGTTCCAGGTCCTCACACCTCATATATCTTTCTGCTTCCTGCCATCATTTCCTGGAATTAAAGGCCTGTGTCTTTCCCAAGCAAGACATGAGATCTCAAGTGCTGGGATTAAAGGCGTGTGTCACCATGCCTGGCTGTTTCTAGTGTGGCCTTGAACTCACAGAGATCCAGATGGATCTCTTCTTCCAGAATGCTAGGATTAAAGCTGTGTGCTACCACTGCCTAACCTCTTATGTTTAATATAGTGGCTGTTCTGTTCTCTGACCCCCAGATAAGTTTATTGGGGTACACAATATATCAACTACAGGCAAGTATCTGAGAAAGATGTTAAGCATAGGTAATTCTACAGTAAGAGACCAAACAAATATGCACACATATGCACGAACCTTCACATATGATCATGGGCACACACATACATACCAATTCATACTCAACAAAGCTTGAGCACATACCCATATACATATAATTTGATGCAAATAGGACTGGTAGAGAAGGAATATGGTGACAATTCAAAGACACTGTGTGAGAAGGATTCTCTATGGGAACAGAACTCAGAGAACAAATTTATATAGAAAGAGGATTTATTAAAGTGGCTTACAGGCTGTAGTCTAACTAATCCAACAGTGGAAGTCCAAAAATCCAGTAGTGTTCAGATAGTCTTCATTATATGCCGGAATCCCAAAGAAGTAGGTACTCTATGCCCGTGATGGAATGAAGTCGCAATCAGAGTGAGGGCCTGCAGAAGAGCAAAGAACTTCTTCCTTCCATGTCCTTTATATAGGCTGCCACAAGAAGTGTGGGCCAGGTTATAAGTGCGTCTTCCCACTTCAGATGATTAAGAAAAAAAATTTCTCACAGGTATGCCCAGCCACTTGGGTTTTAGTAAAGTCCAGATGTGGTCAAGTTGACAAGCAAGAATAAATGTCACAGACAATGCCACATCTTTTTTAATATAGTATTTTTTAATTTATTCCTTGAGAATTACATAGTTATATAATGTATTTTGATCATACCCATTCCTTTCTCCCCCTCCTTCAATGTCTCCTGGAGTTTTCCATCAGTACATCCCCCTCCCATCTTCCTGTCCTCTTCTTTTTGTTTTTTAAAATAACCCACATGCATGGGTCTGGTCCTATTCAGCAGAGCATGATCAACCTACCAGTGGCCACACCACCAAAGAAAATTGACTCTCTCTCCCCTAGAAGCTATCAGCTGTCATTAGTTCTTCAAGTAGGGGTGGGGTCTCATGCTGGATTTTGACTGGCTTGGTCTTGTAGAAGTCTTGTACTGACACAAATCTTAAAAGTAAAAACAGAAAGCAAAATGGCTCCTGGCACTCAGCACTTAACATTCCTGGACCTGTTTCCAAATGGAGAAAGCATGAACAAGTCTTAGTTCGCTGAGATGTTCACAAGAAACGAACTCGAAGAGGCTCTCTGGTAAGAAACAGTCACAGGAGACTGCCTTGAACACCAAGGGGAGGAAAGCCTGACTGTGCAGAGACATGGCCATCTTCCGGAGCTCTGAGCCCTCAGACTGCTGCTGCAGCCTCTCTTTGCCGCTGGCGCCTGGCATCCGCACTGTAGCGCCTGCCCCTCCTTGGGGCAGCACTGTGCAGCAGTCAGAGGTGGGGGGAACCTGGAAAACTAAGCCATTCCACAGGAAGACTGAGACACACATTTCTAGTTTCAGCGCCCTGGATTAGCTGACTGACTGACTGACTGTCCTCTGTGACCAGAGGTCAGACAGCCCCTAAAACTGATTGTCATCATAAAGTTAGTTTTATCTGTGAACACATTGGTTTTTCTAATTGATAGCCTGGCAGTTGACACAGCAGTCACCTAGCCATTTTTCATCCAATACTTTCAGCTTTCTCCCTGGAGCCACGGGAATGTAGCAAGACCTACATTTCCAGCTCTCTAGAAGTCAGGAGTGGCTGTGCCACAGAGCTCTAGCAAGCACGACTCCGAACAATTATCCCACTGGTGCACAGGCATGGTCTGCGATGGCCCTCTACTTTCTCCCTAATGGAAGAAGAAGGTTGAGGACCCAGAGCAGGTGCCTGCCCTCATCAGGAAGGCAACATGGCCTGGTCTGTGTGTGAAAAGCAGGCTTGGTTGTGTTAAGCTACTGACATTCTGAGATTACTTCCCACACCTTTCCATACTAACACATAACCAGTGACACTGTGGGACACTGCGCAGTGACCTACCCAAGTGGAAGGCAAAGAAAGCCCGTCAAAACCCAGAGAAGCCCAACGTTCATGTCATACTAACAAAACGCATGCCAAGACTTTCTAATAGCCTGGAAGCGTAAACACACATGTACTGATCATCGGGCCCTACAGGAAATTATCACAGAGTTGGCAGCCCACACATAAACTTGATGAGGCAATGTGAGAACAAGCAGAAGCAGAAAATGTGCAGAAACATGGAAGCTTCCAGGCTGGGCTCAAGCACCTCAAGGTACCAAAACCAGGCACAAAGAGTGGCCAAGACTTGACCTTTTAGCCAAAAACAATGCAAGGGTGGTTCCTTTTAGTCCATGTAACCTCGGGGTATGAGCCACAAGGAGAGCAACTACATAAAAAGAAAGCAGACTTAATGAGAAGACCAAGAAGGATGGAGAGGTGGCTGCACCTGGAGCAAAGGGGGGCTCACACTGGCCAGAGCTCATTGTTTTCCAGGGAACCATGAGGTCAAAGAAGAGTATCTAAACAAGAATAGAAAAAAAATCAATAGCTGGCTGGGCAGTGGTGGCACACACCTTTAATCCCAACACTTGGGAGGATCTCTGAGTTGGAGGAAGCCTGGTCTACAGAGTGAGTTCCAGGACAGCCAGGGCTACATGAATTTTAACCCTGTCTCTTTTTGTTTTGTTTTGTTTTGTTTTTTGTTTTTCAAGACAGGGTTTCTCTGTGTAGCTTTGCGCCTTTCCTAGAACTCACTCTGTAGACCAGGCTGGCCTTGAACTCAGAGATCCGTCTGCCTCTGCCTCCTGAGTGCTGGGATTAAAGGCGTGCACCACCACCGCCTAGCTTAACCCTGTCTTGAAACACACACACACACACACACACACACACACACACACACACACACACAAAATTGCTTCATGCAGTGTATCTCCCACAAGGGATGGGCCATGCACTCTAGGGGGGCATATCCTCAGTAGCCATGTCACATGTGGCCAAAGTGGAAAAGCAGGGTAGAATGTAGGGCCTTAAAATACAAAGAGCAGAATCAGGGTGAAAGCAGAGAAACATTCCCAACTCCAACCAGCAGGACCTGAGAACTGGCATGAGCAGTTTCTGCAGTCACCATCACAGTATCCTGAGCACACTCAAGCACCATACTCCAGTGGGGAGCCAACAGTGCATCTTCTTAGCTCAGAGGTCTCTGGACCTGAGAAGCCTCACTCAGGCCCCATAAAGAGAACCGTGTGAGGAGGGTAGATATGTCCCACCATGCTAGGTGCCTTGACCAAACAAGTCCCTCTGAGATGGAGCGACTGTGGAATCTAAAGAGAAACAGATGTTTGTTACCAAAGGAGAAACTGCTTATTTTTTACCAAACTATTGCTCTGTCCTAGACCCGTGGTTCTCAACCTGTGGGTTTCAGCTCCTTTGGGGGTGGCATATCAGATAGCCTGCATAGCAGATATTTACATTATGGTTCATAACAGTAGCAAAATTACAGCTATGAAGTAGCAATGTATGGTTGGGGGTCACCACAACACGAGGGATTGTATTAAAGGGTCACAGCATTAGGAAGTTTGAGAACCACTGCTCTAGACACAAAACTAACCATCATTACTCAGCTCCCCTGTAGTCAGGTACAACCACATGGCTGGGTTCTAGCCAGGGCAGCAGGGACAAGCATGCAGGCATGAGTAACATATTTCACTTTATAAGCTTGACATTTGAAAGCCTCATCTATGATTCTCCAACGGTGGTCAAATGGAAAGTGTGTACAGGAGGGAAAAGCACATCCCACAGACACCCTGCACACATGCACATCCCACAGACACCCTGCTCACACGCACATCCCAGAGACACCCTGCACACATGCACATCCCACAGACACCCTGCACACACGCACATCCCACAGACACCCTGCACACACGCACATCAGACAAACAAGGCTAAGAAAGACTACATTTATTTTTCTAGCGAGATTACAGTGTATGTAAGACTAGGGGAGCAATTCAAGAGATGCAGTGATACGTGACAGATAAAGACAATTTGGTTTTAAAGCTAAGTCACTAAACAAAAGCAGTGATCTCAGATATACTAGGAGCTGCACATAATACAGAAATAAAAACATGTGACTGTCCTCTATTATCCAAGGAGCATCACTGTTAAAACTAGTTCATTCTGTGTGTATTCTTAAGGGAAAAAAAACCCCACAAAACCTGTTTCCTCTTGATTATACAATATTAAAAATGTTTCTCAGTAGCTACAGAGGTAGAATCATGCCACTTCATCCTTGAGTTTGGAAAATATAATCAAGCAATTCAATAGCAGATGGGCTCCCACAGAACATGGCAGCATCATAAAATACACCTGAAGCTTTACATACAGCAAAAGATTAAATTCTCCACATTAGCTAGAAGAGTTGGTTTCCAACTCAGATACTCTGCAGACGTAAATCTTGAGAATAACACCATTAGCTACAGTTAACAGGGGTACAAGTACGCAGCAAAACGACACCCGGATATTACTAAGGCTTCAGTTCTTTCCTAAATTATTAAATGTACCCAAAGGTCCTATCTTAAGGTGTTTTGTTTTTTAAATCTAAAAAATACCTAGTACCCTGCTTTTGTTGGCCTACTTTACAGACTACCATTTTCAAGCCACTTTTGTGCCACCGTGGAATATTACATAATGCTCTTGTTTGAATGTGTCCCCCACAAAATTTCTGTGTTGAACCCTCTCCTCCAAGGTGATGGCCTGAAGGCTCAGAGGGACGAGATAGGAGGTGATCCGGTGGTGAGGGTGGAGCCTCCTAGATAAGATTTGGTGCCCTTGTAAAATCGTCCCAAGAGCTTTTCCAGCCCTGAGGCCATCCATTTATAAACTAGGAGGAATTTCCAAACATCCAATACGGCCTTAAGTAGTGGGGGAGGGGAGACAAGCGATTGTTTCTGACACTCTATTAAGTCTATGGTGTGTTGTATAAACTGGAACGTACTCAGAAAACATCATTTCTTACTAATAGTTCTCACGCGGAAGTTTAAGCTTTTCCTTCTGTCATGGTTTAAGATAAATCCAAAAGCATTCTCTCCCGACACAGCCTGCACTCACGACCCCCAGCCCAACGCCTCCGGAAGGGGCTCAGGCTGCAGGGTCTGGGCTCGGCGAGCGCCCTCTGGCGGCCACGCAGCCCGGCCCACGGCTTGGCGCGTGCGCAGACCCCGGCGCGGCCCCGGCGGAGAGAAGGTTGGGGGCAGCACCGCGGACCGCCGCCCGCTGCGTCCTCCGTCGTACCGGAGGAGGCTCCCTGGCCGTCTCCTCCCGGGAACTTGTCGCCCGAAGACGTCCCGGACGCGGGCGCTCACGCCAAGCCGCGGCCCCTGGCGCCCTCACCTGCGGTCCAGCCCGCCTTCTCCGGAACTGGCCGCGGACGCCTTCGCGTCACTATGGTTACGAGAAAGCGAACCCTTAACGCTACGCGCCCCTGCTCTATTCTCGCGAGACTCGGGCGTTGCTTCACTTCCGGCCCGGAGGCGGGAGTCCGTTCCCGAAAGCCCTCGCTTCTGGACTACCACACTTCCGGGCACTGCTTCTCTTCCGCCTGCCGGGCCGAGTTCCATGTTGAGCCCGGATGCTGCGGGTGCTGCGTGGCTTGCGGGGCGTGGCGGTGAGTCCGGGGTCAGCAACCTCGTTATTCCCCAGACACCTGGGCCCCCAGGGGCCCGTCCCACCGTCCCCTTACCGCTTCCCTCTCCCCACCCCGCCTCCTCCTCCCCTTTCTGCTGTTCCCTACTCTTTACCCCTTCTCTCCATCCCCTTCCCCGCCGGGTTCCCGGGACCAGTTGCACACATCTTGATCTGCCTGGACGAGCCAGCACCTTCGGTCAAGCCTGTCTTCCCGACACAGCGACTGCAGATGAGGGAGTTCCCGAGTTGAGTGTCCCAGCGATGGCTACTCCCTGGAGGTGCGCCCTGTTGATGATCCTGTTGTCCCAGGTGGTGACCCAGGTAAAATGCATGGACGACGACGACGTCCCGGAGGAGTGGCTGCTTCTGCACGTGGTCCAGGGCCAGATAGGAGCTGGGAATTACAGCTACTTGCGGTTGAACCACGAGGGTAAAATTATTCTCAGGATGCAGAGCCTCAGGGGGGATGCGGACCTGTACGTGTCCGACAGCACTCTGCACCCAAGCTTCGACGAGTATGAGCTGCAATCGGTCACTTGCGGCCAGGATGTGGTCTCTATACCGGCGCACTTCCAGCGCCCGGTGGGGATAGGAATTTATGGACACCCATCACACCATGAAAGCGACTTTGAGATGAGGGTATACTCTGACAGAACTGTGGATCAGTACCCATTTGGAGAGGCTGCCTATTCTGCTGACCCTACAGGAGCCAGTCAGAACCAAGCTTATGCTCCAGAGGAGTCAGCTCAAGAAGAGGAGTCGGTCCTCTGGACGATATTGATTAGCATTTTGAAATTGGTGCTCGAAATTCTCTTCTGAACCCTTATCTGCACGGAGCAATTAGTTTGCTGTGGACCTTGCTACTTGACCTGGTGAAATTCTGGTTCCTTTTTCTAGACTAGGATGGAAAAATAAAGCCATACAGTTTTGTTACCTCAATTTACTCCCCAACAGGAAAAGCAGCAAGCACAATATTTTAGAGGTTAAAATTCCTATAAAAAGGAGTCTGCTCAATAAAATGTTTAAATACATTTTGGTTAGTCAGGTGAGTAAAAAGATTATTGCAGTAACAGGCTGTATAAATCAGATTGTCTTCGTGCTAGTGCAGATGAAATTAAAAGGCTGATGACTTTAGAATTTATTCTAGACATTCTAAATGAAGTACAGCACTTCAGGTTTTACAGAGGTACTAAACCAGGTCAGAAATGGGACATGGTACCCGATACTCAAGCAAGCTTTCCTGGCAGGCATGTATTTACAAACTGTTGCTGTGCCAGTTGATGACCCATATCCAGTTGTACCAGATCTTGGGCGATCTGTCCTTTCCTCTGCTTGGGCTGACTGGAGTGCTGTGGTTATTAAGTAACTATAATACTACCTAAGCAGGTCAAGGCAGTCATGACAGATACTAATAACTTTTTAGACTCAAGAGTATTTCAAATTAAGTTGCTACCTCTTTCTGCTGATCTCTGGAAAGACAGCACTAAGAGATTAAAATCTGGGGAAATGAGCCATTTCTCTGACTTTCTTTCAAGGGTAGGAGTTGCTAATAATGAAATAAATCAACATGAAGATGATTAAGGTTATAGTTAATTTCAAAAAAAGTTCTTTATTGGCATAAAAATGAAAGTGTAAATAAATTGGCACCAAATATTCCCAAACATGAGGGTCAGAAACCTATTTTATCCCTCTTTGCTGTTTTTTCCCCTTCTGCCCACTTTCCTGGGTGTTGGGGGAGCTCGCTGACAACAGTCACAAATCCAGCGACCTAGGAGAAAAATTGTTAGTTAATATGGAGTGGAACTTGATTTTACAGGACAAACCACCTAAACTCATTCCTGAGCTGTCCATAGTGATAACTCGGGGATTTTTCAGTGGGGAGGGGAGTACTAAGCTCCTTAAGCCAAGGAAGAAAATGTAAACAACCTTTAATCAGTGTAAACAATGCAGTGTGGAATTGAGTGCAGGGACAAGATGGGGAAAGGGCACAAAACAATCATTTGTACCTTTAGATCCTTCCTAAAATTCAAATACCATCATGCTTTTAAAACCTCAACAACACAATTCCTAATGTAGAACTTGTTAATGAATCTGGCTTTCTATGATGGCCTTTCTCCACTCTTCTAACAGCACTGTCCATGGCACTTAACTCTACCACATACCTGAGCTGAATTACTACAGAACCTTAAGTGATTATTCAAGTTGCTTACTTCTAAAGGAATTCCGGGAAACTTAGTTTTATAGAGTACTATACAGTGTTAACTATGCAACTAAGTCCTTAAAATTGCACAATTACCTGTATAATGTTTCAATAGAATTACTGTGATTTACTATTTGATTTTGTGTCCATCCTAAAGTTATCTGGAATTGTCTTGCTGCCTCACTTTATAGAAAGATGTCTTAGTATATATAAAAGCATAGCAGTCACTTTGTTAAGTTTCTAAATAGACCTTTAAAAATAAAATCAAAGCATTGAAACAAACTGGTGGTGTTACTTGAGCAGTTTTAGTAGAAAACACCAGCTTATTTTATCCCTCAGACAACGCTTCCAAACCTAACCTAGGCATTCTGCTATCTCACTTCTCCTTTGGTTGCACTATGGGTGAAAATCAGGTAGCTGTGACATGGACAATAACAGCTTGATCATACTTGGAATATGTTCATGCCACTTATGCAACCTTAAAAAAAACAAAAAACCAAAAAAAAAAAAAAAAAAAACGCTGGGAGATCTTCATCACATAAGATAATGGGCTTTTTTTTTTTTTTTTCATCTTTACCTGATGGAATAGCACCAAGGCCCACACAAAAAGTATGATACCCTCTGTCACACACATCACAGAACATCATTTCTTCTTCATGGTGGGGCTGTCCACATACAATGCATGTCTTACATTCCATACACTGCCATGGGTAGGTCTTAATCATAGAAACAAGCTCCATGGTCATATCCAAGCAAGAAGGGTGGCCTAAATCAAAACCAACATTAATAGCATTTCACAATAGAACTTTTAACTTAAGGCATATAAAATATTAGTTCCCAAAAATGGCTGCCATGATTAATATCACCATAGACACATCAAAATACAAGGTAGAGGATACATGGGTTTTAACTACATCTAACAAGCCACTATCCTTTTGTTGATTCTTTGGTGGACACCTAGCTGACAACTATAAACCCTAGCTTTTGAGGCAACACGCAGGGTGAGGTTAAAATCTTAAGGAGACATCTTTACTTACCACTGTTATCACACTGGGAGCAGTGTATAAGTGATTCAGCCTTTCCTTTCTTGTTGGACTCCTTACCCTTCAGACAAATTCCACATAGAGCATTTGGAATGACCTTTGGCTGGAAGGGTAGAAGAGGGCTATAAATTCATGCCAGAAGAACTCACTATGGGTTCAAAAGGGATTCTGTTACTACCTTTATTTTTGGTAATTTGATAATGAGAACTTTTTTGTAAGACATAAATGGATATAAGATGGATCAGAACATAAAACCCCCTACTGATGAAAGCCTAGACTGCATTCCATAAACGGCATAAACTTGTGTTGCTTGAATGTAGCACTCTGTACTCCCTACACACACAGCATCATCTATATTAAGACCAGGAAGGAAAAATGAAATAGGATGTCAAATGCCACTAATAATTGGGAAAGAAACTCCATGTACCAAATGACCACACATAAAAGCTAAACCTAAGTGTTAAGCAACTTTATATTCACTTTATTTCAAAAACTTATTTTTCCAGAGAAATAAAGCTGAGCCTATAAAATCTAAGTTAAAGAAAAAACAATATTTTAATTGAAAGATGTCTCGTTCATACAGTCATGCATAAATGACTAGAAATTTGAGTTGTATGCATATTCTTGTTCCATGTCTAAAAAGTTAGAACTATGATAAAGGAGAAAAGCATTCACTGTGACATGTAAAACATAAAGTGTTTTCAGACAAGGAAAAATTGTAGTCAAGGAGGAAGTATACAAAGCATATTAAGTATTATCTTTCAGATTAAAAACATACATAGTATTAGGGCTTTAAACATGGTTTAGAATAAAGTTTATAAGGGGTTTCTTACACCTAAAATGCCAGGGCAAGGAAAGGATATCTGAGCATCATAACCTTGACCTTTACAAACAGTGCTCACATGTACTATATATAGGTGTGCAACAATAAATGGTTAAAAAAAAAAGAGGGGACAAATGATAACAGGGTAATAGTCTAACAGTCAAATACATTATATCTCTTTTCTAATTTACTGTACCACAGAGGTCTAAACTCATACTTTTATAAAGCAGTATCACTTTAAATGTTTCACTGCCACTTGTATACCTTATCAGACCTAAATAACTTTTTACTTTTTTTAAATTTCTTTGCAAAAGATGACAGAGGCATTCAAAAACAATTTTTGGCTTATTTATTTTTTAAAAAGTCAACCTTATACATAAATATGATAAAAACAATATCTAGACAATCACAAATGTCTCTACAAAATAATAAATACCATGGAGTTAAACAAACATATAAAATGTCCCCATTGACTACTCTCCATCTCTTCTGTGTGTTTTATACCCTGCTCTTCCAGCATCTAACAGCAGTTAGTTACTCTGCTATGCTTGCTGCATCCTAAGCACATGTTTTCACTGTGTCCTGGACCTCAGTAAAAAATAGAAGTTCACGTCTAAGATTGAATCTTAACTGCCATAATATGCAGCAGAACTTTGGATAACCTGTACTAAAGGTAAAAGATAAACTTATTTAATACTTAAGAGTTTAGTTAGACACTGGCATAAGTACTCTAATATTTTTTACTAAAGTCGGGGAAGAAACTACACAATACTAAATTTTGAAAAGAGAATTTCTCATAGGAGACTCTTTACAAAGCAACTCAAAAGGAATAAAACACAAATCTAGTTATTCACATTCTAGAGCAATTCAAGTTCTACAATCACTAAAATACACATAATGCCTATAATAAAAGGAGACACTAAAAAAATTCAGGGTTTACCTTTAAAATTATACATAATGTTTTGTTAAACCATTTAAAATGTTTTCTTACCCAATAATCTTCATTCATCTTGTTGAAAAAAAAAATATGGGGGAAGACAAAGAATGGGGAAGGGAAGGGTGAGGAAGGAGGAGAGCAGAGTCAGCAGTAGACAAGGGAGAGAGATGGCACTGCGGCATTTGCTACAGGATGTCCTGTCAGCACCCTGTCTTAACAGGCCACAGAGCCTGCCTCCAGGGCCTCAACTAAACACCAGCACTGAGAGAGAGAAGGTGCAAAAGTCCCTTGAAGATCATGGGGGAAGGCCCTGCGCCTCTTTGAGACCCTGATCTCTTTCAAACAATTGCAACAATCTTTTAGTTTTCTTCAGCCAACAGCCCTCAGTATCTCAAATAAAAGGCTCATGTATTCTTACTTCTCTTGTTGAAAAATAGCAAAATAAGTTGAAACTTTCATGATAGCATTAACCATAGTATAGATTTTAATTATATATGTGTAGGCCTGAAGCTTAACAATTAGACTTTAATTTCAGGTTAATGTAACCTAAGCAATACTGTCCTACAAGTTAAGGGCAAGTGCTAGTCCATCTTATTAAATCACATACATTATCATGTTTCTTTTTTTTTTTTTTTTTTTTTTTTTTTTTGGTTTTTCGAGACAGGGTTTCTCTGTGTAGCTTTGCGCCTTTCCTGGAACTCACTTGGTAGCCCAGGCTGGCCTCGAACTCACAGAGATCCGCCTGCCTCTGCCTCCCGAGTGCTGGGATTAAAGGCGTGCGCCACCACCGCCCGGCAACATTATCATGTTTCTTAACTCCCTTATTTTAAAATGTGTGTGTGTGTGTGTGTCTGAGTGTCAGCTTGAAGTACCCTAATATTTAGGCACATCTTGGCTCATTAATACTTTTCATAGAGAGGTTAATTTTCAATAATCATGTTCACATTAATATATAATATCTATATATTGACTGTTCCTATCTTTGAAATACCTGAAACATTTTTAGTTACTAAAAATGTTTACAGATTATAAAATGTTTATTTTGCATATGCGGCTCCCTTGAGTGCTATTAACTAAGATTAATCTATATGATTCATTCACTGGATCAGTGATGATATGGATAGCTCTCCATTTCTAGCCTGTATTATATGTCTATTTCAATATTCTCTATTTATAATGCAGGATGAACAGGCTCCTTGTTTAAAAGCTTCCTCAGCCCTGGACAGCTGCCACTACCACTGGCCCCTCTAAGACAGTGACACATACTGGCTCCTGTAGGCTGTTTCTGAAATGTAATCTTTGGAGTTTGTTTGGTTTCAATTATTAAGCAGTAACTCAAATCTTTAGTTTACAAAGCATAGATAAGCTATACATGTTAAAGAAAAAGAGAAAAAAAAAAAACAAAAAAACAAGTACAAAATCACACAGCAGCAGCTTACTGAGGCTGTCCTTGGAAGGATTCCTTGCTAAATAAACCAACAATCTGCTGGCCATGCACAAAAGCATGTGTTTTAAGTGGACCATACATAGGCATTTCTAATAACTTATGGAACATTATAACTTACTAATGTACTGTCAGAAAGTGTTCCGGTGAGGCTGAGGGAAAATGACTCACAGCTCACTTCTGCTTGTTTTCTGTGCTACATGTCATTGTTATGCTACATATGTATAGTCTAATACAACCAACACCAGAAGGACTGTATGCTGTGCCATCGCCATCCATGTCCTAAAGCGGGACACTGACTCCATCCCTTCTACAACACTCCTACATTCTTTTGCACCACAACAGCTGCTCACCCTCATCCAGCCTTCTAAGGGAGAGAGGTAGACAGAAAAGAGTTTCTGATCATCTATGACCTTACTCTGAGAATAATCAGATCCATAAACTAGGCTTTAGTCCTTGTCACAACATGATATAAGTAACAGGCTTCACTGTTTTCTATCCCAAACTTGGCAGAATTTGGCAACTGGATCCAACAATCCTTAGAATAAGCCCAGATCTTCTCAATGAAAGGCACTACACAAACCCCACCTCATGAGGGTGTAAGTCCATTCCTACTTCACAGCTCACTAAGTTTAGCTTCACCAACTGTTTAGATATTCAAAATGCTAGACAATTATGCCCTGTACTCAAAAAAAAAAAAAAAAAAAAAATCAAGTTCTGCCTTGAAACAGTATTTTAAAAACTCATATTTGCATGGCTATTACTTGAAAGGGTATGAAGACCCATAATTTGTTTATATACAGGAAACAGAAACTACACCATGACCAGAAGTGACAAGAAAGCCACCAGGGAAGGAAAGCAGTGGGCAGGTGCACAGCACAGGGCCGGAGCAAGCCCAGCAAGCCCAGCTCCTCAGCTCAGAGTTAACGGTCTCAGGGAGAGGCTGCTCAGGGAAGAGGCTGAGTCAGGGGCTTTTTTCTTCTACCTTGTACCCAGGAACTGACTTGGACAGTACAGAACGTTTGGAGCCATCTTTTCTTGGAGTGGCCACTTTGTCTTTTGATTTCTGTCTTCCCTGGAAGGTGTCCTCCTGGCTGTCAGGGGGGCTGTCTCCTTCAGACACATTGCCTGAGGAGCTGTCCTGTAGCAAAAGAAGTAAAAACAAAGGTTCCTTGGAATTAAGACCAAGTAGAGTCTGGCGGAGGGGGGGGGGGGGGCGTTGTTTTATTTTGTTTGCTTTTTTTTTTTTTTTTTGTTTTTCGAGACAGGGTTTCCCTGTGTAGCTTTGCGCCTTTCCTGGGACTCACTTGGTAGCCCAGGCTGGCCTCGAACTCACAGAGATCCGCCCGGCTCTGCCTCCCGAGTGCTGGGATTAAAGGCGTGCGCCACCATCGCCCAGCTTGTTTGCTTTTTTTTTTTTTTTTTTTTTTTTTTTAAAGATTTATTTATTTATTATGTGTACAGAAGAGGGCGCCAGATCTCATTACAGATGGTAGTGAGCCACCATGTGGTTGCTGGGAATTGAACTCAGGACCTCTAGAAGAGCAGTCAGTGCTCTTAACCGCTGAGCCATCTCTCCAGCCCCTTGTTTGCTTTTTTAAGATAGGGTTTCTCTCTGTAGCATTGGCTATCCTTATTCTGTAGACCAGGCTTGCCTCGAGCTCAAAGATCTGCCTGTCTCTACTCCTGTGTGCTGGGATTAAAGGCGTGCACCACCACCACCTGGCAAGTCTCAATTTTTTAAATGACACAAAACATTTTTGAAATTTTAAAAAGTTTTATCCAATGAAAAATATAAAGATTCTAAGAAATTTATTTCTAATAGAGTAAAAAAAAAAAGAGCCCATGTTAAAAGTTATTTGCCCTTCTAATAACTATTTCTATTAACAAGTATCCTAGTCAACTATGTTTTCTGATTTAAGTCAACAAAAATGGAATTACCAACTTCAACTATTATATTACACACCTTCAAAACTTTTCATGCCACAGGGATGCATATTCTTTTATATTTATAAAAATACTTATTTTTCCTGAGTGATAGACGTCATTATGAAAGTCCTTTAAATATATAACCATGTTCAAACTAAAAGATGCAAGACCGTATCCCTATCTACAATAGTATGACATATTTTATTTGTTCAAAGGACAAGACCTCAGTATCTGACCATTGAATTCATTTTATAATTTAAAGTTTTTTTTTTTTTTTTTTTTTTTGGTTTTTTTTCGAGACAGGGTTTCTCTGTGTAGCTTTGCGCCTTTCCTGGAACTCACTTTGGAGACCAGGCTGGCCTCGAACTCACAGAGATCCGCCTGGCTCTGCCTCCCGAGTGCTGGGATTAAAGGCGTGCGCCACCACCGCCCGGCTTATATAATTTAAAGTTTTATAACAACTTTATATTCACATAAATTATGAACACTGAAGGAAAAAAATTAAACACCCTGCAGTGACTGAGCACATGAACACATCTGTCTCTTTCTGTTTTCTCAGTGTATTTATATTCTACAGAGGCCTAGGCTCTCTCATACATACCCTATAGCCTTATAATGTGGTTTCATTCTGGCAGTATAATACTGCATGTGTGTGCACATGTGATCACATTGTATATGCATCAATGTACACATGATCAATGTGTGTACACAATCACAATCATGTTGGTAAAGTACTATAAGCATTTTCTCATATTCTTTGAACTGCATTTCTTTTGTGTAAATGTATCACCACTGTGGATAAAGATTTATTTCTAAAATTCACTAAAATCAACCTTTTTTTCTATTTAAATTTTGCTAACATCTAATTAAGTTCTTAGAATGAATTGTTATCTAATTTTCCATGTCAAAATCGTGAAAAAATGCTGGGTATGCTGTCAAAATGCTTTCCTCAAATATTAGATTAATTTATATTCCTCAAAACAGTGTAATAAAATTGAGTTCATCATTCCTAACTTCCATAGCTCCTTTTCAGTAACTGACAGGAGGCATCATCACTTGTTTAAGACCTTGTTCCATGTAACACATAAATATGTGTTAGAAGCTGCTGCAGACAAGGAAATATAATGCTACTCAATGACAGCACATATTTGAGTTGGTTACAATGTAAGGTATAAGATGGTTGGAGCTTAATGTGTACTTCTGAAGAAAGTCACAACCCTAAACCACCACTGTCCTTCATGCCCCAAAGGCAAACTTCTACTTTTTAGCAGCTTAATTTTTTTGTATAAAAAAAGGAACCCAGAGAAACTAAATACACAGTCCAGCATGTTAGTAAGCTAATGTTTTCCTATAGGAAGCCTCAGGTTAAGCAAAAGGAGCACAAGGTAATGTGCTGCCCTGGCCCAAGAAAACACATTTCTCTACAGCAAAAGATGAGTCTACTTTGTTCAGTACTGTCATCGGCATAAGCAGCAAGTTGGATAAAAGAATTATTGTTCTATACAATTGCCTATCTTGCTCTAAATAGAAGATTTCAATATAAAACATGCCTAAAAAAGCAATGAACAACCTGCTTACATCAGCACACAATAAATATTCATGGTGAAAATTTTCTAGAAATATATGCAATTGTCCTGTTCAAACAGTATGGTAATAAAGTTCAACTTAACATTCTAGGAAAGCAATCATCAAGTCATCAAGGATGCCTCCTGTTAAGGTAAAGTCCTACCGAAGTGCCTTTATTTTTCCGCTTCTCATCCCCTCGACCATCTTCGCCATCATCTGAGTCACCATCACTATCTAGTGCCGGGAGCTCTGGGTCCAGGGGCGGCTCATACAGGGCTGTGTTTAACGGCAAGTACCGAAGCTCGTCTGGTGAGTACCTAAATTCAGAAAGGCTGCTTTCATTCTTCCTCGAATATTAAATAGGTAAAAGCTACCTTTTAAGCTGTGAAATTAGCCTTAAGCTTCTCACAAATACTTCACAAAAATAGGGAGGGAGATTTTTTTCATTTTGATCATCAGGTGGGAATAAGTAATAAATTTTAGAAATCTGAACATTTTTTCCCAACTGATCATGCAGTTGATCCTACCTAAATGTAATGTCTTCCCCTTTACCCTCAAAGCAAGAAAAAAATAATGAATAATGTGTCAACAGATAAGAGTGAAACCCAAGCAGTCCAGGGCAACATATGAACCCCTGGACCCAGGCCATCTCATGTTCATGTTCAGCTACACATCCTGAGTTGTGGCAACTTCTGAGCTGCATCCTTACACTCAAAAATAGGCTCAGCAGAGAGTCTACCTCAAGAGATTGAAAAGACAACTAGGCAATTTCATGAAGTACATTGAACAATTAGGAAAGCTTTTAATAGCAGTTACTTTAAAACGTTTTGTGAAGCATGCATTCCAACATTTCCACGTCTCCTAGTCTGGTGGCACACAGCCCTCCTGGCCTCAAGACATCACAACAGAACAAAGGGACTGGCAAAACACCACCAGATTTTTAGCAACTTCCAGATTTAAAAAATTTAAGTTAAAATTTTGCACAATTAGACTATCAAACAGCAAGTGCAGTTCTATGCACTGTGGTAAATCATGTTTTCTGAAGAACATCTATTCTGAGAACAGGTTTCTAGAATGAGGTCATCTGCTGGAAGAAAAGCTAAGGTTTTGAAACAAGAGGAACCCATTAGACCTGGTCTGAAAGGTTTTGGTTATATTTAGGATGGAAACAGGAAATAAGCACAATCACAGGAGGGTGTGTCCATGCTTGCCCTGGTACTTACTCTGTCCCTTCTTTTAGTCACACGCTCCACTCTGCACTGCATTTTGTGAGCACCACTTAAGAAGGCACTGGAGAGGAATCTGAAGCTGAACCTACCAGACTCTGATTTCAGAAAAGCTTCCCAACAGTACCAAACTACTGGGCTGTGTGCCACAGTGTGAGTACCAAAGAGCTACAGGATCTCAGGGACTTGTCTGTGAGTCATGAGCACTCCGACTTCATCAGGAGGCCTGCACATTCAGACAGAATGGCGTTCTTTACACAGAACCCAAGAAGAAAAATGCAGACACAAACCCTATACGTGTTTTGGTGTCACTGATAAATGTAAGTGTTTAGGAGGCTCTGAAACCAAAGATAACTAAAAACACTGAATACCTCTTATAATACTCCTGGAACTGTCCGGGGATGAGAGCCACTGGGTAAGAACTGACCTTTGTTCGGTCTGTTGGCAACACTTTGTACTTTCCTTGAGGCACTTGGATAACCTGTGTTAACATCAAGAAATGTGAAAACTGACCCCAACCTGGAGTCTAGGCTTCAAGAAAAGAATTCCCATGTGTACACTCCATCTATGTCCCCACTCCATAAAAAAGCTAGCAGTTTAAGTGATGCTGTAGCAACAATAGAAGGGATGGGTAGAGTTTCTGGCTGCACGCTTGAGTTCTGTGCCTGTCATTCACCAGGCGCACAGACTCTGAGGAAAGGAGGGATGTCTCTGGCTCACCACCGTCTTTCACAAAGTTGGAAACCTCTCTGGAACTCAGCTGCTCCTTCTATGAAATGTGGGGACACTGGTCTAACCTCATGAGGCTCCCATCAAAACCAGAGACAAGCACAGCATGCTGCTCTTACCACTCTTGGGAAAGGAATTATGATACATAGCTACTCAGTCTTGCTCAGTAAACTCTCCATCATAAAGAAGAGAGAGGTCAGGAAAAAGAGAGGGGAAGGGGGCAGGGAAATGGCATTATTCAATACACCATTAAAAATGGCATCTTAACTTCTGTGGGAAAAGAAATACAGCTAGCACCATAATAATAATAAATAATAATGATAATAATAATAATATGAAGGGCATGATGACCATTCTGCAATAAAAACAAAGAAGACCCAGATACTACTGAACTAAGTCCCCCTACATGTGTCTGTAAGTCAAAGTACGCTCTTCTTTCTTCCATGCGTTCCCGGTTTAAGTTGCTGTTAAACTCGGCCGCCTTCTTGGCAGCTTTCTTAATGTACTCAGGTACTTTGCTGGCTTCAACTTTCTGAGTATTCTGTTGTTGCATTTGCTGAAATAAAAATATTACAGTTAGAAATCATAAATAATTTTATAAAAATAGTTTCCCCACCCCCTAAAACAGATGTCAGTTACTTCAAATCACTTACAGAATACTCTTTATAATGATCTGTAATTCTCTGACGTTCCTTTTCTTGTAGAATAACAGAATATTCAGCGTGTTTAGCTGGATATTCTTTTATCATTAAATCAATCACTTCATCGCTGCGCAATGCTGTTAAACCTATTTTAGAACACCCCCAAAAAGTAAAGAAAATCTTTTAAGGCCAAGTGAACACAGGTACTTTTTCAAAACTAGTTTCTTTTTCTTTTTCAAACTATTCTACATTAAAAAAAAAAAAAAAAACCACAACTACATTTTAAAATAGTAAAAGTTACTCTTCATAATAAAGTCAAGCAATCAAAACTAAAGGTTATCTAGTAAGGACAAAGAAATCAATTTTTCAACCAAATGAGTTTTAGATTTTACATAAAGTATAAGAATATACTTAGAAATAATTGTGAAATAATGATATAATTATAATATATAAAATAATGATATAAGCCACTAATAATACAGGACGTATAAAAAATTATTTCTCAATATATATTTCCTACTCTCCAAATCTCTATATCAGAAATACTATAATCAATTCACATTTCACATTCACCAGTCTACACACACCATGTAGATTTTGCCCACTGCTGTGATGAATTTCACACTGAAAAGTACCTTTAGCATTAACACACTCACCAAACAAAAAAGATATATAAAGTATATGCTATGATGAACTAACAATTTAACAAGATTTGCCTTTCAAAAGATAAGGATCTATGGGTTCAATCCCCAGCACTCCAATAGAGATAAAAGTCTATACTTAGATACAAATATACATTTTATTCATGTCCTTTACATTTTAAAATGAAGTCAACTTAGCATTTAAGTAATCTATTTATTAACTTTGTAAACACTTTAGGACATGTGACACTTATCCAGTATCACCTACAATGTTCAGCATAAAAGACACACCAGGTGCTGATTACCTAGTGTGCACTGTGTTTCTGTAATGACGTTTAATTCTCTCAGGTAGAGTTTCTCCTTGTGAGATAAATCTCGTCGCTCTAAATCTCCAAAAGCAGAACAAAAGGAGTATTAAAAACTAAAACTATACATTTGGAAACTTTTAAAATTTTTAAAAACATCTCTTAATGCATATTCTAAGTATCATTAATACTGAGGTAACTACACACACACAAAAAAAATCTTACAAATTAGAGAAAGAGACATTAGAAAACTAAAACTAGAATAATCCAAAGTAAAGCATGCAACTACATTAGGGCAGTTCATCATGAATGGTTCTCTACAATCCAGGCATGGCTTAGAGCTAACTCTATGCTTGAATTCAGAACAACAGTAAAATAAAAAACCTTGGCTATAAAGTGATTTTTTTTTTCAAAATTAGCCTCAAGTAGTTAGGTATGGTGACACACACCTGTAATTTCAGTACTTACTCTGCCCTTAAATAACTTGGTGACACCTAAAAACATACTAACTATAGAGTCTGAGGTGCTGAGTGATAATGTAAATTACATTCAGCAAATGTACTTGCTTTGTAAGTATATAAAATAGAAATCATTCATAACCAAGACCTGGAATTGTTAGGAGTCAGATGTCATCCATTATACACACTAAGCCTTAAGTACCTGGATATTTCCGCTTGAAGGAAGTCACACCCAGATATTCACTGACTTGTTCCTGAAGCATATAGTACTCTCCTGTTTCATCAGGTGGCCATTTGTACTCTATTAAGTTTTCTGCTGGGTAGTAACTAAAGCTGAGACATAAACACATATTATGCCTTACATGTGGCATTTACTACATTTTAATCATTTATATTTCAAATTATTTTAAAATAATTTGAAGTACTGAATAAAATAATTTTTATTACTGCTATATTTATCAAGACAAATTACAAAAGAATAAAAATAATTATCCAAAACCTCACATAAAAAAATTCACTGCAAGTGGCAATTTCTATACATGCCAAGAACCTAAGGCGAGACAGAAGGCTCAGGAGTTGAGAGCACTTGTGGCTCTTGGAAGAGACTAGAAGTTCAGTTCCCAGTATCACATCAAGCAGCTCACAACCACCTATGACTCCAACTCCAGGAGATCTAGTATGATCTGGTCTCTGCAGGTACCACACCCACATGTGCATACATACATAAAGACATATAAAATAAAAAACAAGACTCCTAACTTCTAGGCCTAAGAGACCAAAGCAAGGCAGCAACAACTCTCGAGTCTTTTTAATATTCACTACAATTACTTCATGCATACCAGATACAACTTAAACAACTTCTGATCCTTGTCTATCTCTCAGTAAGTCACAAACAGAACCCCAGGACCTCTTTCTCAGTGAACTAGACAGTAAGCTATAATTTATTTCTTATGCTCTACAAACCCAGAAGCAAAGAACAGACCTGTTTTGGAAGTTCAGGTATACTGCACACAACTATAATCCTGAATCTCAGAGTATTATGACTGCCTCAATCTGGACCATCTAACTCTATAGTGGAGGCAAGAGTGTAACAGTACTCTATTACATTTATTCATTTAAAAAAAAAAAAAAAACTTTCCATTTCCTTTTTGCTGTTGAGTTATGGGACTTCTCTACATATTCTGCAAATTAATTCCTTTATGCAAATTAATTCCTTTATCAGATATATGATTTGTAAGTATTTTCTAGCATTCTATGGCTCTTTTTACCCTACAGTTGACAGTGTCCCATTTTTCCCCCTTTATAAAATTTTGATGTTGTCTAAGTTGTCTGTTTTATAACTTTTGTTTTTGGTGTTATATCTAATAATCTGTTGCTAACTCAGGGTTTTCTAGGCAGTTTTTATATTTAGGATTTGGATTCCTTCTGAGCTACTTTTTGCATGTAATATGACAGGAGATGAGGTTCCTTCCCATACTTTTTGTGTTTAGATTACTTCCTAGCACAGGTTTGGGAACAGTGTTTCATGGCGCATGCCTTTAATCCCAGCATTCTGAGTTTGAAGCCAGCCTCATCTACAGAGTGAGTTCCAGGACAGTCAAAGCTATATAGTAAGACCCTGTCTCAAAAACACAACAAGAAAAAAAAAAAAGAAGAAATGGACAAAGAAGTAAAACAGATGTTTCTCCAAAAATACAAATCACATAGGCAAAAAGCACCCAAGAAGATATACAACAAATATCACTAGCCACGGTATACAAAACAAACTCACAGGGTGGGATGACTTCATCTCTTTCAGTATGGCTATCATCAAACAAGAAGAACCAAAAATAATGCTGCAGGGTTGTCAAGAATGAGAAGTCTGTGTGTTGTTGGTGGGAACACAGAATGGTACAACTGCTATGGGATGTATGGAAGGTCCTCAAAGAGCTAAACATAAAATTACCATATGATACAACTTTCTACTTCTAGTTATATACCAAGGTATTAAAAACAGGGATTCTGAATGCCAGTGTTCACATTAATTACCCCAGCCTATAGGTGAATAAACAAAATGTAGTGATACATACAATGGAATATCCTATTGTTCAGACTTAAGGAAATTTTGGCATGAACCCCAACACAGATGAACCTTAAAGACATTCTGCTAATGGATAAGCCAGATGCCACCGGGCAAGTGCGGTGTGACTCACACTCGGGGCGGAAAGTGGAACTGCAGTGGCGGCAGCCAGGGTCCAGGAGAACAGCGGCACTGGAGGGTTAGCCATCTGATCTACTACTGAGTTTTGGAACGGGACGACAGTAGCGGCCGCACAACGCTGGGATGTGATTAATGCCACTGAACTGCACACTAAACAGCGTGACAGTGCCGAGTTTTGTGCCTGATTCACCGCAATTCTTTAACCGTTCTCAGGAACAAGACCTACTCTGGGGTTGCATTATATGACCTTTGTTTTTGCTTAAGATTTGGGTTTTTTGCTTTGTGTGTACGTGTGTGCACACACATCTACGGAGGCCAGAGTGAGACATCAGATCCTCTTAACTGTTGAACCATCTCTCCAGCCCATAAATATAATTTTTAATAACTGTTTCTGCTGCCTGGGGTGGGCAGGGAAGAAGAAGGCAAAACAATCCACAAATGCTACTCCTGAACCTTAGAGCAGCAGTACCTGAGATCTTGACTGGAAGTCTCACAACTTCTAGAGCTGTCTCCTGAGCCCATTCGCCTTCGTTTAGAGGGGTGGGTCCCATCATTTGAGTTATCTTCATTATCATCCTGTACATTTAAACAATTAGAAAACACAGAAAATAAAAGAATGAATTAAAAAACAAAGAATGATTATCTTTCCAGTTTGCCTAGGACTCAACAAGAGAAAGCATATTTCTAACTAGTGTCTTTAGAAAACTTAATTTCCTATAATAATTAAAAGGACAAAGAATTTGTTATATGCAAGAAGTGGAATAAAACTAAAGACAAACAAAATAAAAATTTTAACTACAATTTTAACAATATATTCTATTTTCACTTTCTTACCAACTGGGTGGGTGTATACCACTCGAAAATTAAAGCAAGTCTTCCTATTTGAGCTGGGGAAAAAATAAGCATCAACAAATTTTATAGCACCCTCCAACTTACACCTGACTCACAAGAGTGTATTCTAATTAGCTACTTTGGAGACACAGGACCGAACACAGGTTACCAAGTCTAACTACATTCTCTTTCTTACATTGCAGAAATTAAGCACATTGTGATAAGCTCATCCGGGATATATGTTGTTCAGCCATTCCATAAAGGAAATGAGTAACTGAACTGTTTCAAAACAATTTACATACTACTAGAGGCTTATTTTTTTTTAATTTTTTAATAATAAAAAGTCATATTTTTAATCAAGGTTAATATAGCTCCTAACACTACCACTCTCACTATATATTAAAATAAAAACCTTCGAAAAAGAATCAAGAGGCAGCATAGGTCACCATACTGGGAACTGCCCTCCACCAGCTGTGTGGTAATGCTTTCTTCAAGCTTCTCCTTGTCCTAAAAGTTAGGTGGCTGATGCAAGGATTAAGTAAGCAGTTCTTGGAGAGCACTAAGCGCCATGACCAGCACATAACTGTCTGACAGGGTAACGTTATTAGTGGTGCGTCTTCACATTTTGTCTCTAGCACCTGGGAACTCACTAAAATTGTTTTCCAGATAGAAAAACATTGAAATAATTCTCCTCTTCACTCATAAAAAATTAAGTCAATCAGACTGAATATTCCCTTTAGAACTAAGTCAAGTAGAAGTAGAAAAATAATATTTTTTCTTAAAATTTATCTTTTTTATAGTTCACGTACACTGGACAGTTCATTTTAAGTACCTATTTTATGTGTGAACATGTTAAGGGTTTTTGTTTATGTCAACAACGTCCTTTAGTTAAAAACAATGATTCACTTGAAAAGAAACAAAACGGAAGTTGACACTGAGAAGTTTAGAAGGAAAAGGTAGGCATCCCGCGGTCTGCTTCCGTCACCGGCCCTCTCACGGCAAGGTCCTCAGGCCACCCTGCGCCCGCCAGCCCTCGGGGTCCGGTCCGGGGAGACGAGCCCCGACGAGCGGCCGGGGGTCCGCGGGGAGGGGACGGGGCACGTGGCGGGGGTCCGCGGGTTTGAACCCGCCTTGTTCGGCCAACTCCGGGCCCCCGCGCGGGTCCCGCTCGGCGTCTTCCTGACTCAGATCCCCAAGGCCGCAACTTTTCCGAGTTTCCCGGGCTCCCCGGCGCTGCGTCTCAGCCACTCCTCTTGTTTTTTCCGGTCCCCACTACCCCGGGCAACTTCCCACACCGCCGTGCAGGTCGACCCCGGGTCCGCGCCCACCGTCCGCCGCACTTGTTGCTCCCCGACCCGCCGCCGGTCCCCGCGGTCTCCCCGCTCCCCGCCCCGGGCCCGGCCCGGCCCACCGCCGCCGTTGGGCAGCGCGGTCGGCTCACCTTCGGGGACTGCGCTCCGGGGGAGGCCGGGTCGCTGTCGCACCGCCGCGGGGACAGCGCCGCCCCGGGCCCGGCCGCTGCCATGAGCCCCAGCGCCCCGCGCCGCCGTCGCCGCCGCCGCCGTCGCCTGGTCCCGGCCGCCGCCGCTGCCGCCGCCGCCGCCGCCGCCGTCGCGCGGGCCGCCCGGCGCCCCGGCCCCGCCCCCTCCGCCCGCCCGCCCGGGGGCCGGCCCCTGCCGCCGCGCGCCCCGCGGCCCGCCAGCGCCACCGCCATGGCCGCCAGCGCGCCGCCGGCCCAGGCCCGCACGCCGCTCACGTCAGCCGGCCGCAGCCGCGCGGCTCCGCCGGCCTCCGCCGGGGCCCGCCGCCTTGCCGCCTGAGCCCGGCGCGCCGCGTCCGGCCCGAGCCCCGCCGGCCGGCCCACGCCTCGGCCCAGCCCCGCCCGGGTTCCCGGCCGCCTGGCGAGCTCGCCGCCGCCGCCCCTTCCCTGCGCCCCCGGCCCGGCCCTCCGCGTCAGCCGCGGCTCCGCCGCCCCGCCCCGCCGCGGTCCCGCCCCCTCCCCTCCTCCGCCGCGTCAGCCGGGGGTCCCCAGCCCGCGGAGCCTCCCCCATCCCACCCCACCCGGCCCCCGCTCCTCCCCTCCCCGGGGCCCCCGTACCCGCGGGCCGCCCCTTCTCCCCAGGGTCCGCGCTCCCTCCGGCGAATGAAGGATGGGTCTCCCCACTCGGCGACCGCACCCCGCCTCGGCCCTGAGGGTCGTCCGTTTCGGGGCCCGCCCCCTCCCCGTGTGAGATCCCCGCTCCCTGCAGTCCTCTACCCTTCCCCTTCTCCACCCCACCTCTCCATCTTCGCTCTGCACATCCCAGGGTCCCCGAGGCGCCCTTGGCTCCTTTGTTGTCACATCTGCTTCTGCTGCGACCTTGGGACAGTGGCCCTAATGGCCACGCGAAAAGTCAGAGCGGCTTTCTAGCTGGGCTGACCCAGACAGCCCAGGAGAACTCAGGTGGAGGTCCCCAAGACCACGTGACGAGGCTGCCTGAGCCCATAAGCACCTAAAGGACACAAGATTGGGAGGTCCTGGAAATGGGACCATGGTGTTCGGATAGGATTTCTAATTTACCTGTTGGACTTCCCCAGGGCATTTGAAAGTTCCTCCCGGCCTCTGAAAGGAGAACAGAGGAGCATGGAAGGTCCAGAGGACAAAGGAGGGGCAGAGAACCCCGCCCCACTCCCCACCTCGTCCCGAGGAAGTACAGGACCAGGTAGATAACCTGGAAGGTGGTGGTGATCTAGCAGAAGGCTGGATTTAGAATTCTAGTTCCCTTTCATCACCAGTGTGGTGCACAGCATGCAAGAGTCTGAGAGACCTCATGGATGACTTCTAACTCCCGACAGGAACACCAGCTCCTTTCTCCCCATCTGAATTACACATAGTGCGCCCAGGCGAAAGATGAAGTCAACAAATACAGACTGGGCCTTCACCTGCACAAAGCAGAGGTGAAGTGCCATAGAGGAGGGTGTTTGCCCTACAGATCAGCAACTTCAAGCTAACGCAACACACAACTATATAAGTGAACTTAAGGGCAGCTTAGATGGGAGAGAGCTTACTTGCAAATAAAAATGAAACAAAAGATTTTAATGTAAAACTTGAAAGTTAAGAAACAAGAAGGACAAATACAGGGAGATGTAACGTGGAAACTGGGATTTGTCTGTTTCTTTTCCTGTTGTGATGGGGGAAGGGGTTTTTCTGGCTCAGTCCAGTAGTCCATCATGACAATCAGAGTGCAGAGAGGGATGAAGGAATGCACTCAGCTCACTTTTTTGCTTTCTGGGTGGTCCAGGATCCTATCCCAGGGTATGGTGCTACCACAGTGACCCTGTCTTCCCAACTCAATCTAATTAAGCAGTTCTCCCCACAAGCATGTCCAGAGACTAATCTACATAATCCCTCACAGGTGCTCAAAAGTCCAGTCTTCTAGATGATCCTAGAGTCTCATCAAGTATACGATTGAGATTAAGTACCACAGGTTTCAAGATGGAAACGGGATAACAATTTGGAAGACAGGAAGTACGTTAAGGTTCTTCCTTTATTCTAATTGGGCTTGAGAGCAGTGCAAACGAAACAGGAGTTAGGAGTGAAAGAGAGACAGCGGCATATGGAGAAGAAAGGATTAGAGGTAAACTCAATCTCTCTGGCCCTCCGTTTCCTCACTTGGAAGTGAAGAATAACAGTGCCCAACTGCCTGCATACCGCGAACCAAGAACTATGTCAAGTGATGGGAATCTACTGAATCATTCATTTATTCACCAAATAAAGCTGCCTTGCTGGTCACTATACTCAGCTCCCAGACACTGGCACGTGGGGGAAAAGTTGGGGGTTATAAGCCTTATGAGGCCCAGTAAAGTATGTAGCTATAGGTTAGAAAAAAGCCCCAATCTAGAGACACCTGACTTTTGACAGTAAGATGAAGCAGAAAAAACAAAAACAAAAACTTTCAAGTATTGGAAACCTTGAGAAGCATTTCAGAAAGAGTGGTCAATTTAGAAGCCGGGGAATGATTGGCTAACTGGAATTTTTGAAGAGGTCCTAGTAGGGAGGTGGTTTCAGAAACTAGGTTGAAGTGAATGAAAGAAAGTTAGAGAAGGGCTAGGGATTGGAGGGAGTGGGGAAGACAACCCAGAGGAGTTCTATTACAGAAGTAAGTACAGAGGTGGTAGTTTGGGGGCAGAGACACACGTTCGTGTGAAAATGCACCTTAGAAAGGGGGAAGCCATGGCAACAGAGAAAGTAATGCTGTTGGAAGGCAGCCTGTAAGGAGGTAAAAGGATGGGGCCTTGGAACAGTCGCCGTTACAGGAGACAGTGAGCAGCAGGAGTGACTAGACATGGGAGCAAGCCCAGAGTTTCTCCTCAGAAACCTTGTATTGCCTCTTTAAGATCAGCAGCTGAAAGCGAAGGAAAAGGCCTCTCCATAGTAAGTTTAAGAAAGGCGTGAGTGCAGAGAGCAGGAAAGAAAACTTCTACGAAGCCAACTGAGGATGACCCACTTGGGACTGAAGCAAACTGTCTGACTTTATGGTGTTCTTCGCCACAGTCGCTACTTAGATTTAGATATGGACAAAACTGAGTAACCACTTCATTCAGGAAGTTGTTTTCCCAAACAAGGAAGCAGAATGAAGAAATTCAGAATGTTTCTAGAGAATTGACTATACCGGTGGGCCATGAAATATAATTTGATCAATGAAGATGAGAAAGCTATAAACAATAAAAAGGACCAATAAGTTGGTTAATTAAATTGGAGTAGCTACAACAGAAAGGGACTGCATGAGAATAACTTGTTTAAAATCAAGAATTTAAAGGCTGGAGAGATAGTAAAGTGTTTACCTTGTAAACACAAGGGCCTGTGTCCAAATCCCAGAAGAACATTAAAAAAAAAAATTAGGCATGATGGTGGCACACTTGTAATCCAGTGCTGGTGAGGTGGAAAAGTGGATCCACCCAGGCTAACCATCAAGTCTTGGGCCAATAAGAGATCCTGTTTTGTTTTAAAACTTATTTTTACTATTTTTAATTGTGTGTAAGGGGAAGGTGTGTGTGCATATGAGTACAGGTGCCTACAGAGGCCAGAGAGCTCAGTGGCAGCTGTGATGAGCCACCCAGCCTGAGGGATAAACACCTAACGGGTCCTCTGCAAGAGCAGTGTGTGTTCTTAATTGCTGAGCCACTGCTCCAGCCCCTTGCTTTTTGTATTGAAAGGTGATCCACATTTATACAACATGTTTTGTTTTGTTTTGTTTTGTTTTTCTCACTGCAGAAGTAGGAGAAAACAGAGCTGCATTTGCTGTCAGTCTACAAACTAGGAAACAGAATCCCCACTGGGCACTGACCAGTTGACAGGCTTTCAAAGAACCATTATGCTTACTATGTAGAGTTATTATTGTTGTTTTCCTTCAAAATTCGTATACTGAAGCCTTAAACCTCAACATGATACTACTTGGAAGTAAGGCCTTTGGGAGGACTCAGGTCCTCAGATGAGGATTCAGATGAGGACATGAGGATGAGGCTTCCACAATGGGGATCAACATCCTTATGAAAGTCAGAAGACACAAAAGATATACCCCTCCCTGCTCCTCTTCTTCCTTCTCTCTCTTTATCTCCTTCCTCCCTTTCCCTTTCTCTCACCATAAAAACCGGAGAAACAGGCAGTCCACCCAGTAGATGTTCAGATTTCTTATAATAACCAATGTAAACATTTATGTAACATTCAAGGTATTTGACCTTTACAGTTCCTTAAGGACAGTGGTTGCATTGCTACAGAAGTCACAGTGGTCTGGTGACTTTTGGGGAAGGGCACTAAGTCAGTCTTGCAGTAAAGTGTCTGCTCTCTGTAACACTCCCAGCATCTTGTTACATTCCGACCATTACCATGCCATCACTCAGAACTCCCCAGTGTCTTCTTCTCCAGGAGCTACACTGAAGCCAGTACCAAGACCACTGCCAAGCTGTGCTCCGCCTCTGCCCTCTCCACTTGGCAGCACTGCCCTGGAATGACTGCTTGCGTCCCAAGTTGTTATGCTGAAGCACTGAACTCTGTTGTTGGAAGGGGGTTGCTGGGGATGAAACCCAGGGCCTCAGCCTTCCAAGCAAACACTCTACTGCTGAATCACACCACTAGGTACTCCCTCAAGCCTACACAGCCCTTGGTAGATAGTCCCAGTGTGGACATCAGACCCACTCTTTCCATTCTCTTGTAAGTCACAGTAGATTCCAGCCCAGTCAAACCAGAGTCAGATGACAGAAAGCCTGGATTCTTGTCACATTCCTAGGAAATGCATTTTTCTTTAAATAATTATTTGGGTTTTTTCAGTTCTTGTATCTAAATGAGCCTAACAGACCACTCAGTGGAAAAGCCACTCATTTGTATTTTGAATGGAGAAGGAGGAATTTAGATAAGAAAGCACTAATACTTACACATCTTTCCTTTAAGCTTAGGGATTCCTTTCAAAAGAACAAATATGAAATATTAAAACACCTCTCAAAATGCATCTGTCCTTGTAAGTTTCCCAAAATGTATCTTGCACTTACATTACTTGGGACTTCAGGTTAATTTCCTATGGCAAGTCTTAATTTTATTTTATTTTCTGAGACAGGTTCTCATGTAGCCCTTGGCTGTCCTAGAACTCACTATGTAGACCAAGCTGGCCTAGAACTCAATATGTAGACCAGGCTGACCTGGAACTCACAGAGATCCACCTCCCTGTGCCTCCCAAGTGCTGAGATTAAAGGCTCATACCACCAAGCCTGGCTACCTAATTTTCTTAAATCTAAAAAGAATAAATATCCCTCTGTATTGGAATCTATAAAAACCCATACCTACCTTTCCTACTATTTGGGGGTAATACACTGTTAATAAATAAATATAACTGGCTTTTAATTATTTGTAAGATAACACATGAGACTAACAAATCTGTACATGTGATTTATTTTGAAAAGGGGTGTGTGTGAAACTGTTTTAGTCCTGAGCTATTCACAATAGAGAGCAAATACCAAAACCAATGCCACGTAGGTCTCTGTTTCATGTTTAGCTTGTACCCAGCTGTCCCATGCCACATCCCAGATCCATCTGCTGGCAATCTGTGAGAAAAAATTTAAAAGATTCAGATGGGATATGTTAAGTAACTTTTAAATTACATAGTTAGATTTTTTTTTTAATATTGTGCCAATGTCTAAGAAAGTTGTATTTAAGAAATAATTTGTTAGGCTGGGTGGGGTAACTCAAATTATACACACCTGCCCAGTGTGCTCAAAGCCCTCAGTTCCATCCTAGCTCTATGAGGAAAATCTAGAGGTTGGAGCAATTGCTCAGCAGCTAAGAACATGTATTGTTTCCAGAAGAGCCAAGTTCAAGTCCCGGCACCCACATCAAATGGCTTACAACCACCTTACCTTGTAACTCTTACCTCTAGAGAAATCTGTCACCTCTGGCCTCCTCATGGACCTTCACTCATGAGCACACCCCCATGCCCCAAGTACACACGTGATTAAAAAATATTTTTAAGGGTATGCCCAATTTTCCTTTCATAGAGAGATTCAAGAGTAATACTGCTTGGCTTCCTCCTTTGCTGGAGGCTGGTGGTTGCCTTACAGTAAATCCTAGGCAGGAACCAAGGGCTCCATCATGGAGCCCAGCAGCACTGACTATAGACCAGTCAGTGCTCCAGACCACGCTTCTTGCCACACTTAAAAATCTTCTGCCCAAAGCTTGTCAGGGTCTTGTCTGGCAGCAATGGTGCTGTTTGTGTAATCAGGCCATGGCTCCTTTGTGGTGCCTCCAAGGACAAGGCTTACTGTCTGTGATGGATCCAAAATGGCCACACATTCTTTATGACAGGAACTGGAGGCAGGAGCTGATTCAGAGGCCCTGGAGAAGCGGCTTACTGGCTTGCTCAGCCTGCTTTCTTACAGCACCCAGGACTACTGGTCCAGGGGTGACGCCACTCCCAATGGGCTAGGGTCTCCCACATCAATCACTAATTAAGGAAATGCCCTACAGGCTTGGCTACAGCTAGAACTTATGGAGGCATTTTTTCAACTGAGGTTCCTTCCTCTCTGATGACTTTAGCTTGTGCCAAGTTGACATAAAACTAGGAAGCACAATTGAGTCTTTTCAACATGACACATAAACGTATCACTGTCAAGCTATACCCTTTCCTTTCTTGTTCATCCCTAAAAATCATACATCAATAACAACATCACAATATAAATATAACATTCTTCATTACCTAACATGCCCAAATGAAACTTACTGGTTAATTAATATTTATT
This sequence comes from Peromyscus maniculatus bairdii, assembly GCF_049852395.1. Taxonomy (NCBI): domain Eukaryota; kingdom Metazoa; phylum Chordata; class Mammalia; order Rodentia; family Cricetidae; genus Peromyscus; species Peromyscus maniculatus. The sequence goes on from NC_134867.1 coordinate 66,065,248, forward strand.
TTGATGTTTTTGAGACAAGGTGTCTCTATGTAGCCCTGGCTGTCTTGGAACTCACTATGTAGACCAGGCTGGCCTTGAACTCACAGGGATCTCTCTGCCTCTGTCTCCTGAGTGATGGGATTTAAAGTGTGTACCATTACACCTGGCTTACTGGTTAATTAATTTAAATGACATTTAAATTATCAAAATTTCAGGGCTGGAAAGATGGCTCAGCAGTTAAGAGCAGGGACTACTTTTCCAGAGGACCCAGGTTCAATACCCAGCACCCACATAGCAACTCACAACTGTCTGTAATTCCTGTTCCAAGGGACCCGACACCCATGGCAAAACACCAATGCACATAAAATAAAAAATTTTTTAAATTATCAAAATTGCTATGACCAAGAAACAGGCTATGAAATCTAGTAAATTATTGATAGCAAAATTGTATTTCTATGGTAGTACTTTTCAAATAATTTGCAATGAAAAACAGTTTTTTTTTTTTTTAACAAAATGATCTTCGTATTCAAGTGGCCCTTCAGGATCTCTACATCCCTGGGGACACCTCAAATCTCAAATGAATGGATGTTAGGTCATCGGGGCACTTACATTTATTGCTTGACCAGTCTTTTGAATAAATAATACTTTTATAATGAATTTATAACGGAAGTACCCCAGTTCTTTGACTGCTGCCAATACTCGGTCCGCCAAGTCAAGTGATATATGAGAGAAGGCTTTTTCATCATATTTGAGGTCTTTAAGACTGTCCTTTAAAGAAAGTTAAGAAAAAAGTTTCAATTTTTAAACAAAATGTTTTTATATAAGTAGAAAACATGTATCTAAATAATACATACAACTGATTTAAAATATGCGTATTCCTGAAAATTACCATATATTATACTTACCAATTTAATTGTTTTCAAAATTATGTCCAATTGTCAAAAGCCAGATTTGATGGCACATGCCTTTAATTCCAGCACACAGGCTGCCAGGGCACGTACATGGCTCTCTATAGTTCTAGGCCAGCCTGGCCTATACAATAAGTTCAGGCCAACCAAAGCTACCATAGTGAAACTCTGTCTTAAAAGAATTAGATTCAACACCGTTCATGATCAACACTTGGGCTGTAAGTTTCTGCTTATGAGGCTAATATGTCAACTTACTGTAAATAACTCAGTTTCCATTTCTCACTAGGGAGAAAAAAGAATTTCAAAAGCTTTCTGGAAATTGATAGTAAAGAAAGGAAAACTGTGTGCTTATGATTTCATGTTCCAAATGCAGGTGTGATCTGGACCAAGGTGGCTTCATGTCACTGTCTTCTCTGGGTTTCTCATTCCTTATGGCATCAACAACTTAGCATCTTTACTAATAAACTAACACATGTGAGGAAAAGAGACGTGGCTCACAGACCATGAAGCAGGAGCCTTTCTTTAAAAACAAATCAGATTTACTTTAAATGTATGAATATTTTGCCTGCATATATGTGTGTGCACCACATGTGTGCCTGGTGCCAAAGGAAGCCAGAAGAGGGTGTTGGATCTCCTGGAATTGGAGTTTTAAATAGTTGTGAGGCACCATGTGGATCCTCTGGAAAAGCAGCCAGTGCTCTTAACCACTGAGCCATGTCTTCATCTCAGGAGCCTTTCTTACAAACCATGAGCAAAGCTGAACCTATGAAGGAGCTGATCACAATGTGCTTGATTAACTGGTTTCCTGGGAGTACGCCCAGGACTGCACACTGAGCTCCAGTGACAAGTGGATTACTACCAATCAACTTCATAGGAACAAAAAGTCAAGTAGATGTCCTCCCTCAATGCTCCTGCACCCTGCTAGTTCTACCCTTTTTCCTCTCTTCTCCCTCCTGACTTCTCCTATTGGCTCCCTGACAGGTTCCTTCCATTTATACAGCTGGTCTAAGGCCCGCATCTGGTCTTCTATCTATTGTTCCAATACTGAGTATCAGCTGCTTTCTTCTGAATCTAACTCAAGTTCAAGGTAAGTCTTCTCTCAGAGTAAACCCAACCCATTGCTTGTCTGTCTAGGAGTCTCTCCAACTCCATATTCTGACTGTAACTCTGGCCTCAGGACCCAGGGGCGGCTTCTGTAAATGAGGTTCATCCCTAGCCCATTTATTCAATTGTGTTTAATTTTGTTTATGTGGTAGGGTCAGGTGACAGACCAAAAATGTACACTCTTATATCACACATACTATTAGTATTGATCAGAATTCCTTTCCCAAACCATAAGCTATAATATCTTTGTCAAATATCAATTAATTTGAAATACATAGTTAACAGTGGAGGGATGGAAGGTTCAGAACATGCCATGTTAAAATATGCTGCTTTCTCATAATTTTGACCCAAAAGTACTTGAAAAAATTGTGGATGCAGTAGCTTGCTCTTCCTTTTTCTTTCCCCTGAAAGTAGGAGATAAAGCTCTCGTGAAAAGGGTCCTCTCCAGTCTCAGAGACAGAAGAGGAAATAGGCACACCACTTCTTCAACTAGCCTTACTTTACTAGGCACCTTCCTGGGATAACCTGCCTCAGACCAAACACCTTTAATTATACTTTCAAATTTTTCTATTCTGTATCCCAACTAGTATAAAGAGCTTGACTCCACCTTTCCATGCCTTTGTTTTCTGCATGAAGTCTTCTGTATATAGGTAAAAGTGACTAAAGTTTGCTTTTCTCTCCATTTGCCTTATAGCAGTTTAATTTTAGGCAAGGTGGAAATCTACAGAGAGAGACATATCTCCTGTAGCTAAGGGGCTGCAGCTGCTGGAAATCAAATGTTGACCCTCAGCATGCAGATGAAAACGGAGCTTCTGGTCATACGGGTTGAGAATGGGACCCATACATTGACTGATGGAGTGTGAACTCAAGTCCATTTCACATAGCAAACATCAGGTTCTCCAACCCATCCTGAGCCAGTTATGGAACTAGCATGATTAGAACAGACATACTTAGCAGCTGGCAGAATATCGACATTGAGTCCTTTAACTGTGAAGTAAGAGCTTTTATTGAAGAAAACTTCCACAATGCAAACATTTAGAATTATATCTACCTTACTCAAAAATACATGGTATCATGAAGGGGCTGTATAAAGCACTGCCATTGTGATTGTTACCATGGCCTCTTTTCAATCCATCCATTTGGCTGTTCTGTAAACTTGGCCAGGCAGCATCTACAATTGTAGCTGCTACATGGGACATGGTTTCACTGCTTGAGCAAAACCTTTTGGTACCACCTATGTAGTTACCGACAAGAAAAAAAAAATACCTTTTTCTCCATACCTATCCATGAGAGTCACTAAAACCAGTTTGCTTTCAGCTAGCAAAGCCAGAAACGCACCTTTCTTGTCCTATCTGAGGTGTACCAGCTATCCAGCCCCATAGTAGGACAGGCCCATAGGGTTGAGGAAATTGGCTCAGACCAGTTGCCAAGGCATGCCCATAATGTACTTCCTTATGAGCCAACCTGGAGTCTGCCTGAGGACCTAGCAACAGGTGTTGTCAGAGTTCCTGATCGTGCCCAGCCAATGAGGGACGACCATGCAATGCCACCAGATTGTGGCACAGACTGGGTGCTGGGAGGAGGGTATATAAGTCCTTCCCCATTATTAAATAAACAAGTTTGCTGTCTGCCTTCAACTGACTCCGGGTGTCTGGTGATGCCACACCTTCTCACCCCCTCCCCCGAGGGAGCAGTTAGGATATAACAACACAGGCCCATGTCAGAATTTAGTTTACAGGGAACTTGGCTATCTTTCCCTTTAGGTTCACACTGAATTCAACAACTACTCAGAATTGTAGGATCATTTAACCTCTATATATTTAAGGTTAGTCCCTATAGTGAATACACACACACACACACACACACACACACACACACACACGTATGCGTGCGCACACACACACACACACACACACACTCACTCACACACCCCTTCCTTAATAGATCTGATCATATGACTTATTTTGGCTTAGAATGGTCTCATATGTGCTAGATAAGTGCCTATCACTGAACTATATCCTTGGTCCCTGATTACCTTTAATATCTGCTGGATTTTAGTTTCTACTGGATGTGCTTGGAATTTCCTCAACGGCTCCATTCTATATGAATTAGCAAACTTTAATTTTGCCAGGGCACTCTTCCATTCTTTACCTATATCAGCAATTGAATCGTCAAATGGAGGTTCCACATACTGAACATCATGGAAAGATTCTCTCAATCTTTCTCTTAAGATCTGTGCATACTGAAAGAGGAAGGGAGAAAGATTACATTTCAGACTTGAAGAATCTGCATACAGTGGAGGCAGAGCTAACAAGCCTGAAATAATCTAGGCAGACTTCTATGCAGTCACTAAATCTTAGACTATTAACTGCAAATTATTAACAGTTTCTATCATCAATTTGAGACTAAATAACCACCTGAGAGAGAAGCTTTTGGGCTTGCCTATAGAGGATTATTTTGATTTGATTAACTAAAATGAGAAGACCTACCCACTATGGGAGGCACCATTCCCTAGGAAGGGATCCTGAACTGCATAAGAAGGAGACAGTGTGCGGAGCACAAGTAATCACTACTCTCTGCCTCCTGAGTGTGGATTTAATGTGATCAGCCACCTCAGACCCCTGCTGCCATGACTCACCTGTCTTGGTGGACTGTACCCTGGGACCATGAGGCAAGCACAAACTCTTTCTCTATTAAGCCACTTTTGTCAGGTTATTTATCACAGCAACAGGAAAAGTAACCAAGACATACAGAAATATACAAACTTGTGTACATATATTCAGAATACCTACAAAATATCCCAAAGGACCAGAAACAAGAGTAGCCTCCAGGGAGTGGCTGAGGGATAAAGATAAAACAGCTTTTCATGCTTCCCTCCTGCCAGCAATTATGGAGCTATTGCCCATAATTTTAGTTATCTTTACATAAGTAACAGATTAGGTAACACATTTATAAATCTTAACTTGAAAAGATAACAAAAGCATATAAATATTTGTGTGTAAACATATTATATATGTATCAGTCCATTTTTGACATGTAGTATATATCAGTCCATGATTTTTGACATGTAATTTTTTGACATGATGCTCCCTTCAGAAGTATCCAATTTGTACTAATAAAGTAATTATTTAGTGCCCCATGGGTGTGTCCACCCTGGGACTGACTGGTGGGCTGCATGCACCCCAGGCTGTGAACACTGTGCAAACAATGCAGCATGTCTGCAGGTGACAATGCCGTGCAGCGGTTTCAAATCACTGGACAACACTGCAGCCGCTCCTGGAGTAATGTCTAGTCCCTTCACTTAGAGTGGCGAGCTTCATTTTCCTAGTAACCAGGAATGCCTTTTTTGTACCTACTTGCTTGGCTAGAATTTGCAGTTTCGTGTTGACTAGAAGTGATGAAGACATGTTTGCCGTAGTCCTATTGGAGGACAAATTTTTAGTCTTGTACCACTGAATATGATGTTGGCTATGGGCTTTTAATGCAATGATTTTTTTTTTTTTTTTTTTTTTTTGGTTTTTCGAGACAGGGTTTCTCTGTGTAGCTTTGTGCCTTTCCTGGAGCTCACTTGGTAGCCCAGGCTGGCCTCGAACTCACAGAGATCCGCCTGGCTCTGCCTCCCGAGTGCTGGGATTAAAGGCGTGCGCCACCAACGCCCGGCTAATGCAATGATTTTTAATGTTCTAATAATTCCAGTTATTGTTTTATTCAGTATTTTTATCATGCAAGGGTAAATTTTGACAAAAATTATTTTTCTTATCAATGGATACTACTTCGTTGTATGTACTACTACATTGGTCGACTTTTATATGATGACCTATCTTTGCATTCAGGAAAACTTGGTCACAGTGTATAATTCTTTGAATTGAATACTGATGCTAATGCTTTTTCTAGGGTGTTTGTTTTTTTGCATTAATATTCATAAGGGCTATTAGTTTTCTTTTTTAGTTTAATTACATTTATTAATTTATTTACCATCAGGTGGTAGTGTATGCTCTGGTAGATACATGAAAAAGTAACTAAGACACACATAAACTTGTGTACATATATTTGTATACTATTCTAACTTCATAGAAGTTCACTGAGGTATATGGACTTTGGAACTGGTTAATTTCAGTGCATGATATATTTATTTGCAAGTTTTTATAATAAAATTTGCTGAAAGTTAAAAAAAATTCTAGGGTTGGAGATCATACCTAGGGCCTCATGCATGGTAGAAAGATGTTCTTCAAGAGCCAGATCCAGCAGTGTCCATTTTTTTGACAGACATATTACTGAAATTTCCCACTATAATGTTAGTATATTGATCCTTTAAACCTATACATTTTCCTCTCATATATTTTGATGCCGTATCACTAGTTGTATATTTGCAAGAACTGATATGTTTTCCCAGGCAACTGGCCCCATCCTCATTATGCAATGCCTCACTTCATTCCTGGTGACTTTACTTGCTTTGATTTTTGCTCTGTCTGAAGTCTATTGCTACTCCTACTTAATTTTGATATTAGTGTGTCTTTCCCCACCCATCTCCTTTTATGTATGTGTATTTTAAGTGACCTTATTGTTGTAAGGTTTAAACTAAGACTAACACAATTGAGCCTTAGTTTAATCCACTCTAACAAGTGCTGTTTTTAAACTGCTGTACTCAGACTAATGACATTCAGAGTGATTATTGGTATGACTGGATTAATATCTATCATATCTGTTACTCTTTTCTATTTGATGCCCTTGTTCTTTGTTTTCTTGCCTTCCATTCTGTTCAACTGTAATTTAAACTGAGCATTTAATATGATTCCTCTTCTCTAGTTTCTTAGTGTGTTACTTATTTTTCCTCCACCTCCTCTACTTCCTCTTTTAACCCTAAAGTTTGGAAATAAGCATTTGCAGCTAATCCAAACCCACTTTCAACTAACACTGTGACACTTCATGGATAGCATCAATTAAAATAACGAAATAACTCAAATTCTTTCCTCCTGTTCTTTTTGTCATGCTGTCATTCATCTATAACACATACACATTAACATACACACTTAACATGCATTCATATGCAAACATAATTTTATGTCTTTCCTGTTATTTTTAACAAATCATTATCTGTTAGAATAAAAAGAGAAACATTAAAGGTTTTTTAATTAACCTTTATTTAGTCTTTCTTTGATGCTTTTTTATGTAGATTCAAATTTCTGTCACTTTTTTATTTAAAAAATTAACATTTTGTGTAAGGCAGATTTATTGGAGATACAATTCTTCAATTATTTTGTCTAAAAACATCATTTTTTCCTCATTTGAGAGTAGTTTTGGAGGGTATGAAATCCCAAGATGTTGGGGCTGAAGAGATGGCTCAGTGGCTAAGAGCACTGGCAGCTCTTCCAGAAGACCTGGATTCAGTTCCCAGCACCCACATGGCAGTTCACAACTGTCTGTAACTCCAGTTCCAGGGGATCAGACACCTTCACACAGATATATATGCAGGCAAAATGCCAATGCATATAAAATAAATAAATATCCTAAGTTGTCACTTTTCTTCTCTGAATACTTTTACTTCACTCTATTCTTCATTATTTTTGAGAATATGAATGTAATTTTCTCTTATAGGTAGTATGTTTTGTCTTCGGGCTTCTTTTTGGATTTTCTTCATCTTTAATTTCTGTAGCTTGAGACTATATGCCTACATATAAATTTTGTTTTGGCTTGTTTTCTGCTGTGTTTTCTGACTTTCCTGGCACTGTGGAATAGCCTCTAATTCATAGGTCTTACAATATTTCTTATAATCCATTCTCTATCTGGGATTTCCATTATGAATAATTTACAACTTCTATAACTGCCTCAAAGTTTTCAAACATTCTCCTCTTCTTTTTCAGTCTGTGTTCTTTTTTCATTTGTTTTGGATATTTCTATTGATACTTTTATTCCTGTAATGTATGGTTCTTGCTTGCTCTCTTTGGGGTGTTTACCATTCAATATGCCTTATAATTTTTTCTTGCTAGCCAAACCAACTTATGGTGTCAGAACTTCTGTAAAAGGTCTCCAGTAATGTGGCTGTAATGCATGTGAGAACAAGATGTAGTTTAGATATTTTTTAAAAGTTTTTCAAGACAAGGTTTCTCTGTGTAACAGTCCTAGCTGTCCTGGAACTCACTTTGTAGACCAGGCTGGCCTCCTCAAACTCAGAGATCTGCCTGCCTCTGCCTCCCCAGTGCTGGGATTAAAGGCGAGCGCTACCACCACCTACCTACCTGTAATCTAGATCTTCTGATTAGGTCTCAGGTCTTCAATGGGTCTGTGCCTCTGGACTGTGAATTTCTAAAATGTTTCTCAAATATTTCATGCCCCGCCTTCTCTCTTCCCTAAAAACAGAAAAGCTAGAAAGGGCTGGAGCTGGCTCCCTTTTGATAGTCACACTTTGCAAAACATCAATATCTTAGGTCTAGTTTACTAGTTTCTCAAGAGGGCAGATTTTGTGAAGAACAAAGTGCTCTGATATATTTAAACACACACACACAATATCTATATTAAGAGTTGTCTTAATATATATTTTAAGAATGTCTTAACTTCAAAATGGAAGTCAGAAAATATGCTGCATTAGGGGAGAGGAAACAAAAAGCTATGGATGGAAATTAATAAAGACCAGATTTGATCAGGGGACACCTCCTGAAAATCTTGGCTACAGAGATAAAGAATCAAAAGAAAAACGACAAGACATGTCATGTATATGCTGATCCCTAGACATGGGAACAGCTCTGAGAATGGATGAGACATGATAAATCTTGTTGGCTACAGAGTCTTCGTACTTATTATTACATGCCATCCTTTCATATGGCATATATGGAGGTTTGGTTATTCAGTCCAAACAGACTTATAAAGATAACAGATGCCTTTTACCTGCTCAAACATAGAATAAAAAATCATCTTTAGCTGACTTGTGCACATCACAATTCTATACTTGTGTTAATTCAGATATATATATCTATATATATCTATATCTATATCTATATATATATATATAATCTTTAAAAGTTTGTGTGTTTTTAGAAAAAAAAAAAAAGACCAGAAACACCAATGAGAACAAGTAGTCCAGGTGATCAAGCCTCTCAGAATGCCTCTGTTGCAATTTCCTCAAAATTCTGTATCCAAAACAACTTCAAAGCTGCTAGCTGAGATGGTCCAGCCTCACAGACTATCCAGCCCAGAGTTCAAAAGCTCTAAATTTTCTATCACACAGAGACTAAGCAAAAAATAATACAGCTAGCTCTCCCAGGACTTGACCATTGTTCCAACTTTCTCAGGATCCCCTAGAGACCTAGAGATGCTGTCACTTCCAGACAGCAGGAAGCAGTCTAGAGAACACAACGGCCACGTTCCCAAGAGGTGGAGTGGATGGTTTTTGGTCATTCAATGGATTGTGGATGCTTATTATTGTTTAGGGGTGTAGGTTACAAGTTGTTGTTGATCATAATCAGGGAGAAAGCTGAACAAAGGAGATTAGATTCAGGGATCTCATTCTGAAAATGGGGATATAGAAATGATAGGATAAAAGGGTATATTGTTGAATCTACTTTTAGACTAAAAAGCAACTATTAATTTCAAACATTTTACATTAATATGGATTTTTGTATACTGATGCAAATTTAAGGGTTTTTTTGTTATACTGCATGTTTCTACTCTTGTTTAAGGTACGTATGCAGCTCATTTTAAAATACAATGTACAATTAAGAAATACAGGTTAGTAGTTAGTTATCTATAATAATCAAACTTGTAGTCATGTCAGGTATATTTTCAAGGTCAAATAGAAACATATTTTAGAAACTGCCCTTACCTCAACTGCTGACAGTATACTGTCCAACCTGGACAAGTAGGACACAAAAGAAAGTGACTGCTGAACTTTGCCAAGACAAGGTAAGACAGTCCTTCAAAATTCCTGCTTCACAGAAAATTCTGTCAGATATTCTAGTCCTGTAGGCTGAAGATAGTTGCCCCACGGTTGTAGAAGAAATTGGGTGACTGTCCAGGCAGCCAGCTGTCTCTGTCACTTCTATAGTTTTGGAAGCTGATTGCTCTGCATTTCTTGTGTACTTAGGTAATATTATATCCTTCTTGGGTCTTTGATGAGTTGAAGACTAGATAGTTATGGTTACAGTTTTCCTTGTTACCAAATTCAGAAAAGAATCTTACACAAGAAATGTCAAGTGCATAAGGTTGAGAGACATAAAAGCTTAAGTTGTTTATCTAAAACTATGATAGAAAGTGGTTTAATGGTATAAAACTTTGGACTCACTAAGACAGGATAGATAATACAAAAATTTCTCCAAATTTGCCAAATACAAGTGAACTGGACATTGTGAATGTAATTCTTACTTGATAATAGTTCTTATTGTATATAATTTTACTGTATTAGAGCTAAAACCTTTCCTTTTTATTTAGACAAAAAGGGAGAACTGTTGTGGGATATTTGTACACTGTGTGAAGATGTACTGCTGTGACTGGTGTACTAAAAAGCTGAACAGCCAATAGCTAGGCAGGAGGTATAAGCAGGACTTCCAGGTAGAGAGAGAGAAACTGGGAGGAGGAATCTAGGCATGCGATTTTGCCAGCAGACTTGGAGGCAAGCCAGATGTGCGTACTAAGAAAAGGTGACAGCACCATGTGGCAGAACACAGATTAAAAAAATAGAGGTTAATTAAGTTATAAGAGCTAGTTGGGAAAAAGTCTAAACTAAGGCCAAGCTTTCATAATAAGTCCCCAGGTCATTATTTGTGGGCTGGCAGTCCAAAGTTAGTCCAACAAGAAAGCTTGCTACACACATTATATATATATAGATATAAAACCACACACATATTTTATATATATATATATATATATATATATATATATATATATATATGTATGTATGTATATATTCACATGTGTGCACACGCATGTACACAGAGAGGGGACTCTAGCAATTCATCAGTTACATTTCAGGTTTTCCTATCCTACCACTGAAAGCTTGAACTTTGGTATAGATTCTCTCTACCAACTGCCACAACTTTTGTGGTAGCAATTTGTTCTATAATCACTTTTCTAATGTATTTAAAACTGGTTTTTGGTTTGCAACTTTTTACCTGTTATTTAAAATGTAGGGTCTTCAACTTCCTTACATCAAGAACTTGGAATTCTGTTTCTGAAATATGTTTTAGCTGTGTATAGTATTCTAGGCCTAGTTTTCTTTCAGCAGAGATGCTGCTTCAGTGTTTTCTGATTTAGGTTTCTGAGAAGACTGCTATTTTCATAGAAATGTTTAATATCACTGGTTTCAAGCATGTGATTTCCTGTTTCTTGTGCCTGGAATTCACTGAGATTCTTTGGTTTATGGGTTTCGTTCTCCTATTTGTTGCTTTTCATCTAGAATTTCAAGCATTATTTGTTACCCTTCCTTTTTTCTTTAGGGACTCTAATAACAAGACTACTGAGGCACTTCACTGACATTGAACACCTTTTCAGAACTTTCCCCTCATGCTTCTAAGTTCACTAATCTTCTTTTTGTGAGATTAAATCTGTTAATTCCATTCAATGCACATGACCTGACATTGTGTTTGTTTTTGGAAGGCTAACTCAACCTTTCTCTTAAGACTCGACAATTACCTTCTTTTCCACTACATGCACTCAAGGAATACACTATTAATACACTGTAACACTAACAGTGTTTTCAAGATTGCATGATTCTTCTGGGAATCAGACATGTGGAGCTTCAAATTAACCCTTAGTGAACATACTACTGTGAAAACTGCATTTCTGACATTCCTTATTTATGTATAATACTCGTCAATTGATGTAGCATACTGTGGTGGTATTGTGTTCCCCAAAATATTGTGCACCCTAATAAACTTGTCTGGGGTCAGAGAACAAAACAGCCACTAGATACAGAGGCTAGAAAATGGTGGCACTCACACCTTTAATCCTAGCATTCCAGAGGCAGAGATCTACTTGGATCTCTGTGTGTTCAAGGATACAGCCAAGCATGGTGGCTCATGCCTTTAATCCCAGAAAGTGAGCCTTTAATCCCAGGGAATGATGGCAGAAAGCAGAAAGGTATATAAGGCGTGAAGACCAGAAACTAGAAGCTTTTGGCTGGTTAAGCATTCAGGCTTTCGAGAAGCAGTTCAGCTGAGATTCATTCTGGATGAGGACTCAGAGGCTTCCAGTCTGAGGAAACAGGATCAGCTGAGGAACTGGCGAGGTGAGGTAGCTGTGGCTTGTTCTGCTTCTCTGATCTTCCAGCGTTCACCCCAATACCTGGCTCGGGTTTGTTTTTATTAATAAGGACTTTTAAGATTCATGCTACAGCATACTCTTATTAAAAGTACTTTTTTCTTTCAGCTGAGATGAAACCTTTATCATCTTTTTAAATGCCACCAAATTTGTTATCAATACAAGCTACTGGCTGGCATTTATCTACATGGACCTAGAATAAACTGAGCTTCCTCATGTCATTATTCCAATGAGATATTTAATTATTTAGCAAAAGTGCTATGTATTTGCTAATGTTTATGGTTTTCAAATACATGTGCTTAAGGGAGATTGATAAAGTTGTCAATTTTTAGTAATCTGCCTAAGCTTTTGTAATATTTGACTGCAAAGACCTAACTCCTGCTAAGCAAAAATGCAACGTACTGGAAAGATGGGAGTAATTCACAGACAGGAAGAAAAACCTGAAGAACTAGACTCAGAAAGACACATGAAGGACACTCCAGTTTGCACCTGCCATTATAATAAACCTCAAGCCTTTTCTTGGTTCATTAAATTAATCTAATTTGGTTTCAACCTCCTACAAAGTTTAAGTAGTCACCTAAACCACTAACTCTACCCAGTCAGGGATGAGTTACTTTTCTGAAAATATACCACTAGGAAAAAAGAAATGGACCCCGGGAGCTGGACAGCAGTTAGGAGCACTTCCTGCTCTTGCAGAAGAGACACTGGTGGACCACACCCAGTGCCGTCACTGCCCTCACGTGTACATGTACAAACACCCCGGCAGAAGACACAATGAGTACTCTTCTTTAAATGGATACAGGACAGTTAAAATTCTGTGCTCATGTTGATTCAAATGTGTTCTGACTTTTCATATTCTCAGAAATATAGAAACCACTGGCCACTTGAAAGTTGAAAATAACATTCAGTGTTAGGATTACCAAACATGTGGGATCCTGTTTTAACTTCTTTTTAATTACTGCCCTGATGTCATTTTATTTGTGCTGAAGTGTGATTTTATTTGTATGTTAATAAATAAAGTTGCCTGGGGGTCAGAACTTATAGCAAGCCATTTAGCAGAAGTCTGGCATGGCAGTGGTAGCACACGCCCTTAATCCGATCACATGGCAGGCAGAGTCTGTGTGTTCAAAGACACAGCCAGCTTGGTGACACGAGCCTTTAATCCAAGTACCAACCATAGAGACCTGGAGGTCTGTATAGACAGGCAGTGACGAAGAAGTCATGTGGTTGGGTTTAGAACCAATGAGAAGGCAGAACAGAAAGTCAATAAAAGTACAGACACACAGGAAATAGGTCTCTTTCTGAGGTGAAGGTCAGCAGCAACTGGTAAGCTAAAGGCTATTCGCTAGTGCTCTGACCTCTTGGGCTTTTAACTCTTTATTTGGCTCTGTGTTTCTTATTTAATAAGACTGTTTAGAATTGCATCTACACTGCCCTGTTCAAAGTTTTTACCTTCAGAAAACTAGACTTTAAGAATCTACATACACATATACAAAAGAACATATACATATAAAAATTATATATACATACATACATATATATATATATATATATATATATACACACACATAAAAATAGCTGCCTTGGTCCATGTACCCATGCTTCTAGATTTTGCTAAATATGTATTTTCATATTGAATCCAGGCTCATTCAACTTTCAAGATTGGCAGTAGAAGTTATCCTTGTCTGTCTCAAAGTATAGAAATCTTTATTTACTGTTGGTAACCCAAACTTTAACACAGTACAATGTTCTGCTTTTTCCTGGGTGTGTGAACTTGGATTCTTACTTTTTCCTATTTGTTTTTTTCTCTGTAAAACTCTGACAGAGACATTAAAACCTAAAATGTTGTCATCACTCTGAGTGATCTTCAAATAGCTCAGTTTTCAAAAATTTATGTCTTTGCTCTTATGTCTAGCTTCATCCTACCAATCAATCATGAGCCACGTGAGGTAGATATAAAAATACCAGGTGTCCTAAGACACATGTTCTAAGCTCAGTTAGTTCTGCATCCTTGGGCAAAATGTCTTCCCTTATTGCCTCAATAGAAGATAGAGTTCTGATTACATTAATGGTTTTTAAGGGACAATCATATAGAAATGCCAGTGTTCTAACGCCAATAAAATGGGACGATGACCTTTTCTACTGATATCGGAGAAATAACTAGATATTTTCAATTTTTCCTCTTAAAATATTCTTCAAATAACAAGACTTTATTGATCTGTACATGTCGGTTTTTTTCCCTAGGGGTGTGTGTGTGTGTGTGTGTGTGTGTGCGCGCGCGCACGCATAATATATGGTATAAACTCACCTGGGGTTGATAAACTATGTATATACTAAGATTGCATCTAGAAAGCGCAATACAACTATTGGATAACTCTGGACATTTGCGAGGTAAGTGTGCAAAGACCCGAGAACGATCGTGTAAAAACGTTCTATTGGTTAACATACGGCTCTCTGAATTTAACAACTAAAACCCCTCGGCCTGCAACGTCTAAACCTCGTTGTTCCACTTAAGCTCTGCTCCGCAGGGGTCAGAAAAACGGAAGAAGGGAAAGGTCGGCCATCCTTCCTGCGCCTCCGGGCGCTGGGGCGTCTAAAGGGTGGGCAAGCTGCCCGGGGCCCGGCGGTGCGCACTCACTGCCTCCTTCTCGAACATGCTAGGCCGCCTATCTCTCCTAGGCGCCACCGGGGAGTGGTGCGGCGCTTGGCCGGAGGACGCCTTCGTTACTCGGCTTCGCCGATCCATCTTGACGCGTTTCCCCACAAGACGCCGCCGCGCCTCCCGCCGCGGTCCACCCGCTCAACGCCCCCGGCCGGCCGCGACGCCGGAGTGACCCAGTCGTCTCGCGCCGGCCAGCGCCGCACGCAGCCGCGTCCCGGACATCCGGGCGGAAAGGCGTGAGTCATCAGAGAGCGCCACGGCCCAAGCCGGAAGCGATGGAGGTAGGGGGGCGGCCGCCTGCCGGGGCTTCCCGCGCGGCCTGCGTCCAGACCCAGTCCGTGTCCTGGGACACCCCTGCGGGGTGACAGGTCCAGAGCGGGATGCTAAGCTGCAGGGGAAAGCCCAGTTTACAGAACCCGCGTTTGATGAGCGGGAGGAAGCGCCTCAAGTCGGGAATCCATCATTCCACGCACCTACTCGGTGCCTATGGTCCTGGGGTTGTGTTTCATACCAAGGACAGAAATGTTCCGTTCTCACATTTCCTGTGAAGAATCGCTGGTATATATAATAAAGGAGTGCCAGAAGGAATGATGCACTGTTCAGAAAACCCCCCAGCTCCAGTGTCAGCAAGGGTGACTAAAGAAACGATTCAAGTGTTTGAACGTGCACTTTGAAACACACGCATAAAATATGCTTCGTGTCTAAGCACTGTTAGACATATACAGCTTTTTATGGTATCCAGAAAGCATATTAAGAGCTTCCCTACCTTAGTTCTGTCTGTACATAGGATAGGATTTTCTTTTGACTTGAGTGTAATAATGCCCTTTATATTTTATATTTCAGATTTTAACAGGAGATTCCATTACTACCTGCCTTTCTCCTTTAGTGCATGACTTGATTTGTAACCTTGGTTTTGAACTCAGAGAAAACTGTGATATCAATAGCATTGTATCTCAAAATGGTGAAGTATACTGGGAAGCAATTACAGACCGTGTGAGCTATGCAGAATCAGGTTTGTCTTGTACAAAAGTACACTGAAAATGTTTGGGCCTGTAAAACCTGCCTTGGTTCTTTTTTCTTGGAGGATGTTATAATGTAGTTGTCAGAGGAGAAAGAGAATCCTGAAAAAGATAGAAAAGTCAAGAGATGCTTAGCTAAGAAAATTGTGTGTGAGCAGGAGGCAGGCCAGGAATGCTGGAACCAATCTCAGGGCCTGGGTCCAGTAGTCAGTAGGTGTATATACAGCATGGATCCTCTGGATAAAGGACAAGACAGAGGGGTAGTGCCTCTCATCGTGTTACTCAGAATAGCACCTAATTCACAATGTAAATTATTTATGGAATTTGATATTTTTATGCTTGATCACGAGTAACTAAAACTACAGCCACACATTCTCTGCTGGTGGTAAAGCCTTATATGATTCATTTCTACTGAGCTGCAAGTATACTTATCATATGTCCAATTTTAAGCTGCTTGGTTTTGTAAGCATTTTGTAATTAAAGCTTTTCTTTGATTTTTACTTTTTTTTTTTTCATCCTGTGGCATAGAGCTGTGGAACTAAAACTTATTTTCTCCACCTATAAGGGCAGAGTCTGGATTACAGGAGAAGCGTACTGCTGTTGGGTCCTGTCTGTGAGGCCATCCATCTGCATATCTCATCTCTGACCAGGGCACAGTTTGAAATTAAGTATTCACCATGGTTCCAGTGGACAGCCTATCCAGAGGTTTGACATTTTCATATCTTTATAAATAAAATATTTTGCAAATTGGAAATCCTCATTACTTGCCAAGTTAAGGGTGCCTTTTTCCATCTTTGGCCTTCCAACTTTGAATAGGTCTTGGGGGCTGCAAGAGAAATCTAAGTAGTTTATACGTAGGCTCTGAAGCCTGAGTTGAAGAACATACCACTTTGAACAACTTTTGGGCTCCATTAGGCAGGCATTTGTCTTAGTTAGGTTTCTTGCTGTGAAGAGATGACCTCACCATGACCACAGCAACTCTTATATAGGAAAACATTTAATGGGGGCTGGCTTATAGTTTCAGAGGTTTAATTCATTGTCATGACGGGAAGCAAGGCAGCGTGCAGGCAGACATGGTACTGGAGAGGTAGCTAAGAGTTCTACATTTTGATCCACAGGCAATAGGAAATGAACTGACTTGAGCTTCTGAGACCTCAAAGCCCACCTCCAGTGACATACCTCCTCTAACAAGCCACACCTACTCCAGCAAGGTCACACCTCCTAATAGTGCCATTCTCTGTGGGACAAGCCTTCAAACACATGAGTCTAAGGGGGCCATTCCTATTCACACCACCACAGCATTAGAAGATAAAGTCCACTTTAGCATCAGAACTCCCAGGGAGATGACAAGGTTAGATCAGATAGTAGGTGCTTGGTTTCTTTAAAGGGAATTGAAAAAAAGATAGTCATTTGGGTCCTAATGCAAATCTTGTGTGGTTTGCTTTTTTTCGTTTCCTGTGTTTGATTTGACACGTTAAAGGACTGTAATAAAACAATACCTGTAACATGTCTGATTCTAAAACAGAGCTGGGAAGGTGAGCTGCCTTATACAGGAACTAAACTAAATCATTACGGAAATAAGAAGTAGGTCAAAATGCTTGGTTTCAATTCATTATTATGCCAAATTTATACTTCGAACAAACATTTAAAGAAAGAATTTTCAAAGAACTCCTTAGGTATTAAATAATTTTATTATATTATTTCAATGGAAACAATTTGCTTATGTCAAAAATTTAAGTGTAGTAGTTGAAATATTAAGAGGTTTGAATTCAGTAATAGTAATGCAATACAAATTTTGTTTTGAGAATTATTTTTCATTGAATCTGAGCTCTACTGTGTGTTTTACTCTAAATAGCTGTTTCTTGAAATATTTGATGCCTTGAAAAGCCTGTGCCCTCCTGCCATCTCCCTCAGCGTGATGAAATTGGCTTCCTGTCTGGAACGGGCCTTAGGCGATGTGAGTGTGAGAATCCTCCTTGTTTGCTAGATTACCTGGATGAACACAAAAACTTCAGATTTCTTGGTTCATATATTGCTCTCTTGTTAAATACAGTGATTTTCTTTTTACATAATTAAGAAATTCCTGTACCTATGAGCCTGGGAGATGTCGCAATAGATCAAAGGACTTGCTGTGTAAGCATGAATACCTGAGTTTAGATTACAGCGCCTGCCCATCTCCAAACATGAAAAGCTATGGATGGTTGCTTCTACACCTCTGTAACCCCACACTGGGGTTGGGGGGTGGCGGGCGGAGACAGGAGGCTCACTGGAGCTTTCTGGCCTCTATTCCAGCTCCAGCTTCAGTAAAAGACCCTGTCTCAAGGGAATAAGGTGGAGAGCGATAGAGTAAGACACCTGATGCCCTGCTCTGGCCAGTGTGCTCACACGTGTGCCAGAGTGCACACCAGCACACACACACACACACACACACACACACACACACACACACACACACAGGAAAGGAAATCTATGTCTAAGCACTTCTCTGTTCATCTGTACTATGTATCATAAATCTCACTCTATTTTAAATTTTGCCTCATTATAATATAGTTATTGTATGATTTCTGTTTGAATTTTAGGTATTTTTACTGATTGGGAAGGAGTGCCCCTTTCTTCTAAGAGATCTTCTTGCATCTGCAGAGCTTGCACAAGTCTTTGGACATGCTGTGGTAAGTATGTCAATTATACATAAAGCATAGCGTAGCTGGCATGAGCTGTGCTTTCGATTTTCCAAAACTGCAGAACTCTGGGGAAACACTAACTATTTCACCGATTTAAGTGTATCCTCCCTTCCTTCTGGAGCTGGCCCACTTCCACATATTCCACAGGGTCTCTCTCCCCACATTTGATGGTGCTCAAATAACCATATAGGTCCAACCAGAGAAGCAGTTAGAAGCATATCACTTTGTTCAGTTAAGCATTCATAATGGTAGTACTAAGTCACTACAGACTACGTTTAGCACTTTGGAATGATAGTATTACATTTTTGTCCTAAAATACCTGTGTTTTTAACAGGTAGGAATTTATACCTTTTGCGGTCATTCAGACTTATAGTGGCAAAAAGAAAATAGAACTTGGTGAAAAATTATAGAGGCCTTTATACTTTTCGGAATATTCTAGAGGGACTAATCAAGAGACTTCAGACTAGATGGTGACATGTAGGGAGCTCAGTGAGGCAGAAGACCAAAACAACCATCTTAGTTAGACAAAGTCCACCAAATTTACTATTTGGGACTAAGAGACTATCTTCAGTGAACCCTCCTACTGCTCACTGGCATCATTTCCCTTGCCAGCTTGAAAATAATTTTCTGGTAGAGGGCCTGGCATAAGGCTGGAGTGTGGCCTCTCGTTGTTATGCTGAATCATTAAACACATTTTGTTCCTGCCTGCCTGCTTGCCATTCACCATCTAACTCTGAATGGCCACTTTTAGCCTCTAGATGATTTCTTGTGGCCGCTGATAGATAGATGGCATTTGGTATATAAACTAGGGGAAGGGAGCAGGGGCTTCTGAGGTTCCTTCAAAGATATGGCTGTTGAACACTGGTGTTGGGTTGAACCCCTCTGAGCTTTCCACCTGCTGGTTCTGCTTCAGAGGCTCAGAAAGCACCTCTCTCCTCTGCTCTGCAGCAGCCCAATGTAAACCAAGATTGCTTTCGTTTCTTTCCTGAGGGCTGACTGTCCTCTCTCATGAGTTTGTCTGAGGAGGTGGGGACACAGGACTTGGCTGACTAGCTATGGCTGCTTTTCTCATCCTTTTTACCACATAGGCCCACACTACCTGGTCTGGAGTTTGTATCCATTTTCTGATGTGTTCAGATCCTGGGCCCCTCTGTTGTGTAGTATTAAAGCCATGTATTCTGAGTCAGCTCCTCATCCTAGGACTGCCTTGAAGGTCTGGTCTCTGAAACCTTGGCTTTATCTTCTTCACTTGTGTTTCTTTCTGTGCACAGTGGGAAATGATAGTGCCTTCCTCAGAGGTGGTTCTGGGGATCATTCAAAAATATGTCTAGCATGTGCTAAATACTCGATAAGTGTTGGTTTCAGCCCAGTGAAATGGCTTATTGGGTAAAGGTACCTGCCACCAAGACTCATGACTGTAGTTCAATCTCCAGCACCCACATGGTAGAAGGAAAGAATCAGCTCTCATAAGTTGTCCTCTGACCTCTACATACTGGTACACATTAAGTGGAAATGTGTAGAATTTTGATGTTAGTTTCATTCTTGTTACTACTTTATGCCGGCAGAAACTGTTGGCTCTCTTGGTTCTAAGGGAGAAGCAAACATTGTAGGACTGAATTTATTTACTCTACTAGTCAGTAATCTGCTGTCTTAATGGATTAGATGGACATACTGAAGGTCTTCATCGGGTCTCCCTGTGGACTCAACCTGAGGAACATCTTGTGGCATGGCTTTGCTTCCCCTCAAGACATTCCTCCAAAGTAAGTTGTTGGCTAAGTAACTTTCTTCCTTCATCTGCTTAAGGATTTGCTATACCTTGAATTTCCCAAGAGGAAAGGGTTAACTGTGAAAGATGGGAGGATTTGAGGCATGAATGGTCAGGTCGCATGTTAACAGTGTGGTAACTGGAGGGGTGAGAGTGTATGTTCCGGTGCCTGGCACCCAGAGAAGCGCAGACAGAGAAGCCTGGAGCGGCAGCAAGCCCGGCACTCTGAAGTCTGACGGCCTTCCCAGCTGCTGCGCAACCTGGCCATCTCTGGAGAGTTCTGGAATTTGTTGGTTTTCTTTCTTAGTTCTTTTTTTTTTTTTTTTTTTTTTTTTGGTTTTTCGAGACAGGGTTTCTCTGTGTAGCTTTGTGCCTGTCCTGGATCTCGCTCTGTAGACCAGGCTGGCCTCGAACTCACAGAGATCCACCTGGCTCTGCCTCCCGAGTGCTGGGATTAAAGGCGTGTGCCACCACCGCCCGGCTCTTTCTTAATTCTTTTAATTTTTATATTCATTTATACATGTGTACATATGCCACAGTATTTGTGTGGAAGCCAAAGGACAATTGTGGGGAGTGGTTCTCTCCTTCCAGATATGGTTCTAGGGATTAAACTGAGGACATCCAGCTTAGCTGCAGTCTCCTTTAGCTGCTGAAGCATCTCAGTCCTCCTTCTTGCATAATTTTAACATTTTTTTTCTAAGAAAAGTTCTTTATATGAATAACTAAGTTCATTTTCTGGTTTCTGGTCTTCCCTAGGTACTGTTCAGCTATGATGTTGTTTACAGCAGGACTGGGTCAGTTACTGAAGAGCTACCTTCACCAAGAAAACGTCACACTGGCACATCGACCTTTTGTAACTCTTACAAACCTAGAGGATGTGATCGTTTTCCCTGGCAAGTTCTGTCTCACACTGCCCCTTACTGTGTCTTCATGGAGGCATTGCACAGTTTGTAAATAGCATCAGACTTGAATTTCTTGATGAAGAACTTACTTATCATTGCCAAGTTGGCTTTGTAAGTTACTTGAAGAACCTTTTAGATGTCTCCCCTTCTCACTGTTCTGGTGCTGTTGGGGACCCCGAGAGTCACTGTTAGAACTGGCCTCTTCCACAGATGTGCTACCCTTCAGAACATCTTGGGGCCATCATATTTGTTTCTCTCTCCTCTCGCCTGTCTGCGTCTGTGCTGGTGGCCATTGTATCAGCTGTGCCAGCAACAGACAGGGTTGCCGTGTCCTCTGAGGATACCCTGCTCCTCTTGGTCAGTGTGCTGAACTAGGGGACCCTGGGTGCTACTCTCATTTGCTGCCCAAGTTCCTGACGAGATTCGCTTGTCCATCTTTCCTCTTGGCAAGCTTCCCGAGGCTGTGGGTCAGGTACTCTTCCGTTTTAGGGGTGCTCTGCCTCCGGTCACAGTTTATTTGTCCACATGCGCCCCTGACTGCTTTCAGTTGGCTACTGTGGTTGTATTTGTAAGGGTACTTGCTTTTTCCCAGGTGTTACTGATGAGGTTCTCTCAGCATTAGAGAACGTGATGATGAAATCTGCCTTCTTATTAAAAGCCATGTTACCATACTGGGAAACAGCAGTGAGCAAGTTCAAGGTGCACAGGTAACAAGGGTGGGTGGTGTTGGTGCTTAGATGCCAGGCCTGTTCCATTCCCTTCACTGTCTAAAGCCCGGTTACTGTCCTGACAGAGTGAGTAGGGGAGAGACCGACTCAGATTAGGCTCAGTACAGAGTGTCTTCCTTTTTTTTTTTTTGGTTTTTCGAGACAGGGTTTCTCTGTGTAGCTTTGCGCCTTTCCTGGGACTCACTTGGTAGCCCAGGCTGGCCTCGAACTCACAGAGATCCGCCTGGCTCTGCCTCCCGAGTGCTGGGATTAAAGGCGTGCGCCACCACCGCCCGGCTCAGAGTGTCTTCCTTTGATAACTTAGACGAGCTATAAATATTTCAAGCATCCCCTGTCATCCTCTTGGTGCAATTGATAGAACTTTCTTTTTTCTTTTTTCTTTTTGAGACAGGGTTTCTCTGTATAACAGTCCTGGCTATCCTGGAACTTGCTTTGTAGACCAGGCTGGCCTGGAACTCACTGAGATCCACCGGCTTCAGGCTCCCAAGTGCTGGGATTAAAGGCGTGTGCCACCACTGCCCGGCTATATAACTTTCTCTTTTTCAAGAATAAACTTCTTAGTGTATTTTCTGCATTCTTACTGTAAGAAAAACATTGAACCTAGCAGTAGAGAACCTAGAAGAGAGAGAGAAAAAAGGACAGGTATGTTTGGCTGTTAGATTCTGGTAAAGGCCAACCCTGTGTGGAAGCCAGGTACAACATGTTTTCCGGGGTAGAGACTGGAGAGCCAGTCAGTTGGTCGCTGCTGGTCCTCAGAGAGCCTCACTCTGGATTCACTTTGTACTTGAGCTGCCCTCTGGAGCTGTGCTACTCTGGAGCCCTCTGCAGGGACATGCAGAGTACGTCGATCTTTGATGACATTTTGTTCCACTGAAACTACTAAAAATATTTCATCAAGCATTAAAATTCCAAAACATGGTCTTAGAGTCCCTAGTCTGATTAGAGTTGGAGTCCCTCACTTTGCTTCTCACATTAGAAAGGTCTGTACCTGTTTTCGGCGCCACACTGGCATGTCTAGGCTGCAGTGCGGTCACCGTGGTACTTGGGTCCCACAGGTTTGCCGACTGCACCATGCTGTTGCTGTCACAGCTAGAAGCTGGACTCAGGAGGGTGTTTGCTGCAGTTAACAAATGTCCTGACAGACTCCTCACCGCCGAGGTACATGTGCTTCTGTTACTCAATTGACAGTTTTATGTGACTGCAAAACCCTGGGTCCAATCCCTTACAGCACACACACACACACACACACACACACACACGCACGCACGCACGCACGCACGCACGCACACATACATGCACGCACGCACACAAACACACACATACACACACAAGCACACACACACACTCCACGTTATTTGCTGTTAAAGCATACATTTATTTTAATTGTGATTATGTAAGATAGTTCTGTTTCCAAATGGCCCTTTAAACTTCATGATGTTATGAAAGCAGTAGCACCTTCTGAGAGCCAGAATTGTTTTTCACTTTGAATGATATTACTCCTTTGTTTTAATTATTTCTCTTTTATCTCTTCCCCTTTCTACAGTCAACAATTCTATATACCACATTTGATGAAGTAAGTAGTCAAACTTGCAAGAAACCTTGAAAAAAAATCATCTCCTTTTAAGTACAAATCAAAACACAAGGATGAGGGCTGGAGAGATGGCTCAGTGGTTAGGAGCACTTGCTGTTTGTGCAGAGGACCTGGTTCAGTTCCAAGCACCCACATGGCAGTGGCTCACAACCATGCGTAGACATGCACGTGGTGCTGCACATACACACATGCAGGCAAGGTACTCATGCACATAAAATAAGCAAATTTAAAATAATTTAACACTACTAATAAAAACCACAAAGATATAAACAGCATGTTTACAGGAAAATGTTGGTAAACGAGAAGAAGCTTATGCTAGATTTGAATGCAGCTCTGGGGCCTTGCTTGAGTTGACTGAATGATTGATTGGCACTCATGATGCTGTGGGTTTAGTCCCCAGCACTGAATACACCCAGAATGGCAGCATATACCTGTAATCCCATCACTTGTGAAGCAGAGGCAGGATTTGGAGGCAACCTGTAGCACTTGAAAATCTGTTTCAAACAAATACATTTAAATAGCTTTCAGGTTAATTTTGAGGCCTTAGTATTATTAATCTCATTTCTGTAGTTGCACAAAACACAAAGTGGGAAAATGCAAACAGATTGACATGACTGGCTATGACCACTGTTGAGAACAACTGTCCTTAACCAGTGTGACAACTTTAGAAGTATGAATATTCTAATTGTGTGTGTACAGATCAATGTCCGTGTGTGTAGGTACATGAGTTTGGTTATGTATTATGCATATGTGTGTGTCAGTTTAACAGCCTGTTGATTAATCTATTTTTGGTGTTTTAGATACTGGCAAAACACTTGAATGATGGTAGCATCAACCAGCTTCCTCATTTCCTCGGAGAGCCTGCCATGGTAAAGATTTGGGTATCTTAGGTCTCTCTGTTTGTGAACATGCTGGTGTCTAGAGCCAGTGTGACTTGTGGTGTGCTCAGGACCTGACCTGCTGCTGTGCTGTCCTCCTGTCCTGTCACAGACACTCATCAGGAGTGACTGCCTGTGGGCTCTGGGCTTTGTTTATTCTGGTTAGTGCCATGCCCTTTGAATGCCTGACGACTTGGCTGCCCTCTTTCTAAACATGTTTTTATTTATTGGTTCTATGTATTTTTGGTAAAGAACGAGCTATATTTGCTTTATAAAATTTAGCAACAGTCAAATATCTCTAAGATTAAGTGTAGTCAAATATCTCTAAGATTAAGTGTTGGATAAAACAGATTAATGTTTTGACCCATTTTCCAATCAGCATTTTATATTTTATCGGGACACTACAGTGACTGCTCTAGACTGTAGTAGATACTTTTTGTCTATTCCACCTCACTGAGAGAAGAGCTGGGTTCTGCTTCCCATTCCTTATGTGATTTTGGCATCCCTTCCTACCCACAGACAGCAAGATGACTAATTTATCTGGTATTCTTTTTTGTCTTGCATTCCCTGGACTCTTCCTCTGTTGGCAGTCTGCCCACATCAGTGGTTTTCTGACCTTTTTCTCCATAGTCTGGCAGAGAGAGACTTTGGGCATGTACTGTTAGAGGAGGGAGCAGCTCTCTTTGTTGATGTGAGATGCAGGAGTGGTCCATGGGGAATGTAGGGGAAGGAATGGGCCAAGGAGACCTGCTTGGTTATGCTCATTCCAGCAGGAGGAGTGTTTATCTCCCTTCCACATAGGAGGGTAAGAAAAACAGAGATAAGTGCCTTGAGCAGCAGCCCCTTCCAGGCAGCTGCCCCAATGGTTGGTGGTCAGCTCCTGCAGGCAGGCCCTGTGAGCAAGAGCGCCCATGTGAGCAAGAGCGCCCTGCGACAGTCCCAGCTGCAGGAGGGGGTGAATGCCCTCTTTGAGACTCACATTTCCCATCAGTTTGTAAACAAGCCAGGAGCTGCCTGGAACCCTGCCTTGTGCCTTTGCCTGTGCTCACAACATTCACAGAATGCGTCTCTGTTAATTTTCTAAAAGGAATTCTTGTGGGATTTCCTGAACTATCAGGAGGGTCCTCGTATCCGGGATCGTTTAAGCCATGGGGAGATCAACTTACGTGAATTTCCGAGAGAAGCAGCAAGCCAGCTGCTCACATTCTCCCTGGTGCTTCTGCTCAGATTCACTGCGGAAGACACATTGACAGAGCTGAAGGTACCACAGAGGGGAGAGGGTGGCTGTCAGGATTACCATCACTAGCAATGGAAAAACATGTCTTATTTTTCAAATATGATTAGCTATTGACCATTTTTTCATTTTAATTTGAGTTACAGTATTATTCCATCAGAATATCTGTAAATTAACAACACACATGCATGCATTCTCTGAAAATCAGAGTTTTGAATCTGAAATAATTTGTCCTCTCATAAACACATCTTTGCCTTTCTTCTTCATAGCAGTGTTGGTATTAAAAAACCAAAGAACAGGTTATAAGACATGATTTGCCAAATACAGGAAACTCCTACAAATATATATCAAATTCATGGAACAGGGTATTTGCACTTCTGAAACTAATGATTTTGTTATTTTAAAGTAAATAATTTTAGTTATAATATTGCAGGTGGTATTTTTGTTTTTAGATTATATATATGGCAATTGTTTTTTAAGTTGTTTAAAAGTCTAAGCAAGATTGAAAAATTATTATAATATGTAAAGGCCATCAGGAATCCCCTTTGCCAGAGATGAAAGCTGTTAAAAGTTGGGTGTCCTTGCTTCTCTGTTCTTTCCACAGGTATCCCCAGATAGGCTCATAGGAAGAAATGCTTTGTCCTTTAAGCAGTGTTTTTCATTGGCTATTTTTGGGATCTTTGCTGTGCCTGCCCTTTTTGTTGGCTGTCTGTCATCCTGTTGCATCAGTCGACCATCGTTTAGATAAATGATCTCCATTTGGGTGTGTGAGCTGTCCCTTTGACAGAAGAAACTCTGAGTGCAATGGTGGAGGACTGGTTCATTTGGGCCCCTCTGCTAGTGAGTTTGCAAAAGTAAGGCCTGTGAGAGACAGACAGACAGCAGTAAGGCCTGTGACAGACAGACAGACAGCAGTAAGGCCTGTGACAGACAGACAGACAGACAGCAGTAAGGCCTGTGACAGACAGGCAGACAGACAGCAGTAAGGCCTGTGACAGACAGACAGCAGTAAGGCCTGTGACAGACAGACAGACAGCAGTAAGGCCTGTGACAGACAGACAGACAGACAGCAGTAAGGCCTGTGACTGACAGACAGACAGCAGTAAGGCCTGTGACTGACAGACAGACAGCAGTAAGGCCTGTGACAGACAGACAGACAGCAGTAAGGCCTGTGACAGACAGACAGACAGACAGCAGTAAGGCCTGTGACAGACAGACAGTAGTAAGGCCTGTGACAGACAGGCAGACAGCAGTAAGGCCTGTGACAGACAGACAGACAGCAGTAAGGTCTGTGACAGACAGACAGTAGTAAGGCCTGTGACAGACAGACATCAGTAAGGTCTGTGACAGACAGACAGACAGCAGTAAGGCCTGGTTTTCTCTTCGCTGATGCTGCTGGCCCTGCCTTGTCCTTGCTCACTTGTATTTTCCCACCACTTTAGGAACCTTACTGCTGTTTTCGGTGATGTACTTGATTTTAGCTCTGGCTTCTTTTTTCCCTCTGGCTTCTGCCTTTGATATCATTCTTGAAAGCTGCTTTGCATTCAAAAAATTATGAACATAACCATAATTTTCCTAGTGTTTTTGTCTTTTTCTCCAAGTAGAATTTAGTTCCTCTTGGGAGTGAGGTAGAGAACCTAGCTTTCCGTGTTTCTTATTGAAATTGCCAGCAACTTTTCTGAATGCCATGTGAAGAACTGTAGCTAGAGTTTTTCTGCCTGGCCCACAGTCAGGACAAATCTCTGTCACCCACCAGTCCCACAGCCACTCAGACCCAACCAAGTAAACACAGAGACTTATATTGCTTACAGACTGTATGGCCGTGGCAGGCTTCTTGCTAACTGTTCTTATAGCTTAAATTAATCCATTTCTATAAATCTATACCTTGCCACGCGGCTCGTGACTTATCCGTGTCTTCACATGAGACTTGTCATGGAGGAGGCTGGCAGTGTCTCCTTCTGCTTTCCTGATCTTTCTTTTCTCCTCTCTGTTAGTCCCGCCTGTACTTCCTGCCTAGCCACTGGCCAATCAGTGTTTTATTTATTGACCAATCAGAGCAACACATTTGCCATACAGAACATCCCACAGCAAAGAACTGACATCTTTATTCAGTGTACATCAGGCTCCAGCCCTGGGCTCTCTTGCTGGAAGCTCTGCTCTCTGCTGAATCTTCATGACACTGTTTAGTGCTTTCCAGACACTAAAGACAATTCGCGTTCCTGTCGCCTCAGAATTGTCTTGTCTGTTCTCACTGTTTATATTCCCTGTGAGCTGTGTCATTAAAGTAAACAGACTCAGAAAACAAACTGAAAAGAATAATCTAGTAGAATCACACAGGGAAGCTGACATCTTTTACTATATTGCTCACTATTCAGAAACTGAGGATGTAGCTCAGTTGGTAGAGTGCTTGCCTAGCATCCACGAAGACTTGGGTTTGACCCCCAGCACTGCATAAACCAGCTGTGGTGTCACACACCTGTAATCCCAGTCCTCACTCAGAAGATGAAGGCAGAAGTGTTGTTCCCATTGGTTAATAAATAAGCTGCTTTGGCCTATGGCAAGGCAGCTTAGAGGCAGGTGGGAAATCCAGCTCATTCGGTACCGCATGAGACTCTTAATCTCAGGGCCGTGGGTTTGTGCTCCACGTTGGGCGCCAAATGTAGTCAGAAGTTTTCCTGTGGTCTTGACTAGACCCACGGTCCAGACAAATCTCTCTCACCCATGGTCCATAGCTGCTCGCACCCAAGTGAACACACAGAGTCTTATATTACAAACTGTATGGATGGTGTATGGCTGTCCTTTTGCCCTTATATCTTAAATTAACCCATTTCTATTAATCTATATTTTGCCATGTGTTCCATGGCTTTACTGGTTCTTTCACATCTTGCTTCTTCTGGCAGCGGTTGGCATCTTTCTCCTCTGCTTTTCCTTTTTCTGTTTCTTTCCTTGGATTTCTCACCTGCCTCTAAGCTGCCTTGCCATAGGCCAAAGCAGCTTATTTATTAACCAATGGGAACAACATATATTCACAGCATATAGAAAGACATCCACCAGCCCAGAAGGATCACAAGGTTATCCTCAGCTACATGGAGTTTGAGACCAATCTTGGATGTACAAGACCCTGTGTCAAAGAAAAAAATTTACCAATAACAAGTATGTCCTGACTTCAGGCCTATGATGAATGTGGACCCCCACCCTCCCAACTAAGCACATCTCCACAAGGTAGCTTCTGAGGCTCACAGACCCCCAAGCCTCTCATCCCTGTTTCACATTCTATACTCAGTTTCGTCTTAAAATACATCTTGAGTCTATTACTCAGTGTTATTCCATTACACCACTTGGCCAGATCACCTTCACTTCCTGGAGGGACACTTGCTCTGACAGCTTACCTTCTTCCCTTTTCTCAACACAACAGCCAGATCCTTTTTGGAACATTATGTCCCTCTATGTAGAGCCTGTCTGTGGTTTCATATCTTAGAGCAGAAGGGGATGCTCTCCCCTGGCCTAAAGGCATACGCTGTCCCCCTATTCCAGCACTCATCCCCAGTCTTCACACAAGTCTCTGCCCTGCTGGGACTGCAACCATGAGGATGCTGCCCACAGCTGTGGCTCAGGCTGGCAGTTGTCAGTGAATGAGAAGTTGGCACATGTCCTCAGCACTTTGATCTTGGTCATTTCAATCATTGCTCTGTGCTGTTGAGAATGTGATGGTTTCTGCTTCTGACGTCTGCCAACTTCTGGCTCCCTGACTTTATGCTTTTGTGGTTTCCAGTTGCTGATACAGGTTTTCAGTTATATATTTATAACAGCCATTGGAACATACTATATTATCTTTGTTTTTAATATTTATATGTTTGGCAATTATATATAACTTTATGGTCATGTAATTCTCCTCTAATTGTATTGATGTTCATTCATTAAAATTTTTCCCTTTTGTATTTGGATCTTTTTCTCTTTATATATTTGTAGTTTTGCTATGCTATGGACAGGGTGGATGTGATCTTTGTAAATTATTGTGGCTAGTTAGCTCCATTTTAGTCAATTGGTTGACTACCAGGTCCATCTTGTTTTAGTGAAGAGTTTTACCATGCTTTAGATGAAGTGAAAGATTAGGACTCTAAGTGACTGTGATTCAGAAGAAGACAAAGCCCAAATGTAGAACTGTAGTGACTAACAGCAATTTTCTGAACTAGGAGGAAGCAACAATACAGTTGCTGATTAGTCTTGCAGAAAGCTACAGATCTCGCTGCCACCCAGCCTTCCAGCTTCAAAAACAGGTATGCCACGTGCAGAGTGTTTGGGAGAGGGGACATGTGTGATACTGATCTCCCTTCAGAGACATCAGAAGGGCCCCACGGCCTTGCCCTGTCAGACTTCCTGACCAGTTGGTCCCTTACTGTATGGCTTTGGTCAAGTGACTCAGTCTTCTGAGCTTGCAGCTCAAGTTCTGTGTCTCAGAGTTAAAGGTGGTTCTGTCTCAAGGGTGACAGGTGGGGTGTTTAGCATGGGACCTAGATGGCTGCTGTCACTGGTCATTGCCCAGAGATAGAAGCAAGTTTTATCACGTGAGAATGTCATTTTTTTTATTCTACCATATAAGACAACTTTCTGTTAACTTACAATTTTAAAAACAAACTTCCAAGCATTTCTACCAGATAGTTCCAATTTGGGGATTATTTCAAATGCTTCATACTTTTTTTAAAAAAAGATTTTATGTAGGGGGCTGCAGTATGTATATATGAGTGCAGGTGGCCTTGGAGGCCAGAGGTTTCTGATCCACTAGAGCTGGAGTTATAGGCAATTGTAAGCCACACAACAGGTACGTGCTGTTAACTACTAAGCCATCTCCCCAGCCCTCAGATGTTTTATTCTGTATATGGCAGGGGACAGGACAAGAAGAACCCCCATGAATGTCACACTCAGAATGGCTCTTACACAGACTTGGCAAGAGAGCACAGCCTCACAGGGCTGCTGTAAACTGGTGTGTGTGTGTGTGTGTGTGTATGTGTGTGTGTGTGTGTGTGTGTGTGTGTGTGTGTGTGTTGGGAAAGACCTAGAGAGGCAGTGTCGGGGACCAAGGCTTGACTAGTGTTGTGTTTGACAAATACATCCATTGTGCGACTTTTCCTGTGGAGAGGTGCACAAACATCTGTTCTCCCCAGATAGAGCACCAACAAACAGATCAGAGAAGCCATTCCACCCAGTGAGTTTGGGGGAGTTGCTTACAGGGTGCCTAGATGACTCAGGCAGCTGCATCTGGTGATGTCCATCCCAGCAATGGTGATGACTCACAAAGGCTACACCCTGGAGTTTTCTATACAACTGCAGTCAGCTAAGCCAAGAGTGTCCTCTTCCCAGCAGTTGGCTTCTACTTCTAACCATGGGGAGGGCTCTTGAATCTTATAAGCTCCTTAAGACACTTCCTCCAGGAGAGATGTTTGAGTTCGGAGGGAATAGCTAAAGCAGTATGGGTAAGAAGGGGCGTGTCAGCCAATTAGCCTCCATCCTGTGGCCAGTGGGTTCTGGTTTGGGGGCAGGAGCATGGATAGTATCCTTCCATACTACAGATAACATTAGAAAGGTAGAAGTATCAGAACTTACCTACAAGGACCAGCATTTTAAAGAGACAAGGAGGACAGGAGGGAAGGTTCTGGAAGGTAGACTACCCGGTGACCCGATTGCTGAGTCCCCAGCCTGTGCCCTTTGCTGTCCTCTTCTATGACCCCAGAGAGCACCCTGGCTATTTTGGACCCTCATCTGTTATCTATCTACTACTTGGTGACATCCTGTGCTTTATAAGGTCATTGCTGCTGCAGAAGATTGCTCACATTCATTGATGTCCACACAGCTGCCACTTAATTTTCTCATATTATCGTGGGGCAGGACCTGCTGAAGGATCTGTTGTATGGCTTCACCTGGATGCTGACAAGTGATTGATAGTGTTGACATGCCTCCCTCGTCTGTGCTGTGTGCTCTCACTCACAGAACGATTGCCAAAGCTAGTCACAGTTCAGAGGAGGGGAGGTAGGTCCCTCTCAACTGAGGATGTCATATTTGTGAACATGCTCATCATCACCCCAACAGTAAGAACCAGCAGTAGTCTTAACAGTCCATCAGATGAACGTGTGAAATACTTGAGCTCACCATATGCTTTTCAAATATGCAATCTGTAATAGTTTTACAAATATTTTCTAGAAAGTGATTCAATATCCGTGACAGTTGAAAACACACTTTCTAGGATATTGTAAAACCTTAGAGCAGTCAAATATTTCCTCCCAGGTGCTGAACTGTGAGAAAAGCCTCAGGATGTGGCCTGTGCTGCCTGTGCCGGAAGAGCCTGGTCAGGAAGCAGCCAGGTGCGTGTCCCCTGGACTGGGGAGTATGCCACCTAAGTTGTTGCATGTACCCTTGGGTCGCGTAGACCATGGCTGGGTCGTGTAGACATGGGTTCTTGTACAAGGCTGTTAGCAGGCCTCTGGAAAGGAACTGCTGGGCCCAGTTTGTTGGCAGTTGAGCACAGACTGGAGGTGTCTGTCGGGAAGATAAGGCACCCTTCAGTAAGGGCTGGGCAGACATGAGGAGGAGGAGGGACACAGATCTGGGGACCGTAGAGTAAAGCAGATACACGAGTAGTAGAGCCACTCTGGGCAAGCTGCAGATCACCTTCTTTCCGCACAGTGCCTTGCGTTCAGCTTCCCCTGTCATTCATTTCATCCTGTCATGATGCCTGTTTTCACTTACGTTGGGGAAACTAAATTTCAGATCAAGTTCACTGCACACTAAACATCATTTTATATTATCAATAAAACATCATTTTATATTATCAATAATGTGGAAGTTTTAATTATTGGAGTATACCTTTAAATATTGTGTGTTCTTCAGATTGGAAGGTAATTCTGAAGCATTTGCCTGCAACTCTTTAATTAGCAAGATTTTGTGTGAGTTCTGCCACCATATTCCCGGGAGTACCTGCGCTGTAAATGGCTTGGATGGTCTTCCCCCAGAGAAGTGAGTACTGAAGAAACATAACTGGTAATTTATGACATCAGACTTAATGTTTCCATTCTAAATTTTAGCAGTTTGATATTGTGTCCCAAAAGAAGTCATCAGGTGAACTTAGGTGATCTCTGTGCAAGTACCGTGTGTCTAGTTAAGTTTCCCATGTGTGCTCTGTTCACTGCGGTTGCATTTACCTGTCACTTGCTGAGGTCCCACTTACACCAGCAGACTCCAAACCAATTCAAATCAGAAGAAGAGACGACAGTGGCCTTCCCTGGTGTTGTGTGTCCCTTGCAGGTGGCCCCAGCTGCTCCAGGAACTCTGCAGCACACGCATCCCTACCCTGTTCTGCCCCAGACTCGTTCTGGAAGTTCTGGTTGTGCTCCGAGGCATCAGCGCCCAATGCCAGCGCGTCTCTGACCAGGTCGTTGCCTCTCTGCAGCTGAGACACAGGCAGTGGGTGGAGCATAGGCTGCGCTCCCGGCAGCGGCAGAACTATCTGCGCATGCTCAGCAGGTAGGCGGTTCCCCTCCTCAGCAGCCCTTTCTCAAGTTTGGGTGGGTGCTGATCTTTCCAGTGAATAATTACAGTGTCTACTGTTGTAGAGGAATTTTAAATTTAGCCTGCGGGAGTGGGTCCCACCACCCAAAATAACTGTCTGGATTTAAGCCCTAGAGCATGTTCCCTTGGATTGGCCAGCACTGATTCTTCACATTTCCTTAAAAAATAACTGTTTTAGACACATTTCTAGAACTTTGGGTTGAATGGTGAGGTGTTTTGTAGACCTATCAGAGCTCTTGCTTGGTCATTGCCTTCCAGAAGTTTCTCGGTGAGCCCTCAGTTTATACAGGAGTGCTATTACATCACTTCCCTCTAAAATGGAGTGAAGTGTTTTTAAGCATCTCTGTTGGTCTCATGGGCAAAATAAGGTTGGGCTTTAATAGGAATTTCTTGGAATCTAGCAAAGTTAAGACACCTTATCATCTT
The DNA here is from genome assembly GCF_049852395.1 of Peromyscus maniculatus bairdii. Taxonomy (NCBI): domain Eukaryota; kingdom Metazoa; phylum Chordata; class Mammalia; order Rodentia; family Cricetidae; genus Peromyscus; species Peromyscus maniculatus. The sequence continues at coordinate 66,098,933 of NC_134867.1, forward strand.
GGTGCTAGTGGGCACAGAGCATGGGACCTAGCAGCAGTCTCTGGGGCTGACCTGGTAAGTATTCTTGGGGGCAGCTGGGACTGAGCCAGATCAAAGCTGTTGCTGCTGCTACAGAAGGGAAGCTCTTTGTGACCTGAATGTGAAGGGCAAGGAGGGCTGGGCTGCACCCCAGAGACTGGGGCAGGGCAGAGCAGGGCGGCTGAGTATAAAGGACAGGAAAGCCATCTTCCCAGGTAGTTGGACTAGGGAGATTTTAAAAAGGTGTTGGCAAAACAAACTGCATGCTTTTTGTTTTGTTTATGGCTTTTTTTTCTTTTGCCATTCTGTTTATTTTTGTTGTTGTTTATTTTGATTTTCATTTTGTTTTGTATTGTGTGCTTTTTTTTTTTTGAGAGAGAGAGAAAGAGAAAGCACACTTACAAATATGAAGTTGTATGTGTGGGAAGGTGGGGAGGATCTGGGGAGAATTGGAAAAGGTGGAAAAGCATGATCAAAATAATTGTATAAAAATTTTTAATTAAAAAAGGTGATGATTAGGTGAAGTGTTGTTTTTCCTTAAAAAAATGGAAAGGACTGTCAGAATCTTAGCTCTGTTCATCGTTTTTCAGTGTTAGACTTCTGTCTCCTGTGCTTTACCTGATTTTGTTGCTCCTTGCACTGGAATTGGTCAGTGTTCATACTGTCCACGGTAAAAGTGCTCAGGACCGTCAGCAGTATCTGAGGTAAGATGGTGCTTAGGCGATCTTGAGAAGTTTTGACTTCTCTTGGCTATTCCTTTGGTGATGGTTTGACCCCACAGTCTCTCCTGCTCATCTTCTCTGTACAATGTGATGCTAAGTTTGTGGGCATTTGAAACTGCTTCCTATAGGCACATTTCACAGAACTGAATCTGATTTACTTGAGAATCCACTCAGAACTTGACAGTCTACAGACTGTGAGGATGGTCTTGGCGGAGGATCCTGAAGTGTGGACCATTCAGTGGCCTGAAGTCTGAGCCCTGAGACAGACCCCACCACATCCAAGTGACCCACAGTCACTTTAGTTGAGTACAGCTGACAGTTTCAGACTTGGGAATTCTACCTTTCAACAGCATCCAGATCTAGGGAGTCTGAAACTAAGATAAACTTTTGTGTAGACCAGTCCACATGCAGAGGCCCCAGAGCTCACGAGACTCTTTGGACAGAGCCAAACAAATATGTCTTGTGGTCAGTTGGCCATAGCTGTTGTGATGTAGCCTCCATCCATGCCTACAAGTGTTTCATATCTTAGCTGGCTTTATGCAGTACTTGGCAAGGGGTAGGAGTCCTTGCATATTGAAGCATCTATGGATTACAATGGTGTGTGTGTGTGTGTGTGTGTGTGTGTGTGTGTGTTTTAGACATGGTTTCACTGTGTAATCTTAACTGGCCTAGAACTCACCATGAAGTCGGACTGGCCTTGAACTCACAGAGGTCAGCTTGCCTCTGCTTTCCAAGTGTTGGTATTAAAGGCATGTGCCAGCCACAGTTTTTAGCTTTTTGATACTTTTTTTAAAGTATTTTTAAATTACTCTGGGGGAGGGGGGCTGAGAGGGGGAGTTGTGAAAGTCCGAGGACAGCTCGTTCAGTCCAGTCTCTCCTTCCACCTTTGCATGAGTTCCCGGATTGAGCTCGGGTCACTAGGCTTGCTTGGTGAGTGCTGTGCCTACTGAACCATCTGCCTACCCTGGACTGATTAGTTTTAATTGCCAGCTTGACACAACCTGGAGTTACAAGTTTCAGTTGAAGAAATTTTTAGATCGGGTTGGCCTGTGGGCATGTTTGTAGGAATTGCCTTCATTGTTAATTGATGTAGAAGGGCACAGCCCATTGTGGATGGCACCATTCCCTGGTTTTGGACCCAGGACTGTATAAGAAGAGCGATGGATAGCTGAGTCCAAAGCAGGCAGTGTATTTGCTTCTCTTTGCTGTTGACTTTGAATGTGGTGTGACCGGCTATCTCAGGCTCCTGCCACTGAGATTCCCTGCAGTGGTGGACTGTAACCTGGAATTCTAAGCCAAATGAGCCCATCTTCCCCTAAGCTGATTTTTGTAAGGTTATTTTATCACAGCAACAGAAATGACACCAGGACGAGGATGGCTGACTAGAGCTGAGACAAGTGCAGATGGCCTTGTTCACAGTGTGCAGGGCTGGATTGGGTACTCAGCCTTAATACCACTAGTACATGGCCTGAAGTGTCTCTGGGTACTGTGTGGCACTGGGTGTCATCCATGGCATCTGGCCACATGCTAGTAGCACTCCCCAGTGACATCACCAAGTGTCCCCAGAGAAGAGCCACTCCCTAGACCAAGGCTCTGTGGGTTTCATTGTACCGTTCATTTAGCATATGTTTATGAAAATTTTATAAATATAGATAGTTATGGGAAAGTCTACACTACTTGGGAAACTGAGGGGAAATCTGAAACTATAAAAATGATGTTTTTCCTAATCAGTTGGAATTGCTGCCCTTCTATGGACTATCTAAGGAAAATTGTTTGGTGGCCATTGTCCATAGGAATGGTGTTTCTCTTCAGAGACATGCAGCACAGAGGGAAGAAAGCCAAGTCATGCCACATTGGCACCCGGAGAGACTGTGGGCAGGACCTTCTCTCACTGTGACTCTGTCATGTCTCAGTCTGAGCCAGATGGCCCTCAAGTCTCTGGAATTCTGTTCCATCACAGAAACATCGCGTCAAGATCTGAGCGTGTGAAAAGAATCTTGAGTCTTATAAAACTCATCCCAGTGTTGACAGCCTTGGCCTCAGCATTTTTGTTTTTTCTATAACAGTTTCTCTTATTTTCATTTTGCATGCATTCTTCTTGAATCCACACACAATTAAGTAAATTTTAGGAATATTTCCAAGAGAAGACAAGACATGTATGCTGCTACATTCTATAATAGGACAGACAAAGAAACTAAAATTCCTCACTGTCTTTTTAACAGGTTCTTAAAATTGATCCTACAGTACACTGAGAACCTAGTGGCCTATACTAACCAAGAGAAGAACAAATGGAATGAAGCTATCACTCTTACACATGCAGTTTTGCTGAGAATTTGGACTTTCAGTGAGAAGAAACAAATGTTAATGCAGTTAGCCAAAAAATCCACAAATCAAGTTGATACAAGTTGATAAAGAAAACACAAGTCAGGCTACTCTTGGTTGTGAGAGAAAACTCAAATAGATTCATCAGCAAGTAAGTTGGGTGGCATCCAAAGGTGAGATGGATTCTGATCATGTACCAGGGATGCTGGTGGTTCTAGGGGATAACAGAGTCATTCTATGGGATGAACAAATAATTAAACATTTGGGAAAGACAAGACTAAGACATGGAGAGAGGGAAAACAACAGCTTTATTGAAGGAAGAGATATGAGGGGACCCAGAGCTTGGACTCTGCTAAGCAGACTCTCCTGCCGTGGGTATTTTCATAGGGCCCCCAGGTACTCCTCTTTCCCTTTTTGGTTCTTTTAAGAGTCTGGACTCTGCCTGCTCTTCTCACAGTGTCTTCTGGGAACAAGAAGATGCCATCGGAAGAAGCTGCTTTTGCTTTCTCTGTCTACCTCTGCCCCTTTAATTCTGCCTCCAGGCTCAAGCTGCACTTCTGAAGCATCCTGATTTGGTGTCATTGTGACCCCTAGGCTAGTCTGGATGCCTGCAGAAGTTTTGAGTTTTCCTGTCCTTGTGGTGACATTGGAGGATGTGGTCACTGCTTTACCCCTAGTTGTTGCCCGGAAACACATGGCTTAACATGTCTTGTTAGTCACATGTTCATTCTTAGAAGCTATCCTTGTAGCCATACAAACTGTGGGGGTGTGACAGATAGGCTCAGTTTGATCTGTGGGCGAGTTACAGTTATCCCTGGAGGCAGGATTGTGTTCATCAGTGTGCGTTTCATGGGTAAGTAATAAGCAGTAGCAGCCTGTGAAGGTGGAGGCCACAAAGCTGGGTGATAGACCACAGGTCCCCAGTGAGCATTTGGCAGAGGACACATTTCTAGATGAGAAGGCTGAGTGTAGGAGGCTCTGAAAGGTTAGAGGGGAAGAGGTTATTGAATTCTAAGAGTTCCCTGAAAAGCTACTTGGTTATTTGGGGATCTGGGAAGATAGTCTTCCACCTCAGTTGGTGGTGGCCAAATCTGGGGAGGCTGCATTGCTTGCATGTGTAATAATACACTTAGCCATACCAACCTCATGGTCATGGCTTCTCATAGCCACCTTCCAGACCTTGGCTGCAAATGTCCTTCAGCTAGCCAAGGAAGAATTTTCTGTGACACTTTAACTGAACTATAGAGGAGACTTTGGGGATACTTTGTGGTAGCTGCACATTCTGCTTGTTCCTTTGTAATTTTTACCCCGCACACACAAGTCAGCTTCTGGATGAAAGAGTAAATATACCAAGTTGCTGTTCATCAATTGGAATTTGATCGTTCGCTTGGAACAATACTAAATGGTGCCATATCTTCAGTGAGTCACATAAAGGACACATGATCTATGGACAGGAAGATGTATTCTGCATCTCTTCAGGGGCATCTTGTTTTCATGCATAATGACTTGTCCTTGTGTGTCTCATCAGGGGCACATGATCTTGTGTTTTTCATTGCATCACTTCAAGGAAATGGAATCCATATACGTGAAGATGTGTCCTGCATCACATCGGAGACACGTAGTTCATGTGCATGCCTTTCCTTGGCCCATTACTCCAAGGACACTTCTACCTTTTTATGTGTCATCATTTCTTGCATAGCAGCAAGAGGTGTTTTGTTTGCTCTGTTCCTGTGGTTTGGAAGTTGATAGCCAATACAAAAGGGCCAGGCCGGAATTCTTTACTGCATGGTACCTCTGCCTTTTGAAATTAACTAAAAAGTGATTTGATACCCAAACTTTACAAATATCTTTTTTTTCCATGGACCCTCTTCAGACTTTAGCATATACTGATGTTCTTGCTTCTCAACCCACTTTGTTAATTAAATGATGGTTATTTTTTTTTTAATTTTTACCGTGAGCTCCATGTTGGTTTTCATTTTCCTAAAGAAAGATATCACTTAGGTGTGGTGATACATTCCTGTAATTCCAGTACTTGGGAGCCAGAGGCATGAGGATCACAAGATTGACCAGCCTGGTCTGTGTAAGGAGACCCCCCTATCTTAAAAAACAAGATAAAATAAAAGTGTGTGTGTGTGTGTGTGTGTGTGTGTGTGTGTGTGCGCGCGCGCGCGCGCGCGCGAACACGCGCGTGTACATGCACGTGTACTTTCTGTCAGAATTGTCAACTAAGTATTTTTACATGAGAGTGAGGCCAGGTGATAGAAGTTTAGAGACTTGCTTTCTCCTACATGTTATCAGAAGAAGAAGCAATTGGATGATGCGTGTACAAACTCAAGCATCTGAACAAATGTTGGTTGGCCCAAGCCAATTGCCAAGAGTACCACAAAGGAATCCCACCCCTCCCTGCCTGTGCAGGGCTGCTGAGGGCTGGCCAGCTCTAAAAAGAAAATAGCAAACAAGACCAATAGGAGAAACACATACAGTTTTAGGTTCTAGAAGATAATTATGGGAGTAAAATGATTGTTTTTCAGCATATAGTCCTGGGCACTGCCCCTCATAACTTCAGCAGGACAAGCCTGTCTAGGTGGACACCACTCCAGATCTTTTCTCTAGGTTGACCAGAAGCCAGAAGCAGCACTGGAAGAGATGAGCTGTAAGTTCTAGGTTGGGGTTCTGAGAGCAAAAAGAACCAGAGCTGGGGGCCATGCTGTGGAGACTGGTGGGAAATGTTAGGAAAAGATCCCATGGAGGTGTGCCGAGTCAAGAGCAGACTCTGCCCTGCCTAAGGCCTGGCTAGATCCTGGGTCAAGTGACTCCTCAACTCTCCTGTGGGTGGATCAGTGACCTCTAGAAGACACCAGTTGTTTGAGAAGCCACCCTAGAAATGAAAGCAGGAGCACAGAAGTCAGCCGAGGAGAAGCTGGCAGTGCAGACCCCGGGCTGGAGAAGTGGTCATGCTCAGATCAAGACCCTGGCTCTCTCTTTTATCAGGCTCATGAGTGAACTCCTTAACTTCTGTGCCTTCATCTGAGCAGTGTACACATTGCCACTGGGTGCATCATTTGACTGACACCAGGAAAAGGGAAGCAATGTTGGAGATTCTTTGCTCTGTCCTGGCTATATCAACTGATACTGTCTCATATTGTTGCTCAAGGATGATGATGGGAAGTGATTTGGATTCTATCACATTAGGCTGTGTGTGTATGATATGTGTGTTGGTATGTGGGGTGTGGTAGGTGTGTTTGTCTTTACAGTATGAGTCTGAAATTCCAGCTATCCACGGCCTTACATAAATGAATGGGTGGGAAAACAGTAACCAATTTCAGGTCCTCACCTGAAGTCCCATCTGAGAATAACTTGGTTCTGTAAGAAGTGTCCTTTACCTGTGGCTCTGACTCCTGGCATGGGTTTGCATCCAAACAGGATTGTCAGTGGAAGCATGCCATCCCACTGCAGGCTGTGTCTCCAACTAGGATGCTGGTGGGGCCTCATTTCAGCTTTGCCTTTTGAACGATCTGGGGAAGAACCCATCTTAAGGAGAAGCACCCTTAGAGCACAGTGGCGCTGGATTCCGTTACAGAACCTCCGAGGTCCAGTTCTTGATTGTGTTTTCCCTGATCAGACACAGGGTGGCACTCTTCATTAAGTAATTTGGCCACTGCGAGGGAAGATGTCTTCTGTGAACTCTTGTGACTCCAGGAAAATGAATTCTTTCCTTTTCCTCTGGCTGCAGTGAGGCAGATCTAAGGTGACAGGAGGGGAAGTGACCGTTGCCCCCGGGCCACTGGGACTGTGGAGCATTACGCTCACCTGAAGGCTCGACCTTCTATTCATTTAATTCTGTATTGATGGAAGATATGAACAGTCAGTATAAAACCTTTTCCATCTCCATGTGGGAAGATTGGGGTTGTATTGTGTGAATTAATCCCTTGGGGAAGACATCATCGAGGCCAGTGGTGGTGACAGGAGAATGAGGGAGGTACCAAGGTCACCATTAACCAACCACCAATCACCATCCTGCTGATGGGGGAGGGGAACCCTTTGTCTAAGGGAACTGGATTGAGCTTTGCAGAGAAGGAGGGGGGGGGCTCAGACTTGCAATGGGAACTGGCTTCTAACCACTCGCCCTCCCCAGCTGCAGCCTGAATTCACACCTTGACATCACAGTCAATCTGCCGACTCTGCTGCCCAGGCGTGGGGCCCGTTTGGGATTGGCTTTAGGGGCTGACAAAGGAAATTCTTTACAGTGGGCAAAAGGGAGTGTCTGCGGTTTGGGTTATAGCCCTACTAAGTAATTTTAATGAAACCAAGTCACTGTGCTACCCAGGAGCCTGGGCTTTAGAGGGCCAGGAACCGGTTTTCCTTTGGGCTGATGTCTGGATTGTAGAGAGTCCGTGTGAATTAATTGGGCCTGTGTAAGATAACATCTTAAGTTCTCCAAATAAGACCCTGGATAGATACAGGAAGTCCCCTTGACATATCAATTAATTAATTGAAAATGAAATATGCTAAGTTCAAAAAAGCCAGTCATAAAACTAAGTCCTGTGCTGGCAGTTATAGTTAATGGAGCCTATAAGCATAGACTTGCCATTATAAATATTAAATACCACCTTTACAGAAAGCTTACATATTTTCAAAGCGCTTTGCACTCCTTAATTGCTCAGGACTTTGAATACCCCCAAGACAATGTGATTAACTCCATTTAAGAGGATGAAAACTTAGCCCAGAAAACCTGGAACTCATTGTCCTGTGAAGAAGACATGGGGAGCGCTAGTGTCCTCTTTGGCAGACCTTGTCTTTGTGGAGATCTGCAGGGCCCTGCAGCGTTCCCTTAGTGATCACACTCCTCTTAGTGATCACTCTCCGGCTGGTTCACTGACAGTCCCTCTGAATCCCAGAAATGACATTTGTAATCTCAAACTCAACCTTCCCAGCAGCTTGGTGGAGAGGCAGAATCAGCCCCCATCTCCTGGAAGCAAAATACAGGGTCAGCGAGAAAGTGGCGTGGTCCACAGGCTCAGAGTGCCGGGTGCTGTGCTAAAGCCAGGCTTTAGGCTTTGGGGCCAAGAGGCCCCAGGCAGCAGAGGTGGGGCCTGCAGGTGACACAGGGCAGTGGCCCAGAAGCCTCCTGATCAGTTCAGCTAGGAAGCCTGTGCTCTGTCTCAGTATGGTAAAGTTCTCAGGACTTCTGGGTCATCACTGAATTCACGCGGAGGTGAGCCTCTTCCCCAAGCTGTTGCCCCTCACTTCCCACTTGAAACGTTATTTTACACAGTCGCATGCTAACCCTTTCTCTGGGCCTCTATATGTTAATTGCCGGTCTTCCTGGTCAGAATCCTGATTATCCATCTACACTTCTGGCTTGTTTGTTTGTTGTTTTAGGTTCTGTTGTTTTTCTCCACTACCTGTGAATGGTGGAAAAGCTAATGGTACCTCTTCTTCAGTTGGACCCATCCTGTCCATGTCCAGGATGAGGTGTGGACCTAAGTTAATGGCTAAGGGGTCTAGTGAATCAATGAAAACATTGCTTTTTACTCGTATATTGATCTTCAGCTGCTGTAGGCTGTGTGCATCTGGAGGTGGGAACAGGAGGTGTGAAGCCACACCTTAGGGGTCCTCCATGAGGTGTGATACTCACAGGCTGACAAATGGTGGGAATATTGCTTTCCTGAAGTGCTGGTCATGTCCAGATGGTGCTAAATATCTGCTGCTGCACCCCACATCCCTCCACCCGGCTCTTCTACCCCACCCCTTTAAGTCCTGTGCCTGAGGCCCCCAGTGTTTTCCATGTGAAATAAATATCTCTAAGACTCAGGGCCTGACATTTCAAGACCATTCAGAAATCAGTTCTTATGTCTCTTATATTCCACATGTCACTCTGAAATAGCTAGTCCACCCCAGTCCTGTGCCATCACACCCAACTTCATGGTTTTTGTTTGTTTGTTTGTTTTGGCAAAGGACCTCCAGGTTTGAAATAGTTGCCAGGAAGAGCAGGGCTCATGGGTACCCACAGGCCCGGGGGCGTCCTCCCATGCCGGGACTGTGCAGGCTAGACTTGCTGAGTCTGCAACTACAGTGTCTGTGCTTTTATCTCTGCCTCCACTGCTTCCGCTGCTCCGTTTTGGAACATGCGGGATAATATGCTCTGGTCCCTTAAGGACGTAGAGGAAGGAACCATTTCCATATCCATTTGACTCAAGTTACCATAGTCAGCTGCTGGCTGAGCAAACTGACCTCAGATGAGTCACCGTCGAGCTCACAGAAGGTCACAGTTCAGTCAGACTCTGTGAGTCCAGTTGAGAAGTTGATGTCTGTGCTCAGGATGCCAGTAGAAGCAAAGAAGGGTGGGATGCTTGGTCCCAGCAACTCCCAGGCACAGGTTTAAACTCCATTCAGTCGACCACAGTGAGACCATGAGGCCCCAGCGGGGATAGGTGGCCAAGAGACAAGGCAAGAGCTGGCAGGGAGCTGGCAGGAGTGAGTAGGGCACAGGACCTATTAAATGGGACCTGGAGGGTTGCTAGGCTTCCAAATCCAGGGTACTTACAGCCCAGAGAGTGAAGTCTGGCTCCAGGGTGAAGCTGTAAGGGCAATCAGCTGCAGGTCACAGGGGCCACAGGAGGGACACGGGCAGCAGCAGTGTTGCTGTGACGGGGTGACAGGAGCAGGGTTACCTATGACCTATTCATATCACTTCCCTTCGAGTGTTACTGACTGACATGTTATCAACCTTGGTCCTCACCGCCACTGGAGAGGTGAAGGACAGAGGAACAAGTGGTGGAATCAGTCTGTGGTCAACAGGGTAAGAACATGGGTCACACCAAGGGACATTATCAGATCACCAGTCAGCACAGAAACCCCATCTTCCACCAGGCATTATTGCAAGTTTCCATAATCCACAGGGTTTGATTTGTCAGCACTCATCTTTTCCTGTCTGGCTCCTAGCTGGTTCCAGGAAATCTCTGGGCAGGTTGCAAATGTCTGGGTTGAAACAGCCCTTCCAGGGGGAGGATGCAACAGAGACTTGGGGGGTGGGGGGAGACACGACACACACAGCAGATTCCACCTGCCCCAACTAGGCTTGCTTCCAGAGCAGGCAGGCTGAGCTCAGCCACAGCGTTTCCACACGCCTGACACTCTGCAAACCGTGGAATGTTGCCTGGGTGTGCTAAGTGCAGGCGGCATCCGGAAGCATCCGGAAGCAACCTCCGACTTCCTGGTGTCTTGGAGACTGTTGGTAAGGAAGCCAGCTTGAGGAGTTGCTGCAGGAAGCTGCTCAAGTCAGGGATCCTAACATTTGCTTAGGAAGTGGCTTTCTTCATCATGAGGGGCAAGGTAGAGACAGTAAAGGAGGAAGCGGAAAGTCACTCCGTAGCATTTGAAGGTCACCACTACAAATACTACATACAATTGAGGTTATTGTTCATAGCACCAAAATGATTGGTCTGCGAAGTCAAAGGGAGTTGAGTTTGTCCATCTGGAAAAGTGTATTTATTATTTGAGGCTCCAAGTTTCACAGAAAGCATTCAAAGTTTAAAAAGATCATTTTATACTCCAAAATTGGAATTTAAATCTACAGTGTTGAATGGAAGTATAATTCACATAGATCAGAAATAAAAAACACCAGACCATGTAATAGACAGTTTGCTTTCCATTCATACCCTTCACAGCCCTTGAGGTTAGAAATTATTTCTTATTGATTTCTAGGACTATTTATATAATAAAGATGTGAATTGTGATTAATTTTCCAATGCACATGTAAGCAGATTATTCCTACTCACATTTATCTTCTCTATTTCTTACACAAATGGTAGCACATTGTACAAATACCGCACCACAATGTTTTGATGAACAGTGTATATTGGAGAGTCTCCCATATTAGTACACAAAGAGCATCTCAATTTTTTTTAACAGCTGCATAAAATTTGGGAGCTTTGTTTTGTTTTTGTTTTCACTTAGAGACAGCGTCTCACTCTGTAGCTCTGGATGACCTGGGACTCCCTATGTAGACCAGGCTGGTGTGAACTCATAGAGATCCATCCCCTTGCCTCTGCCTCTAGAGTGCTGTGATTAAAGGCATCATAGTGCTCTGAAGCTGCATAGAACTTTAACATTACACAATGAATGTTTGCATATTATTGGCACCAAGTTATTTCATTCTTTTTTTGTTACAATAAGCTAAGTTAAGTATTGTGATGTGCCAGTCTTGACAGTCATCCTAGATGTGATAATGCTGGGTCAGAAGGTACATGCCTTTGTCATTTAAACTGTTTTAACTTCAGAATTGACAGAGCCTCAGCCACGCCCCTCTGGGCTCTTTGTTTCAGGATTCTTTACTAGTTTGGAGTAGGTTTCCCAGTTCTTCCCCAGCAGTCAAAGCATGAGTACAAACATAAAGATCATAAGTCCTCAGCCCACTTTTGTCAGGTGCACTAATCTATAAAACATGCCAGGGAGAACGGCATCTTTCAATGTCCAGTCCACTTGTCCAAAGCTGTCATTGTTCTTATGCTGACTTAAACATTCATATATGAAAAACTTAGGGTATTTAAACACATTTTCATACAGGACTTCACTTTCTTGTTAAACTTATTACTAGGAACTCTGTCCATCCTTTATGGCTTACTATGTGAGAGAATTCCTTCTTTACATCTTCAAAGCTATTGTTTCTATATGTTCATTTTATACTCTGTGTCAATATATTTTTCTAATTTGTAGGTTTTTCACTTGATTCTGTTTTGTAGGAGGTGGAGTGAGGTCAAGATAAATATAATTGCTATCATATGAATCCTATGTAATTTTTTATTGCTGAATTTCACTGCTTTTTAAGATTCTATAAGTCTAATACTAATTTATTTTTGACCTATAGCCAACTTTTGAAATCATTTTTTAAAGTTCTTGAATTTGATTTCGACATCTTTAGCTAGTCTCATTACATGTATCATTCAAAGAATATATTATTTTCTTAAGCATTTGGAACTCAAATAGCACGTGATTTCATTTGAAAAAAAAATTAAGCAGAAGAAAACATGAAGTATGGTTTTGCTATGATTGCAAAGCTTACATTCTTCCCTGAGTTTGAAAAGAGAATAATGCTTGCTTTAATGATGGCAATTAATTTGCATTATGCTCATGTTAAGTTCCCTCTTGAGCAAACAGGCAAGTATGGACCAGTGAGTTGAGAATGGTAAATAAGTTAATAGCCATGAATCAGATAAACATTGTTGGTACATTTAAATTAATAAAAGCACACACTTTCTAAACCCTTTCTTAAATAACAAGTGGGAAATGCACAGGAGATCTGATGCACAAATAGGCTCCTGTGAGGTAGACCCTTGATGCTGGTCTCCATGGAAACCATAGAGTGCAGGAGGAACAGTCCAAGGTGATGCCACCATAAGTCATTCCTGTCCTGACATAGCACCATGTCCTGTCCTCAGTTCATTTGCTCTGTGGAATTGCATTGTGATTTGTGATGCCTTTAAGACACAGAACAAGCTTTTATCACTGAAAGGAATCATTTAGATTTTCATTATGTATTTGTCTCCTAGGGAGTAGTAGAGTAGAGGAGAACAGCCATGATATTGTCATATAGATCCTAACATCACCTGCAACGTCGGGCTTATGATGCTTTTGTGTCTGTATGTCATAAAGGTGCCTCAACAGTCCAAAGACATAGGTGTCTGGCTGAGTTGTTTCCCCTTCGATAAACCAGAAATAAGTGAATCTCCCAGAAGGCTTGAGAGGGAAAGACTGTCAGGTTGAAGGTTATCAAATTGATGGCACACTGCTGTTCCAAATCAACATCCATGAAACAAGTGGACAGGGCAGACTTCACAAGAGCGAAAGGGTGCCGAGCTCAGCAGGCACACTGTGGTGGAAGAATAATTTTGTTGGTACCAATCCATGACTTTGTAAAGCTTCAACATTCTCATCTTTTAAAACTTGCCATTACTAGCCAGGCAGTGGTGGCGCGTGCCTTTAATCCCAGCCCTCAGGAGGCATGGGCAGTCAGATCTCTGAGTTCAAAGCAAGCTTGGTCTCCAGAGCAAGTTCTAGAGCAGCCAAGGCTGCACAGAGAAACCCTGTCTTGAAAACAAACAAGCAATAACAACAACAAAACCACCACTAGTACTTAAGATTCATGAGTACAGCATCATTGGGACTGAGCCTGCTTCTCAGCCATCCATGGTTTCCCTGTTTGTAATTCTGTGCACATCTGACTCTCATTATCATTGCCTGGTTTCCCTGAATGAGTTTTCATCTTATGCATAAAGGCACTCATCAGAATAAGCAGAAAAAAAAATAGAGGACCAGGTATAGACATCAGTGGGCAGGGCAATACATGGTCAGGAAGTCATAGTGAACAAGTCTAGGTGGAAGGCAGATGAGAATAGCTGCTTTGTAAAGAATTGCACACCTTTAAAGGCTTGCCAGAGCAACATAGTAAGACCCTGTCTCAAAAAAAAATGCTTAGTAGAGAAATGTTTTCGGAGAGGAGGGTCTGTTCATCTAGTGGTGAACAAGTTCTTTACTGCCTCCGTGCTGTGTGAAGTTGGCTGTAGAAAGCAGTGGGAAAGGTATGCTTCTCTGAGCCACACACACAGCCTCCATCCATCAGGATACTAGACACATCCATTGAGAAGCCTGATTAAGGTGAGTAACTCACTCTGTCCTCTGCAAGGGTGATTCCTGATGTCCTTATGGGCACTGGGAAGCACTGGATAAGCAGAACACTATTCAGCGATCCAGACTACCATGTATTTTGCAGACTGATAAAGAAACTCCTATTATGATGCAGAATTCTAGTTCAAAATCTGCTTTGCCTTCACTCTGAGATTCTTCAAGGCAGTCCACAGTAGATCACATGCATGCTGGGCCAGAGGTCCAGCATATCAGATGCTGTCCCAGCAGGAAGGAGCTTTGGTTTGAGCTGAGACTGTAAAGAACATGGTTTCCATTCATCATTCCCAGGAAACAGAACACTCCCCTTAGTCATACTTGTCACCCAGTCTGGCAAAAACAGAGGTGAGGTGGTAACACACACACACACACACACACACACACACACACACACACAAAGGAGTTTGGACACATTTGTGGTAAATTGAAATAACTTTCTTGATAGATATGTGTTGTGTTAGTTAGTAGAGATTGTGACTCTAGATTGGGCTGAGATGGGAAGACCCACCCAAACTATGGATGGCGCCATTTCATGGACCGTCCCTCTCCAACCGAGTGGAGGCAGAGGAGCAAGCTGTGCGCCAGCATTCATCTCTCTCCATTCCTGACTGAAGATAGGGTGAAACTGGCTCCTCCTGCAGTCGTGACCGCCCTACCGAGACGGACTACACCCTCAAACTGACTTCCTTAAGTTGCTTCTGGCTGGCGTTTTGTCACATCAGTGAGAAAAGTAACTAAATCACATGCCCACAAATGTGACCGCTATGGCCTGACCTGACCCGAAGTCCCTGTGAATCTAGATAAAAACCCTCTCCTGGCCTTATAGGTGCACCACGGCTAAACTCCCTCTCAAGAGAAGGAAACAGACTTCCAAATGTGAGAACTGGAGACCTGTGCCTCGGTGCCCCCCCCTCCCCTCCCCACCCTGATCTTTAATGGAATGTTTAGACAAGCACTGATAACACTCCCCCCAACAGCCCAAATAAAGTTTTACAAGGAGAGCAGGTGGGCCTGTTTGTAAGATCAACTTTCCCCAAAGCAACAATCAGACAAGCATCTCAACCTTGCCACTTGGTTAATGTTTCTCTCTGGGCCCCTGCTCTGTGTGCGGCTGCCTGCTTGGCTTTTCACCTGCTGTCTGCAAGAGTGGCCTCAGTCATTACACACCATTAGTCTGTACTTGAATCCCAGCTCTCCTACCCCTCCCTTACCAAACTGTCCCACCTCTAATGGCCCCTGGATACCTGTGTTTCCACGAAGTCTGAGGTCTGCAGGTGTGCATCCTGAATGGTGCACCCAGTACCACTTTCCCTTCCCAGACTCCTCCTGTGCTTTATCCCCTTTCTGGTGACTGCTCAGGCCATGGACACAGCCATCGAACCCTTCAGTGCTTCCCACGACATTTTCCATATATTCATTCATCTCTTATCTCAGACTTGACTGAGAGTTGTTCCCAGGGAATCAGCCAACAGATAAGGTGTAGCTCCGGGGTGTTCTATAGGTGTCTAGGGTGGGGAGGTCGCTTTTCTGTTGCTCCTCCTCAGAGTTCCCCAGCTCTTTGTTCCTGCCCCCAGAGAAAGCAGACAAAGCAGACAGCTCTCGAAGGCTGGAGGTCAGGGTGCTTTTCTCCCATAGCAACATGAAGCATGGTGTACACACAGAGCCAACAGACACCAGAGAAGCAGAGCCAAGGGTGCTCTGGATGGCTGGAACAATGGGCATGGTTGTCCTGGACAAGATCATGTTCTTTGCTCAGTATATTGTCTTCATACCAAGTGAGCCCCGAACCACAGCTGTATCCACACATAAGTCTGTCTGGGTTGTGGATGGCAGGCTAGCCACTGCCCCACCTGCTCTGCCTCTCCGCGGTTGACTTCTAAACAGATTTTCACCCTCAAAGACTGGGCGGGGCTCCCAGGGCCACTAGAGCCTGCCCTTGGAATTGGCATCCCAGCAACTCAGCTTCTTCCTGTTCCTTCTCTCACTGTCCAGCCTCTGAGCTGGCTACTCAGCCAGAATGGAACCATTGCTCTCTCTGACCCGGAGTGTGGATCCTATGCTGGTGACAGTGGGCCCATTGGTCCCCAAGAAACTTGTGTGGCTGCAGGGGACTAAAGATGGGCTTTAAGGTTGGGCTTGCTGTTGGCAGAACTCCAGCCCCAGACAGCTCATGATGCACTGCAGTTCTAAACCCTGCCACACCCCATCTGGTCTCCTGGAATCCCAGCAGTGCCTTCTAGGGGAATGGTCAGGGTCTGAACCTGCCAGCAGCGGTCCCCAAGGTTTGCGTCCTTCTGGTGGCTGCTGTTATCCATATTGCTATACCTGAAACATCCCCCTGCCTCCCTGCCTCTCATCACAGGATGCTTACAGCTCACAACCTCTGTGTGATCTTCTCCCAGACCTTTCTGATGCTCTGCCCCGTGTGAGGTGGGTCCATCACTCCTGCTATAAATTCCTCTGTGAAGTTACTGGGTCATGCCTCCCCTCATGGGTTACTCAAACAGCAAATGCCCCACTGGTCACCTGGCAGTGACTCCTTCCCTATAAGGGGATTATTTTGAGGTCTGTTGTCCTCTCCATGGAGCCAGTGAGTAGCTCAGGGCCAGGAATGGGCCATGTCACATGTTTTAATAGGCTATGGACACTGACAGCATCCTGTTACATCCTTGCAGCAGACATCCTGCTGTAAAGCCATTTACTCACTTAAAAAAATTGTCCTAAGTTTTGCTGTTATCACAATGACGGTTCTTCTCCTGTCTGCAGCCTTTGCCCTCTCTCAAGGGCAGGGTTAGCAAACAGCCAGATAATGAGTTTAGTTCTGTGAGCCTGTGGGCTCTGCTCCATCTGCCCATCAGGCCATAGTTAGAGGCTGTGCCAACAGGTGGGCGTGTCTGGTTCTGGAAAAATGTTAGCTGAAGCTGCCTAGGGTTACAGTTGTAATCTGCTTGAGGGCCTGCCATCCTTGGCTGGTAGGCCATCTGGCTGGTGGGAGCAGTGTGTGTCTGTGGTGGGCAGCCAATCATTCCTACTGTATGTTGTTTGTTTTATTGTAGAGGAAATGAGCCAGCAGTTTCTCAGGTCCTCCCATCTGCTAGGTGGATCACAATTTGAACCTTTGAGGTCCATCTGACCTCAAAGCTGTGGCACTTTCCCCAGACTGAGCCAAAGTCCTGCTGTTCCCACTAATGAGGGGTATGACCTGGGCAACCGCAGCATGTCTCTCTAATGCTAAGAAGCTCCTGGCTGGAATATGAATGCTGGGGCCCTCTGCAGGCCATTTATAAGAGGATCCAATTTTTTTCCATTTGGAGCAACTTAATTTTTGTGGCATCAGGAGGAGGGTGGAATAGCCCTTGGAATCCCTTCATGAGTCTACCAGTCACTGAGCCCTAGGCCCTTAGCTCTAGGATGTAAAGATGGCACAACTTCCATCCTGCCCTGTTGTCCTCATGAAAATACAGCAGGCTTTAGAGAGCACTGGTTCCAGTGCACACCCTCCTCGAATTCTGGGTGTGCTGATTTCTCATGCTACCTTGATGTTAGACTAATGGCTCTAGGTGCCCATTCTGCAGCCCCAAGAGCCAGGTCCAAAGGGAAGCCCATATTCAAAGCCCACACGGACCTGGCTTCCAGCTCTTGACATGAGTAGACACAGTCTCACACAGAGCCATTGGGTGTCAGGAGAAGGGCTCTCTGGCAGGAGAGCAGCAGACAGTGCATGAGTATGACATGTGCAGGTTTTAACAGAGAGGCAAGAGTTAAAAATGGTTCCGGATCAATAGTCATGCTGATGGAAGCAAACATGAATTAAAATATCGACTGTTTGAATTTTAGGTCCAGTTTGTTTTTACAAACAAAGGTTTGGAATTAATCTGCATTATTTCAAAAATTGTTTAATATAATCTAATTAAATGAAATGGTTGAAGAATGGTTTTGATGTCCAGATTAAGTACTTTTGTTGTTTTAGAAAAATAATTCTGTGTCTTTAAAGGCCAGTGTGGTTCACATCTCTAAACCAATGCTTCAAGACCAAGAGTGGATACCCATTTAAGAAAATTGGATTTTTTTTTCTTTATGTAGGACTCATAAAAGTATGGGCCATAAAACAAAGAGCCCTGAGTAATCTTGTTTGGCCACAGTTGCCTTGTCTTCAGTAAACAAGCATCTCAGGTATAGTTTGAGTCCTGTTTCCGGAGGTTACTTTCTGAACATGCCAAATGTGAATATGTAACCCTTGAAAACATCAATATGCTATATACCCTGAAGCACAAACACACCCTGTTTTGTTTTGTTTTTTTTTTCAATAAAGACTTAATATTTTATGCCCTGGCTTAATCTTAAAACTGCAAAGTTGAAGCCTGAGTGAGAAATGTTGGGAAGGAATTGGAACTGTAAGCTCCAGTCAGTTTATAGCAGTTTCTGTTCTGCTCCACGGAGCCCATGGCTTGATGGCGCTGAGGTATTCTGGAAGTTGCGGCTGGATTTATTTGGTTGGTGTATGTGTGCTCCCTTCCCGTTCCTTCATCTTAGTCTTCGGGTGGCATCGGCACCTTCCTCGCCTGGTGATCTGTTATAGGTTGTCTTTCCATTTGTAGAGATGGTGGTTTTGGGGGAATCTTGACAAAGATGACCTGGTGTTTCCTTTGTGGTCTGTGCTGTGGTGTCCTGTCAACCTTATGTTTTAGCAGTGCATTCTCCCCTCCATCATTCCCATGGCCACCTCCCTCACTATCAAAGTTTTGACTTGTGCATGCCATTTTCTTGTTTGTTTGTTTTGCTATCTTCCATTCTCTCTGCTTTTCCCTCCACCGCTCAATCACAGTTTCAGAGCATATTTATTGTGCATGCTCATATCAAAACACCTCAGACAACTAACTTACTTTATTAAATTTGATTTACATTACTAGAATTAATTTCCTTGTTTCTTTTTATTTTTTCATTATAGCTTTTTATATATCATCTGAGTAGAGCTTCAGGGAGCTGGGCCTAGACTATCTTAAGAAAATACACCTAGATATAAGGTCCAGGTGGGGCCTGAAGTTACTGAGCCCCTGTTGTGTGGAGGAGTTTTCCCCGGCCCACCTGCCCCAGAGTGATGCCATCGGCAGGAACCTAAGGGCCACTGGGCCGGTGGGGGAGTTTGCCAGAGAACACATTGAAAACACAGTTAAACACTTGGCACATACACTCTGGCTTCCCAGTGACTTCTGTTTAGAGCCACTCATGTAAATTTTGCAGATAATTAAACTTTCCATACTGATCTTTCAAACCAGACAGGAATCTTAGTTTCCAAGGTCCAGGAACAGTGTGTGCAATCCGGGAGGGTCTCAGTAACTAGGGGTCCTCGGGGAACATTTCCTGGGGGGGGGGATTAATCCCAAGCTGAGTCTGCTTATGATTTACACACCTCATAGTTAAAAGATCCACATTCTAAAGGGGCTGCGGGAACCTTTGCCCCCAGGGAACAAAAGCAGGAGATTAGCTCCGTGTTATCAATCAGCGTTGTCAGGACAGAATAAAAAGGCTAACTTTAAAGGCTTCACCTGTTGAAGCATTAGTTAGGGCTTCCACTGGAATCAAAGGTCACTCTTGCTCGAGGTTTTGTGTCTTGAGTCCTCAAATGGGCACACTGAATTACCTTTAAAAGTAGCCTCAAAGCACCGGAGATGAAGCATGGATTAGCGTCTTAATCTTAATAGCACGAGGCCTGTAGTTAGGGTTTGGGACTCACTGGACTAGGCAGCATTGTCCAGGGCCGTCCCTGGCATGCGGTACTATTAGAGGTGGGCGGGGGATGAGGGTGGGCTTTGTGCCTCAGAGCCTTTGACGGGCTTTAGGGGTGTTCTCACAAAGCTCTGCCAGCTGAGTTGGCGTCCACCCTCAGACAATGGGATTTGTCAAGAGCCAAATAAATGAAATCTTGGGCTCAGGCAGGGAAGGGTGGACACCCTGCCTCTGGTATTTATGTGGAAAACAATGGCAACTGGGCACAAGCCTAGGTCTGAGAAGACTGGACATGGAAATGCTACCTGAAATCTCTTTCCCTTCAAAGTCAGAACCACCCAAGAACAACTGAAGTTGACTGGGAACTGCCTTCTCTGATTGCTGTCCCTACCTAGTGTCAGGAATAGTTTCTGTTTGTATGTAGACAACAGCCTGTGGTAGCTGTCTCACCACAGACACAGGGTGACCAGAGGCTTCATGGTCCCAGCATAGAAATACAGACATATTAATGGTTTTTCAAAATGTCCAAATTTATTGAATAACAATGCGTTCACAAGCTGGGTTGGTTTCTTTGGCTACATTGTTGGAATTGTTGGGTCCATTGATGCCATCTTCCACTAGTATCAAAGTCTAGATTCCTTAGTCTTTCAGTGTGGATTGAAGACCAATGCTTTTCCAGGAACCCTTCAGTCCTTCAGAGTCAGAGAGGAACTGATGAGGTATTAAGCCTTGTTAAGTGAGCAGAGACTCACTTAACTCTGCTCTTAGGTCCTTAGCCTCTTTATTATGAACAGCTATTGTTGAACTACCCAGACTGAATTGTGTAAGCCAGTCTACTAAATGCCCTTTAAATATATTTCATTCTATGAATTCTGTTCCACTAGAGAAGTTTCTCTTCTTAGAATTTCTTTGTTCCTGCCAGGTTGATTACAGCTGAAATTTGTCAAGTAGTTCTGATTCCTTGGTAGTTGGTCCAAGCAAGCGCAGGTTCTTTCTGTCTGGTCTTAACTCCTAACTTTCAGAACGTTTGTTGTTACATAACAAACAGTAATCACATCTATATCTATGTATCTGTGGGTTACAGAATGGCTACAAAGGGCTAGAAAGGCTACAGCGTAGTTCAAGGAGTTCAAAGGGGCTTTCTTGGGGGTGGAGGCAGAAGGCTCATGTTGGGTTGGGTAATGAATGCTGCTGGGTCACTGCTGGAGACTCTGGGTCACAAGTTTGAGCCTCAAGATTTAGTCAAGATATTAAAAGTGAGATGCAAGACTGTGGAGGCAGTGGAGGCGAATGAAGGACTGGGTTCTCACAGACCACTGGCAGCAGGAGCAGGCCACCCCAGCAGTGGGAGCCAAGCCATGCGGAAGCTCTTGGGACCTTTAGGGTGACTGGACATACACTGGTAATCAGATGACAGGTTGCCAGGCTGTCACCGTTTTCTTCTCTGTATGGGGCCCAGGTGAGGTATTACACCCTTCCTCAGTCTGTTATATTCAGTAAGTCCTTGGGCCTGGTTTTCCTGACAGGATTTTAATATGCTCATGTGCTCATATAGCCCCAGTCTACTTTGATAAATTTATAGAGTGGTGCCCTTTTACTTTTAGGAATAAGTTATTCATCAGTCTCTGCCTTGTGGGTGGTACAGGACAGATGACATTCTTTACAGGTCCACCAAGGTGCAGAATCATCCTGCACTTAAAATATAGTCATCCACAACAAGGCACAGTCAGAAAAACCACTGTTTTATACAACAACACAGAGTACCTTAGATCAGAGGACAGTCTGACCTCGACATTACTAATATCATCACTGCCTCTCAGTATTAAGGTGACAGGGGACAAGTCACACTTCTGGGACCCTCTTCTCTATAGGGCCTGTCCCCACACTGGCTGTGAAGACAGATGCAATTGCCCTATAGGAATGTGCCTTG
Organism: Peromyscus maniculatus bairdii; assembly: GCF_049852395.1. Classification (NCBI taxonomy): domain Eukaryota; kingdom Metazoa; phylum Chordata; class Mammalia; order Rodentia; family Cricetidae; genus Peromyscus; species Peromyscus maniculatus. The sequence goes on from NC_134867.1 coordinate 66,120,335, forward strand.
CATGGTGGTCTTGACAGGCATTTCTGTCCCTGCACCACTGGTCTGGAAGAGACTGTACAGTGGCTGTGTCATTGCAATGCCTTGGGTGGGAACGGTCAGGTGATGACAACTGAATGAATAGAGAGACATCCTTCACCATGGCTAGCTGAAGCCACTGCTGATCAGCCCAGAGCTGACTCTTCTGGCCTATGAAAAGGGCCTCACTTCCATTCCCCACTTGTCACTGCCAGATGTCCTCCTCATTCTTCATCTACCCCACTTCCATGGTGTCCAAATGCTCTTGTATTCCAGACAGTTGTGACATCTGGGGGTATGTTAGCTCCTACCAGGGCACCTTTTACTTCTTCCATTCTCAGCCTCAGTCCCCCTGTACCACACAGCCAAACAAGCCCGTCTTTGCATGGGGAGATACTTTCTTCTGCAGCCTGAACCTCACGGGTACACCTTTGCTTCCTCTTCCATCCCTCCCTTCTCACCCTGAGATGACATTGGATCCTCCAGTTGTATAGTGTATCTTTGGACCCTGTGTACTTCCTCTAGTGTCTACATTTCATGGACAAATTACTTCCCAATCTTTCTCCATGGTCCCTAGGTATGAAACTTCCTTCTCTGTTGGCTTTTTCCTCTCTTTAGTCTAAATGTGGCCTAATGACAGCAAGTGAATGGTGTACATTCAATGGATACTGAATTTCTGAAATTGATTTTACTTGGAGATTGTTGGTTCATTAATGATCTTAACATGGGAAGAGAAAAAGGTGTATTTGGCCAGTGTTTGTCTCATTTCCCATGCAGCACCATTTAAGCCATGGATGCTAATCCTGGTGGAGATTGGCAGCTCTGACTTCCCCAAGTGCTTTTGCTGATATATCTTGCCTTTCATCCCTGGCTTCCTTCTCCACATCAACCAAGTGCCCTGGTAACTATGAAAAGCGGAGAAAGGAAGGATGTGAGAAGAAGGGGCTGGCTTGGCTGAGATAGTCTGGGTCCCCAAGAACTTGCCAGGATGTTTGCTCCTTGTTTTTTGGCAAGTCTCCATTTCCGTTTCATAGCTGTGCTGGGAGCACACTCCCCACTGTCTGTCAGAATTCCCTCCAGCATGGTGGGACCTGGTAGTGGCTGAGCAGGCTGCAGCATGGTCACAGCTGTAAGTGGTCAATGAGGGCTGTGGTTGCTACTAGAAGTAAAGAGGCCAGGACTATGAGGATAGGGCTCTCCATTGTCCACAGTGGCTTCCCACTGTGCATGTCAAAGGCAATTGTGTGGCCAAACTCCACTTCCCTTTCTTTGTTGCACAGATAGACAAACTCTTCACTTGAGCCAACAGTAGCAGGTTCTAGGGTCATCCTTCCTTTCAGGATCCTTGCTCCCTGGTTATGCAGGTAAGGAGTCAGGGAGTATTCTGCTAGCTTAGGGAGCCTGAGTCCTGAATGACCATGTTGTGCAAACCCAGTCCCAAGCCCACCTAGGCTGAGGTTCAAGTGAGATGCTTCTGCTGGGAGAAAGCGTGGAGGTTCTAGGCCCTTCTACTGTATCCTCACTACACTGACCCAAACTGAATCCCTTTGGTTCCACCTTGAAAATAGGAAAACAAACTTTCAGACTTGAGTAAGAAGAAATGAAATGCTAGGAAAAAGACTTCTGGTTTGTAGCTGGTATTGCTAGAAAGGTTCTGTGGGCTGAGATAGTCATGACCTCCTGCAGTCAGTCAGATGGCTCTGTTAGCTAGAGACAATGTCAACCACCTAGTGTCTCCTTTATTGTGATACTTGTTGAGCTGATGCTTCCTAGAGAAGAACAGAATATCAGTGTGGAGAAAGCATAGTTTGTCACCATGAAACCACCCTGAAGACATACTCCCTAGGAAGGAATGGAGAAGGTGGTGTGGTGTATCAGCCATTGCCTTCCTGATCTGGTCTGAATATTAACAGGTATCCATCTTGAGAAGTGTGGGAGCTGTGGAAGCTGAATGGAGCCAGCTGCAAAAGCTGCATAGTTTGTTTGCTGTCAGTTCATACTGGCTATACAAAGAGGTCTTCCTCAGCCACCTAACAGCTTTTGCCCTGGAACAAAATTGCCTAGGGGAAGGATAACTGAAAGTACCTCTGTAGTTCAGAGTGAGGCTTCAGAGAGCTGGTTTGAACTGAATTGTTGCATTCAGTGGAACTTTAAGACTGGTATCAAAAAGCTTTCAGTGGAACATTAAGACTGGTATCAGAACTGACTTTTTGAACATTTCAGACTTAAGAAATGGGATGGACAGGAGTGGTTTGATTGTAATGGAACTGTTTTATATATGCATACATGCTTTATTAACTGTAGTGATTCATGAACTGATTTTGTGAAAAAAATGTAACTGTTTTGTGTAAAAATGTTGAAATTTATTTTTTCTATGCAGGCTCAACATACAGTTTAAAGGATTATAAAGAAAGGGGGGTAATATTCCTCAGTCTCTTTAATTTTTTAAAAAATGTCTTGTCCCATGAGTGGATTAATGTTAACTTGTGCTAATGTATCCTATGTTTTGTAAACTTCTATTAAGAGATTGCTTTTGAGTGTTTGCTGATGTTTAGGAAATGTAAATAGTTCTATTAAGAGGTTGCTTTTGGATGTTTGCTAAAGTTTTTAAAGTGTAAATAATTCTATTAAGTGTTTGCTTTTGAGTGTAAGTTTGTAAGAATTGTAATTATGTATAGTAATATTTATGCTAGAATTATGATGTTAACTTGTTAATGTTAATGAATAATGGTATGGTGATGCTAAGGAATTCTTAGATTTGATGCAGATGCATCAGGAGTTTATTGATTTAAAAAAGGGCTTGGTGCAGCTAAGGTTGCTGTATTCATCTTAGATACATTAAAAAAGGCCATTCTATCTTTATCATCCTCTACTCCTTTATAGGGAGGTGTGGCAGTCACAGGGAGCAGGAGTGGTGCTGTGGTGATTCAGAGCTGCATAGAGTTAAGTTCTGTACCCTCATTTGAGATTTATATTATTAAGAAGGGGGACCTGTGGGAGCCTACAGAGGCTTCCTAGTGAGAAATTACTCAGAATCAGAGAATCTGAGCTTGCTTTACTCAGCAGGGCTGCATAATGGGATAACTTGACCATGGGTGTGGTTACCAGGTGTTTGGAAGGGTCTACACTTGGCTGTATGGTGTGCTTTGATATTGCAAAGGGGAGGTCTTTTGCTCCTCCCTTGGCATGTTATAAAAAGCCCTTTTCAATAAAGGATGAGGCTGTTGGTTATTTTTTTTTTATTTTTTTTTTTTTGGTTTTTTTCGAGACAGGGTTTCTCTGTGTAGCTTTGCGCCTTTCCTGGAGCTCACTTGGTAGCCCAGGCTGGCCTCGAACTCACAGAGATCCGCCTGCCTCTGCCTCCCAAGTGCTGGGATTAAAGGCGTGCGCCACCACGCCCGGCGAGGCTGTTGGTTATTGACCCAGGCCCTCTGGAAGCTATCCTGTGTTTCTGTCTTTCTTCTCGTCAGCCAGGTCTCTCTTTCTATCATTTCTTAATTCCACTCTCTTCTACAAGAGGTGGGAGCAGGTCAGAGCTGGACTCCTACAGACTCCCACGGAGAAGGCAGTCCATATGGGTGCCCTCTCAAACAGTCCCTGAGAGAGCTCTTCCTTGTGTCAAAGGGCCCAGAGCACATACCTGGACTATTCCCTGTTCTAAAGGCAAGAGTTATGGTTTTTCCTGGAGCAGAACATGAGGTGGTTGTGTGGAGAGCACAGTGAACTGTTGATACCCTGAGGTCTCAGTCTCTTCATTCTGCATCTCTCAGTCAGTGGCTTTTCTCAGTTTTGCCTAATCACTATGTTTCCCTTTGTCTCTCTTGATCTATCTCAAGCCCCACACATAAAGTTCTTAAAAAATACCAGTGACAAATATAAAGCCAGGGTTAGGACTTGATGAAAGTAGAGATTGAAGCTTGTGGATCTTAGCTTTTGGGACAATGGATGAGTGGCTATCCTAGGCACTCTGGCTTCCCCTAGTCACCAGCTGGCCCTGCAGGGCTTACTGGGGCCCAGGGGTCTGGCCCCAGTCCTGGCTTAGAGGGAGAGATGCCCCACTGCTAGGGGCCACATACCATTCTAGTCATCCATAGCAGGAACTTTCCCGAGCCTCTTAGTGTCTTAGCCCCTGTGCTATTGATGTGAAGAGACACCAAGGCTGAGGCAACTGTTATGAAAGGAAGCATTTAATTGGGGTTTTGCTTACAGTTTCAGAGGTGCAGTTCATTATCGTCCTGACAGCGAGCATGGCAGAATGCAGGCAAGCCTAGGAGCCGTAGCTGAGAACTACACCCTTTTCTGTAGGCCCCCCAGTGACACATTTACTCCAACCAGTCTTCTAACCCTTTAAATAGTGTCACTCCTGGTGACTAAGCATTCAAATATATGAGCCTATGTGCAGGCCATTTTTATTCAAACCACCACAGCTGGCATGATCTGGGTTCCTCCTTAACTAATGTCTTTTCTAGCAACCACATCCTTTCACAGCAACCACAGACTCATGAACACACTTCCATGCTCCCTTAGATGCTGTAGCCCAAGGAAGGAGACATGCCCAGTGTCCTCACATCCCACATAAGTTGAACCCATGTTTGGATGCCGGGCAGGGACAGAAGTGTTTCCAGCTAAGTGCTCACAAGGGCTGAGAATGTAAATTGTGGCACGGTGTGTGTGTGTGTGTGTGTGTGTGTGTGTGTGTGTGTGTGTGTGTGTGTGTGTGTAGGGGTGGCAAAATGTCTGCAGGCCAATCAGCATCATTGGCCACAAGCTTGCAACTTCCCTGTGCCCTTCATTCACCCCCCCCTCCCCCCCCCCCATTCTCATTTATTTACTTAGCACTAACTGTGCCAGAATCAGGCTGAGGCTGAGGACCGGACACTAGGTTGCTCCAGGCACTCTTAGTGGATAAGCCTGAGGGATGGGGGGTGGGGTTTCAGCTTCCGAGATAGGAGGTGACAGGTAAGGGTTGCCCTAGCTGGACAGATATGGCTATTCCATGGCACAGGGAAGCCAGGGAAGCCCAGGAATGGAAGATGTATCTGCAACTATATGTTCTTTCTTTGTTTTGGCAGTGCTGGGGGTTGACCCAGGGCTTGGCACATGCAAAGCCACATCCAACCTCTTTATACTTTAATGGCCCACAGCAGCCAAAGGTGATGAGGGCACAGATGAGGACGACCAGGCAGGACAGAAGTGACTATGAGCCGAGTAAGGACTTTGAGGATGTATTTTAGGACTAGGGATGATGGACCAGAGGTAGAAGTTACGGTAAAGGCAAGGCAAAAGCAGCCTCATGGGTGACTTGGTGGTTTGGCCTGGAAAATTGTGCAGTCATTCAAGCTCTTTATAAGCAAAATAAAGGGCATGTGGCTACTCTTACCACAGTGTCCATTCATATCCAAGTGGGTACAGAAGCAGGGGTGCAGGAGAGACCCCAGGGCTGGGCAGTCTGTGAGAGCCTCACTTGTGGGCAACATCCTTTCATGGAGCTGGACAAAATCTCCCTGGACAGGTGGACCAGTAGATATTCTTGAAGGCAAGCAGAATGTTGGAAACTTAGGGAGAAACTACACAGGAAACAAACGCTGTTCATCTTAAGCAACTTTCCAGGAAGAAGGCCCTGCTGACCCTGGCTCCTGACTAGTCAGAAGTAAACTTTCAGCAGCCAAGCCCATTGCCTAGACCTAGGGCTCTTTTCCATAAGTGTTTTATACATATCCATCCTTTCCTTCATTCTTTCTTCCTCCCTTCCCTTCTCTCTCTCTCTTTGTTATATATACTCCTTCCTTCCTTCCTTCCTTCCTTCCTTCCTTCCTTCCTTCCTTCCTTCCTTCCTTCCTTCCTTCCTTTCAGCTTCCTCTTCTCTCCCTTCTTTCCTCCTTCTCTTCTGCCCTCTACCCATCTTTCCCTCCCTCCCTCCCTCCCTCCCTCCCTCCCTCCCTCCTTCCCTGTCTCCTTCCTTCCCTCCCTCCTTTCCTCCCTTCCTCCTTCCCCCCAACCTTCCTTCTTTCCTTTCTTCCTCTCTCCTCCCCCATTTCTCATTCTTTCTGAAACAAGATAAACTTTAAGTTATGTTACAGCATGGTTTAGAGTTCCCTGGGAGGAGCTGCACAGGGTCGGGGTTCCCTGGGAGGTGCTGCACAGAGTCGGGGTTCCCTGGGAGGTGCTGCACAGAGTCGGGGTTCCCTGGGAGGTGCTGCACAGGGCCGGGGTTCCCTGGGAGGTGCTGCACAGGGCCGGGGTTCCCTGGGAGGTGCTGCACAGAATCGGGGTTCCCTGGGAGGTGCTGCACAGAATCGGGGTTCCCTGGGAGGTGCTGCACATGGTCGGGGTTCCCTGGGAGGTGCTGCACACGGTCGGGGTTCCCTGGGAAGTGCTGCACACGGTTGGGGTTCCCTGGGAGGTGCTGCACATGGTCGGGGTTCCCTGCACAGGGTCGGGGTTCCCTGCACAGGGTCGGGGTTCCCTGGGAGGTGCTGCACAGGGTCGGGGTTCCCTGCACAGGGTTGGGGTTCCCTGGGAGGTGCTGCACAGGGTCGGGGTTCTCTGGGAGGTGCTGCACAGGGTCGGGGTTCCCTGGGAGGTGCTGCACAGGGTCGGGGTTCCCTGGGAGGTGCCGCACACGGTCGGGGTTCCCTGGGAGGTGCTGCAACAGGATTGCAGTCCTCAGACAGGAGGGGGGCACACGGCACACACTGGCAGCCTTACATTTTGTATCCAGCAAAAGTATCTATCCATTACCAAGGAAGACAAAATATGTTCCCAGATTAAGAGAAGCAAAGGCAATTTATCTCCAGTAGATTTGTGTTTTATGAAGTATAGAAATTCTTCAGGCAGGACTGACAGAAAAGCAAAGGGAATGGTGACATTAGGGTAGGCAAAAGAGGCTGCTTTCTTAATTTCTTAAAAAATGTGCAGGATGCATGAGAGCAAAGTGTGTGACACTCTGTGTATTGCAGACAGAATGGGGCATAAAGGGAACCAGAGAGGGCCCGGGTGGGCAGAATATCAGGGTTCAGCACGAGAAGCACAAGCCATAAAGAGTTTGGTGAATTGGACTTTGCCACAACTAAAATCCACAGACAAGATTTGAGTCCAGAAGAAACCTACTGGGATGTTCCGGGAGCTTATCCAAGTCCTCAGATACTTCGTGAACTGGACCAAGGGCACGTGGTCATAACTAGAGACAGTTTATTAAGAAGGAGAACTCACGTAGGAGAATGGCAGTGGGTTGTCGACTCAGCAGGTAATCCACATGGTAATGCGGGCGCGCTTCAGACTCTCCTGCAAGGCTGGCACGGTTACATGAGTCCAGACACACGCACTAGGACTCATAAAACCGCACCAAAATAAATTTTCTCTCATTGTTTGTAAATTAGCAAGAATCAAATTGAGAAAGAACAACAACTTTCTCTTTAAAGCTAAAATGTATGTTTTGACTTATCACTCAGTATGTTAGCCTAAGAAATGCACACCTCCTTGTAACTGCTAGAAAATCTGTCAGTATCCCTGGCATCGGTATCCCTGGCACCACACTGCCTGTGTCCCTAGGCCAGCCACAGGAAAGGCTGTGTGTGTGTGTGTGTGTGTGTGTGTGTGTTTGGAAGAACAACAGTCCACCAGACACTCACATTTCAGTCAGATCTTGCGTATGTTTGTTTACCTGAAAAAGAAGATACAAGCATATGGGCCTGCTATGGTCAATCACCTGTCCTTAGTTTCAGGACCTGCTGAGGCAAGCCCATCTTCACCATAGGGCTTGAAATACCTAACTGAGATTCCATGTCAGGAAGACTTGGTCTTGGGCTAGCCTGTAACTCAGTATAGAGAGCTTTCCTGGCATTTACCAGGCCCTAGATTCTGTCCTTAGTATTGGGGAGTGGGGATGACAGAGACTCGATAACCATTAATAGCTCAGGAAATAGAGGAACAGGGTTACTAGCAGGCTCAGGAGTGCCGGGAGCTGGAAAACAAAAGCCAAAGTGCTGCTTCTTCCCATAGCTCTGTCGACACCTGAATTGTAGCCCAGGAGACCTTTTTGGACTTTGAGGCTGCAGAGCACAGAAAGCATCAGTTTGCTATGGCAGGTGCCTTCCTGGATACCTTGGAGGCCCTTCAGTTTATGCTGGTGTCCCTCAGTGCAGATGAGAGAGGGTGACCCATGGACTTCTTGGGAGCTTACTGTGTCAAGGTTCTAGGACTGGGGAGCCTGTCCCCATCACTCCCTAGCAGGCACCACCATGGCAAACCTGCATGTCTGGGCCCCACATCTGGGTGAGGCCCAGGGGTTTTCCAGTCTTGTGCCTCTCAGGGAACAGAGAGCCGTGACCTGGGCAGGTTTTTGTCTTATGCCCTAATTAGAAATCCAGCCAGCCTTCTTCTGGCCAGGTCATCCTTGGGAGGTTATTTTGATTCTCATCAGCTCATTTTCCCAGCCCTGGTTGTGGAGCACAGCGGGAGAGAATTGTACTCCAGGCAGGTCTGTCAGGGCAGCTCTTCCCGGTGTCCTTCAGTCCCCTGCACTACAGCTGTAGCCTTGTCACACTGTGAGATGTGGGGTGGGGCCAGAGACAAACACTGGCAGATGGTGACACTCGGTCTCAGCTCTGATGATCTGCAAGAACCTCCTGTTGGAAGCACCAATTACCACCCCATCCCCTCAGGGAAGACCTATCAGATGTATGTGGGCTTGTAATAATGATTTGGAAGAAGCTGCCCTCTGAGCACAGCGATCTGGGCATGCAAGTCAGCAGGTTGTAATTAGTTAATTAAACGCCTGGGCTGACAGAATGGCCCCATGGGTCGCTGCCATGCAGGCCGCTCCAAACAGGAGCAGGAAATGCTGGAATCTGTGGGGCCTTTCCCCATAAAAGGTCACTGGAAGGCAGAGGAAGGACGGACGAGGTGGGCAATTTCATGTCTGAAGTTGCTGAAACAAAGAGGATACACACACACACACACACACACAGGCATTCATCAGGCTCTAGGCATCTGCAGACGCTGGGCCATGGCTGCAGTAGGCAGGAGGGTAAGGCAGAAACCAGGGAGGAAGTGGCCTCCTAGAAGAGCCAGCAAGGGAGAGTCCAGCTGAAGGACAGCGGGCCACGGAGAGTTGCCGAAGGATCGGGAATGAAGGGAGGAGCCGGTGAGGGGGAGGGGCAGAGAGAGGCGAAGGAGCCGGTAGAGAAGAGCAGCTGTAACCAGGTCTGCTGAGGTCCCTCCCGCTGTGGTCCCAATCAGCTTTGTACCGTGAGAGAAGCTGTGTGGGTACAAGGCAGAGGACATTTAAAAATCTCCAATCACTGTTGTGTAGCTCCTTACAAAAGGGATTTCATGTGAGCATACCTTAGACCAGAGGCAGACAACCAAATGACCCCAGATACCCATGCTGATTCTGCCTGTTCCAAGACTGCTGAGTGTTAAATTTATCTATCGGATCCCATTGATAAAAATCTCCCCAGAATTCGTGCCTCTCTTTCTTTCATGACTGGCCCACCACATCGGGTCCCCATCTCCCATACATCAGAAGCCTACCAGCTCCTTCTGACTCAGAAGTCCCCTCCGAGTTTCCACCAGAGTTCTCAGTGGGCAGCCACCCCTTCTGCCCCACTCACCCCGTTTCTCCTCAGGAGCCACAAGATCTTGAGATAACGTGGCAGGCCATGCTGTTCCTGTCCGAAACTATCCCTTGCGTCCCCATTGGTCTGAGCACGCTTGCACTCCAGCCTGCCCTATATACCTCTCAGCCCACACCCTGCCTGCCTGCTCTTTGCTTGTTGGCTTCCTATGTTCCTTTATCTTTTGACTCTCCCAAGATTAGGAGCCAAGCACTTGCTTATTGTTGTGAGTTAGTTCTCTTTAAGGCAGGCATGGCACCCCTTTCCTGTGTTCTCCAAATTGGAGCAGTTTTTAGTGAATCCTCTAGAGTTTTCCAGATCGATCACATGACAATATGATTGCAATATTGCAAACAATAATATCCTTACCAAACTATAGTATGTATTTTATTAATGAAATGTTTTAAAAGTGCTGGGAGCCATGTATTACTCTCAGATGCTAAACATAAGGTGCTGTCTTTTCTAAAGGGACCTGAAGCTGCAAACCGGAACTTGACAATGAAGTTCCTTAGGGTCAGGAACATGATTTGCCCCAGGACAAAGATGCCCGATGCTTCAGAAAAGGCTGATGGTAATAGGATCCAGTGAGTTCAGCCCCCAAGAAAACCTTGAGGAGCACCTGGGCCCTGGTTCTACCTGAATCCCAGACTTCGATCTCTAACGGCAGCTAGTCTCTTCATTTCAGATGCCCATAAGCCATTGTTTAAATTTCAACTCGGAAGGATTTTTATTGGTACATGCTAATAAAAAGAACCTGTATCTTCCTGGGTCTACTAAACACACTTCTCTATGCTGTGAGTGGCATCAGTTCATCACTCAAGTTCACTGGATCTTCAAAATTAATAGCAGGTTACTGTCTGTGAGGCCCTGTACCACAGGATGGTCAGTGGCCCCGGAGGAAGGCCTGGTCATCAGGCTCAGCCAAGGTGTTTATTCTCTATCCTGTTATCTTCCTGACAGCATTGAGGAGGGACAGTTTGGGGCTCAGGACACCTGGACAGGTTCAGTCCTTCATTTCATTTCATTGTAGACTACTGAGTCTCTTGGGGCTAGTTGGGAAGTGATGGTTAGTAGACGTACCTTGCACTGAAGAAAAACCCAAGGGTGAATCCTTTGTCTTCTGGACTTTTTTTGTTTTTGTTTTTTGAGACAGGGTTTCTCTGTGTAGCTTTGGAACCTTTCCTGGAACTCACTCTGTAGCCCAAGCTGGCCTCGAACTCACAAAGATCCTCCTGCCTCTGCCTCCCCAGTGCTGTGATTAAAGGTGTGTGCCACCACCGCCCAGCTTTTTTTTTTTTTCCAACTGGACTCTTGACAGATGAGACCACAATCATGGGAAATGAGCTCTACTCTCATATTTACCTCCTCCCTCTTCTCTCTCTCTCTCTCTCTCTCTCTCTCTCTCTCTCTCTCTCTCTCTCTCTCTCTCTCTCTGTGGCCAGCCTCAGGTGTCATTCCTCAGGTGCTGCCCATCTTGTTCTTGAGACATGGTCTTTTATTGGCTTGGGACTTTGTGATTATGTTAGGCTGGCTGTCCAGTAAGACCCATGCAGGGATCTGTGTTGTCTTTGCCTCCCTCATGCTGAGCTTACAAGTGTGTGACCATGTGGGGTAGTTCGAATGTAATTGGCTCCTATAAGGTCATAGGGAGTGGCACTACTAGGAGGTGTGGCATTGTTGGAGGAAGTGTCACTGTGGGGGTGGGCTTTGAGGTCTCATATATACTAAAGCCACACCCAGCACAAAAGACCACTTCTTGTTACCTAAGGAACAAGGTGGAGGACTCTCAGCTTCTTCTCCAGCACTGTGTCTTCCTGCATATCCCACTATGATGATAATGGACTGAACCTTTGAACTGTAAGCCACCCAATTAAATGTGTTCCTTTTTAAGAGTTGCTGTGGTTATGGTGTCTCTTCAGAGTAATAGAAACTCTAAGATACCATGTCGGAATTTTACCTGGGGATTGAGCTCGAGTTCTCATGCCTACAGGGAAATACTTTGCTGACGAAGCTATCTTTGCAGCCCCTTTTCATTTCTCCCGAGACCCCTTGTACTCACTGTCCTTGTTGTCCTTGTAGAGCTATTGCTGACCAGAGATCCCAGTTGATTTTTCTCCTTTGAGCAGTTTCTGCAGCTAGTTTAACCCACTCATTTGTAACTTGAATGTTACTGTAAGGTGTAAAATGAATTTGTATATTTACAGCTCCCTCTTACATTCAAGAACTTATAGAACACTTAACAGAGAACAGAGACTGAATCTTATACTTTGATGGATAATTTGTCAATTTTTCTAACACAAGAATCTCAATAAATATTTGCAAATTAATCAATAACATTGAGGTTATTTTAATGATTCAACACTCAGGTATTCTCTTCTATTCTCAAGGTCTATGTCTAGTTTCAGCCAATTATCTCATTTCCTAAGGGCAGCATTGGTTAGGCTACAATTGTGCTTGGGTTCCACAAGGAAGCACTTTGTCCCTAAGGTATTTTCTTCTACACTAGAGTACCTTCTCATGAAGGGAAAGAGCACAGAGTACCAGGAATCTTTGAGGTTTCTTCCTAGCCTTCTTCTTACAAGCCAGTCTCAGGTTATTCAGAAGTTACTAGGTGGTTTGGGGGCTTCTTCATGTCACTTCCAGCAAACAAAGACCTTGAGGGTCCCAGCTGGGTTGCCTTTGGATTAGCGTTACCTGTGATTGATTGCCTGTTTATGGGATAGAGGGTCACATTTGTGAGCTATTTCCATTCAAGTCAAGTGGGATGTACAATTGGGCTCTTTCTATAATTCATACTCACCCGGTGATTATTTCAGTAGCTGTAAATTAACAGTAGTGACTAGTTAGCTTCTCACTTTTAAAGACCTTTCTCCAAGTCTAAAGAAGTCTAGATGTAAAAGAAATCAGACTTGCAGTCCAGTAAACTACCTTAACATGTAGCAGTCACTATGTAAACAGATACGATGACATAAAGGCTTACTGTGTATAACCTTATTTCTGAATAGAGAACTGGCCTTAGTGACTGGTTCAATTCCTGCTTAGAAATTATAGGACTACATCAGTGCTCTTTTTGTTTATTTGTTTTGTTTTGAGAGAGGGTCTCACTATTTAGTCCTGGCTGGCCTGAACTTGATATGTAGACTATGCTGGCCTTGAACTCAGAGATCTGCCTGCCTCTGACTCCTGAGTGCTGGGACTAGAGGCACATGTTATCACAGTTGGCTATAGAAATGGTCTTTAGCGTTAGTGTCAACTTGCATATTCTCATAGAACTGGATTATGTGGTGGAATAAGGATCATCTGTAGGATGCTGTTTCTCTGAGAAGAGCCACAGATACTCTCTATTTTATATGTCCCCCATTTCGTTGGTAGAAGTACAGTTCATAGAAGTCGAGTAAAAATATGTTGGTGTAAGTGAAGTAGTTAATGCCTGGGGAAATCTTACTTTTGGGAGAGTTTTCATAGAGAAACTTTGTGGTGGGTCCAGGCTGGTGGGGAGTGAGGTTCACTAGTTCCTGTCCCTTCCTTCCTTCCTTCCTTCCTTCCTCACATAAGGCTGGCTTCCCTTGGGTGATGGCTTCTCTCTAGCTGTAAGAAAACCTCTTTAGGTAAGAAAACCTAAAGGTGTCAAAAGAAAAATCTTTTGTGCTTTAGTTTTTAATTTGGGTTGATGTTTTCCACCAAAAGCAATCATAGCCATACAAGCAGGATTAAACAAAATCTGTATTTATTAAAAAACAAATCATGAACAACAAGGGCAATGGAAGACAGGCTGGAGAGATGGCTCAATGGTTAAGAGCACTGACTGCTCTCCCGAGGACCCAGGTTTGATTCCCAGCACCCACACAGCAGCTAATAGCCCTCTGTAATTCTAGTTCCAAGCGATGCAACACCGTCAGTTTTACACCAGGCACGCACATGGTTCACAGACATACACAGGCAAAACACCCAAACACAAAATAAGAGTAAGTAAATCTTTAAAAAACAAAAAGAAGACAAAGGTGTATGGTATTATGTGCTCTATGGTACAAACGAGGTGGCTGCTCCTGTACCCCAGCTACGTAGAAAATACCACAGAATGGTGTATTGTGAAAATGTATATTTTAGAATTTCTCATCAACAGAGTGTAAACATAAATGTTTAATATATAAATAGAAACTTCTTTCATGGAAAATATTTGCATTTGTGATAAAAACCCATAGGTTCGGGGTGCAGTAATTGCAAACGTGAACTAATGAACTTGCTTGTACCTGCAAAGCCACTTGGATTAACAGTTTCTTGCAGCTGAACAGCTGAATTAGAGAGCTGGTGGTACCCACAGACATGCTTGCCAAGAGTGAGGTCTCTGAGCCTCCTCCTTTTCACAAGTCATTAAAGCCCATGCAGATGTGAGCCTGCAAGAGGGGCTGGCTGGTCAGCAGGGATCCCCTGAGGGCTGGCACTCCCTCTCCTTCCCCTGAACAAGCACTCCATCTGGCTGGAGGCTTGGCCAGGCCTAGGCCATCTGGCTGCACCTGCTCATCACATGGGAACACCTGCTCTGCTGGGACTCAGGACCCAGGTGCTCTCTCTAGAGACAGGCCTTGTTGTTCGTCCCTTCTCTCCCTTCCGCCCTTCTCTCTCTACCAAGGAGCTTTGAATCTTCAGGGGTCTCACCTCATTGGCTCACTGTTCATTTCTTTGCATGGTAAGTACTGTGCTGAAAACTGTTTACCCTGCTAAACAGAGGTTTGAGAGGAACCGGTAAGGTTAAAATACAGAGTTCCTATTGCAGGGCGAGACTGACAGCTGTCTGCTTAGGGTATGTTCTTCGATTTGTTTTTTTCTATATCTCTGGCTCTTTGGCCCCCATGTAGCTTTCCTGTGGACATGCTTGATCAGCATTCTTGGGGGACTCAAGTGATTAGGGTGGCTATGGGGGGGAAGTAGAGAGCAGCCCTATTGATAGAGATAGTTGGTCCCCAAGTCACACTAGTTGCAGGTGTTCAGGGTGTGCGGGCTTCAGCTGGCGGACCTTCCCACAGACTGTGGCAGCATTGACCTTGACACCCCACTAGGCTTCGGCTTAGTGGCTTCAAACAAATCCTACTTGAGTCTGCACTTCTTACTTCAGCTGCATGAGCTGTTGAAGTCTCAGTTTTCCTTATCTGGAAATGGGAATAATGAAACTTCTGGCTGCCTGAGGTAGAGGTCAGGGCACAGCGAGCATCTAGTAAATGCCATCTGCTATACTCATTGCAATTCTGTCAGTGGCATCTACAGCGGATTATCTGTTATGTGTGTGCATCTGTGGTCCCCTCCCTCAGGCAGCTCTTCTCAAACTTTAATGGCAACTAGTTCCCTGGTGTCCTGTTAAAGTGAAGATTGGCTCAGTGAGACTAGGGGGAAGCCCAAGACTGATTTATGGAAGTCCACAGATGAAGTACAGCGTGCTGTGAGCAGCAGGGCCCTATAATGCCACAGCTAGTCTCTCTATGGCTGTATTATCAAGGTATCTAGCATCATGTCCGCATGCAGTAGGGCCTATAAAACTTTTTTTTTTGTAATGAACAACTCAATGGGGAGCCACACAGCTAAAGGAAGCAACATTAATGTAATGAACGGTCCAGGCACCGTGGTGCAGAAAAGGCGTGCTTTGCTAGTGAACCTGTACAGAAGAATCTGTGCAGGCAAGAGAAACTTTGTGATGGGTCCAGGCTGGTGGGGAGTGAGGTTCACTAGTTCCTGTCCCTTCCTTCCTTCCTCACATAAGGCTGGCTTCCCTTGGGTGATGGCTTCTCTGTAGCTGTGGTAAGAAAACCTAAAGGTGTCAAAAGAAAAATCTTTTGTGCTTTGGTTTTTCATTTGGGTTGATGTTTTCCACCAATAGCAATCATAGCCATACAAGCAGGATTAAACAAAATCTGCAAACCAGACAGAAGGAAGAGTCATAATTTGTGGGATGTGCATGGACCCTTTGGCATCATGGCGCTGTCTGTGCTCTGGGTGTCTTTCTTTGTAGGAAGGGAGATGGTGAGATAGGATCTTTGAGAAGGAACAAAACTGAGCAAAATGCCCACCACACCAAGAAGCCTGTATGTGAGCTATAAAGCTGAGAACAATGTAACTATCACAATGTTAGGTACTAAGGATATGTCTAGAATGGTTGAAAACATACCCATCTTCAGGTAATCTGCAGACCTGTGACATGTGACCGTTATTCCGGTGAACTCGAGGAGATCTGAAAACAGATCTGAGGAGCATGTGGAGGCAGCAGGAAGGCATGAGGCAAGCAGGAAAGTCCCCAAGAGGTGTTCAGGTCTTTCAAGGAGGATCCTTGCATCAGAAGGGGTGCACATCTTGGCCAGTGCTTCGTTTGGCACGAGCTGTGGAATCTTTCATAATGGGTATGAGATAAGAGGCCATGAGGTAACGGGATACAGGAAGGGAGGCTCCAGCAACTTCCAGAGCTGGCACAACCTTTTTCCTTTTGAGGTAGCTTTCTTGTCAGGTAGGAGGGCACAGCCAGCCTTCCCTCCAGTGAAGGTCACCCTTGTAAAGAGCTCTGTGGTTTCCTGGCATGCTGTGTATCTTCATGGCCTCATCCACAGCTCTCTGTGCTCAAGAATGCACCCATTCTTGCTCTTTAAACAAGGGGTTGATCTCATGCAACTGAGGCTTATGGCATGGAATTATGGGATGCATATGGGCAGTAAACTGGTGATGGGAGTAAAGCAGACTGCCATATACATAATGTATATACATAATGTATATACATAATGTATACACATAATGGCCGCCAGTGCTTGTGTGGTCCATGAGATCTTTGGGCTTGCTCACCAGAAGGCTCCTGCTGTGTGATTCCCCCAGTAACCACTGTTTCGCTCCCCCCCACTCTGTGTGTGTGTGTGTGTGTGTGTGTGTGTGTGTCCATGTTCCACAAGTGAGTGAGACTTGAAGCACTGATTTTCCCATGCCTGCCCTATTTCACTTACTATAATGAACTCCAGTTCTGTCTATACTACTACAGATGACATGATTGCTTTTTTTTATGGCTCAATAATGCTACATGGCATAAATGCATTACTTTGTCTTTATGGGCTCACCCATTGGAGGGAGGGCATTCAGGTTGACTGCGTATCTTGGCTCTTACTCAGTGCCACATTGCACATGGGAATGCAGGTGTCCCTCCCACAGACTGACTTCATCTCCCTTAGGTATGTATCCAGAGAGTACTGACTAGCTCTGTTTTTAATCTCTAGATTTTAATACGAGAAGCCCACATTCCATTAGTGATGTGCTAGAAAGTGCCATCCTCTGAGGTCAGTGTTCATGTGTCACAGGGGACCAGCCAGTCCAGGAGCACAGCATTCAGCTCTCATCTATCATTTCCATGTAGACATTCGCTTTTCTTTGAGCATTTCCAATGGTCCAGTCTTCCCTGCTCTGTCTCATCTGCAGTAATTCACCTGCACAGGCAACACAGGGCGTTGTAACTGGAGACCTGTGTGCATTTTCTTGGAATTCCAGGACTCCAGAACCTGTGGCAGAATGATAATGCTCCCACCCCAGTGCACCTGGTGGGTTAGCTCTGGGCTCTTGGCCATACTCCACAGAGACCATATCCACTTCGACTTGGACACACGGTATTGGTGGATGTCATTCTCAGCCAGGGAATCTGCCATTGGTTCTGGGGTGCCCCATGGGAGTGGTGTTGGGCAGTTACTTGACATTCTATGGCAAATGCTGTCTTTGCTGTGGATGAGGGGGACTGTCCCTGCCGCTATGGGCTTGGGAAGGGGCTGCCTTCTGACGTGTCTCATCTGCTGTGTCTGCATCTGTCACATTGTCTGTGCCATCATGTGAAGTTGGCAGCAGCATGCCCATGTGGGTGCCTCACTGAAGGAGCACAGAGGGAAGACACATTTCAGTGAGACTACACCCAACAGGCAGGCAAGGCTCCCTGGTGAATTCCAAGGGGACTGCTAAGTACCATAGGGGAAGAGGGGAAGAGAGGGCAAAGGCCCCGATCTCCTAAGAAATCTCGTCTCTTGGCTGTGAGGTGAGCCTGTGAAGTACAATGGAGATAGCCCTGTGGGTTTCTGGTGACTTCTCTCATGGATCCCAGTGTGTGGGAAGCTGGCTGCTCCTAGCTGATACCATGTTCTCTCTACAAACCTGAGGGGCCGAAGGGCCATTCAGAAAGCTCTGTGCCTGTGGACAGCATGATGCTAGCCAGTTGCAAGCCAGCTTTACAGTGTGCCGTGGGGCTTCCTGTATAATCCAGATCACTAGGCCATATATGAAGCTACTGTTGGATCCCCAGAGCTTTCAGACTAAAGTTTTCTTTGTTTCACATGACTGTGGCACCCTAGCCCCCACCAGCTACCGACCATATTCCACATACCCACCTCCCCTCAGTGACACCAAATCATGTATAAGAATAGCTGACCCCACTATATGTTAATTCTTTATTTATAAACATACCTCCTTACCAAGACTTATTTGTAAACTTAGAACCTAAACTCTCTGGGGCTCTTGAGGACTTTGGAGACATTTGCAGAGCAGTGGAAAACTCAAATCCTTGACTTTGTGACACTGGCTGAGAATTAACAAGGAGAAATTCTGATTTTGGTTTCAGCTAATGATGGAAACTAATGTTTCCACCATTGGCCCCTTCAATGTCTTTTTTTTTTTTTTGCTGTCTATTGAAGAACTATTGGGGTGAATCACCCAAACGAGGGTAAAGTGCTGACTCATGTTTCCAAGCATGAGAAGGCTGTGAGAAGACACTGGTTTTAGGAGTGTCACTTAAATGGGAGACAACCTCCTTTAACTTAATACAATTCAACTTCATTAAAACTGGAGGGTGGAACCATGACTCTTTGAGAGCTACTCTTGCTGGCCTCCTGCAATGTTTGGAATGTGAGAGGTCTCAGTTAGGGCTTGTTGGATAATTCCATGAGACCTTCCTGCAGGGGCAAATTAGACAACAAGAACAAACCTCATACGTGGGATTCTCTGGCTTGGTTCTCTTGGTGCCTTGTGGCACACATCATCTCCCAGCATCTGCCACCTGTCTTGTGGGACGAGGAACCAGTAAATAGAGTGTTCTCCACTCTTGGTCACCATCTTCAAACACCCATAAGCAAGACCTTGAAAAGGGGAATTGCCAGATGTAGCAGCCAGGCAGGTACTGAATTTGGGCAGAAGCTGAGCAAGAGAGTCACAGTTCCAGGAAGTGGCCAGAGAGCGGGCTGGCAGGGATTTCCCCTTGCGGGCATGAATTCACGTGTTCCAATGAGATGTGATACACCAAACTTGGACTGCGTTTGAAATGGAGAAAGGTTAAGCTCAGCAACCAGAATGGATTTACGAGAAAAGCCTTGTCCCCAAGGTGACCCCAGGTGGTCCTGCTACCTAGTGTTCGCCTCCCATCAGAGTCTGTTCAGGTTGGTCTGTGTGGCCACTGAACGTGGCAGAAGGGGTTTGTGGAGTTGCCAGGTTAGGCTGCAGATACATTATGGCTTCTCTTTTCTCTGACACTTGGGTCTCTTGCCAAGTTCCATGTCTGGATGATGCTCTCTCATCCCTAGGGAAAAGCCTTCTAACAGCATGGCAGTGAGCCCGTCTGGCAGTGGTTCCTCCTACCCTGGCAAGCCTTCGATTCTACAGCCCCATGAAACTCTTTGGACCAGAACCTATCTGGCAAAGCTACTCCAAGATTCTTGGCTTCCAGAAATTGCATGATATGGTCAATATTTGTTGTCCAAACTATTAAAATCTAGCAAATTTGTTACAGAGCAGTATATGACTAACATTCAGCCTTCGTGAGTTCAAAGCAGAAGACTTTGATGATAATGTGATGATAAACTTGCTGCATCCCTTCAGCTCACTGATCCTGCTGTCCTGGGATGCAGAGCCATTTGTTTGGCCTTGGAAGAAGACCCTCTTCCCATCGGGGCTATGAAAGCAGGAAGCAGATAGTCAGCTCAGGTCATCAAGAGACCTCTTACCACAATGACAACGCTAGCACACCTCAGAAATTCTCAAGTTTCTGAATTCTGGCCAATCAATGGATAGACAAAATTCTCAGGAAGTATATCGTCTGGTGTCAGGAGAGTTGCAAAACTAATTGAATGTGGTCCATACTCGCAGCGTGCATGATCTTCCATTTTTGTTAGCACTTCCTGACATTCAAGTCATCTTGACATGATGGTGCCATTTCCCTTCTTTAGGTTCCACAAATACACATGTTGACCTGAAAGTTTGTAAAGTGATGGCTTCAGAGCCATCTGTTATCTGATGTGGTATACTGAACCATGTGAGACTGATTCGATTTGTATCAATTAAAATTGAAGGACATCTCAAAGTCACTGGCCCAGGCAGGTCACAGCCTCCACTGATGGCCTACATACTGGATTGTGTAGATTGTGTAGGTATCCCATCATGCAGAACAAGGATGGTCAGTGAATATCTAAAATAACTGTATCCCGAGTCTCCCTGAGCTGTTCCCTCTTGACACTTGCTCTGCAGCAGACAGGCCATGTTATCTTGACTCTGTTGATCCCTCTGGAACTGCACTGAACTCAGGAGATCCTAGAAATGTCAGGTCTCGCCTCTTCCTGTCTCCTGAGAGACAGAGGCCTGTTCTTGTTGCTGGGCCACATTGAAAATGGCCAGTGAGGTTCACACAGAGCAGATGTATGGATGGAGTTGAGTTGCCTCACATTTCTCAGGGATTTTAGAACCGATACACTGGCTTCCTGCCTCTGCAGCCCCTTCCTTGGCTACCTCTGAGGGCACTGAGAGCTGGGCCCTGGCTCCTCCACAGGGCTGTATCCATGGCTGCCGTTTAATGACTTCTCCTGGCATCAGGACCAGGACTGCCCCAGTTCTGTGCCAAGTTGAGCACACTGTTGCCTTTAAGAGTCTTGGATGTCACTTTGTCACGTGTAACAAACCTCTCAAGCAGCAGCCAGCCACTTGCCAAAAGTCCTGAGCTTGTTTGGGACTCCCATTCGACAGCTGTCACCTCTGCTCCTCACTGGCTGCTGGACGGCTGCCCGTGGACGGCACTGTCACATGGCACAGCTGAGCTCCTTCAGGCTACCTGGGCAGAGCTGTTTTCCCTCTCAGCCTTTATGGTCTGTGTTCATTCTTCCTCCTCTCCTCTCCCACATTGCTTCTTACTCTATTTCATTTGCAAACTTTTGGAAGAATGTTACCCTGTCTCCATAAAGATGATGGTGGCTTTCCGTCCAGGCTGTCTCTCCCTCTCCCTCTCCCTCTCCCTCTCCCTCTCCCTCTCCCTCTCCCTCTCCCTCTCCCTCTCCCTCTCCCTCTCCCTCCCCCTCCCCCTCCCCCTCCCTCCCTCCCTCCCTCCCTCCCTCCCTCCCTCCCTCCCTCCCTCCCTCCCTCCCTCTCTCTCTCTCTCTCTCTCTCTCTCTCTCTCTCTCTCTCTCAATGTTGCCTGGGTGCTCCTCTGGATCTATAGCCTCAACGTCATTTTGTGGATATCAGGACTTGGCAGAAGGGCTGTGATGGGAAGATACTTGCAGGTGCTGTCTGTATGGCCCTAGAGAGGCACTGTCTGGAGCATCATCTGGGAGAAGGTTGTGCGAGGTACAGGAGGAATAGAGAATGTGGGAACAGCACCGTATACAGTTACAGCTTCAACAATAAAACAAACTTTATTTGTGTTTAGACATACCCAGGGATGGGAGGAGGCAAAAAGGGAGGATGATGGGGAAGGGGGCAAATTTTTATATATTTCCTCGTATATATCCATATATATATATATATATCATATATATATAACATATATATATATATATATATATATATATATATATATAGAGAGAGAGAGAGAGTGTTTGTGTGTGAGTGTGTGTGGGTGTGTATATATGTGTGTGTGCATGCATCCTTCTGTTTGTGTATGAGAGGTATAAAGAAGAGGGGGACGACTTTAAATGAGGAAGTGGACCAGTGAGAAGGGGGCAGGAGAGATGGTGGCAGGTAATTGGCTGGTGAGAATATGACCAAGGGGCAAGGATAGGTGTATGAAAATGTCCTGTAAAACTGTTATTTTGTACAACTAAAACATTTCATAAAAACATTTTTCAAACATTCCCACAAGTAAAGAGGGACGTGTTGGTGATTTCCCTCACCAAGGCTCAAGGAACGCTCAGCATCTTTAGGATTGCTCTGTCTCTCTACACACTTCACAACCAATCTCAGATAAACATATATCATTTCTTTCCTATCCCTCGCAGGTTGGATCTCCTTTTTACACCAATGTCACAGCGGCTAGTCCTTGATGTTCTATGGTGTCTTTCCTCTTAGTGCTTCTTCCCTGTCTGTCTACACAGGCCTTTCCACATGGTTGTGTGTGATTAGATTCTGTACAACCAGACTGATTTTGATTACATGCTCTGCAGTCCTGACCCTATAAAACACATCTTTACTCCAGAAGCAGAGTCTTTTTCCTGTGGAAGTCTCATATTATGGATGCTGCTGGTTAGATCCTCATGGGATTTTCCTCGTGTGTGTGTGTGTGTGTGTGTGTGTGTGTGTGTGTGTGTGTGTGTGTGTGATTCCCACAAATCAGTGTCTAAGCCAAGTATAGGGAGCTCTGCCTCCTGCCTCCTCTTAAATGCACCCCCTCCCCAAGAGGCAGGCTCCCTGCTTCCTCTGGAGTCAGGGTAAGAGACACAGGGAACCAGGCTGAAGACTCAGCACTCAGTTTCTCAGGACACTTAGCTCAGGGGTGTCTAAATAGTTTCTGACTGAGGCTCAGCATCCACAGAGCTGTGCCACAAAAGGATGCTTTTCTGAGCAGGAAGTTCATGGAACATGTTCCTCCAACTTAACCAGAGTCCCCCAGCCTGTGTTCTCTGGCAGGATGACCCTCTCTGGTTACAGGCTTCTCTGGTAGAGGTGTGTGATCACTTACTTCTCTTGGCTTGCTCATTCTGTTTGTTTTTTTTTTCTACCTTTCCCTGTTTAGCTGCTCATAGCTCTACTTTTACCAGGCAACCAGAACCAACCTTCTTATCACAGGCAACAGGGTCCTCTCAGCTGCCAGCTCTGAGACTCCTTTATTGCTTTTGCAACACTATGTCATGAATCTTGGTGATAGTAGCCCTCAGGATCCACCCTTGATTCTCTTCTGACTCCGCTTCTTCCTTAGAGGAGATAGATGTGAGAAGACTAGACATTCCCACTCGGATAACTCACAGTCTCTCAAGCATATTAGGTAAATCTCTGAGCGTCTTCCCTTGCAACCTGCCCTTCTCTGGGTTTGAGATAAAACTAACTTTTCAGTGCCTAGAAAGACGTGCCCATAAGTGCCATAGACACTGGGGTTTCTCCTCTAGGATAGAGGCTGTAGGAACTCAGCAGGGATAGGCTTGAGAAGGGGTGGCTGGACACGTGAGGCAAGCACTGGGCGGGAGGTAAGAGAGTGGTAAGATGTGGTGTGGGTGTGAATGCTCCAGCCTCCCTCACAGCCCTTGAGAACATGAATAAGTGCACGTTGGAAAGAACAGCATTCACTGAGCTGGGTTCTTCCCAAAGTACTGAGTGAAGATGGGAAACATTTGATATCCTGTAGTGCTCTGGACTGGGTTTGCTGTGGGCAGTATCAAGTGGAGTCTCTGCCACTGTCTCTCAAGAGACCTGGAATGATATCACAATGAAAGTTTGCTTTTTTTTTTAAACCATATTTTCCCCTTTCTATGATAAAGAACGAAGATAAATGGAAATGGTAATCTTTCTCTTGAGAAAGAACACTAGCGTAAGAATGCATAAGGGACTGAGAACATCCACGAAAGGATAAATCTTACGGAAGAAGCCATGTTATGGTTTGGGGGCTAAACAGGAACTGAAGACATCTGAGATTCTAAAATACATTTAGTATAATAAGGAATAAAGTATCTCTTTGTTTTCTGAGGATGCTGAAATAAATGACCACAACTTCAGAGGCTGACTGCTCTGGAGAGGTGCGGGAGCAGGGGGCAAGTCCAACAAGGGTCCCACAGAACTGCAGTCAAGTCATCGGTAGGTTGAGATCTCCGTGAGGGCTCTAGTGAGAATCTGCCTCCAGCTCCTGAGGTGCCTGATAGCCCAGACTAAGGCACCTCCTCTCCCCAGTACCACCCCACTTCAGCCTCAGCTGACCTGTCACCAGCTGGCTCTTTGTCCCCACCTGCCCTTGAGCTCTTACCTGGTCCCTGTCATTAACACCAGGCCCAGAAGAAGCCAGCATGATCCCAGACCCCAACTCTTCATTTGTAAAATCTCACGTACAAGGTAAGTTTGCCGATTCCAGTGTTTGAGGTGTCAGAGTGTGGATGTATGGGGGAGGGAGGAGCTTACTGACTTCTCAGCACACTGCAATCGTCAAACCAAGTAAAATGATACATTTTGTTGTTTTTTTGTTTGTTTTTGTTTTTTGTTTTGAGGCAGGGTCTCACAGAACTTAGGCTGGTCTCCCAACTTGCTGTATAGTTGAGAATGACCTTGTATCCCTGATCTTGTCTTTCAAGGGCTAGATTGCGTAAAAGTCCTGTGACCTTATCTGGTAACTGGTCTTTACCTAACCCTGGACCCAAGATAAGCTACTAAGACTCAGTACCATATATACTTAGTGCCCCTGGACAAGAGGGCTGTGGGGACCTCTTGGGGCTCCTCCTGCCACTACTAGTCCCACAGGAAGTGGGCTCTCTCTCCCTTGTCTATGCACAGTAAGAATGTTGGGGACAGCCCTGCTCCTTTCTCCAGGGGTCTCCTTGCTCCTGGGCTGGATCTTTCTACTCTGAAGATCCGAGATCCCCACCCCCATTTCTGCTCTTATTCCTTCGTAGTTTCCAGATCTGTTACTGGGTGCAACCAAGAGAGCTGAAGGCAACACTAAAGCAGCTTCGTTAGCAGTTCCTGCGCCACTGGCCTCCAACTCTCAGTGCCAAATCACCCCCTGGGGACCCCAGACTCTTTCCTGGGTCCACGGGGGCTTGTAGCCTCCAAATTAGCTCTGGCTCTGAAGTCCCCTTCACAGTGACAGGTGAGAGGCTGCCTGGTAGGCTTTAGCGCTTAGACGATAGGGAACAATTTGTGCAGTCCATATAGCCATATGTCCATATGTATGTGACCTCATATATGTGTGTGAGCAAGTATAGGCACATGTGTATAAGTAAGTAAGTGTGTATGTGTGTGTAATGCCTCTTGGGTAAATTCTCTAAGTCTTAGTTATTTTAAAATTTGCGTATACAGAAGCAATCAATCTCTGATGACTCACAGTCTCTGGAAGTGATACCCCTTTTGTAAGATACTGGAAAATTCCCATGTCTGACACTGTCTGGATGTCCAGGAACCAGAAGCTGGATTGTCCAAAGACCTCAGGTAGAACCAAACATGATTGGCCAAAAGTTAAAAATAAAAAAGAGTCAATGAAATGATTCCTGATAATATTCTGCTATACTCATATAGCGGTGCCTAGCTCAATCATGATTAGAGAGGCTTCTGCCAGCAGCTGATGGGGGAGCTTAGGGGACCCCCTGGAAGAGGAGGAGGAAGGATTGTAGGAGCCAGAGGGTTTGAGGACACCAGGAGAACACAGCCCACAGAATCAACTAAGCAGGGTTCATAGGGGCTCACAGAGACTGGAGTGTCAACCACAGAGCCTGCATGGGTCTGTCCTAGGCCCTCAGCATGTATTCTGCGGTTGTTAACTTGGAGTTTTTATTGGACTCCTAACAATGGGAGTGGAGGTGTCTCTGACTCTTTTGCCTGCTCTCAGGAACCTTTTCTTCCTACTGGGTTGCCTTGTCTTGCCTTGATGTGAGGGTTTGTGCCTGGTCTTATTGCATCTTGTTATGCCATGTTTGGTTGGTATCCCTGGGAGGCCTGCTCTTTTCCCAAGGGAAATGGAGGAGCACTGGATCTGAGAGAGAGGTGAGGTGGGAGGTGTGGAGGGAGGGAAACTGTGGTCGGGATGTGTCATATGAGAGATGAATAAATAAGAAAAAAAGATATTGAAAAAAATCTCAATTTGATTCCAATTTTAAATGCAGACATTTTTCCCTTAATTGAATAAAAAGCGTGTTTTTTCCTTTTATATACTACATCCTGATTATGGTTTCCCCCTCCCCCTACTCTTTCCAATTCTTCCCACCTCTTCTCCCATCCAGATCCATCCCTGTTCTGTCTCTCATTAGAAAACAAACAGATTTCTAAGGGAAAATAGTAAAATAAAGTATAATAAGATAAATCAAGAACTAACACATTGGAATAGGACAGTGCAAACGAACAGAAAGAAAAGAGCCAAAGAAAAGACACAAGAAACAGAGACCCACTCAGTCACATACTCAGGACCCCCCCCCCAAAAAAAAAACCATACCACTGGAAGCTATAATATGTATGTGGAAAGGACCTGTGTGTGTGTGCGTGTGTGTGCGTGTGCGTGTGCGTGCGTGTGTGTGTGTGTGTGTGTGTGTGTGTGTGTGTGTGGTGGGAGAGGATATATAAGTAAAATGGGGGTAAAAATAAAGATAAAACAATTAAAAAGCCATGACATGATATTATGAGACAAAGAACCTCCAAGGATGTCGTTGATTTTGCTTTCTCTTTGCTACTACTGTGCGTGTGGCTTATCCCAAGAGTAGTTTGTTTCCTCTGTGAGACTCCCTTAAAGAAAACTAAATTTTTATTTGCAAATAGTTATCCACAGGAAATAGCTTCTGGATTAGGGATGGGGGCTTGTGTCCACTCTCCTTTCAGCTCTAGGACCCATCTGGTACAGACCTGCCCAGGGCCTGTGAAAGCTGCCTCAGTCTCTGTGGGTTCATGTGTCATAGGTCCTGTTGATTTAGAGGGCCCTGTTTCCTTGGTGTCCTCCATCCCCTCCGACTCTTACTTTCTTTCCACTTCCTCTTCTACAGGGTTCCCTGAACCTGAGGGGAGGGGTTTGATGAAGGCATCTTCTTTAGGGCTGAGTGTTCTTAGGCCTCTCACTCTCTACATATTGTTTGGCTCTGATCTCTGTATTTGTTTCCATCTGCTGCAGGAGGAGGCTCCTCTGATGATGGCCGAGCAAGGCACTGATCTATGAGTATAGCAGAATGTCACTAGGAGTTACTTTATTGTTATGTTCTTTTAATAGAACAGTAAGTAGTATTTGGTTTTACCCTAGGTTCCTGGCCTATCTTGTCTCAGGTTCTTGGTCACCCAAGCAGCGTCGGGTACAAGTTTCATCTTGTGGAATGTGTGTGCCTTAAGTCAAATCAGATATTGGTTGGTGACTCCCACAAACTTTGTACCACTATTGTGCTAGCATATTTTGCAGGCAGGACACCATGGTTGATATGGGGTTTGCAGCTGGCTTGTGTTTATGTTTCTCCTCTGATAGCATGCAGAGTACCTTCCTGTCTGTACTGAAGATTCTAGCCATAGGGGTAAAGGTTCTCTGTAGGACCCAGCTCAACTTCTGTGTTTGATGAGTTATGTAGGGTTGTCTTTAGCAATGGGGCCTTGCTGTCCGTTTGTGGAGAGCAACCTATAGTCTTGGCAACAGCCTGAGTTGTTTGGGGGTTCCCATGAGAACTCTTAGGCCAACAGTTCAACTAAATGTAACCCATTCCCAGTACTGGAAGCTTCATTTGGTGACAAGAGATGTCCAGTTGGGACTCCATTATTTGGCAATTTCATTTAGATTACCTTCATATCTGTATATATTTTTGGAAGCTTCTACTGTATTAGGTTTCCACGCTACCCCTCAAATGGCCCTTAATTTTTACCATCTCTCCTCATATTCCCTACCTCATCCCCTCCTTCACTTACCCTCTACACCCGATCCTCCCATTCCAGTCATGACCCCCCCCATTCATCCATAACTGTCTCTTCTATTTCCCTTTCCTAGGGAGATCCATCCCCACCCCATTCCCTTACTCTATAACTAACTTCTGCAGTTCTACAGATTGTAGTTTGGTTATCATTCACTTAACAGTTAATACCCACATATTAGCAAATATGTACCATATTTGTCTTTTTGGGTCTGGGATATCCCAGACGTTACTTGGGATAATATTTTTTTAAAATTCCATCCATTTGTCTGCAAATTTCATGATTTTATTTTTTAAATGGCTGAATAATATTTCATTGTGTAAATATGCCACATTTTCTTTAACCATTAATCTGTTGAGGCACATCTAGGTTGTCTCTAATTTCGGGCTATTACAAATAGAGCAGCAACCATAAAGATGGCCAAACAAGTCTCTCTGTAGTGGGCTAGAACATCCTTGGGTATACACGCCTCAAAGTAGTACAGTGGTATCTTGAAAAAGATCTGTTACCGGCTTCCTGAGGACCTACCACACTGATCTCCATTGTGGCTGAACAAGTTTGCATTCCTACCAGCAATGTATGAATGTTTCCTTTACTCCACATCCTCTCCAGAATGGGCTGTCGTTTGTTTTATTGATAGTAGCCATTTTGAAGAATATAAGATGGCATCTCAAAGTAGTTTTGATTTGCATTCCTCTGATGACTTAGTATGTTGAACATTTCTTTCTCAGCTATTTGAGCTTTGTCTTTGGATAATTATTTATATCTATACCCGTTTTTCAATTGGGTTATTTGTTTTCTTGATATCTAGTTTTTTTGAGTTTTTTATATGTTCTTAGATATTAGCCCTTTATTGGATGTGTAGTTAGTAAAACTATTTTCCCATTCTGTAGGCTGCTCTTTGTCCAAATGATGGTGTATTAAAGGCAGATATTTGATGTCTAGCTTTTATCCGCTGATAGCTACTGGGCCAGATGATATACCTAGTATTTTGTATTCAATGCTTTCTCAAGATTCCAACTGCACTGTAAAGTTTCAAGAGTGAGAATTCTCTCGCTCAGAGTCATAGACGTCTCGGGACAGGTGGGCTTTGCACCTCAGTGTACGTCTGTGAGCCATGCACACTGGGAGAGGGAACGTGCCTGCCAACGTGCTAACTGTAGTGCTACCCAGTGTTTTCTGTTTTGTTTTTTGTGTGCATGTGTTTTGCTTTTTTGTTTCTTTTAGCTTTTTGAGACAAAGTTTTACTATGTAGCCCAGGCTGGCCTGGAACTTTCAGGTATCTTCTCAATTCTTCCTCCTGAGTCTTGGGATTACAGATGTGAGACACCATACCAGTGGTTAAAGGGGTAGAAAATGGGCAGCTAGGCTAGAGATTGGTGGTGGTCTGGCTTTGGGAAACAGAGGCCTGGGCCCTGGTTCTGAGGTGATGGTTGCCACTTTACAGGAGAGGAGACAAAATCTGAGGAGTGACCACAGGGTGGCTGTGGTGGGAGGCTGACAATTGGTGGTGAGCTGCAGGAGGGAGGGACACCCCCCAGGGGGCCAGCCTGGGCTGCGAAGTGAGCTTCGGAGGGGTCACAAATACTTATCTCATCTTCCATGTGGTTTTGCTGTGTACGTGAAAACAAATGCAGCCCAGCCTGTGTCTCACAGACCTTATCTTCAGGGTCGGAAATCCCCTCCGCAGTAGCTCTGCATCCAGGTGGGGTGTGGGCTAATGAAGCCTACCGCGGTGGTTGGGAAACGCTACAAGTTTCGGTGTAAGATGCTGGCCAAGGACTGGGTTTGGACTTTAGGTAGCTGTTGGTGACCTGAGTATGGCAGTGTCATCGAGGCAGCTCAGCTTGGCTTGCTCATCCATCACTTCCAGGTTGTGCCCCTGGGCTCACCTTCCCCTGCACCCTGGTTGTGGCCCCATGGAGTTCACTCTTGAAACACACACAGGCACGTCACAGCAGACACTGGGTTGTGTCTGCCAATGGACCATGCACCCCATTTAGCAGTGCTGAAGACACAGGCTGGCAGCCATGCACCTTTCCTGTCCTGATGAAATCTGCTCTTCCTTTCCTGTAGACTTAGCTGATGGTACAGCTGTACCCCTGTGTGTGCTGTGTTATACTGTGCCCACCTGCCCACAGGCATCCAGTGATGCTGATATGGGTAACAATCAGCGTACTGCAGTGGGATGGTTAGGACTGGGGGATGTCATCCGAGATCCACGGCAGGGGACTGAGAAGTTTGAACTCCTCTTCTATGTGCCTGTGTCTCGGGCACTGGCGATTAGGGCCAGTCTTCTCAGGCCAGTGTCTCATCAGCAAGATGTCCTAATCCAAACACAAAATCAGATTCCTGGCTGGGAGGTGGTGGTTCACCTTTAATCCAGCACTCGGGAGGCAGAGGCAGGCAAATCTCTATGAGTTCAAGGTCAGCCTGGTCTACAAAGTGAGTTCCAGGACAGCCAGGGCTGTTACATAGAGGAACCCTCTCTCAAAAACAAAACAACAAAACAGCAGATTGCTGGAGTTCGTGTATATAGAGCAGCGGACCGATGGTGCTGGTTCATGCACAGGTAGGACATGGGAACTGGGTGGGCAGTGGCTTCCACATACACGAAGGAAGTGCTGCCATGATGGAGCCCCACATCAAGTCCCTCACGGCAGTAGTTTCAGGGTATGGATCCGTGTGTCTTTCTGGGTCCAGGACTGTAGAGAGGAAGGCAAGCCATGAGGCCATGCTGGACCTTCAGAGGGTGTGTGAGCAGGAGCAAGGGTGTTCACTGCTTCTTGCCCTCACATTTCTCCCAGTTCCTCTCAGCCCAGACAGGACAGCAGTGTGTCTCCAGGCGAAGCGACCAAGCCGCCTCAGACAGGCAGCTGGTGACAGAACAGAGCACGTGTCTCCTCTGTGGTTTTCATCTTCATACTTCACAAGACCGCAGTCTGATTGATGGAATTTTTTAAAGCGTTGCTTTCTGGAGGCTGGGAGCCTCCTCCTCACCCGCACAGAACATATGTGCACATATTCCCCGGGGTGGCGTTTGAATGTGTGCATCGTGTGGCTGCGTTTGTTTAGTGTGTGCCTCTCCCCATCTGAGGGGACCTTTCCCATGACCCCCGGCTTCCTCGGTGGGCTGTTTGCTGCTGTCTGGGGTGGGGGTCTTTCTGGGAGCAGCCACCCTCTTCCCACAGCCACGCTCCAGGCTGATGGATCGTCTGATGCTGCAGCCTGCATTCTTCTTCCCCGTAGCTGCTGGAGGGGAGGGGGGTGGGGGCGAGGGAGAGGAAAAGGAATAAAGGATCCCAAACAGCTCCCATCTGTTGCGGGAAGATCATAATGCTTGCATTTACCCAGCTTTTCGACTGAGGGACTTCGAGAGTTTTATTATTTTATGAGCCCTCAGAGTACACAGAGTGCAGGCCAGATCTAGCGAGCCAGTTTGGGATGGCTGTGTAGAGAGTTCCTGGCCAGCCACAAGCTCTGGCTTTCCTGCCATCCTGGTCTGTGCACATCTCCCACCATCCTGTGTGTCTGCCTAGCCAGGGCCTCCAGACAAGCTTCCTCCTCGTCCTCTGCCAGTTCCCTTCTCTTCTAGCCACTTGACCATCTTTACAGCTCATGCTTTGTTCAGGTCCCTCTTTAGCCTGAGACTTCCCTTGCTTGGCCTCCTGGGTGTCCTTGTATTCGGGGTCTGTGAAGAGTTATTCTGCGAAGTCTCAAATACAAGTTCTGACACTTGAGTCCAGTCCCTGCACGCCTGAGCCTCTGTATCCTCATCCCTGTGGACAGAAGCAATGGCCACTCGGGTTTAGTGTCGGCGAGTGCTCAGTGGATACAGCCTGATCATTGTCCCCACCCGTGGAGACAGTGTTCCTAAGTCAGTTCCCCTGTCACACACTGCCATGTGTGGCCACATGAACAGGTCAGGATAGTGAATGTGGATATGACAGGGAAGTCCCGCTGTCGTGTAGAAAGGCGCCGGTAGCATTTCCGTTGCCCTTGCAGGAAAAGCAGCAAACGCTGTGACCAGAGATGAAGAGGCTAGCGCGCTGTGCCTGTTCTTGCAGCTCCCGTTCCCTGCCTGACCTTGCAGCTCTCTGACCGTAGCAGGGAGCTGTGGCGTGGAGAAGCTCAGGCCTGAGCCACAGCCTTCGGAGAGCCTTCTAGACTTCTAAAATGCAATCTTTTGCATGGTAGCAGGACCATCTACAGCCATGGTTCTCAACCTGTGGGTCGAGTCCCCTTTGGGGGTCATATCTCAAATATCCTACGTATCTGATATTTATATTACAATTCATACCAGTAGCAAAATTACAGTCATGAAGATTCGATAAAAATAATTTTATGGTTGGGGAAGAGTCACCACAACATGAGGAGCTGTATGAAAGGGTCACAGCGTTAGGAAGGTTGAGAGTCACCCCTCTGCAGAGACCTGAAGAAGGGCTCTGCCACTGCCACTTCCATCTCCCCAACTGTGCAGCAGCCAAAACAGGTGAGCTAAGTAGGGATTACCAGTTGCTTACCTGTGTGCAAAGCCTCAGAACACACGGAATCTCAGCACACAGGAAGGCAGAGGGACATACTCCAGCGCCCTCTCTTGCCAGAGCACCTGTCTGAGGCTGGCAGCAGACTCCAAAGTGCCAGTCCCTTCTCTTTTTGCCTACAAAGAGCAGCTGGAATCACAAGCCACCAGTGTTTTCTATACAAAAGAAGACTATCCCAAGTTCAGGGTTCAGAGCCTTATCCTCTGGAAGCTGCCTCTCTTACCAGGCTCTGGTTCTAAATTCTATGGGACACTAAAATTTTCAAGTCAAATTTCATATTGTATATATCAAAATATAATTACATGGAGAAAACTCAGTAGATAAAATATTGGTTGTACAATCATGAGGTCCTGAATTCAAATCTCCAGCATCTGTGTAGCCGTGTACATTTGTAACCCCAGCACTGGGGGCAGAGACAAGTAGATCCTGGGGCCTTGATGGCCAGCCAGTCTAGCTGAAACAAAACGGTGAGCTCCGGGTTCAAGAAGAGGCTGTCTCAAAAGAAGATGGAGAGCTGGTAAGATGGCTCATTAGGTAGAGGTGATAACTTGAGTTTGGTTTCCCGATCCATGTGGTGAGAGAAGAGAACCAACCCCTGAAAGTTGTCCTCTGTCCTCCACACATATGCTGTAGCCTGCATGGCCACACACACCTTCTGCCCATGCATAAATAAATTAACTGTAATTAAATGTTTACTAGGGGAGAGAACTAGAGGAAGACACTGAACATTGACCTCTGTCATCTACACAGGTACACACATGCGCACGCGCACGCACACACACACACACACACACACACACACACAAGTACATGCATGAGCTTGCACTTGTATATACACACAGATATAAAAAAAATAATGGTGAATGATATATTTTAAAGTATCAATTAGAGTCTGAGCTCCGGGATAAAGATCTGGGGAAAGAGTCTGGCTTTTGTGGCTGTCTCTAAAGGACATTGTGACATTGAACTCTTGACACACTCATTGCTTCTTTGGCTGATAGTGCTCTCTAGCCTGGCAGTCACCACACTTCACTGTGCAGGATTTCAAGGGTTCTCAAAGCACAGGCTCCAGGGTCCCTGCAGAGCTGAGTGCTGGCCCTGCATCGGTGATGATGGCTCAAGTGTCTTCAGCTTGACCCCTGGCCAACCACTTTCCCTGGAAGTATGTTGGTTCCGAATATCTAGAGAAGCTAAGGATCTGCTCTATCATTGCAGAGCAGCCTTGGGGCTCTATATTATCCATGTAAGAGGCCAGGTGGCTTCTGAGTGCTAGGAATCTCAGATCCTCAATAGAGGAAAAAGGGGGAAGAGGACTCTTGACGGTTAATCCATCCTCTAGCCCCAGCTGGCTCAGCACAAGGAGGCAGAGTGTCACACTGCGGCAGCCCAAGCAGACCTTCTTGCAGTGCTGCATACTCAGAATTCAAAGGTTTCCCGGAAACCAAGCCTCTCGAATAGAACAGAATAGGAAATTCACATGCCCAGCCAGCAATCAAGTAGTTCATTTACCTTCGGTGTGACCAACATTGACTGGCTACATGGGATGCCAGATTCTGGACAGGGGCAGGGATTCATGAACCAACTAATGGGCATAGCTTTCTGTCTCAGGGAGCCCAGTCAGTAGGGTGTGGAGAACTTCACAAACATAATCTATGGTTGCCCAGGAAGGCCACTTTACTTTTTTTTTTTTTTTCCTGCAGAAACTCATTTTTCTAGACTGGGGCTCTTTTGGTCTTGTCATGGCATGTTGTATGATTGGGATGATCTTGTCATAGCATGTGGTATGATTGGGAATGGACTGTTGGTGCTTCTGTAAGCTGTTCTGTTTATCTTTGGATAAATATTAATCCACTGTCGTTACACACATTAATATATGGCTGTGCCACTTCACACATACACACACATCTTCACGGACACATGGACACTCAGCAGCATTTGTCTCATGTCTATGCTTTAAATATTTAACAAAGAGAATACAGTGTTATGGGAAAAGCAGCTTAAGATCCAGACATGTTGGCCCGAGGAAGTGATGTTGCCTCTTTATGTTTAGCTGCTTTATTTTTAGCAACAGCACACAGAGCCGTGAGCCCTTTCTGTCTGTAACTTCCTGGGTAAGGCATCATCATGGAGATGCTGTGTGTCTGTCTATTGAGGGCTGCATTCTCTCATCCCAGAAGGAAACCTATTCACTCAGCTGTCTCCAAACCAGAGGCCAATCTGGCCAGCCTGAAAGGGTCAGCCCCATGGGGAGTTCCAGAATGAAGCCCCCGAAGGAGATGACTTGGGTGTCTGCATCTGTTGACTCTGTCTTTGCAGAGTAGATTTGTTACCAGTAGTGCACAGACCTGAAGTGGCCACATTCCTGCCTCTGGATGGATGTGACCGCCGGCAAAGAATCAATAGAATCGTACACTGTCTTAGCCTGTGTGCTTGGTCTTTGTGTGGTCTGAGAGGTGTGAGTTGAGAAGTGTGTCAGAACATCAGAATGCACATCTGGCTGTGAGTGCATCAGTGAGTGTGGGTAGGAGAGTATGTGTCCAACAATGAATGAGGATCTAAGTGTGAATGCGTCAGTGTGGGGATCTGAGTATGATTATGTATCAGGTTATTAGTATGAGTGAGTAAATCAGAGTGAGTGTGAATCTGAGTGTATCGGAACTGTCAGAGTGAATCTAAAGATATCTATTAGTGAGTTCTAAGAGTATGAGCTTGCCCTGTAAGTGTGAGAGGAACAAGTGTAGGTATGAGTGAATGAATCTGAGAAAAGTCTGGGGGAGAGCATGGGTTTGAGTGTTAGTGAGTATGGGGTGTGAGTCCAAGGTGTCTGAGTGTGAGGAGTATGAGTCGAAGCAGGCGGGTACCTGTACTCACAGGCTGTGTGCTCTGGTAAGCAGCGTTCCTAGCACTTGGGCCTGAGTGGCTGAAGATGAGGTGGGTGGGCTGTGAGGGAGTTGAGCCGGTCAGGGTTTGGGCTGCAGGCATAGCTGTCTGGTGTCCCCATTCCTACAACCCCTCTTCCAACCAGGCACCAACTTGAACTTGACTTGGCTAACCTGGGTCTTGCTCAGCTTCCAGCTGAGGGCTCCTTCCCTCCCCTTCCCACTTTCCAATTCCTGCTCTCAAGCAGGCTGCTTTTCTGCAGGCAGGCTGCCCATTTGGAGGGTGGTAGTGGCATAAGCTTTCCCTTTCCCTTTTCCCTTTCCCTTGCTCCAGGCCCCTAGAGCAAGAGCCTAAGGTCACCTTGGTTACCAGGTCTTTAATTAGCTGCTCAGTAGGCTGCAATAGCCTCACCTGGCCTCACTCCCTTTTCTTAATACTGGTTCTAGGACAGCACTGTGGTTTGCATCAGGGTGGACCATGTTACCAAAACACTACCAGCAGCACCCATGTACACTCCCTCATTCATGCATGAACATGCTCACCACACATGCACACACATACTTTATTCATTCACACCTGCACATACCACATACATGCAGGTATGCATGTACATATGCATACATTCACACATGAACATGATGTTCATTTACACACTCATTCACAAAAGGTTTATATAATGCACACACAAATCTATATATACACTCACACACATAAACTCCATATTAAACTGTGTATATGTACACACTCACAGAGGCAGCGGCTGGCTGTTCCCACCATTCGTAGATACCTGATGTATACAGCCTTGTAAAGACTCCATGAAGGAACATTTTGCAAGCATCCATGTTGGGGTTGTAGCTAGCAAGAGGACTTGTAATGGAAGGGCTAGGGCCCCTGTCCCAGCTCAACTGAGCTTCCAGTGGTGGCAGGATGACAGGAGGTAGGTGGCCCAGGACAAGCACCTCAGACAGAAGAACCTGAATTGATAGGTTCCAGGGTCCTAGTCCTATGCCTTGAGCAAGCCACTCAGTTCTGAAATCTGACCTGGCCTCTTCTGAGAATGATAGTACTGGAAAAGTGACCTAAGCCAAGTACCTTGTAAGTGGGAATGACTGGTATACAGGCCTATCATAGGAGAGAGAAGAGAAAAGCACAGCTTGTGTTTATCATGGAGTAGGACGCAGGCAACTTCTGCTGCAGCCATGTCTGTGCTCACTGGGTCCCCCATTGTGAAGGTAGAATGCGCATAAAAGCCAGGTGCTCCTTACACCTTTCCATTGCCAGCCCAGGGCACAGCTTTAGGACCCTGTGTAGACTCACTATGTACTTCTCTATCTGGACATCCCAACATGGGGCTTCTGTCTGCCTCAGCTGGGCAGGGTCTCTGAGCATGCAGTTGGGATTTGCCACTTCGTAGAAATGGTACACGTTGTGCCTACAGCAGAGCCAGAGGAAGAGGTTCCTAGATGTGCATGTGTATTAGCATGTGGAAAAGACACCTGCTAATGAGAAGACGTGTTCAGAAACAATGAAGACAGAGACTGAAAGTGATGTCCAGTCCCCTACATTAAGTCTGTGAGCCTCTGGGACTCATGTTTGCTTTGCAGTTAGTTTGGTCATGGCCTTTATCTCAGTGACAGCACCTTTTTTCACAAGGCATCCTGGGATTCTCGGCCTGGCACTGTTCCTACTCTGCACCTGGTCTTGGGATCTGAATTTTTTACAGAACCTGCATCATGGGCCCAAGGACTTCTTGCAAAGAGCTTAGGGTGGTGGCACATGGCAAGTTCCCCAAGATGGTTGGTTACATGGTAATGTGTACTGTGTTAGCAAGTGCAAGAACTGAGGTTGGAGCTTGAGCTGGGAGATCATTTCAGTCCCATTACTTTAAGCTAGACTCTTATCCTAAAGAAGACTTTCAATCTTTTAAATGACTTTTAGAAAGTAAGTGTCAGGGCTGGAGAGATGGTTCAGCAGTTAAGAGCATGGGCTGCTCTTCCAGAGGACCAGCGTTCAATTCCTAGCCTACAAGCAGCTTGAAAACTGTAAGTCTAGTTCCAGGGGCCCTGATACCCTTGACACCCTCACACCAATGCACATAGAAAGTAAGTGCTATACCTACCTTCCACCAATTGAAGTCACTTATAGAAGCCTGCAATATCCCTGCTCTTGTAGATAGATGTCTTGTAGATGTCTGTCAGCTCAGAGGCTCAGACAATGTCCACTTTGCCTTTTTGGGGGGATGCCTTCTGATTTCACCTATCAGCAATTTGGGAGTGAATTATGTTTGTGTTCACACCTCTCATTCCCATATGAAGACCTAAGGGGGATATTGCAGGTTGGGACTTTTCCTAAATGGCCTATAAAATTTTACACATTTTTCTGTAAAGAGGCAGGTATGAAATTTTTTAGGACTTGAGTGAGCCATGACTTGTTTCAACCACTCAACCCTGTTGCCATGAACTAGCCATGACCTTGTGTCCACTGAGGAGCTGCCTGGCTAGAGATGGAGCAGTTGGTGTGCCTCTAGCCATAGTGTGCTAGTCCTCGTTCTATAGAAAGCACAATCCTTTTGTCTTGTTTGTATCATTTGTGAGAGCTAGGTTTTTTTTTTTGGATAAATGAAACTCTGAGTACAAAGCATGTTGGGTCAGCCCATCTCCTCTGTCTCACTTATGTGGGTATTCTAAGTTCTTCCTCAGAGGCATCAATATACCCTGTCTATTCCAGCTTCTGCAAACTGTCAACCCTACCTGGGCTGGGTATTGATTAGCCACATCTATCATGGGTGTATATATACAGTGGGCAATGCTGGGTTCCATTGCTTCTTTTATAGTCCTTGTTCATTCCCAACATCGAATGCTATTGCTTAGCATCACCATGTGCTGTTTTCTAGGCTTATCCCAAATCATGGAGACCAGAGGTGAGGCTGGTGGATTTAGAGACAGTTCCTCCCAAACCCCGTAGCATTTCTCAAACAGTGATGGAAGTAGGGCATTCGTTCATGTAGGACTGAATGCATTTGTGGAAGTTGGATGTGGCACGGAGGGCCCCTTTACGAGCAACCCTCACCCATACCTGGTGGTTCTCTCTTTGGTCACCATGTTCCTCTAGAGCCATCTCCAAATAGACCATCTTCATCTAGCATTAGTCAGTTTCCTATTGCTATAATGTGAGATAAGCCCAGGTACTTTATAAAGAAAAGATGATTTAGCTCACAGTTCTAGAGAGTGGAAGTCTAAACAGCGCAATGCCATCCAGCTCTGGCAAAGGCTTCCATGGCTGCAAGGAGGATCCCATCAGTTCTGTAGACTCTGGTGGGCTATGTGCAGTCGCTTTTCCCCCTTTGTGATCTTTCATCTCTGAGCTCCAGTTCTACCTGCAAGCCACTCACCCCTGATGACTGATGACTGACTGGCCATTGCCTCTCACCCCCTGTTTCCTCAGTTCCAGCCCTAGGAATCATTTCTGTGCAGATAAATAGCTTGAGAGTCACATGACTGTTCGACTGTGAGCTGAACAGGATGGCATCAACAAACTTGCCAAATGAATGGGGGAAAGCCCACAAGGCCTCAACCCTACACGAAGACCTACACACAGCTGAGTAAAGCTGAGAATGAGAGAAGTGGTCCACCTCAGGAAAGAGCACACCAACTGGTTGTCCAGTATCAAATGGTCAGCCCTGAAAACCTAAACACAGGTAACATCCTATGGACTCAACAGGTTATATGTTTAGGAATATACATGTATATGCAAATACATATATACAAGCAATAACAATTAATGAACAAGAGTACATATGAGGGCTTGAAGGGAGGTAAGGAATGGAAGAGGTGTTGCAATTAAATTACAGTACCCAAAACAAACATCTCAAGATTTCAAACCTGCCTCCTTGGGACCTAGCTCTGACCAGGGGTCCCTGTAGCTGCCTCCCAGGGCCTGAGAAGCAGGTCACTAACATTTGCCCAAAGGGCATCATATTTTACTCCCCTACCTATGTGTATCTACCTTAGGGTTTCTTGGCAAATTCTGCTTCATTCTGCTTCATGGTCCTGCCTTTTCCAGGTACTTCTTGGAGAGGCCAGCAGCAGCAGAGGCTTGTCCCAAGCAGCTGGACATGCCAGTGAGGCCTTGGCTGGTTTACAATCCTGGAGGAACTCAGCCTGAGGCAGGGACTGGGCATGGGGAACAATAGTATATTGTTACCAGGGACAGATCACCTTTCCTTTTAATTTTCCTTTGGAAAATAAATCCTCTTTCTTTGTGTTTGGAGGGCTTAGCTTTAATCTCAGGCTCTCCTCTTAGCTAATGAAGTGGTGCTCTGCAAGATGGGACACCGCACACCTTCATCAGCACATGAGCTGCCGAGCTCCTCGTGTTAAAGGAGAATGTCAATGATTATCATTGTCAATTGAAATCCTAGTCATAATCATCTACCTGTTCCACAAGGCCATGGAACTGTTTGTTATTCAGGTTTGCTGCTTAATGTGAGCTAAGACAGTAGCTGGCCCTTGCATTGTGCATTCAGAAAGGTTCCCAAATGGTGTGCTTTAATTCAGTTAATCTTTGCAATAACCCTACCAAGAAGGTGGCTTTGCTTCCCATTTCACAGATGGGGAAACTAAGCACAGGGGGACCTTTCCAGGCCACCACCCAGATGCCACTTGATAGTGGACTCGCCGTTCTCCAACCTGTACATGCTGCCCCCACCCCACGCATGTCTTCCAAACTGTTCAGAAGCCCATCAGTGTGCTAGTAAGCATTCCACATGACTATATATATATATATTCTTGGTAGAATTCTCTAGTGGTAAAACAGAAACTTTTAAGCAGTTTTAACTTTTAGAACCTGAGAACTGTTCATGGGAGGCAATGCTTAGTGAACAAGTGGTACACTGATGTGTAAGCAGAGAATGAGTGAGAGTGGAGCCTAGCAGATGGTTGCTGGGATCTATTCAGATTTAAACTCATGAGGATGGAGGTTCTAGCTCTTGTGCATAGGGCAGGACCAGAGCATTCATAGAGCATATTACCTTGGACTGGGTACCTCTACAGCTAAGGACAGCCTGGGATGCTTTGCCAAGGCTGTGCATGCAGGGATCAGCTCCAAGAGAGAAAAAAACATATTAGTCCAAGTTTAGCTTCCAGTAAGGCTTTAGGTTCAGGGAAGACTCGCTGTAAGTAGTCATGGGAACTCTGCTCAGCCACGCTATAGTCCTCAAGGCTCCCCAGGACTAGGGCTATGAGGTCTGAGTGAAGATCTCAGGCTACTGGGAGCTAGTCACCCATCCTGGCTTCCAAGTCCTCCGCTAACTCACCTGGTGGGTAGGAGTTGTGCAAATCTGAGATCAGGTCCCTAGAAACTGGTAAATGCATCTATCTGTGTGGTGAATAATGGCGTTCCATCAGTCACAGGGTGCACATGTGACAGTGGTCCCTGAGAATGTGTTCTTACTGTGATTTCTGTAGACGTTCAAACATGTCATTGTGTGATAGCTGTCCACAGTGTCTAGTGTGGCAGGTTGTGTAGGATGAGAGCAGGAGCAGGGGACTGCCCTCCAGCCGACTTCATGGCAGACTGTGCCATCCAGCTTTGTGGAAGTATTCCGTGCTTGTATGAAGCCCTGGCATGGCTGACAAAGCGCACCTCAGCATGTGTGCCGTCTTTCAGTCAGGGGTGACCACAGTGCATTTCCTGCTTCTCCTTTACTTTTATTTACCAAACAAGAGGCCAGTTAACACAGTAACAAAATACAAGACTAGCAAACTGCTCAAAGGGTCACATCTTCCAGGCCTTCCCTACTGCTGGCCTGTGAAGACCCTACCAGGCCAAGAGGACTCAGGCTGTGCTTCCTCTCCCAGGCTTCTGACCCACTGACATCTCAGTGACCCAGGGAAGGCCCAGAGCTGCCTTCTGCAGACTCAGCATCTCAGCGTCTCTCACATGCAAGGATGTGGTCGATGGACAGTCTCCTCGTCTCCTTGATATAATGGATGTTGGCCTCTTCTGTGAATCTATGTTGACCAGAGCTGTGTGTTTTGTAGACATAGGCACTGCCCTAAGAACCAAGTATCAGATACCCGTTCTTTTCAGTTCTGCGCTCCATTCTCACGCTCCCACCATTCTGTACTTCTTTCCTGGGTCCTCTGTCTGTCCTAGACAAGGACACTACTCTAGACCTCACTAAGCATGTCTCATATTCTAGTCAAAGCCTGAAACCCAGCATCAAGCAGATGCTTGGCACAGGTCTGTTGATGGTAAAGAGGAAAGGGAGACTCAACTTGTGTATCCAATCAGTAGCCATGGGGAAGAAAACATTTCCAGATGTGGGTCATGCTGGAGTCTATCTGACAGGACACCACAGCTCAGGGCCTCACCTGTCAGCCCTTGTCACCTCCCCTCCATTGATAGTCAACGCCATGAACTGAGAAGGTGAGAAGGAGGTACCCTCTGTGTCCTTGGGACAAAAAGGGAGAAAGACAGGACCAGTTTTTCCATGGATGAAGGCTTGTTCTCAGCACTATAGATCAGGGTTCTTGGGGCTGAGGGGACACCGGCCACCAGCACCAGCATGCAGTGGATGCCTACATCCTCTCTACTCCTCCCAGTCTTTGTGATCATGTGACTTTTTTTTTCTATATTTTTTCCATGGTGTCAACCTGTCATTTATATTCCTTCAGTTACCTAATGACAGGGACAGTGGAGTACAACACCATATCAGATACTATCATCCTACACGACACAATGCCACATCACTATACACATAACACCATGTATAACATATATCCCCATACCAAACAACACTACACAGCACCACATCACAAGATATCACCTAACACCATACTATACAACACAATGCCCTACTACATGACATATTACCACCTATCACTATAGTACACACATCATACAACACTAAAATACCATATAACATCACAATACACCACACCACAAAACACTATCTCACACAATATTTCAAAACAGCATATAACATCATACACTACACAACACTGTACCACTCTATATAAAAGAATACCAAATTCCTAACCACATATTATACAACACACTATATAATATACTACCAAATAGCACAATACCACACACCACTGTGAAAAACCATACCACATAGTACATCACCACAACAGCATACTCCTACATCATACCACAAACATACTATACCACAACACCAAACAATACACCCTATAATACAGCATATCATACCACATCACAAAATACCACACCTTTAAACACACTATCAAATAACACCACTTGCAGTATACAATGACAAACCACATAACCTGTGTTACACCTCATTATATAACACAATACAATGTCAGAATACCACACCATACCCACTAGTTCATAAAACACCACAGCACAGATCATACCACACACCATATCACAAAACATGACAAAATATGCCATAGTATACTATCCCACACCACGCAAAATACCATACCATACTATCACACATCACTTACAATGTTTCCCACTCTCTGCAATTAGGCTTCAAACCAGGGATACCTACCTATGTGTAAATGCTGGGACCACCAGGGCTCCCGGAAGGCAGTAATGACAATCTGCCCAGCTGGAGGGAGAAACAAGTATTTGTTTGGACAATTTGCATCCGTTCCTTCAAGCTACTTCAAACTGGATAAAAGAGAACTCTGTATAATATACACAGAAACTCCTGTTACCGGCAGAATCTTAAAATATTTATACCGCATACAAACAATGCCAAGGAATTCCCTAGGAGTCATATATTGACTTAATAAACACAGGCCCATTATGTAGCATTTGTCTTCGTTATGTATAACAAATTATTGATTATAGTAGATTAAAATCTGAAGGCAAAGATCGAAAGATCAGGCTTTTATATACAACATGCTGTGGTCTTGGCTTCCACAACAGCAAAGACTAGTGAATGCTGTGCCCTTCATCTGGGAGCTCCAATGGGTGGGCTTTGGGAACCAAGGCCTCTGTAGAGAGGGTGACAGCTAGGATGGCCTATAAGCTGAGTACAAGCCATTTCAAAGATATGATGTCTCCCTGTATCTCCTTCAGGGTTCTCACAAGAGGGCTCATGTTCTGTCCCTTCTCTGCTCCAGTCCCAACCTCAGGGAGGCTAGTCTCTCTGTATCACTCCCATCTCCAAGGCTTTTTGTCCAGAGGGAAGAGAGAGGAGAGTTAGTGTCATCCCACAGAAGCCATTGTATCCTCAGCACCTTTCCAGCTGGAACACATCCATTTTGGTTTGAGTTGTCTGGGACTCAGACAACAGAAGGAACATGTAGACCTGCCCATCTTAACCTTCATATCTCACAGTTGCCCGCCCCCCAGCACCTACTGTTTCCAGGCATTGGGGGTTCAGGTGTCAGGGCTTTT
Organism: Peromyscus maniculatus bairdii; assembly: GCF_049852395.1. NCBI lineage: Eukaryota > Metazoa > Chordata > Mammalia > Rodentia > Cricetidae > Peromyscus > Peromyscus maniculatus. Next base: position 66,163,590 of record NC_134867.1, read on the forward strand.
GTACTGTCTTGTTAGTTTCAAAGCCAGGCCCAGACAGATCTGCTCCACAGGAGATCTTTCTAAAGAAAAAGAAATGGCCAGTGATAATGTCCTTTTCAGTAACTGGGGCTGGAGGAGGCACCTGTGTCTGGGCAGAGTTAGCCCTGTGGGTGAGGCTACCCCATGAGCCTACTACCTGAGCATGGGAAGATGATGGTTGTCTGCTCTGAGAGTGGTGAGCAGGAGAGAGGCCTGTATGACCATGCCTGTCGTCTCCTGAATTTTCCACGTCTCCTTGGTAGAGCCTTCACTCCCTCTGCTGGAGCTCTTGCTGGCCACCAGCTGCCTCTCTTGGGACGCATGCCTTCTCCCTAATTTGGTCCTTCTTGGTGGCAATCGCCCAAGGAACCCTTTCTTCCCCAGCTAACAGATGATGGACTTAGCTAGGAGAGTAAGAAAGCTCTTCTGCTTGGCTCTTAGGATAAATGATTCCAGGGGACGAACAATGGCTGATTAGACTCTGGTAAGACTTGTCAAGGATGTCTCCAAAACTTACTCAGTGCTCACTCCATCCAACACTAGAAAACATAGCATTAAAGTACCGCTAAGCACACTCTCTACTGAAAAGTAGAAGATGTAGATTGTAGTAAACTATAATTAATTATTATCGGAATTTTCAATTAAAAGGGAGACTGAAGGAAGAGGGCTGTGTTCCAGAAGGCAGGGCTCTCCATCTAATTTTCTCAATCTGAAGCCACTAGAGACTGTAGCTGGGGACTTCCCCTTGGTCCCTCGCTGCGCTCAGGGCTCTGGATACACCAGGGCTCCTGGACCCTTTTCCACTCCAGCTGCTAGATCTGAGTGTGGCCAAGGATCCCAGAGTATGCTTTGTCACCAACCAAATACAGAATAATAAACAGATGTGTCTCTGTCCTTACTTCTGAATTTGTTTGTATATTCTAGAAGAAAAATGGAGCTTATAAGATTGAGATACATTACCTATTAATTATGGAAAGGCTGGGAAGACAAATCCCCAAACTACCTTGCCATAGAGACTCGAATTTCAACTACATGTTCTAATCTAATATGTCCTGCTATAAGTAAATAGACTTTGGTCTGTTAGAGTCCATCACCTTTCAAAAGCCTAGTATATGGAGGAGGGACATGGGAGAGGAAAGACAGAGGCAGGGCATGGTGAAGAAGATGGTTGTGGGGGGTGGACATGGAAGACATGGAGGGGAATATGGAGGAGAACACATGAATGAGGACATGGAGGGGCACATATAGGAGGAAATGAAGGAAATCATGGAAGGACATGGATGATGTGGAGAAGGGCATGAAGAAAGATGTAGAAAAGGAAAGTATGCAGTCTTGAGAACGTATTTTATGGAAATTAAATAAGCTTTCTTTCCTCATATGTCTTGCTTGTCCCAGGGTTGCAGAGCACAGTAGAGGCAGATCTGTGGAGACGTGTCGAGGTGTAATGGCTACAGTCAGCTGCCTTTGACCTCTATAGAGACATGTCAAGATGTAATGGCTACAGTCAGCTGGCTTTGACCTCTAGCACCTAGTAACTGCTACTGGTTGCTTTCTGAGCTAGAGACTTGGTTCCTTGGATCCTTTTTGGTTTTTCCTGTGAAGTAGACACCATCTTACTGCAGAGAGGCCTGGGAGAAAATGTGTACTGAACAGGACCATGACACACCAGAGGCTGTCCATTTCTTTGAGGCCATAGGCAGACACCCAAATAGTGTGTGCTTCAAGGGTGGAAACTGCTTTTCCTTTTCCTCTAGTTTGGTTTATTGACACCCGAGAAAAGAGCCCTATCCTAGTTACCAGTGATTACTATACACTGCCAGTATCTCCTGTTTTTCCCGTGTTGAGATTAATGTAGTAAGTCTTCATTCACATTAGCAAGCCATTTATCATGCGGCCAGTATGTACCACGCTGAGGAAACAAAGACAAACCTGTGCTTATTTGAGCAAATTCCTGAATCCAATTAACAAGGAAATTCTGAGGTGCTATGAGGGATGAATGCCCTGCTTCAAACTCAAAGTGCAAAGAGTACCACTTGGTCCCAGGTAAGTTCTCCCTGTGCCCTGGATGCACCTGCTTTGGCCTGGGTTCTTCACAGTCTTTCCTTCTATTCTGTCTCCTGATGTGGCTTCCTTGTGTGGAGTTTCATGTGTTGTTTAAAGCACAGTAGACAGTTGACACCAGAAAGAGGCAGTGGACGGAGAGAAGCCTATGAGACATGGAGTAAAGGTAAGAATGGTTTTATGGAGTAGTCCCTAGAAACTTATGCTGCCTGGATGATTTTGATGGTCCATAAAGTAAATACTTCCTTTCAAAATGAGTATCCAGGAAGCCGAAGACTTCACATGCTGAGCTTAGAAGCCTGCCTGCCTGCAGTAAAACCTTCCACCGGAGAGGTTGATACACACCCTTCACACATTTCTTACTGAGGGGGTGGCAGCCACAAGCAAGGCCTCCATGTTTCCAAACAGAAGCAGATGCCTAGAAAGTGTACACAGAAGCTATTCTTCAAAGAATAGATTAAAATATCTGTCAGGAAGGCTGGCAAGCTGACCCACATGACCACCAAAGCTGGGATGGATCATCATGACCAGGGCAAGAGGGACTAATAGATGGGCAAAGGGGACATGGAGGAAGCAGATTCCTGATGACCAGTCAGTAATTGCCCCTTTCATCTTCAGAATCAGAGTTCACAAGATCTTACCTGCCCTTCTAATGTCCTCTTGGCCCATGTGAGTCTTCCTCATTGGCTGTATTGTTGGCCCACTGGCTAGCCTATGGGCCCATCTGATGACTTTTCCACACATCAGATATACTGTTGGCCATGTTTGATGTCCTCCTGGTCTGATTATGGCGTATCTAATGTCTTGCTCTCCCACCTGATGCCCTGCTTGCATGCCCGATGTCCTGCTATCCTAATTGATAACTTTACTGGTCTATCTGTTATCAGCTGTTTCATCTGAGTCCTGCTTGCCTATTTAAATTCTACTTTCCTTTCTGGGATCTTCTTTAAAAGTGTTCTTTTTCTCTTCCCATGGCCAGTTTTCATTGGGACCGTGGGTAAGGCTCATCACTTTCTAAGTGTCTATGTCTCTGTTGTGTGGCAGATACGTTATGATTCCTTCTTCACCCGGTGTCTCAGATTGGAAATTTTACCTTCCAGAGTATTGGAATACACATGATAAACAAATTGGTTCACTTTCATGTGGTTAGGTGACAACTTCTTAGAACTATAAGAAAATGACAGTCTCTGCTTTGAGGCTAAGTAAGAATTCCAAGATTTTGGTATTCTCAGAGGAGAAATTTGTGTCTTATAGCCTTTCTATTTTTCTTAAACCTTCTACAAATAAGTTCATAAACACAAGATAGGGTTGGAGGTGAATCTGGGGCACAGATGGAAAATCTAATGTAGAGTTTAACTCAAGTGTCAAAATTCAGAAGAGGGAATGCACCAAATTCACAAGAGAGATCCAGCCATATAAAGGGCATGCGGGGCTAAGTATGAGGAACAAATAGGAGAATTGGAGGAAGGGCATGACACAGGAAATAGAAGACCCAGGGAAGGGACATAGATGAAATATGGAAGAGAGACATAAAGGAAGATATAGAGAAGGAGGGGGACCATGAAGAAGAGGAGGAGGTATTCAGATGAGGACATGCAGCAGACTTGTGAAGGTTCATGCAGGTGCCTTGGTGTGTAAGCACAGGTTTACAAATTTGTCTTAGTGAGGACCATCCTTGTTTTTGCTTCTTCCTCTCAATATGCTTGAAATATTTATTTATTAATGCCCAAGTGTATTTGTGTATGCTCATCAATGCCCATAAAAGTGGAGGTATAGTGATGGGGTGACAGATTTGGGTAGTGGTCTGAAGTCAAATCCTTGGAAGTGACCACCATTCACTTGCACACGCAAAGGCCTCTTGCATTAGGTGCCTTGCCATTTTTCCTATGTGTGTCATCCACAACTTTTTGTCCTCTTTTGTACATTAGCTGCATCACCACTATACCCATGCTGGCTGGAATCTGCCCCTCACTGACCTGGGAAGTAGGGAAAGATGTCTCCAGTGGTTTTTTTAGCCTGTGGTGCCAGAAAAAAGTCAGTATCAGGACTCAGAGACCCTTCATTCTTGCCTTTAGCTGCATAGTGGCATGGGCATGCAGTGTTCCTGGGTAGATTTCTAAAGCCATTGATTATTAAATGCTAATTCTGACAGTTTCGCTTACATGTCCATGTAATGGAGCAGGAGAGACAGAAGCAGAGTGAGATGAACACCTAGTTGGTGAGGTGCCTTCTCTCATGTGGGAGATCCCAGTAACTCTGTCTTGGCCTGCCTCTGATGCCCTGTAAATGGGACTTTAAGCTCCATCTCAAGGTTCATTCACAGCCACAGTTTTCAGAATGGAGGCCCAGACATTCCCTGTGGTCCTCTCTTAAGTCTGTAAATACCCTCCTTTTACCCTCTACCCTAAGCTCATATTGCAGATGGACAAGGAAACCTACCCTCATAGGACACATTCTCACAAATTGGTGTCAGGAGAATGAGGGGAAAAAATGTACAATTTCCCAACAAGAGACTTTAAGGTTGGGTTAGTGACTGAGAGATGCCACTGAAAATGTCTACAGAAGCTTGTAAGAGACCTTTTCTTTATGTACAAGGCTCATCACATGCCGGATGTTTAAAGGACTGCACGGGGCAAACAGCTGGATACTTGGTCTTTAGGACAACACACAGCTGCAAATGTAGAGACATCTGGTAACCACCCAATAGTCTACATCCACCAGATGTTTATCATCGTGCAGGCAGGCAGGCAGGCAAGATCTTTGTGAATCTGGGAACAAAAGACTATGGCCCTCTTCTCTTCCTCTCACAAGCTCACCAACCCCCCACAGGCAGCTGCCTGGGAATCTACCCCACTGAGGTGCCCCTTGGGTCTTGCTGTGGTAGGGATGTGTTAGGCCATGTGTGGATGGACTCCTCATGAAAGAGGAGAGGGAAGGACAGAATGTCTATGAAGGAAGAAAGCCAGGGTAGACCAGGACTTCTGGTCCTCTGTATGCTGGCCCTGGAGATGGGCAGAATGAGTCTCCATTGGAAGGGGAATTTGCCTGGTGAAGAGAGTGAACCAACAGTCATGGTTTCAGAGGCTATGAATCACAGCACATCTCCATAAGAAGGGGCACAAGAGGCAGAAGTCAGTGCCACTGAGAGGGGCTGAGAGCAGCTTTAAAGGCTGAGGTTGAATGTGGTTGTCCTGAAAGGTGAACAGGAAGATACAGGACTGAAAAGCAGGTGGAAGTCTAAGGAGTGGCAGCCCCTGACTAGGGTCAAAAGGGCTGTACAGACCTGGAGGAGGCACACCATGAAGATGAAGGGGGCCAAGCTGGCAAGGGCTGGGTGTCACCAGAGACAGGTGATATGACATTTCCAGAACATGGAAGCCCTGCTACACCACTTGGAAGCCCTTCTCCATGTCCTCCTCCATGGTGCTTACACAGAGATAACTGGTCACTGTGAGTTTTCATTGAGACATAAACAAATGTTTTTCTAAATAGTCCTGAGTGAAAACAGATAGATGCCCCAATGTGTGTCTCAGGCCTGGACTTCTTCCTGCCTACTTCCTTGGTGACTCTGTATTTGTTGGCCACAAATCCTAGGCTACTCGACTTTTCAGGTCTCTGCACCCTGTACCTCAGTTCAAGGTCTCTTATCTTAGAGTGGCCTCCTTTCTTGATTCCCCAGAAATCTGATCACGTCCCTGCTATGGTTTGAATCTGTCCCTTAAAGTTTATGCTGGAAACTTAACCTCAATGCAACAGTGGTTTGGGGGTAGAGAGTTCAATAATGGGATTATGCCACAAAGGTCCAACCCTCATGAATGGACTATGTTTTGTAAGGCGGGTTAGCCGTGTGGAGGTGGTGCTAAGCCCTTGGCTTACTTACTGTCCCCTAACTGTGGGACAATGCAGCAATAAGGTATTTGCTATTACTAATTTACTAATGCTAGCCTCTTATCCTAGATGCCCTAGCTTTCACAATTGAGAAATAATCCTTTCTGTACAGACAAAGCAGTGTTATGGGATCCTGCTACAGCAACACAAAACAATCTAACCTAATTCCTGACCCTGTGTGGTGTGGTCTCTGCTCCATGTTGGCTCGCCCTTGGCTGGCAACTGTACCCAGTCCTTCGCAGCCTCTTTCCTTGCCCACTCCTCTGCTGCTGCTGCCCACTCCCAGGACTTGGGTGTTCATGGCGGTCATTCTTTATCTGGGTCTCTTTCTAGAAACCACTTCCTCCTCAGAACCATGAGTGGCTCCCAGTTTGGGTGGTGGGAATCATAGGACCCTTGACAGTGATTGCTACCGGAGGATTGTTCTCCGGTGTCGTGTTAACCATAGCATGGTCTGTACTCTGCAGACAGCAGGGCTCTAGGCAGTGTGTATGTCTGTATGTCTGCATGTCTGTATGTCTGTCTCCTCAGCTCTTGCATCCCAGCAACTGTGCCTGGAGGTTTGCATATACCAAGTGATCAGTATTTTGAATTTAAGCTAATAAATGAATGAATAAGAGGACAGGTGGCAAGGAATTTAATCTATATTAAAGGGGAAAACAGGTTTGGTTCTGAGAGGAGCAGGCTATACACTGCTCAGAGTAGTCTTCATTGGCCTTTGCATTCCACAACTACACTGGATACCCTATACTACTAGCTTAATGTTGAAACAAAAATATTTATCTTTCTATGTATCTACCTATGTATCAATCTATTATAGATAATCTATCTAGCTGTCATCTATTATCTATCATTTATGTGTTTGTACTCATTAATTTTATCTATCATTAGTTATATAACTTTGTATCTATAATTTAACTACATATCCTTTATCATTATCATGTATATCAATTACTAAAGTGTGTACCTGAATCCCTGCATCTATTGCATACCTAACACTTATCCACTGTCAATACAATGTATCCAAACACAGTCATCTCTATAACCATCATTATTACACATCTATGAGAATCCATCATGCATCCAACCACAGCCACCCTTGGAAAACTTAAGTTCTCACTTTCCCTGGCATCCTGGAGACAGAGGGACAAGTCTTTGTTCATTCTTCAAACAGAGATTCAGCTGCCTGTCCATCTTGGTGCTCAATCAACAGACAACTGTTTTTCTGATATTGAAATGTTGTCATGTAGGAGAAGGACATTCTTCTGTGCTGTCTGCAGATGGCCAACTACAGGGACTTCCAAGCTTCCAGCAGGCCCCAGAGTGAAATGGGGTGGTGGTGTTTTAATTTTCAGACAAGGTGATCAGAACACAGAAAAGCTGTAGGTGGTAAAGAGATGCCCTGACGGTGGTGCCTGAAGCTGAGGCACCTAGCGAGGTATCCTGCCTCCCCAAGCCATTGTCCCCGAGCTTGTAGAAGTTATTGCAACTTTTTCTTGCGCCTCCCTCCCTGGGGGCAGGGGAGAAATGCTTTGTCTGTGAATTGCTCTGAGCTTCTCAGGAAAGAGAATTTCAAAAAGTCAGGACAATGCTGTGGTTGTCAAGTCCACCCTGCTCCAGGTCCCAACACATGGGGCTCTCTCACCTGCTGAGGCCATTCTTGTGTTTCCTGTCCTGAGCCCTACTCTGCCCCAGGCCCTTGGGGACGGCTGTGGTTTTCCAGGCTCTGATAAAAAGCACTAACAATGGGGGGAAGTGCTACTGACCTGATTCCTTTCCTAGTTATCACTAAAATAATAACTCCCTGGAAGCTGCTACCCAGGCAGGGCTGGGGACCTGGCTCTTCTGGACACACTTGGATCTGGCCTCCGCCCCTGGCCCAGCTCAGAGGACCTGGAACCTTCGGAGGAAAACCTGTGATGAGATTGCTTCATGTAGGGGCTCCTCCCATGGCTGAGAGGCCTAGCGCTGTGGGCAGGAGACTCAGCTCCAAATTTGGGGTAGAGAGCATGGTTTCTCGGGTTCTAGGAAGATCTTACCTTCTGTTCTCCTGTCTGGCCAGCCTCCTAAAGCCCTGGCTGATATGCACATAGTCTGGGGAACTTGGCAACCAACAGATGCAGACCTCTGGCTCTGTCGCTGATCATTCCCAGAGCCAGTCATGTCCTCTGCTCAATTCACTTCATTTGCCTGCCTTTCCGAGTGCTTTCTCCAGTCTGGGTCTGCTCTCAGAGCCATCTAGCGTGGTGTTTGCTTCTCTCTCGACCCAGGGTCACAGGTGCTCTGAATTCCACTCCCCCACACCAGGTGGATGTGCAGCTGTGCTGGTCTGTGGCCATAAGTGTCCTCTGTGGAAGGCAACAAGAGTGATGAGTGGGAGGAGACTGGGAAAGGACGAGAGGAAGGTGCAAATGAGGGTGGGAAGCAGCTGAGGAGCTGGCCCTGTGTGTCTGGGCCAGGCCTCCCTCAGGGCAGACAAAGAGTTTCAGAGTAGAAGAGAAAGCTCAGGTGTGGTGGGCTGGGCGACCTCTGATCAGAACAGGTTCAGTGGACCGGAACCCCACCACAGTGATGAGAGAATAATGTGTCAAGCACTAGCACGCAGGAAGACCCCAACGTAAGCGTCAGCCTAGATGCCCGAGCACAGGAGAGCAGGAACCACCTGCCCCAGTCCACGTGGCTAGCTGCGTGAGCGTCCTTTCTCTTGGCTTTCTAAGCTCGGCCACCTTCATCCTGCATCCTGCTGTTTGTGCAACGATGTGTATCTGCACAAGGAAGAAAGCCCCATGAGATGAGGATTCCCATCCACTCCTAAACCACAGTTCCCCTTATGCCAAGAGCTGCCTCTGCCATGTACTGAGCTCAGAACATAATCACCGAAGGAATAAGTTGGTGAATAAATGAAGGGACACACATCTTAAGCTGAACATGATAGCATAAAGAGGCACCGAGCTGTGCAAACCCATCCTTCGGCTGCATGCAAGATCCCATCACTCCTGCTTTCTAGATCTTGGTTTCTTTCTTTCTTCCTTCCTTCCTTCCTTCCTTCCTTCCTTCCTTCCTTCCTTCCTTCCTTCCTTCCTTCCTTTCTCTCTCTCTCTCTCTCTCTCTCTCTCTCTCTCTCTCTCTCTCTCTCTCTCTCTCTCTCTTTGTTTTTTTGAGGCAGGATTTCTCTATGTAACAGCCCTGGCTGTCCTGGAACTCTCTTTGTAGACCAGGCTGGCTTCAAAATCACTGAGATCCACCTATCTCTGCCTCCCAGGATCAAAGGCGTGCGCCGCCGCCGCCGCCGCCGCCGCCGCCGCCGCCGCCGCCACCACCACCACTCGGCTGGATCCTAGTTTTCTTGGGGAACAGTTGCATCTCAGAACATTACGTGGGAGCTATCCAGCTACATTAGCAGGTGAAGGCATTTTTGGAATAAAGTAGAAGGTGAAAACCTTAGCCAGCTACCACTGCAGACCCCTGGGCAGCACAGCACTTCCTCCTACTGTTCCTGGGCAAGTAGGAAGAGGTTCCCATGTAATAGAAATGAAAATGGTTACCACACTGTGACCCTGCCATAGGGAGACATTCCAGGGACCAGACATATTTTGGGGCTCCTGATGCAGTTCTCTGAGCTGGCTGCCGAAGGGAGGCCACTGGTGAAGAAGGCAGTGTTCATACAGACAGATGGATGGATGGACATCCTCTGGAGGTTGAGAGCAGGAAATGAAATGAGACCTCCAGTCCTGGTAGTAAATGTGGCGTTAGAGAGGCCTGCAGCCCGAGGACCACCGCTGACCCTGATCCTACATCTACCACAGACCAAAGCACAGATGCCACCAAAGTTCAACTTTGTGGCCCAATTAGCTTTATTGGGTTACTTACAGGAATATGGGTGAGGGGCTACTTACAGAATGACTCCAAGACAGCTGCATCACCAAAGCCCGCCCCAGTGTGGATGACAGCTCACGAAAGCTGGGAACCTGGACCACACTACACAGCCTTCAGGCAGCTCAGCAGGTTGGTGAGCATCCTTTCCAAGTGCCTCAGTTGGTCTAAAACTCTTCCAGGAGGATCTGCTGGTTCCTGCTTCTTCCAGGCAACTGGCCATGTCTGAGAGTCTTCACAGCAGTTTGTCTCCCTCTGTCTGAGAGGGACCGTCAGCTTCTATTACTTACTCTGGCAGGGAGGAGCCTTGTGAATCTATTCCGTTTCAGGGACTTCCCGAAGATATTCTGAGTTGTTCACCTTCTTGCTTAAAGGAGCTTCTTGCAGGATAGAATGTTCTAGTCTGGGAGGAAACTGTAACACCAACAGAAGGCATGCAGGCAATGAAAACATGCTGAGGCACCTGTGGCAAAACATACAGCAACAGAAAACTGAAACAAACTGTGAGTGCTACACCAAAGATGGTTAGGAACAGATGGACACACTGTCTCACGCCTCAGGTGTGAGCACAAGGGTTCTTATGACCTCTGCCCCTTCCAGGCCAGGCTGGTTCATGCATGAAAGGAGAAAAAGCCAGCTTCTTGGTAATGTCCATGTAAATCCATTGTATCCGTTTCCTTCACATGAACTCCAGGTCACTCTGTTCTGGGTCTGGCTTCCTGTGTCAGAGAGGTTACACTGAGGTGGCTTTGGCCAGTGGCCTTGCCTCAGCAGCTGGCAGGTTTACCTTTCATTTCTTGCAGTGGGCAGAGTGACGCTCTTCCCCTAGTCACATTCTGCCAGTGCTGTCTTCCCCGGAACACTTTCCCTCTGTGGGGGAAGCTTCACTTGGTTCCTTAGGACGCCTGCTTGCTGCAGAGGGCCAGAGAGGCTGGCCCTGATCCAGACTGAAGTCAGCCATGCCGCAGGAGGGTGGTAAGTGCTGGGTGGTGCCTGTCAGTGAGGGCAGAGTATGGATTTGGTTGACGTGGAGCCACCCTTGTCACAGACCACACTGTGACAGGCTAGCTGAGGGGTTAGACCCTGGTTTGAGTTCCAGGCTCTGCCCCTGACCAGCCTCAGACATGAGCATGCAACATGAGCGCTTAGTACCTCATTGTTCTCATCTGCATAATGGGATCACAGTCATCGGGCCTGATACACTATATTGGAGGCAGAAACCTTAAAAAAGAAAAAACAGCCAACTTCCTAGCCCGAGCTGAGCGCATGACAAGAGAACCACCCACCACACTCTCCGATCGCATAGTTACCGTGGGATCGAGGCCCCAGCCAAGATGTACTGACAAAGGGAAGACAGACAAGCCCAGTTCTGAACACACTGTGCATCCCTCAGCAGAAGTGATGAAGAAGCGGTTGTTTGCTAGCAGCTCGGTCCAAAGAGCAGTTTATCTTGGTGTTGACCCAATCAGGCCACAAACCAAGACAGATACTCTTTGATGTGATCTGCCTCTGACTCGGGCCTTCTTGTGTTGGGCAGGGAGAGACCTCAGTAAGCGTCCAGTGGCAAAGTATAGTCAATGCAGCCGTGGGAGCCGCAGCCGTGGCCTGTGCATCTGACGCTGCAGGTATCTGTGGTCCCTTCCCCCTTTCCCCATGGATGCCTGTGGTAAGGTGAGTGTGTGGCTTTTCCAGTGGGAAATACTAAGCACGCCTTTGGCATCTGCAGCTTAGACACTTAAGGTACAAGTTTAAGCAACTTGTGATAAGATGCTCCCCAGCCACACCTGATTCAGCTTCCAGCGTAAGGGCAGAAGATTCCTGAGGGACACCAGCCTCACTCCTGGCCCACCTTCCAGTCTCCATGTCAGACCTGTAGCCTTATGGGACTGGGCTGGGCTCTGGCCTCACATCTCAAGGAGGATGTTACTTTTGGTCTGGAGACTAAGTCATCAAGTGATTACCTGGTGCCTGGGACCTGGGGACCTGCTGCTGGTCCCCCAAAGCGTTTAGAAGAAACTTTTTAGTGATGTGCATGAGAATACCTTCCCCTCTGGCCTTATGCTACAAAAGAGTTGCTTCATGAAACAGGCACCATCTTGGTGCCTGCTGGAAATTTTGGTAAGAATGTGGTTGTTTCCCCAACCCATGAAACAAAATGCCTAAGCAGGAAGGGCAGGACCCTGGGTGCACTCTCAGCTACTCCTGACTCACCTTTGGGCCCTTTCTATGTGCTGGACACTTTCCCGGGTATTGAACAGGTGTAGTCAGGGACAACCTCTTTCCTAAGGTAGTATCCAGGAGTGAGTAGAGGAGGACAAGAAACCAGTGCATATGGGATCGTGGAACCTAAGGAGGCTGGAAACATTCAGCTGGGCTTGTTATAGCAGTGAATATATAAGACATTAATGTTTCCATTTGCCTCACTCAGAAAAAAATTTAAAAAAGTCTGACTACAGAAAAGCAAGTATTAGACCCTTGTCCGATGACGATGGCCTCAGCTACTCCAGAAGCTGGGGCAGGAAGATGGCTTGAACTCAAGAGTCTGACACCAGCTTGGGGAACATAGTAAAACCCTATCTCCTAAAGAAATGAAGTAAACACCAAGGACCCGCTCTGTATCTCCAGCTGGGATGGGACCTCTGCTGCTGGCTTAGGTGGAGTCAGTGCAGCAGGCATATGCTTTACAAAGCAAAGTCTCTGCAAGGTCAAATACTAACTAGTTGCTAGTGTTTTAAAGAGCAGGTAAGAGGCTTTACGTGGAAAACTGTGTTTGTGACCGAACAGTGAGGATCGGGTGGAGCATCCTTCAGAATCCATGTCTGCTATGTGGACATGTGGGAACTTGAAAGTATCCCACCTCAGCTCTGAGTGAGGACATCCATGGGTCAGCAAATTTTGCATCTATTGTCTTTTAATCCTATGTGACTAAGTGTGGGTCCTGCCCAGCCACTTCTATATGGTCAATACACTGGGCCCACAAACAAGGCCTGTGAGGATTAGACTTGGCCTGAGTGTTGAGAGTGTTTCTGGGTGGAAACTGCAGAGCTGATGAGGCCAAAACTGAGAGTCAGCATCTCTAGAAAGATGGTTCTCTGGACCAGAAGATAGGGACCATCCTGTAGAGGAACTCACCCCCACTTTTTCCCAGGGTATGCTTGAGGAGAGAGGGATAAGAGATATTAGGTAGAAAGATAAAGGGGAGAGAAACAGAAACACAGGGTAGCCTTGGGAGGGCCTGGATCAATATCCACCAGCCCCTCCTGTCTCTTCTGGAGGGCTTTTTATAAGAATGCCAAGGGGTGGAACAAAACACCTCCCTCTAGCACAGCCAAGTGCAGACCCTTCCAGTCACCTGGTAACCACACATGTGGTCAAGCAATCCTCTAATGCAGCCCTGCTGGGTAAAGCAAGCTCAGATGTCACCAGGAAACCTCTGTGGACCTCCACACCACTTGTTGGCTCCTCAGTGTTCCTTCAGTCTGAAGGAAGGTGGCCTTATGAAAGATGCCTACAGGGAAGGTCTGTTGACAAGCCACCTCTTTGAAGTCTGTGATGGTTCCTGGGAAGATGCAGAGCTGCTAGTCTCTGGTTCCAAGGCATCTTCCTGCTGCAGATCTGGGGCTAGGAAGAAAGGCTTAGGAAAGCTCCTCAGGTTCAGGCTGGAGCCAATGAGCTGTCCTGCAGAGACAGGAAACTGGCAGAGGAGAGGGTCCCAGGGCCCACAAAGGTGCCCTGTTAGTTCTAAGTGGACAGGGTTTTCTCAGCCACGGGCATCCTTGATTCCAAAGAGGCAATGCTATTTTTCTAGATGGTAGATGTATCTTGATTGACATTTTGGAGGAAACAAAATGTTAGGCTGTCCTCAAAGTCCCCAGACATGCTCATGCAGGGATTCCTGGCTGCCCTCACCACCGCTGCAGCAACAGCTTCAGTTGGCCTATACTGTGTAGACCTCAAGCCAGGTGAAGGAGCAGGATACTATTACAAAAAGTGATCAGTGGGCATGGAGCCTGGTCTGTCTCTGATATGCCCCAATGGCATTGGAAGCTTGTTCAAGTCAAAGGCAGAATTTTCCCCTCTGGGGCCCCGTGGGTCCTCAGGCTTCAGGAACCAGAGTCATGTGTACTTGTTTTCCTTGTTGCTGTGTTTGCAAATGTCAGCTCTTGTGAAAGCCTCCAGAGACATGTGGCAGATGCAGCCTCCTGGGCCCAGCTTAAGTCTGGGATCCAGTTGGCCCGAGAGGGGACCCCCATGCTCCCACATTCATGGGATTATGTGCATTGCCAGGGGACACTTGGTTTTGCCACTTTAAATTCTGATCATGTGCCAAGCTCTGGCCTTAGCTTCCTTTGCTCTCTCTCTTTCGGCTCCTAGAAATGAAGTCTGGCCCTAGAGACACATACTCTTGTCATTGGTGGCTTAGATGGCTGCCAAGTCTTTCATCACATGCAGCAGTGACCCAGCCTTTGCCCAAGATAAGTCTAAGAATAGAATATACTGCTCACAGCCCAGCTCATGCAGGCGACTTGCAACTTTCCTTAGGCATGATTTTTCCTTGTAGCCTGTCTGCCTTTCCAAGGAGTCCTCAAGGACTGGTGGGTAGTCTGTGAGTCTTTCTATGCCAAGAAGGAGAAAAACGGCCACTGCTCAGTGCTTAAAAGTATATCACTTGCACATACAGGCTTACATACACACAGAGACACAGGTACAGAGTATATACCTGCACACACAGGCACCTGTGAAAACTTATGCAAATGCCTCACACAGACAAACTACACACACACACACACACACACACACACACACACACACACACACACCATACTCTACATACCCGTATTCACATATGAAGGTGCACATCACACACACTCAAAATAAAGGAGACATTGCTTTCCATGTTCTTCCTCTGCGACCTCTGTGATGCTCACATGTTTAGATGCTCTGCTGAATGAATCTGAGTGGAGGCCATAAACTGTGGGACACGGGGTGGGGTGGGGTGTAGGGTATGGGCAACAAGGTTGTGGTGAAATGTAGGACAGACAGGTTACTTGTATCAGGATTGGAGGTGACTGAGGGATATGACTTTTTTTTTTTTAAACGGAAGCTGAGTAAGAGGTGCTGGGGTCACTGGGCCTGGTGTGAGGGTAGAAGTGGCTGGAGGGTGGAGACCTAGAGAGTGAGTCAGAGCTACTGCTGCCATCTACATTCTGGCTGGTGGCTGGGAGGACAGGGTGGGAGGTGGGAAAGGAAGGGAAGTTGAGGGTCCCTCCCCCTCTGCCTACTGTGATAAAGACAAGGCCAAAGAAGAGGGTGCTTTGCCAAGGTGATGGTGGTGCCCGGACAGAGTGAGGTCATTGCCTTTGGGTGAGACTGAATTCCTAACAGGAGGGAGGCAGGAAACAGCAGGGAGCTGACGCTGTACCAGGACCCGGAAGGGAGGAGGGCAGGCCTGGAGGCTCCTGGCTGCCACTGGGGGTGCATAAGCTGGCTGCACCTGCAATGCCACACTGGGAAGAGAGAGCGGTGGACACTTGTCAGGTGGGGATTGTGAGAGGGGCTGGTGCAGAGCTGGGGCCCCCGGGACTGTGGCTCGAAGGGTACTTTCTCAACAGTGAAGACGGGGTGGCCATTTCCCACGCGGACAGTTTTTCTTCTGTGAGCAGTGGGCACTTGGACCCCATCGTGTCAGCCACCTGACTATAGGAGCCCAGGCCTCTTCTTCCCTCTCAGGTCAGAGCGGCTTCTAGCCATTTGAGCCACGGGCCCGTGAAAATGTGTGTGGAATTCAGAATGTGTCTTGTGCGCTCCGTTCTGTGACTTTTCCTTACTCGGAGACTGGACCTTTCAGTGGCCAGCACACTGCGGACAAGTGATGACAGGTAGAGCCTCGCTGAGGGGCTGCCAAGCTCTGGAGCACTGGCTGCATCTGTCCTTGTCCCCTGCTGTTGTTGGGCCTCCATGCGGCCAGTCTTCCTCCATGCGGCCAGTCTTTCTCCATGTGGCCAGTCTTTCTCCATGTGGCCAGTCTTCCTCCATGCGGCCAGTCTTCCTCCATGCGGCCAGTCTTCCTCCATACGGCTAGTCTTTGTCCATGCGGCCAGTCTTCCTCCATGCGGCCAGTCTTCCTCCATGCAGCCAGTCTTCCTTCAAAAATCTTAAAAATGTCTGTCGCTTCACTCTTCCATGCAAGCTGGAGGACTGTGTATCTGATTTCCATGAGAAAGCCCACTGGAACTTTTCTCAGAGCTTCGTAACCCATAGACCGATTTAAGGAAGCTGTTGTAATACTGAGGTTTGCTTTTATAAACACACACCAGTACTGCCCCCCCCCCACCGCCCCAACCCCCAGTTTGTTTGGGTCCTTCTGCGTAGTTCAACAGAGCTTTACAATTCCTGAATCTGAACCTCAGCCCTTTTCAGATTCTGCCCCCTTCTGTGTTACATAGTTCTTGTCACTTAGGAAGCCTGCACAGTGCCTTCTGGTTCCATGAGAACCAGTCCTCAGGGAGGGAGGCTTTCAGATCAGTTCCAGCCTAGAAGTTTCTGGGCCTCGTGTCTGAAATGTGTGGTGTCTTCAGCAATAGGGACTTGGCGTCCACCTCTGTGGGGAGCGACCAGGGGCAGTACCAACAGCCTGTGATGTTTTGGGAGTCTGTTGGACCACTGTGACCAACAACTCAAAAAAGGGCTTCTCATGCCTGGTTTGGGGTTTTTTTGTTAGATGGTCTTTGGCTCTTGAAGGGAGCATTATCAGCCCAGATGAGAACATTTCACTTAAACTATATGTATATTTATACACAGAATTATGTGTATTATAGGGGTTTTTCTTTTAGATACATAGTCAATAGTACGATTCCTTAGGAATCATACTTTTCCCCTTGTACTAAGAATTGAACTTAGGGCCTCACACATGCCAAGCCAGCCGAGAACTGAACCACTGACCTGTATTCCTACTCCACCCCCTTTCGTCTTTTTGTCATTTTTGAGACAACACCTCTCACTAATTTTCCACATAGGCCTCAAATGTGAATCTTTCCACCTCAGCCTCCCAAGTAGCTGGGGTTACAGCCTCCAGACCCAGTTCGCAGATGAGGTCTTTTAAAAGTTGAATTTCTAGCCATTGCCACCCCTTAGATGTAAAGTTTGCCTCTCTATATCAGTCTTGCAATGAACAACTGACTAGGCCAGAGACATTTCTAACAACTTTCCCACAGTTTTTGTTCCTATGCAGGATTGTCTACAAATAATAGATTTTTCCCTTCTTTTGAAAAATTAGCATAAAGAACATCAGGCTTCATTATGGCATTTTGAAATGCAATTCATTTTAGGAACTCCTCTCCTCCTCTCCTCCTCTCCTCCTCTCCTCCTCCCCTCCTCTCCTCCTCTCCTCCTCTCCCCCTCTCCCCCTGCCTCCTCCCCCTCAGCAGCCTCCTTCCTGCCTTCAAGTCATGTGTTATGGTACCCATCCCCTTCCTCAACACCTCTTTCCCCCTTCCCATGGTTCCCTTTCTAGTTTCTAGTTAAAGGTGTGTGCCACCACTGCCTAGCTAGGATTAGTGTCTTTTAAAAGGACTTGCAGGAAGTAGCAGGAATCTTCTGAGTCAGGCTGCCTTCATGAGAAATTCATTTATTTATTAGTAGATTTTATTTCTTCCCACTTCCATATGGGTATATTGTGTTTTTTGGTCTGTCGTCCCATCTAAGCTCACCCATTTTCCTCCTCCCCCAAGAGTACCTCTTACCTCCAAATCTCTTTCTCCCATTTACAAGTTTTGGCTTTAATTTAGTGCCCAGTGGAGTTTTATCCGAGCCACCTATGTGGTGGTGTTGAGTTTGAACTGACCATCAGAGAGCCTGGTGAGCTCAGTAGTGTCTACACAATCAGATGCCATGCCCCTTCCTCTCCTCAAATCTGTTGGTTGTCCAAAGATCATTAGTGTATGGTAGGGCCCCATGTCTCCTTACACCTTCGTATCTGACTATTAGGAGAGCCTGGATTCTGCGGACCCATTTCTAGTATGCACAGCTGCTTTGAATTTATGGGACCCAAGCCATGCCTATCTCCTGCTTGGAAGAGAGTATTTCACAGTGTCTTTCCTGTGTCCTGCACCTCTTACATTCTTTTCACTCCCTCTTCCCCAGTGTTTCCAAAGACACACGATGGTGGTGCCCTCAACGGTCCTTTATTTTAGCTTTGTAACTAGAGTTTTCCTGCCTGGCCCACAGTCAGGACAAATCTCTGTCACCCTCCAGTCCCACAGCCACTCAGACCCAACCAAGTAAACACAGAGACTTATATTGCTTATAAACTGTATGGCCATGGCAGGCTTCTTGCTAACTGTTCTTATAGCTTAAATTATCTGGGGTCAGAGACAGAACAGTCACTAGATACAGAGGCTAGAAAATGGTGGCGCACACGCCTTTAATCCTAGCATTCCAGAGGCAGAAATCCCTCTGGATCTCTGTGAGTTCAAGGCCACATTGGAAACAGCCAGGCATGGTGACACACGCCTTTAATCCCAAGAAGTGAGCCTTTAATCCCAGGGAGTGATGGTAGAAAGCAGAAAGGTATATAAGGCGTGAGAACCAGAAACTAGACTCATTTGGCTGGTTAAGCATTCGGCTGGTTAAGCTTTCAGGCTTTGAAGCAGCACAGTTCAGCTGAGATTCATTCTGGATGAGGACTCAGAGGTTTCCAGTCTGAGGAAACAGGATCAGCTGAGGAACTGGCGAGGTGAGGTTAGCTGTGGCCTGTTCTGCTTCTCTGATCTTCCAGCGTTCACCTCAATAACTGGCCTCAGGTTTGATTTAATTAATAAGACCTTCTAAGATTCATGCTACAGTTGCCTGTGTGTATTCCGGGAGACAGGCTACATAAGCATGCCTGAACACGCTCATATGTATGTATTTTCCTGAAGGCAGACTGTATCCGGTTCTCTCTTGGAGAGAATGGCATCGTCACCCTGACTGACAGGCCTGGCTAATGGTATTTGCTACACGTGAGCTGTGAATA
This sequence comes from Peromyscus maniculatus bairdii, assembly GCF_049852395.1. Lineage (NCBI taxonomy): Eukaryota > Metazoa > Chordata > Mammalia > Rodentia > Cricetidae > Peromyscus > Peromyscus maniculatus. Next base: position 66,182,443 of record NC_134867.1, read on the forward strand.
CCTGCAGTGTCCATGTCCCTTCAACCACCCCTCCAACTTTGCGCTACCTTGTGAATCGTGGGATTCACATTGCCAGCCTGTGCTCAGTCTGGGCTTGGCATCACGACAGTGTAGTATATAAATAAAAGCCTGAAATATCAGAGGTTATGGAAATAAATGTTCTGTGTCTGATAATAAAAACTAATCTGCAGAGCTGAGTTCTGGTTTGCCTTTTGTGAAACACTTTGCCTTCCTCTGCTTACCAACATGGGGAGGTAGCTCAGCCAAGCAGGGGGCTGGACTACTAATGTAACCCTGAGGACCATAGGGAGACACGTGGGCTTTTAAAGGGATCTGAGATGGGTAATCTGATGTGTTACAGAGACTTAGCTCTCTTTTGCAAGGTGACATTAACCTGACCAGGCTGACCAGAGGATTCTGGAAGATTCTGTAACCACAGCCCGAGACAATGTCTATCTAGTCTCTCAGCCAGTAAACTCCAGAGTGAAGGCCTAGTTATTCATGAGCATACATACATGGGCTGTTTAGCCATTCCAAGCACTGGGATGGGCTCTGTGACTCCTAGTCATGGGAGCTGCCTTGATCCAAAGAGGTGGATTGGAGCAAAAGAAAGTCAGCTTGATGGCCGAGTGTCACAGGTACCCCCCAAACCACTCAAGAGGTAGAGAGGGAACACCAGTAAGGTTTAAGGAAAGCTTTATGGATTAGCAAAAGCGATGAAGAGCAATACTGAAGAAGGTTCTGAACACATAGGAGCTTAAGACTATTGCCTGGTTGGGAACTCAAAGCTGTTAGTGTGTGGATGTATGTGCATCGCCTCAGTACTTCCAAATCCGTGTTCTGTGAGAAAGCATCTTTTGTAGGTGGTGGCACAGAGTAAGGCTACTGCAAGACCAGAACTGTTTTCCACTTTCTACTCCTGTTCAGGCCTTATCCTGTCATAGCTGCTGGACACGTGTACAACATGTGTGCTCAGTGATTTCACCATCAGCGACACTCTGGAATTCTGTCTGGATGACACGCTTTTGAAAACACTGACTTGGGTAAGATCAATTCTGATCTGCTGCTGGTACCCTATCCATGGTGAAGAAGTGTTTACTCACATCTTCCTAGGAAAAGCCACACAACAGAGGCCCATGGACAGTGGTCTGCGTTATGAGAAATCAGTGCTTCCTCTTAGGGGTGGGTTAATCATTGTGGGGGCTCAGCCTCTTTTTTGCTTTCCTGCATGCACCCACTAAACAAACAGGTCTTCTGTTTCTGACTTGCTAACAAAGGCATGAGGTCCTTACCAGGTGGGGCCACCCTGTAGTAGACTTACCATTCTCCAGAACTGTGAGTCAAAATAAACATTTAATCTTTATAAATTATACAAACTTGGTGTCCTATAATAACTACAGAAAATGGGCTAAGAGAAGCCTATCACTGCAGTGTGTGGAGGTGAGAGCAAAGCCAGTCTTCGGTAGTGAGCTAAATCCACTATTCTCTGGAAGAGGATGAACATGAGACTTTAAATTTGCAAGTTTGGCTTTGGGAACTAAACACTGAATGAATAAGAAGCAACCTTCTTTGCCTTTACTGTTGGAATTCCCCACTTACCCAGTGAGGGGAATGCCAAGAAGATGACTGACTTTTGAAATTTTATACAAGATTCACAAAAGAAACTATTTTGATACAAAGTCCAGCTAGAATATCACAATACATGGGTAAGCCTGAAACTGTGTCCCTCCTCAGAGAACCTAGCATGGACTCAGTGAAACATTTATTTATCAGCTCCTCTGTTTACGACTTTTCTATCAGAGTTGGTAACTGATTTAAAAACTTGATCCTAGCACACTAGACCCTGTGTTTGGATGAGTTTATGACGTTCCATTTCATAGAATCAAATAAGTTTCTACCTGAATCATAAAAGCGGATGCCGCTTGCCAGTGGGAACTATACTATATTTAAAGAGGGAGTTAGGTGCTCTTGCCTGCCAGGCTTCGAACTGCACTTGCCTGCCAGCTAGTCAGAGACAAGTCTTCCTCAACTCCACATTCCAACTCGATGACCACTTCATGCCTGTGTTTTGGGGGTCAAGGTGGAAGAGGAGCTGTTCTTGACACACGACACCGGAACCTCCTATGGACGTTGGGATTTGTGTGCTTCGAGCATGAGTGTGTGCAGAGCTTGTCTGGGCTCGCACTCCCTCCGACATTCGGATAGCTGCATTCACACGTGTGGTTGTGCTCTCATTATTTATGATTGGCCCAGGCAGGGGAAGAACTGGGTGAGAAAGCCCCGAATACATGGCCTGTCTTTCCTCCCAACCAAAGCAGATACTCAAAAGGAACTTCTAATTTCATGGGTCACTCGTTTTCTAGTGAAGATTTTCTACTGCAGTATCAAATTTATCGTCTTGTTAAAGACTCCTTTTCCTGGGAACTGTCATTCATTATCGAAGAGGAAGGGGAGAAACGCCTGTCCAGGCCTGGGCAACACCTACAAGTGCAGCGACAGTCAGTCATTAACAGTGTCAAGGCAGCCATCTGTGAGTTGGGCCCTGTGTGGGTCCAGTTCTGCTCAGCCAAGCAAACCCAGAAGACGTGGGGGTTGAGCCCAGTGAGGGAGTGAAGTTGCCCCCTTTTCAGCGGATGGTTCATGGCAGACTCGTCTACTGCTCGGGATGGTATCACAAAACTGACTCTTTCAGCCCCTGGTGGTTATGGAAACAGCATTTTGAGTTGAGACGCAGAATCCGCCACTTGCCAGTTGTGTGCTCTTGGTTGAGTGATGATAAAATAGAGGTTCTATTGTTTCCTCCTGGAAGTCCGACGCAAGATTAAATTGGTAAATTTACCACAAAGTGCTCGGGGAACACCTGGCAAGAGATAAGCCGATGAAAGAGGCACATGCCATATTTTCACAGCTACCTCTGCAAAGTGCAGAGGAACTGCCTGGAGGGACATCTCTGAGGCTTAGGATCCCCAAATCTTTCACAGGTCTCCAGAACGTGGGGCTGTGTGGACATACACAGGGAGGGCTGACCCTCAGCCCCCCAGCTCTGCTTCAAACATTCCAGAATCACTCCAGGAGAGCCTTGTCAAACAGAGTGGCTCAATGCTCCCGTTTGCAGGTAAGAAAACTGAGGCATATCGAGCACAGGCCTAGAGAACTTGTACAGTCTTAGCAGTGAGGAAAGTGGGTCTTGGGGGAGATGCAGAAGCCCGGGGAAAGAGCTCAGCAGGCTTCGGTTCCACTCAGAGCCATAGACAGACCCAGGAGCAGGATGGTGACTCAACTTCCATGGCACAACCTCATCCTGGTCCTCACCTTGCAGGACAGTAGGGCTCCTTAGGGATAGTAATGAAACATGGAGGCTAGAGAGGAAGGGATGGGGCCCAGGAAGTCTATCTTGCAGCTAATTTTCACAAGCTTGTTTAATCTATCACTCAGGTCATTTGTCAAGCTTCTCTGCTGTGGTTCATTCCCAGCAACAGCAGCCTGGGAAGGAGGAAGAGAATCCTTTCCAGAGGCTCAGTGGGGAGGAAGTGGTGTTGACACGAGCCTGAAGTGCAAGGGCTCCCGGGTCAGCTCCCAGGACACGCGGGCGTTCACCCACAGCACAGCTCAGGAGGTCCGGAAATTAGTCGCATCCGTGGTGGTAGCTCTTCTGCCCAGATGGCCACGATGCTGAGCCTGGCTCCCCAGAAAGAGGTTCGGCCAACTGTGGCAGCCCCGTTGGTTTTGGTTAGTTAATACGGGGCAAGGAAGTAGTTTAGACAACATTTTGGACCTTGAGTCATTCTGTTAGTTGAAAAAGTCTCTTCAGGTTTGAAGGGCTCTCTCATTTAATTTCTCTGAAAAATGTCAGGATCTGTTTTCCTGGGCTTGAAGAAAAGTTTGAACTTCTATTGCCACTTAAGGTCCACATCTTGTTTTATGCACAAACCATGGCGGCAGCCTGACTAGATGCATCACATTTCTCTCTTTGAAAGCACAGAATGCTTGCAAGACAACTCATGTTCAGACCTCTTGTTCCAAGCCTGATGGCTGTAGATACCTTGCTCACACCTGATTCTATAAGTCTTTTTTTTTTAATCTACTTATTGCTATCAAAAGCCTCCATAGTAGCCCCAACAGAAACAATTCTCTTCCCCTTTATACACACACTGCAATACTTCATGTAATTTCTTCATTAAGGTTTCTGGTATCTCCATTACATGTGGTTAGTAGTAGTTACTTACATAATTACAACAGGTATATTTCAGCTGAGATATGTCTAAGAATACACATAACATACAGAGGCATCATACTGCTACCATTGCCACAATCATCCCCATCCCCATCATCACCATCATTATCACCACCATCACCATCCACACCACCATCACCCTCCCCATTCCCATCACTATTAACGTCATCATCATCATCATCATTTCCATCACCATCACGTCATACCCATTGCAACCTACATTGTTATCACCATCATTATGTCATTGCTATCACTGCCATCCCCACTATCACCATCACTATGACTATCATCGAAGTTAGCAACTTTGAGCATTAATATTAGGTTCTACATTAACCACATTTCATGCACTATTTCATTTCATCTCCCTGAAGCTCTAGAAAATAGCAAAAATCTTACTTATTTTTTCCATTTCATGCTCAGTGTGTAAGAACAGAAGGTCAGCTATGTGTGGTGGCACAAGCCTTTAATCCCAGCACCCAGGAAACAGAGACAAGTGAGTTCAAGGTCAGCCTGGTTTACACAGCCAAGTATTGCAGACTATATAGTAACACCCAGTCTTTAAAGAAAAAAGAAAAACAAACCAAAAAAAAAAAAAACAGGTTGGCAAGACGGTTCAGTGATTGAGAGAACTTTTTCAGAGGACCTGCGTGTGTTCTCTGCACCCACAACCTTCTGCAACTCCTGCAATTCCTGTCTCAGAGTTCTCAGTGCCCTCTTCTGGTTCTGTGGGTACTGCATACGTGTGGCGCACAGACATACCTACAGGCAAAAACACTGACGCAAATTAAATTTTAAATCTGTTAAAATGAATGAAAGGTCAGTAGTGAGGATGGAAGATACATGCTCAACAGTAACCGTGAGTGGTCAGCAGTGAGGATGGGGGATCAGCACTGAGAATGGATGGCCTTCTGTGAGAATGCATGGTCAACAGGACAGACGGATGCTCAATGGTGAGGGTGGAGGTCTATTGTGACTGATGGAAGTCAGAAATGAGGGATGGAGGTATAAAGTGAGGACACCTTGGGTGAGGCCTTAGATGCTGCTGTGAGGTCACAAGAAGGTAATAACATCAAGGTCTTCTTCTCCTAGTCACATTTGGATCCTACCAGGTCTTTAATGTCAAGGGTTTTCATCCATCGAGGCATTTCCACACAATAATTGGTACATGGGTAGAGGAAATGTAATCGTGCAACTTACTTTCCAGATGGGTCTTCCACAGTTGGTTAATCCTTTCTGGAAATGCTCTCACAGACACCCCAGAGGCACTTATTAGTCATGTAGTCTTCTCTCAGTACAATCAACTTGACAGTCAAAATTAATCATCACAAGGTGTGTGGCTTCAAGCACCAGTGACTAATTGAATCAGGCATTTGTCTTTAACAGTATACTATAATAGTAGTTCTTATCATGCCAACAAGACTTCCCTGACCCACTTGAAGCAGGGGGATAACCTCTGAGATCACCTGATGTCCTATACTCAGGCTCTGGTCTGTTACAGATTGTGTATGAATTGTCTCCTAAAGAGTCACAGGCTGAAAGCTTGGTCTCCAGATGATAGATCATGAAAACCAACTCCATCAATGGATTGATACACTGATGAGTTCATTGTGAATGGAGGATGTGGGGTCTGGTTAGAGGAAGTGGGTCATCCTATACCCTCCCCAGCTATTCCTCCTGGGGTGGCCATAAGGCAGCTTACTTTTCAGGGACGTTTCCTACCCGTTTGTCTCCAATGGGCTGCCAGTCTCTGTACTGACTTCACTGGATTTTGTGACCAATGCCTGCTGTGAGGAACAGGACTCAGCATCTTTGGGTATTCACCTGGGACTGAGGTCAGTCCTTCCTCCTCACTGATACTTCTGAAACCACACAGCTGGCCTCTCCCAGTTCCCTACCTTCGACTGGGAACTGCCCCCTTCAGCTCCGCCCAGACCAATTCAGCTGTCCCTCACCTCCAGGAGCAGTGTGCTGTGTGTTTTAGGCTTACACTGATCTCTATCCTCACCCAGATACAGGATCCGTTAGTTACCCCTGAGAACTCTGTGGCACTGAGAGGACAATGTCCCTGGACATCAATGCCAGGGCTGCGCCTGTGAATACGCTGTACAAAGGGACTTGGGAGGCCCCTCTTCTGGCAATGAGTAACAGAAAACACTTTGCTTTCAGCTCAGTTTATATTGTTTATGTTTCCACTGCAACTCTGCTGCCCTTTGTTAGAAATAATTTCAATAGGAAATCTTTCCACCACTCCCTCCCTTTTGAGACACCAGCTTCTGGGCAGCACGCTGCACTGCTACTCCTGATTTCTCCTGAGGACATATGTTCAGATGGAGAATGTCCCCTGGCCTGTTTATGGGGAGATCAGATGTAGGGACCCTCCCTACATTATCCTTGTTTTTGTTTGTTTGTTTTTTCTCAGACCTTCATAGCACAGCTACCTCACAAATACACTAAGGAAGAAGGGCCTCAGGACCCTCGTGGAGAGGCTCCTTCACTTCACTTCAAGGCTTGGCCTGAGGTCTGGACTGCTTCAGGCCAGCTCTTTCCAGTGTGTGCAACAAAGTCCTTCCATTTTCTCAATGCTCCCCGAGGAACTGCTCACTGTCTGAGCAGCTGTGTGTGGACTGGCTCAGTTCAAGCTCAGAGCAGGACAGTGGCAAACCAAGCAGAAGACCTGTCTGGTGACACGAGGACTTAAACAATTAATTTGTTACAGTTTGGATCTCACAAGTTCCCCAGAAGCCATGTGTTGAAGATTTGGTCCCCATCTGATAGTATTGGAACTTTTAAGCAGCAGGACCTGGTGGGTGGAAGGTCACTGGGGACGACATGCTCTTGAAGGGGATGTTGCGGTTCCAGCCCTTTCTTGTCCCCTGCTCCCTAGCTGCCATGAGTTAAGCAGCTGTGCTCTTTCATGTGCTCCCTGTTCTTCCTCTTCACAGGCCCCCACACAACAGAGCCAACGAAGCATGGACCAAGACTTCGAAATTATGAACCAAAATATACTCGTCCTCTTTCATATTTACTTTTCTTAAGTATTTTTTCAGAGCAGTATAAAAATGGTCCATACAGGGTAGAAATGTTACAGCACAGAGAAGGGATGCCCATGTCATCCTAGACACTTTCTCCTTGACTTTTGGAGATTTCCTATGTTGTAATTATTCATCAACTCAGGATTATTATGTTTCTAACAACCTTGTGTGAGACATTGGAAAGATTCTTAGGAGCCAAAGAAAGACACGCTGTCTTAGGGTTTTGTTGCTGTGAATAGACACCATGGCCACAGCAGCTCTTATAAAGGAAAGCATTCAACTGGGGCTGGCTTACAGTTCAGAGGTTTAGTCCTTTGTCACTATGGCAGGAAGCATGGCGGCATGCAGGCAGACATGGTGCTGGAGAGGAGCTGAGAGTTCTTCATCTGGATCTGCAGGCAGCAGGGAGAGAGAGTGACACTGGACCTGGCTTGAGCTTCTGAAACACCTTAAAACCTGCCCCTGTGACACACTTCCTGGAACAATGTCACACCTACTTCCAACAAGACGATACCTCCAATAATGCCATGCCCTATGAGTCTATGGGGGCCATTTTCATTCAAACCAACACACACACACACACACACACACACACACACACACACACGCATATATATCTATGAGAGAGAGAGAGAGAGAGAGAGACCCGCATGTTCAACATAAACAATTTCTCTAAAATGCTCAGTATTTTTTGGAATGAATATCTTTCTAAAATAATGTTCTATTCATTCTGAGTAGATATCTGGGTTTTCTGTTTCCTTCTGGTTTATTAGCTCTCTTAGTTTGAGGAAGACTTGTCTCTGAATTAAGGCTCATTTGTAGGACTGTGGAGACAGCACAGCTGTGATAGAATCAAGGACAATGCACCATCCTGCCCAAGGTTACCACAAATGTTTACAGCACCAAATGCTGATGTCCATTTGCTCTCATGGGACCTGTGTTTGATTTCCTTGAGTGCTTTATCTCAGGTTCTGTCCAGAAATAAAGATCCTATGTCCTCCCTCCTGGCTCCCAATCAATACCCTGTACTTGGGTGTGAAAGACGGGCAGGTCAGCTGGGGACACATGCACACTCACATAGGTCTGGAGGGGACACAGACACACTCACATAGATCTGGAGGGGACACAGACACACCCACATAGGTCTAGAGGAGACACAGACACACCCACATAGGTCTGGAGGGGACACAGACACACCCACATAGGTCTGGAGGGGATACAGACACACCCACATAGGTCTGGAGGGGACACAGACACACTCACATAGGTCTGGAGGGGACACAGACACACTCACATAGGTCTGGAGGGGACACAGACACACCCACATAGGTCTGGAGGGGATACAGACACACCCACATAGGTCTGGAGGGGACACAGACACACTCACATAGGTCTGGAGGGGACACAGACACACTCACGTAGGTCTGGAGGGGACACAGACACACTCACGTAGGTCTGGAGGGGACACAGACACACTCACATAGGTCTGGACAGGGACACAGACACACTCACATAGGTCTGGAGGGGACACAGACACACTCACATAGGTCTGGACAGGGACACAGACACACTCACATAGGTCTGGAGGGGACACAGACACACCCACATAGGTCTGGACAGGGACACAGACACACTCACATAGGTCTGGACAGGGACACAAACACACCCACATAGGTCTGGAGGGGACACAGACACACCCACATAGGTCTGGAGGGGACACAGACACACCCACATAGGTCTGGAGGGGACACAGACACACCCACATAGGTCTGGAGGGGACACAGACACACCCACGTAGGTCTGGAGGGAACACAGACACACTCACGTAGGTCTGGAGGGGACACAGACACACTCACATAGGTCTGGAGGGGACACAGACACACTCACACAGGTCTGGAGGGGACACAGACACACTCACATAGGTCTGGACAGGGACAGAGACACACTCACATAGGTCTGGAGGGGACACAGACACACTCACATAGGTCTGGAGGGGACACGGACACACTCACATAGGTCTGGAGGGGACACAGACACACTCACATAGGTCTGGAGGGGACACAGACACACCCACATAGGTCTGGAGGGGACACAGACACACTCACATAGGTCTGGAGGGGACACAGACACACTCACATAGGTCTGGAGGGGACACAGACACACTCACATAGGTCTGGAGGGGACACAGACACACTCACATAGGTCTGGAGGGGACACAGACACACTCACATAGGTCTGGAGGGGACACAGACACACTCACATAGGTCTGGACAGGGACAGAGACACACTCACATAGGTCTGGAGGGGACACAGACACACTCACATAGGTCTGGAGGGGACACGGACACACTCACATAGGTCTGGAGGGGACACAGACACACTCACATAGGTCTGGAGGGGACACAGACACACCCACATAGGTCTGGAGGGGACACAGACACACTCACATAGGTCTGGAGGGGACACAGACACACTCACATAGGTCTGGAGGGGACACAGACACACTCACATAGGTCTGGAGGGGACACAGACACACTCACATAGGTCTGGAGGGGACACAGACACACTCACATAGGTCTGGAGGGGACACGGACACACTCACATAGGTCTGGAGGGGACACAGACACACTCACATAGGTCTGGAGGGGACACAGACACACCCACATAGGTCTGGAGGGGACACAGACACACTCACATAGGTCTGGAGGGGACACAGACACACTCACATAGGTCTGGAGGGGACACATGCACAGCCTAGAGCAGACAAAGCAGCAAAAATCACCACTGTGGAGATCGTGACTGATGTGGGTCATGTGCTCCCTCCTTAGCCCGAGAACACTCTGAGGGTACACTTTGCTGTATGCTCTAGTCTGAATTGTATCCCCTAAACTCCTGTGCTGGAATCCTCAACCCCAAGGTGATGATATTTGGAGGCGGAACTTTGGGAGGTGATGGATTCATGAGGAGGGCCCCAGGATGAGGTGAGAGTCCCCACAAAAGGACACTCAAGAGAGCTTGTATTGTTCCTACCACAGGTGGACACAGAGAGAAGGTGCCAACTATAAATCACAGAGGTGCTCTCCCCAGAACCCAACCATAGATGTCCTTGTCTGTTGCTCAAGTGCTTTGTTATGCTGGTGAGGCTGGGACTGTAAAAATCTGGGTCACCCCACCTCCCTGGAAGAAGTACAAGACCCCGAGAGACATTGGGAAGGTCGTATGTACGTGTGTGCTGTGCTCTCTGCCCTCTCCCTGTGCCGAGCTTCGTCTCTCCTTTAGGAAACACAGTTTGGATTTATATCTGCCCTGTGTGGGCACTGGCTGCTTCATGTGGCTTCCTCAGCCCCCATAAGGTGGGCAGTGCTGCAGAGGGAACCAGGAGTCAACTCTGGACGCTAATAGCACGAGAGTCACTGCTACCATGGGAAAGGACAATGACAAGGCCAGGAAGGGGCATTTCCTTTGGCCCCATCTGGCAATCAGGCCTGGCCGTGCAGCACAAAGTCTGAGGGTCCTGGGGTGTTTGTCTTGGCAGGCATTTTTATGGCCATTGCTGTTATTCATGGCCATGGTTATTCTTTCCTGAAGCCTGCTGCTGCCTCATGATGCCACGGCACCATTATGATCTACAGCCATGACAATGGCACTCTAGGTGGAGGGGAAATCTCATTTCCTGGCTAGAGGACCATCCCTGGGGGAACGCTGGCCACCTCACCATGGCCTTTGGAAAAGACTTTGCTAATCACGGCGGGGACAGTCCTGCTGGAGCGTGGCCTTGCATGAGCGCTGCAGACCTCAGGAACAACTGAATTCAGATGCACTGGGTACGGCGTGGTCACCTCCTAGTGCAGTGACAATGAAAGTCCATGTCTTGTTTCTGAACACCGGAAACAACGCCGTGGAGTCAACGTCCTCCCCATTTCCTGAGACCTGATGGACACAAACATAAGCTTATCCTTCAAACGTCCTGAGCTGGCACGGACCTCTCAGGAGAAATCCTTTGGAAGTTTTTTTTTTTTTTTTTTTTCTCTGAACTTGTGAAGTGCTGGAAACGCCAAGGACAGGAGGAATGGTCCCTTTCTCCAAAGTCAGCTGGGATGAAAATATCCAAGCTGCTAACATATCCCGAAACAGCTTCATTGCTGCTTTGCTCCGACCCGCGTCTGGGTGTTCATTAGTAGCAGTAGAACCACGCTGACTTCAAAGCTGCTGAGCTGAGTCTACCTCCAGCGAAGGAGGCACATGACTCTACACAGGTCATTTTACCTGGACGAGAGATGTCTCCTTCTCTATTCTGCAGCCTCCAAGCCAGGACCAGCCGCTCTGGGTGAACTAAGGAGACAAATTTACCAAGCATGGTGGCTATGAGAGCTTGTTATTTGAGAAGGAAGGACAGAATGTGAGAATATCCAGCTGGCCGGGCTGGGCTAGTCTTAGACAATCACTAACCCAGCCAATAATCATATACCTCCCCAAGACTTGACTTACAGGCATTGGGATGGAGTGCACCCCTGTGTGAAAGCCTTGTGTACAGGTCCATCACTTGTTGGCTTTTACCATCATGACAACGCTTTCTACCCTCAATCAGTCCTGGCCCTGGGACAAGACAGTCCATAAATGTGGGACTTCAGCCGCAAATAGCAGTGGGTATTTGTTGTCTTGTATTTCATTCACATCTTTTCTGGAGCCCAGAGAAACCAGCACTTTGCCTGTAACTTTGCTCAAAGCAGGGCTCCAGATGTATCCAGAGGAGAGCAGGGCCAAAGATAAAGTACCCCCATTTGGCTTCTAAGAGAACCCCAGAAATCCTATAGAAATAAGGTATCTGCATCTAGCTCAAGCAAGGCCCCCAAGGTTAGGAGAGGAGAACGTAGAACCACACAGAACAGAGGTTTGGACAGGGAGACTGAGCCCAGCTGGAGGTGGACACCTACGTTTCTCAGGGGGAAAGACAGGAATTCACATTGCTAAGACCGGCCTTTCCTCACCCAAACTCGAAGATGTGTCTTATTTGTTAGAATTCCCTGCCACTGGTACCATCACTGCTCTGAAAACTATCTGCCCGGAAGTTCTCTCATCTCTGTCAGCCTTGATGGTGGCTATCCTGGTGGATTGATTCTTCTTGAGCATCAATGAGACCATATCTGCAGCTGTCCACCTGGATGCTGAGTATGTCCCTGGTCCATATGAGCTTTTGTAATGAGTGTGAACAGGAAGCTTGAATTCAGTAAACTTGTCTCTTCCAAGAACTGTTGCTGGAGGGCTTCTCTCCAGGTTCCCCAAGCCCCGCAGTCCCACAATCCACTTATAAAATAATCACTCAGACGCTTATATCACTTATAAACTGTATGGCCGTGGCAGGCTTCTTGCTAACTGTTCTTTTATCTTAAATTAACCCATTTTTATAAATCTATACCTTGCCACGTGGCTGGTGGCTTACCGGCGTCTTCACATGCTGCTTATCCTGGTGGTGGCTGCAGTGTCTCTCCCCTCAGCCTTCCGCTTCCCAGAATTCTCCTCTCTCCTTGTCCCACCTACTTCCTGCCTGGCCACCTACTTCCTGCCTGGTCACTGGCCATCAGTGTTTTATTTATATAGAACGATATCCACAGCAAAGAACCCCCACTCGCTCTATCCAAATACGTCTCAGTCAGCCCCCCACAGTGAGCATCGTCGCTCTGTGATTGGGCAGATGGGGAGGCCTAGCTTGAGTCACTGCACATCTGGACAATTGACCTTGTACAAGGGGGAAAACTGGGGTTGGAGTAAATTGGCTTTCCTAAGCCCCGCCAAAATCATGTGGCTGGTCTCACTGAGGGTATGGTTGCCCATCTTGGCACACAGGGGGATGGCAAGACTGGGCCCTACCATCTCCTGTGAGGTCTGAATGGGGTTGCCTCGCCGACCAGATGAGGCTTCTCCTAGGCTGCCTTCTCAAAGAATAAGACTGGATAATATACAGAGAAGTCTACGCTTGTGGAGAGCTGATGCAGTGACCGAGTTTGTGCCTTGTAGGGCTGTGAGTGGTGAGGGTAGTTCCCAGGTCCAGCCTGCGACTGAGGAGAAACGGGAGGCGAGGGCGTTTCTGTGGTTAGCGGTGGCTGTCCTCACCAATGCTTCGAGTGTTGGCAGTCAAGGCCGCTGAAGGCACAGTTAGGTGCCTTATATAGATTCAGAGACTCAAAAGCACGGGCAAGATCAAGAACAGCAAAAGCAGCCCGGTGGGAGGACAGCTGGTAGGGCTGACGAACAGTACAGAGCTCAGACAGTCCTGAGGCGTGCCTCCTGGGACACAGACTTTCCTCCGGAATGAGTCTGTATTGACCGCTTTCCTATTGGCAAAGGGGAGATACCTGTCCAAAGCGACTTAAGCGAGGGTTTATTCTGGCCCAGAGTTCAAGTGTGCAGTCTGTCACGTGAGGAAGGCACGGCAGCGGAGTGTGAGGCAGCTGGCCACATCCCACCACGGGCTGGAAGCGGAGAGGGATGCTGGCACTCAGCCTCGCTTCTCCACCCACACTCAGTGTGCGTCTTCCCACCTCAACTGAACCAATCTAGAAACTTCCTTCTAGACACGCTCAAAGGAAAAACTTCACCACGGCAAGAGGACACGTCTCTTCCTGGGAATGAATGTCTTAGGCCCCTTGTTCTGCACGGTTTCACCAGCTCCGGCTGAGATGACAGATAAGCAAGCCACGGTCCCCAGCTCTTGTCGGTACCAGGATGTCACCAGGTCTCAAAGAGTCCAGCAGTGTGTGACCTGGAGGACACCCCTGGGAGCTCCATGTCCTGTGTCTTTTGGCCTTCCCTTGGCTGGCTGCAGGGAAGCCTTTGTTTTGGCTTAGTGGGATCAAGTACTATTTTAACTATATTCTAGTGAAGAAGCAGTCAGTGGAGGTTCAGGGACTCTACTATTTTGAGATTAGATGGTTAGATCTAGTATGTTCTAAAGTCTGACGAATGGAACGGCATTGCCCTCTGCTTGCCTTGAAGGATGCATCATAAACGTGGCACTAGACGTTAAGTAAGGACAGCTGGAAGGCCAGCTCTACTCTGGACAGTACTTTAGTGGAGACGCAGTGCTGGCTGCTCCTGTGCACAGCAAGCCTCCTCTCATATGCAGCATGGATCTTAAAGAGTCTTATTAATAAAATCAAACCTGAGGCCAGGTATTGGGGTGAATGCTGGAAGATCAGAGAAGCAGAACAAGCCACAGCTACCTCACCTCGCCAGTTCCTCAGCTGATCCTGTTTCCTCAGACTGGAAGCCTCTGAGTCCTCATCCAGAATGAATCTCAGCTGAACTGTGCTGCTCGAAAGCCTGAAAGCTTAACCAGCCAAATGCTTCTAGTTTCTGATCTCCATGCCTTATATACCTTTCTGCTTTCTGCCATCACTCCCTGGGATTAAAGGCATGTGTCACCATGCCTGGCTGTTTCCAATGTGGCCTTGAACTCACAGAGATCCAGAGGGATTTCTACCTCTGGAATGCTAGGATTAAAGGTGTGAGTGCCACCATTTTCTAGCCTTTGTATCTAGTGACTGTTCTGTCTCTGACCCCAGATAAGTCTATTAGGGTGCACAATATTTTGGGGAACACAATACCACCACATTTCCCCTTATTTTGCCTAAAATTTAAAAAAGCTTATAACTAATGCAAGAAAAACTATCCAATAAGTATATACAATATATATATTGACAATATATATAGTCAAAAATTACATTAACAATTTCTAGTCCATTAACATTTGACAGATTCAGACAAAAAACTCCATTAATATATAACAATGTCCAGTCCAGTAACATTTGATAAACTCAAAAAAATCTCATTACTTATCCTATTTAAAACAAGTAGTTCCTTTTTAAAAGTAGATTCCATAATCTCCCTTTTTATCTTATCATACCCATATTCTCTCTCTTTTTCTTTTCATAATAGATTCAATAATCTACCTTTTGTCATTTTTATATCTTCCCCTTTTCTTTTTAGTATAGATTCAATTATTTACCCATTTATCTTATTATTTATCTTTTTTCTCAGAGTAGATCTACCTCAAATCTATATTCTCTTTTTCCTTTTCTTTTTTCTTTTTTTAAACAAAAACTCTAAATCTAATCTCCTTGTTCAGCTTTTTTCCTAGCCATTAACAATTAACAACTTGTAACCAATGACAATTATCCATAAGTCATTGAATGACCAAAAAACTACCCACCCTACCTCTTGGGAATGTGGGCGTAGTTTTCTTAAAATTACTTCCTGCTTTCTGGGGGTGAAGACATCTTTAGGGAATCCTGAAAAGAAAATTTTTGGGTTAATTGTCAAGTCCTGTATCATTAGTCCAGTCTCTGCATAATGAGAAAGTTCAGGGCTTGTTTCAAGTCCTTGCTCGAGTAGTCTGTCAGGCTGGATCATCTCAGCTAGTCCTCTCAAAACTGTCCTGAGTAGTTTGTAGTCCAAAGTCAATCTTTCCTTGGTGTTAATCAGCTTAATGGCTTTATCACAGTCCATGTGGAATCGTCATTGTGGGCTCCTGTCATCTTTTTGAAGATTTCAAAGTCGCTGTTAGGCATGGTCATGGTTCCCTGAAGACTTTTTTTTTTTTTTTTTTTTTTTTTTTTTGTGCCTCCTCTGTGGTTTGGAGCAATCACAGTCTGATAAATGTCTGTCTCTTGGAACCATGAGCATTCTTTCCTAGAAGAGAAAAATCTTCACAGC
Source organism: Peromyscus maniculatus bairdii (assembly GCF_049852395.1). Classification (NCBI taxonomy): domain Eukaryota; kingdom Metazoa; phylum Chordata; class Mammalia; order Rodentia; family Cricetidae; genus Peromyscus; species Peromyscus maniculatus. Next base: position 66,198,421 of record NC_134867.1, read on the forward strand.
AATTTCTCCCCACCATTTGTCTTGCCAAACATTTCCAAACTGACCTTTGCCGATGCTTTCTTGTAACACGATGGTCCTGTCAATTCTTCTCTGAACAAGCAGCAATAAACTCTTCGTCCCAGATAGCAGCATCACAGCAGTCACCAACATGAGAAGGAACCAGCAACTTGGAGCAGCAGCCACTGCCTTCCCACTACTGTTTGTGGCTCGGTCCCGGCCGAAGCTTCTCCTTAGCAAACCTCCTAGGTCGGCCTCAAACTCGGGATCTTCCTGCCTCTCCCTCCTTCATTCAGCAAATCCTACCAGCATGCTCGACCACAACAGGCTGAGGGTAGCTCATGTCTAAGCAGGGGCCCACAAGGCCACAGGCAAGCAGCTTTTTCATGAATTCATACCATGAACATTGGGCGCCAGATGTAGCACGAATCTTAAAGAGTCTTATAGTTTGTTCATCCAGCATCATCATGTCATTGTCACTGGGACTCCCTGACCCTGGGTTCTACAGAACCCTGAGGCCTATGCTGAAGGCCTAATCTACATGCCCTGTCTGTGCCAGTGGGGGACATCCATGTTGCTGAGGACCAGGGGACTCTGAGGCCCCAGAATGAGGACCCACTGGCGCTGGGGATGCTACCAGGAGGCTCACTATCATACAGGCTTTGCCACTGATATTTGGGCCTAAAGGTCCCCTCTTGACAATCCTGGGAAAGACTCGGGAGGGTTATCAGTGGGGAGATCGAGGAGTCTCAGGGGATAGAGCAGCTGAAGTTGTGACTGAGAAGGTCCAGCATATCTTTGTCAGTAAAGCCAGAGGCATTAGGAGGGACCACCCGAGAGTGTCCACAAAGCATATCAGAAGCATAAAGAGCTCACAGTGGGCTAAGACGCTTAGCATCAGAGGTCGACTGTTGCTCATAGGCCTTGTGCTGTGTTTGGCCGACATTCAAGAGCCCTGGGAAGCCACGTACAGATATCCAGTTTGAGGGTCCCCAGATGGAGTGAATAAATAGAAGCATGTGCAAAGGGAAACAGAGGCAGTCTTGGCAGCAGGTAATACTTGTCCTGGGCTCTGTGAATCCGATGTGGCCAGAGTAACTTGCTCCTCCGCCAAGCCATGTGTCCTGTGAGACCAAGAGGACAGTCAGGGCACATGACACAGAATATCACAGCAGCTCACTCTTTCCTAGGTCTGTAGGTTGAGGCTAGGGGATTTAGGAGAGGGCCTGGCCAAGTCCCCCTTTGCCAGGAAAGCTGTTTGGCCATGGCTGTACCATGTTGGCCCAATGACCAAAGTCCTCTTTGGTTTGTGTGTCTGTGTATGTCTGCAGACACAATCATTTTCTCACAAAAATACTAGCTATTGTATTCGGGGATGCCCTCTTTGTAACTGATAGCATCGGTAGTGACCTTGTCTCCAAGCAAGGCCATTGGGGTTTCACTCTACCAAAGCCCTAACACAGGTACGAAGTTGGTGAATTGCAGACCCCAGCTGGTACCCAGGTGTCCACAAGGTCCCCAACAGCTGCACTGAAGACCCCCAGGTCCGCTAGGACCACAGCTGCTCTAGTCTCACCTCCCTCCTGGGACCCAATTGCTGTATTCTGCAGGTCTCAACCCTGCTCTGTCTCTGTGGAGAGGTGAACCTTCCCGGCTCCTGGAAGTCTGCACAGGACCCCATAGATGCCTTTTCCAGGCTCGCCACCGATTTGTTTTCTCAGAGGAAGCTGGTAGCCGTATGGGCCTGACCCTGCAGCCCCCGCTCCTGTAAAGTGATCCCAGCATTGCAGGAAGTCAGCAAATCACAGCCTGTGATGACAAGAGGGGCCTCATAAGATCAGCACCCTGCTTGATGGGGGAACTGGGGCCCCCGTCTGCCAGCATGAGGTGATTTACGGCCTCAATGGCCACCATGGGCCGGGGGCATGACTGTTGGCTGTCCTGTGAAGAGCGGGAGGGCAGTGGAGAGAAAGTCAGGCCTTTTCTGCTCTGTTCTGCGGGAAAGGTCTGGCTGAGGGACAAGCAAACCCCAACACAGACAGGTTCTCATCCCACAGCTCCTGGGTTTCCAGAGCACCTAACCCTTTATCAACTCTGAAGCCAGAAGGGAAGTGGGACCATTGGCATGAAAGTATTGTGGAGACCCTTCCCAGCAACAGATAAGAGGGGATTCGGGATTGGGAGACTGAGGAGCGTCCAAAGGTAAGGTGAAAAGCCATATTTGTCACAGATTTTCTTTTTACCCCTTCCAAAGAAAATGAAAATGCTTTATAAACAATAAAACAATAAACAAATATGGTATAATAAAAAATAAAAATAGCATTAAGAAAACAACCACATTCACAAAAGCATCAACAAGAAGAAAACATATAGAAGACAATTTTAACAAAAGAAATATATATATTCAGAAAGTTAGAGTATTCCTAACAAAATGAAAGCCAATCTACAGAAAGGGATTCCATCTACATGATCTGAGACATGGTCGTTAAGACAGAAGTTCATCAAATTGAGCTGCAATTCCCATGAAAACACCAACAACACTTTTATAGAAATTGATTGATAAGGTATGGTAATTTGAGTGTAATTGACCCCCATAATCTCATAGGGAGTATCACAATTAGGAGGTATGGTTTTGTTGGAGTGGGTATGGCCTTGTTGGAGGAAGTGTGTCACTGTGGAGGCAGGCTGTGAGGATTCCTACGCTCAGGATACCCCCCAGTGTCCCAGTCGATTTCCTGTTGCCTGCAAGATGTAGAACTCTCGGCTACTGTGGGATGTTCTGTATGTTAAATGTGTTGCTCTGATTGGTTAACAAATAAAACACTGATTGGTCAGTAGCCAGGCAGGAAGTATAGAAGGGACAAGGAGAGAGGAGAATTCTGGGAAGTGGAAGGCTGAGGCAGAGAGACACTGCCAGCTGCTGCCATGACAAGCAAGATGAAAGGTACCGGTAAGCCACGAGCCATGTGGCAAGGTATAGATTTATAGAAACGGGTTAATTTAAGATAGAAGAACTAGATAGCAAGAAGCCTGACATGGCCATACAGTTTGAAGCAATATAAGTCTCTGCATGTTTAGTTGGTTGGGTCTGAGCCGCTGCGGGACTGGTGGGTGAGAGAGATTTGTCCAGACGGTGGCCCAGGCAGGAAAACTCTAGCTACACTCAGCTATTCTTCCAACACCACATTTGCCTACACATTGCCGTGCCCCCTGCCGTGATGATAATGGACTGGACCTCTGAAACTGTGAGTCCCAATTAAATGTTTTACTTTATAAGAGTTGCTGTGGTCATGGTGTCTCTTCACAGCAATAGAAACCCTAACTAAGACATAAGGCAATCTTAAAATTGTGTGGAAATGAAAACAACCTAGTCCCTAAACAAATCTTTAAAAGGATACAGTGAGAGGATACACCACCTGAGGTCAAAACTCACTGTAAAGCAACTGTAATGAAGACACTGATATTGCTGAGAAGATGGACAGACAGACAGGCACGAACGCCAACATTCTTATCAATTGATTTCAGGTGGTGATACCCATGCAATTAAACAGAGAATGATAAAATGATAAAAATGAGAGCGGAAATCAATTAGATCAAAAAGGGAAACCAGTAAAGTCAACACAAGGAACAAAACGGCAGTATCACCTAATCAGTCAGGGATAACTGGGTTCACATAAGGAAAAAACATACTAAGACTCTTACCTTACATCACACATAAAGACCGGCTGTTCGGAGTCGAAGGGTCAAACGTCAGAGCCAAAGCACAAAACATCTAGAAGAATAATTTGTGACCTTGGATTAGGTAAAAAAACAATTTTTTAAAGTAAATTATATAAATTACATAATTTAACTTACTTTTTAAAAAAATTTTAACGAAGCACGGTTTACCAATATTTTGTTTCAGGAATTACCTGTAGTTCTTTGTGTGGCTGGGGCCTCCTGGTTTTCCTGCACCACATTAGCGTGTCTATTATTGTCCTTGTTCAGCTCATGTTTAAACAGTCCTATTGTGGAGAGTGTGGCTTGTACTGTTCCTAGGAGACTCAGTCTCAGAGCAGACTCCCTGGTCCCTGACCCTTACAATGGTCCCACCCCCTCTTCAGCAATGATCTCCGAGCTAAGATAGACCCATCTGTTGGGCCTGGGCCCCACAGCTCTGCATTTTGACTGTTCGTGGTTTTCTGTAATGGTCTCCCGCTGTCCAAAGAGAAATGTACTTGATGAGTGAGACTGCATTTCTCTGTGGGTAGAAAGACAAATATTTAGAATAGAGTTGGAGATTATGCTGGTTTAGCCAAGTAGGGGTTGTAAGTTCTCCAAGATTCGTGACTTCACTAGTCCTGGGTAGTGAAGTTGGCTAGGTTTCTAGTACTAGGCTTGGTTTCCTCTTGTTGAGCATGTCTTAAGTCCAATTAAAGAGTTGTTGGTTGCCAACAAGGTATGCTGGCCACTTCTGAACCTTTAGGGTTATTGTGCCAGGATGGTCATTGTTGTAGTCCATAGGCATCGGAGCTGGGTGGGAATGTTGGTTGCCTCCCTCCTTTGGAAGCTTGCATGATTCCTTCTGGTATGATAGCCAGTCCTCAGGGAGGAAGCTTTCAGGTCAGTTCGAGCTCAGAAGTCTCTGGGCCCTGTATTTGAAGTATGTGGTGTTTTCAGCAACAGGGACTTAATTTCTACATCTGAGGGGCAACCAAGGGCAATAGCAATAGCCTGTGATGATTTCAGAGTCTCTTGGAGTCAAAAGAGGGCTTCTCATGGCTGGCATTGGGGTTTTTGTTGTGTGGTCTTTGACTTCTGTATTTATCTTACTCTCCCTCCCTAATTGGAGCCCACTTTCCCCATTCCCCCATCAGTTGACTTGCATCCTGCTATTCTCCACTCTGCTGCACACACACACACACACACACACACACACACACACACACACACACCACGACAATGGTGCCTTTTTACTGTCCCACGTTTTTTACAGTTACCCCAGGATGTGTCCTTACTGAAGATTTGGAGCTAGGAGCCTCAGATGAGAGGAAACATGAGACATTTCTCTCTTTGGTGTGGGTTACCTCATTCAGTATGATCTTTTCCAGTTCTGTCCACCCACCTTCTAATTTCGTTTCATTTTCCTTCCAGCTGAATAGTATTCCACATTGTCGATGGACCACATTTTCCTTTTCCGCCTGTCAGCTGAAGGACGTTCAGGTTGTTCCATTTCGTAGCTATTGTGAATAGAGCAGCACACGGCTAAGCAAATATCTGTGGAGTGGGATGTCAAGTCCTTTGGGCATATCCCAAGGAGTAGTATAGCTGGGTCACGCAGCAGATTTATTTTCGCTTCTTGAGAATTCACCACACTGATTTCCATAGTGGCGGAACCAGTTCACAATCCTGCCCTCTGTGAGCCAGAGTTCCCTTTCCCCACACCCCTTCCAGCATTTGTTGTTGGTTACTATGTTGATCTTTGCTGTTCTGACTGGGACAAGATAAAATCTAAATGTTGTTTTGATTTGCATTTCCCTGACTGTTAGGGAGAGTGAACATTTTCTGAGATCTTTCTTAGCCATTATTTTTTCTTTTTCTGAGAACCCTCTATTCACATGCCAGCACTTTTTTGAATGGGTCATTAAAACAAACAAACAAACAAACACAAACTCTCTTTTAAAATGTATTCTGGATATCAGATAGCAATCCCCTGTCAGACGCATAGCTGGCAAAGATCCTCTCCCGTTCTGCAGGCTTTATCTTCTCTTGATTGATTGCTTCCTCAGCTGTGCAGAAGGTTTTCAGTTTTTGGGAGTCCCACTTCGTCCATTGTTGGCCTTAATTCTTGGCCAATGGAGCCCTGTTCAGAAGGCTCTGTATTATGTAAGGCTCTTCTTTCTGTATGATGTTTTCTTTTGCGCTCCAAGGGTTCACATTCAGGTCTTTGATCCATTTGAGGTTAGTTTTTGTGCAATTCCATCTTTCTGTATGTGGAGATCCAGTTTTCCCAGCAACATTTGTAGACAACAATTTTTTTCTCCAGCATATGGTTTTGGAATTTTTGTTAAATATGAAATGGCTGAAGTTCCATGTACTCATGTTTGGGTCTTCAGTTTTGTTTCATCGGTCCATAGGTCTGGTTTGTTGTTGTTGTTTGTCCATTCAGCCAGTTCCGTGTGGCTTCCGTTCTTACGGTTCTATAATACATTCTGAAGTCTGGAATGGGAATCATCCCTTCCAGCATTGTTCTTTTTCCTGGGGATTGTTTTAGCTATCTGGGATCTTTTACGGTTGCATATGAATTTTAAAATTACTTTTTTTTTCTATTCCTATGAAGAATGAGATGAAGATTTTGATTGGGATTTTATCAAATCTGTAAACAGCTTTTGGGAAAAATGGTCATTTTCACAATACTAATTCTACCAATCCATGAGCATGGGTGCCTTTCCATGTTTTAGTGCCTCTATCTCTTTCTTCAGAGATTTAATATGTTCATTGTAAAGGTGGTCACCTCCTTGGTTAGGTTTATTCCTAGATTTTTTTTTTTTGAGGCTGTTGTAAATGTGAATGTGTCCATGATCTTACTCTGCATGTTTGTTGTGTTGGTGGTGTAGGGAGCTGTTGATTCTGTATTCTGCTATACTGCTAAATTTGTTTATCATTTCTAGAAAAATTCTGGTGGAATTTTGGGGCTCTCTAGCATCATGTCATCTGCAAATAGGGAAGCTTCACCTTCTTCCTTATCTGCATTCCTTTAATTTTCTTCTCTTGCCTCACTGCTCACGCTGGTGCCGACAGTGGACAGCCCTGTCTTGTGCCCGACTTCAGTGGGGTCAATCGCTTCAGCTTTCCCTCCACTTAGAATGCCATTGGCCAAGGGTTTCTTGTACTTAGCTTTTATTATGTTGAGATACGCTCCCTCTAATCCCATTCTCTAGGACTTTGCCATGAAGGCTAGTTGATGTTTGTCAAAGGCTTCTTCTGAATGTATTGAGGTGACCATGTGATTGCTGCCTAAGTCCGTTTTTGTGGTTTATTTCATTTATTGAGTTGCACGTGTTAAACCATCCCTGCATTTCAGAGACAGAGACAACTTGGTTATGGTGAGTCATCTTTTTTTATGTATTCTGTATATCTGTATTCTGTTTGGAAGTATTTCAGTGAGCGTTTTTGAAGCTATGTTCATCAGGGATATTTCTTTCTCTTCTTCTTTTCCTCCTCCTCCCCCTCCTCCTCCTCTGTAGCTTGAATTTCTAAATGATATTATAATAATTAACCCAGCACCTAATATTGGGATAAATGCTGAAAGATCAGAGAGACAAAGGAACAAGCCACAGCCACCACCTCTTACCTCACCAACTCCTCAGCCTGAAAAGGCCTCAGCCGATAGGCCTCTAGCCGAAAGGGGTTCTTCAGCCCAAAAGGCTTCTAGTTCCTGTCTCCTCACATCTTATATACCTTTCTCCGCCCAGCCATTAAAGGTGTGTGTGATTCCCAAGCACTGGGATTAAAGGTGTGTGCCACCACTGTCTGGCTCTGTTTCTCTCCTAAACTGAGTCAATCTCAAGGTAGTCCAAGGTGGCTTTGAACTCACAGAGATCCAGATGTATCTCTGCCTCCTGAGTGATAGGATTAAAGGTGTGTGTCACCACTGCCTGGCATCTATGTTTAATCTAGTGGCTTGTCTCTGATCATCAGGCAAATTTTATTAGGGTACACAATATATCACCACATTTCCCCTTTTGTCTAAAATAATAAAAAAAAGTTATAACTAATATAAGAAAAACTATATACAATAAGTATATATATAGTCAAGAATTACATTAACAATGTCTACTCCATAAACATTTAACAAATTCAGAGAAAATGCTCCATTATTTATCCTACTTTGGTGAGTCCAAAATGTACCTAATTCACTTTCTATCCTAACTTCTATTACCAACTCAAAACTATCTTTTGGTGTCTTTGAAACTTATACACTTTACACCTCTTTGGTGAGTTTCTTTTCTGAATTTGTTCACAAGGAAAATTATAACTATAACTATCTAGTCTTCAACTTCCTCAGAGATCCGAGAAGGAAATATTTACTGAGAAAGCAGGAAATGCAAACAAGTGACTTCCAAAAAATGTGAGAAATGACAGAAACAACTGGCTGCCTAGACAGTCACCCAAGGTTCTTCTGCAATGTTGGGGTATTCATCTTCAGCCTACAGGCCTAGCATATCTGACAGACTTTTCTGTGAAGCAGGTTTTTCTGAAGGGCTGTCCTCTAGCTCTACTTCACTGTTCAATAGTCTTAGCCTCATTTTTCCACCAGGTCCTCCATTGTAATTGGGGGCCAGCCTCTAAGACTGCTGTAACCAAATCTCTCTAGTCTTAAGGAATAATTCCACTATAAGTTGACCACAAGTTTAACATCTGCTTCACAAAAGATTAGTGGATGCCATATGAAACTATTGCTTCTTTGACTCTCCTCAAGTATAACATTTGTACAGGAGTCCAGTCAGCTCATACACAGCCTTGAGGATATCTATTATCTGGCAGTTCCTGTAAGGTTACTGGAGAGATTAAGGTTAGCTGTTTAAAAGTCTTAGGCTGTTTCTCTGTACCCTTATAATACAATGCTGAGATTGGTTCTCTTTTAAATTCTTCTGTCTGGGTCTGAATATCTCTATGATATTTTTAAACAAGCTTTTCTAAAACTTTTGTCTTGGTACTCATATTAACCAACTTTTTTAATGATAAAACAAAAATGATCAATCAAATAATATTTATAACTGACATTACATCAATCTCATCTAAGTTAATTATCCTCTCATTTAATTGTTCCATTTTCAGACTGTTTAATGTATAGTCAAACAGACCAAATTCTAAAAATGTTTCCCATTTTTCAATGTGGGGAAAAACCTTTCTTTTAACGAATTCCTCCCTTTAAGAAATCCCAATTGACTCACCAAATCTGCTGACAATAAGATTCAGATAACAGTGTGGCAGCAGCCTGAGGAGGGGGCCCAGAGAAAGCCAAAACGCACCAGGAGAGGAAAGAAGCAAAAGATCCAGCCATCTGCACAGGGGAAGTGTGCAAAAGTGGCTAGCTCCTGTGGTTTTTGGAGCCCAAAAACCTACTGAGTTTGCTGCAGAGAGGCCACAACAAAAACTTAGTTGGGAAGTCCAACCCAGATGGGGTGGAGATTCCAGCCGCATGTAGCTTGGGCCTGAGCCGGGGCCTACAAGGCCACAGGCAAGTGGCTTTTTCACGAATTCATGCTCCAGAAGTTGGGTACCAGATGGTGTTCAAAATTTAAAAGGTCATATAATAAAAAACCTGAGTCAATCTCCTGTAGTCCAGGGTGGCTTTGAACTCACAGAGAACCAGAAGGATCTCTTGCTTCCTCAGTGCTAGGATTAAAGGTGTGTGCTGCCACTGCCTGGCCTCTATGATCTAGTGGTTTGTTCTGTTCTCTGATCTTCAGGCAAACTTTATTAGGATACACCACACTCCTCCTCCTCCCCCCCCTCTTCCTCCTCCTCCTTTTCCTTCTCTTCCTACTTCTCCTATTTTGAATACTTTAAGAAAGATTAGCTGGAGATCTTCTTTCAAAATCTGGTAGAATTCTGCTGTGAATCCATCTGGCCCTGGACTTTTTTTAGTTGGAAGGGGTTTTGTTACTATTTCAATCTCATTTGTTATGGGTATGTTTGGATTTTTTTCTTTTTCTTCATTTAATTTTAGTGGAAACAATTACTTTTTTAAAAATTAGGTAAAAGAGTAAAGTAGATACCTCCTTCAGGAAACTAGAATAAACTGAGCAAGTCACAGGATGCCTAACATTACTACTGATTAGGAAAATTCAGATTAATTCCACAGAGATGTCACAACATGCTTGTTAGGAATGACTGGATATTTTTAACTTCTGGCAATATCAAATGTTAGTAAAAATGGTAATGTGGAATTCTCCAGCATTGCTGATGAAAACGAGAAAAGAAAAAAAGAGCACAGACACTTTGAAAAACACTTAACAGTTTCTGTCTAACATAGAAATCAGCAGTCCCTTCCTCCGCCTTTACATGGGGAAGTGAAAGTTTATGTTCACACAGTGTCCTGGGCTCAGATCTTCACAGCAGTTTATTCACGAAATGACCTCAATTGGCGAATGAATAAACAAGCTGTAGTTCATTTAGAAAATGAAACAGATGCAGAGGGCTGCACATTGTATGATTCCATTCATATAAAAATTTTGAAGATGCAAAGCCACAGCGGTGAGGAGGGGTTATTGGACCCAGCATGACTGTAACTTGCAATGGAGTAAGAGAAGTCCCAAGAGATGGAAATAGTCTGCACATGCTGATGGTGTCTTCATGATCTGTATTATATAGATTTACATATAACTGATTACATATATAATATATACATATAATTGTCAAATCTCTGAATGCTGCCTATGAAACTTAGTGAATATTGTTTTATGTGAATTATACCTCAAGGAATTTGAATTTTTTATTGCTTGTGGGAATTTACCTCAGCCACCAGCTCAACTTCAGCTCCTTTGTAGCTTTGCTTCATTTGGATTTCTCCAGAACTAATTTGGGAACAACAATCTTTAGACCAGGTTCAGGTTAGATCCTCGCACTCAAGATACTTGGCAGGTGACATTTAAATTTCACAGAATTTCTTAACAAATGGCATAAGTTGTAGAAAATATTGTTTATCAATTCAGTAGAATTTCCCAAACCTCCTGATGTTTAGGAATTTGACAGTATTGACCCTGTCCACAGTTCCTACCTGACCTCTGACTTGACATCCTCCTACAGTGGTCACAGGATCTCAGGACATGGCATTTTCTTTCATCCTAGGGATATGCTTCCAATGGTTGGGCCACCAGCACCATAGCTGGCATTGTCCCCTAAGGGACCATCCACAGTCAGGTCTTTTCTTCATAGCTGCTACCAGATGGCACCACCAGGTGACTGGTATCTGTAGGTAGAAACAATTCAATGTCTGACAACCCAGAGTCCCTGCTAGTGACAGAAACACTACCCATGCGGAAGTATCCATGCCATCTGTGTCTTCTTTGGCCAGCTGGCTTGCAAGTGACCTGTGCATGCTTCTCATTGTCATCATCTGTTATGTGACACTATGTCTGGGAAACAAGAATAAGCATCTACTCACTCCAGATAGGGAGCCAATGAGAGATCAAAGTAAGTAAGGTTACTACCAAGGTCTAACTTGGATGAACCAACTAGTTTATTGGTGTTACTTTACAGGAGTATGGATGGGAGGTTACTTATAGGAGTAGGAATAACTCCAAGGCAGCTACATTATCAAAAGCCAACCCCAATATGGGTGACAGCTGATGAAAACTGGAAACCTGGAACTCAGTGCAAGACATGAAGGCAAACCAGTAGGTCAGAGTATCTCTGTTGTTGGTTGTTTTTTTCTCTTTTGGGGGCCTTGCCACCCAGCTCCCAAATAAATCACACACAGAGTTTTAGTCTTGCTTAAAAATGCCTGGCCTTAGTTTGGCTTGTTTCTTGCCAGCTTTCCTTTACTTAAATGATTCCATCTACCTTTGCCTCTGGGCTTTTCCCATTCTCTTGCTTCTGTAAATCTTACTCTTACTCTATGGCTTGCTGTGTAGCTGGGTGGCTGACCCCTGGAGTCCTCCTCCTTCTCTGGCTACTTCTTGTTTTCTCTCCCAGATTTCTCCTTCTATATATTTGGTCTGCCTGCCAGCCCTGCCTATCCTTTCTCCTGCCTTGCTATTGGCCAGTCAGCTCTTTATTAGACCATCAGGTGTTTTAGACAGGCACAGTAACACAGCTTCACAGAGTTAAACAAATGCAACATAAACAAAAGTAATACGCCTTAAAATAATAGTCTACAACATATCTCTGCTAAGCAACTTGGCCAGCTGGGGCCTCTTCAAGGGAGTTTAGCTGTTTTGCTGCTTGGATAAGCTTGGGAAGGGAGAGACAGGGTGTATGCGCTCAGTTTCAGGGACTTCTTGTAGCTTCTGAGTTATTTACTTCCTGGGTCCTAATGAGTTTTCCCACAGAAAGGAATGATTGATCTGCCTTCTTATAGAACATCCCGCGTCTTTACTAGCTTCCCTCCGAGTTGGAATGTATCTACTTTCTACTAGAGATAATTGCTATACAAGATTATACCATTGGTCAAGTCTTTCCTTGATCTACAATCCTGAGGCAGATCAACTCTTTTTATTCTAGCTAGTGTAAAAATCACAGCTATAAAACACTCACATCTGTACTAGAGTGCTATTTCTCTGATGGTGCAGTGCAGCCTGTTTAGAAGAAGTTGAGGCCGTGGTTCCAAATGTACCTGCATATTTGTAGACCTCTCTCTCAGCATAGGGAATAGTCCAAAACTGGGTTATGATGCATACCTGCAACATCAGCATCTAGGAGGCAGGAGTAAGAGGACTGAGAGTTCAAGGCCAGTTATAACAAAACACACACAGAGTTTAACCCACACTTCTTGAGTAATGGGCTGTCTTTAATAACTTGCTGCCAACACAGGGAACAGCATATGGTAGAGATGACAGTGTGATATTTGTGCCTCTCATAAAAGAAAAGCAGTTTCTTTCTAGAAATCTTCCTTAAGGTATGTGCCTACTGAGCTCTAAGTCAACCTAAGAAAAGTCCATGTTTGAGAGAGAGCCATGGAGAAGTGCCAGAGAGACATCTGGGGTAGCTTCTGCTGTCCCGGTCTTCTCCAATCCTCTATAAGCCTGGGGTAAGGAGTGAGTCTGTGGGTACAGCAGTTCTCGGCCTCAAAGTGCCTCAGCCCAACTAGAGCAGGAAGGAACTGTCATCCCAGGAAATTTCAACCTCAGATTCAAGAGCAGATTGCACGTTGTGTTGTAAGTTACCGTGTGGTGGGCTGCCGCATCATTCAACATTAGAGAACAGGAACAGCGGCAATGGAGCTAACCCCACTGGTTGTCCAAATGTCCAGACCACCTCTCTTGTGTCAAAAAGTAATATTGTTCATCCTTTATACCCTTGGTCTATGAGCAGTCTCAGTGTAGTATCCCTATAGAGTTTAATGGGATCACATTACATGTTTGATGTAAAACATCAAGAACTCTAATTATGTATAGCTTTGTCCACATTCTAGTCATCATTATCTGAGATGTATCACCACCATTCAAGTGGTAGAGATACAATAATTAGATTACCAGAGATCTCTTTGGGTGTCTGGTGTGTAAAATGATCTGATGCTTATCACTTCTAGCAAATCACCATGTGTGGAGTCCATGTCCACAGTGTTCGTTACGGAGGGCACAGTGCGCAGTGAGGACATTACCAGTGGGTACCAGTATGCTGCACACAGTGGCAAGGAGGAACTGAGTCAGTTCCATGCTTGGAGTTAGAAAACAAGAACACAGAGGAAACAGGGTCTTCGTGATCTATTCTTAGATACTAGGAGAGGCGAGATGGGGAGAGGTCCCCCTAGGACCATGATGACCAAAGATTCTGAAACTGATAATATCAAACTCATCTTGAGAAAGGACAAGGTTGGGAGGCTCATGCATTCCAATCCCAACTCACACAGAACTATAGTGCTAAGTGCTTGTACTGGTCCAAAGATCATTTATTGACCAATGAACAGAGTTGTGACTTACACACACTCACAGTCAACTGAAAATTTACAAAGAAATTGAGATAATTAGTGGGCAAAAGACACTCTTTAATAAATGGCAGCATGATAACAGAATGGTCACTGGGAGCATATAAAGCTGAACACTTAGTTAACCCAAGTTCAAAAACTCACTCAAAATAGATCAATAGCCTAATCTGGGGACTAAACCTGTAAAAGCCTAGAAAACTGTAATCAATCTTTAGAACCTTAAATTAGGCAGTGATTTTCAGACATAACACAAAGGAATTAATGTGTGTGTTGGGGGGAGGCCAGATAAACTGGATTTTGTGAAAATGACAACTTGGGGCTTCAAAGGATGAAATCAAGAAAATGAAATTCAACCTACAGAATAGTGGAAAGTATCTGCATGTTGTACTTCTAATAAGGGACTTATATCTGGAATAAAGTACTCTTCAAATATAATAACAAATACATGTCTGGTACTGCAAATGCCCAAGAACCCATGGTTGGGGAGCTTATAGGCCCAGGGGTGAACCTGCTACTATTATTCTGCTAAATGGATACAGTATCAAACTATCCTCCAAATGCATGTCTCTCTACGGATAGATAAGTTTCTTTGTGTAGTACATAGTGGTTAACACAGAAACTTAAAATTGATCAAAGTGCAGAGAATTGGTGACCGTGGAATGCTCAGCCACAAATGGGACATCTGTCTGTATCACACCCTCTCCCTGTGGCTCAGGGGCTATTGAGAAAGCCACCAACAAGGACTGGAACAAAACAGTGTCCTCTGGATATTGCAGGACCACTGAGCTCATCAACTCACAGAAGCTGTGGTTGCCTACTCAAGACCTGCTCAATAGTAAACCAGTCAATATTCCAGCATGGAGTGGGAAGGGATTCATGAGGACCCACCCCTGGCTGAGGAGCTACAGATAGTTGGTGACTTCTGAGAGAGGGAAAATCTCTTTAAGGATTTAGCTCCTGGTAGATTGACTCTGCTTTAGTGGATGGCCAATCACCCAGTAGCACAGAGAGTATAGTCCGTGGATTATAAAAAGGGGACACAAAGTTGGAGACATGATGGTAGGGGTGGATCTGGGAAAAGTTAAAGGGAAGAGTTGGAGGTAAACATGATCAAAATACATTGCATAAAATTCTCAAAGAATTCATTAGATTTTGTTTTGTTTTGTTTTTCAAGACAGGGTTTCTCTGTGTAGCTTTGAGTCTTTCCTGGAACTCACTTTGTAGACCAGGCTGGCCTCCAACTCACAGAGATCCACCTGCCTCTGCCTCCCAAGTGCTAGGATCAAAGGCGTGCGCCACCACGGTCTGGCTAGAATATATTTTTTTTAAGATTTATTTATTATGTAAACAATGTTCTGTCTGCATGTATCCCTGAAGGCCAGAAGAGGGCACCAGATCTCATTGCAGATGGCTGTGAGCCACCATGTGGTTGCTGAGAATTGAACTCAGGACCTCTGGAGGAGCAGTCAGTGCTCTTAACATCTGAGCCATCTCTCCAGCCCCCTAGAATATTTTTAAAGACAAACATAAAAACAGGTAACTGTTAGAGCATTCATCACTCCGAATACTTCAATGAGCACCATTCCATTTCCTCCCCAGGACCAAATAGACCCTTCTCCTACTCTTGGACCTCAGAGCCCCAAATGCTCTAGCCACTGGACTCCAGGACATCCACCTTTACATTATTGCCCGCAGTACAGTTCTGACCTAGAATTCATTTCGCATCCAAAGAAATACAGCAGTGGCCTCCTGCTTATGGGATTTAGATCTGACCATGCCCTTACCATAATTAAGCAGATGGCTTGAAAGAACTATGACCTAGTCCTTTGAAGTCACAGGTACAGTGCTAGTAGGTGACAATATGTAAGGAAAATGTAAGACCTAGGGTGAACAGCCCTGGTCAGGAGTGATAAGCAATAGAATGACGTAAGTAAACCACAAATGGAGTAGTGATAAGCTGTGTGTGGAAGTAGGGGTAAGACTAGAAACCTAGCCAGGCAGGGGTATAAAAGATGAAGCCTCAGACATGACGAACAGAGCTCGCCAGAACCTCATGTGAGATGACTCTCCTCTGCCAGAGATGTGATATCCTGTCCTCAGCGTAGATGTGGTTGACCACAGCAAGGCTGACCCAAGATCCAGAGGAGCAGACGTACACCTGGAGAGGTACTCTCACTTCCATTTGGAAGATGGGATAAATATTGCTTGTAATCTTAGTGAGTGAATAAATGAGTGTTATACCAAGTCTGAATCAAGAGTGATTATTCCTCCCCCATAACTGGGGTATGTGCTCGCTACACAATACCTTTCAGGGCTTGGGCAAAGTTCTCCAGAAGGTTACATATACACTGTATCAGCATCTAATACAAGGTAGCCAAGGAGTCAAGACCCCAAGAGCCAAGGGGTAGAAATGAGAATTTTAAGAATCCTCTTTACATCTAGTGACCCAGTAGCAAGATCTGTACTTCCTGTTCCACAACAAGATGCTCTGTTGGCTTAGAAGTTTTCGCTCTAGAGCAGGAATTGCTTGAGCAGGAGTCACAACAGTGATCCCATTGAAATAAAAGTTAAGACTTTGCTCTGGCCACTTCTGGCTTCTCAAGCCCCCGAGTCAACACGCTGAGAAAGAAGTTATAGTATTCATAGGTATGACTTGTCTGGGCTTCCAAGGTGAAACTGCATGATCACTCCACAACAGATTGAGGACGAGCACGCTTGAGGTACAGAAGATCCCTTAGTGCACCCCTCAGTATTACCATGCTGAAGTCGGTGGGGAATTGCAACAACCCAATCTATGCAGGATGATAAATGGACCTGTCAAGAAGGAAGGTGTGGATCACTGCTCCAAGCAAAGAACCAAGACCTGGTAAGGTGCTTGCTGAGGATATGTCATGGTTTGTTGTTATTCTTGCTGTTTATTGTTTTGTCAATCTGACACAAACTAGAGTCATTACAGAGGAAGAGACTTCAGTTGATAAAATGCCTCACCAGAATGGCCTGTTGGGTATGGGCAAGCCTGTGAGGCATGTTCTTGATTAATAATCGCTGTGAGAGGGTTCAGCTCTTTGTGTGGCACTCTCCCGGGCAGGGGGTCCTGAGTTGCATAAGAAAGCAGTGTGAGCAAGCTCTAAGGAGCAAGCCAGTAAGCAGCTCTCCTCCACCACGGCCTCTGCTTCAGTCCTTTCCTCCAGGTTCCTGCCTTGAATTCTTTATCCCTGACTTCCCTCCGTGATAGAGGGTGACCTGGAAGTATAAGATGGAATAACTCCTTTTCTCCCAAAGTTGCTTTTGGCCATGATGTCTCGCTAAAGCGATAGGAACCCTCAGTAAGACATAGCTAGACTTGATTGGGAAAACCGGATGCTCGTAAAGCATTATTTATTATAAATTGCTGCATTGATTGCCCTCAAAGCTTTGGTTAACACTAAGGTGTCTGTCGCTCACTGAACGCACTTGCTTGGACTGACTGGCAATATTTTCAGATCTGTATGTGAGTTAGTGGACAGAATGGGCAAGTTCTGTCCTCTGTGTAATAAACTGACACTTGAATAGAATGAAAAGGCAGAAGGTCAGAGTCTCTCTCTTTTCAGAAACTGGGCTGCCTCTTCTCCTGTGTCTCAACTCAAGGTCTGTGGCCTTTGGGTTTTTGGACTCATTCGGGTGCTGTTCATACTCCTGGTCCATCGGCCCCAGCTTGAGAGTCACACCATCTGCTTCTTAGGTCCTGAGGCCTTCATACTATGTCTAAGATATGCTGCCCTAGAGTTTTCAGCTGCCGAATGCCCATGATGGGGCTTACAGACCTCCAGTTCTACCCAATCTCTTTTCAGATATCTATCTGCATTTAAATACACTGTGTTGGTTCTATCTCTCTGGAGAGTCCTGACAACCCCTCCCCTCAATGCCATAAGGCACTATTCAAAATTGCTAAAATATGGAAACAACTTAGATGTCCATCAACTGATGAACTGAAATAAACCTCATAAGAGGTTCAACTGCAGCTTTAAAAATATATATTTTTAAAACTGTGTCTGTACTGAGTATGTACATTCTGCTTGCCATAGTTCCCTGAATTTCCTATAATTCCACAATATCACTATCTACATATATAATTTATATCATGTTAAATCTCCATAAGCCATCTAAAGATGATATAAAGTATATAGGATGGTATGTGCAAGCTACAATATATATCCCATTTTATATATGGGACTTGAGCATCCACAGATTGTGGTATCCACAATGTATTTTAGGTAAAGTCCCTCATGAAATCCAACGCGCGCGCCGCGCGCGTGTGTGTGTGTGTGTGTGTGTGTGTGTGTGTGTGTGTGTGTGTGTGTGTGTGTAGGTGTGTGAACATTATTCAGCCATTAAATAGGAACAGTATGCTAATACATACTAAGATGTGGATGAATGTCAAAAACATGAGGCGAAGTGTAAGTACTGAGTCACAAACACCAGGCATTGGGTGGTTCCATGTAAACCACTGTCAAGACAGGACAGATGACAGAGACACAACTTAGATCAGGGTCACCTGGGGCTGCCGGGAGGGGAGAAAAATGGAAGTGAGTATCGATGACAGCAGGTTTCTTTGGAGGGACAGTGAAAAGTTCTAACATTAAATTATGGTAATGATTGTGCAACTCTGCAAGAATGCTAAAACCACTGAATTCTACATTGGAAACGGGTGGGTTTTATGGCATTTAAAATTACACTTTAATAAATCTGTTAAAAATTTTCTTTGAGTGACACTTGAATTGTTAATTCAGCAATGTTTATAGACTGGGATTTCTACAACTGTGTTTCAGGGAGTACAAGTATTATAGCAAATGCTAATATATGCTTTTCAAAAAGGAAGAAAAGGGGCCCCTACAAGCGAGCTTGAGAAATGTCAGAGGGTTCTCATGGTGCTGAGGTGTGTGTGCTACCCAGGGGTCCTGTTCCGCAGAAGATGTTGGGGAATTTTGTCCAGTCATGTGACCTTATGAGGACATAGCTGAGTGTGTGGGTCCCACTCTGGATGGCCGTCTGTCTCTCCTAAAGAAAGCAAGGACAGACTTGGAGAATGACAGCAGACAAGGCAGAGAGGACAGCCTGCTGGTGAATTCCAGCCAGGCACATGGTGATGAGGATGGAGTGCCATCTCGTCACTGTGAGGGCCAGTGTGACCAAGGACATGAGAACCAGGGAACAGGTGCCTGCTTGGGATGAAACTGATCCTTGGTTGTCCTAATCAAGCCATAGCCCCTTTTGACAGTGGCTTTGGGGTCTCTGAAGTTACAATGGACACACCCAGAACCGAGGGCAATTTGATGTCCATTCTGTGGAAAGATTACTGTTAAAACCCCTAAGGAAACCAAGTGAGCCTGGCCCAGGACAGCAGGGTGCTCATGGCCTTTCTCTCTGCAGACCTTTACAGCTGAGCTTGCCTACCCAAGTCCATTTCTCGTGCCCTGTAGGATTAACTAGGGATGCTTGTGTGGGTTAAGCCAGTGAACTAAGTCTCTGGTGTGTTTCTGAGTTGTTGCTGCCTGTCCCCTTCAGCTGTCTTTAGGATGCTAAGTAACTATACTAGTACATCCCCTACCCTATGAGAAAACCTAAACATGAACTCAGGAATTCAGACTTGCCAAGCAGATGACCACAGACATTATGGCTCAATACATTACAAAATTCTTTGGTTTGTCTTACCAAAAATTTCTTCCTACAGTCCCAGAGCCCTGCTTAGTGAATTACCTTCACCCCCTCAGTCCATCTAATGGCCACACACAAGAGATAGATTCTAAGACAGGCAATATAAGCACCTGCCTGTCCCCCGGAAGAGCCTACCAAGAGCTCAGTGTTCTAGAAGCAACAGTGGTCATCTCCTGCAAGCGGCCTCAGGAGCAAACACACTGAATGTGAAACACCTTTGAAAGAGAATGCCATTTAACACCAAGAACGTGGAATGAAGGGAGAAACTGGCCATACAGTGAAGAATTAGTCAGGAGAAAGGGAAGAGCAAGGCTGCAAAGGAGAGACCCACTCCAAGGAGAAAAATCTCTGGAACCCGAAAGCATGGACCTCTAAAGTGGCTGGTCTTCACGGGTATACATGTTTAAAAGCCAGGTTCCCTGGAGGCCACACGTAGTGCCCACAGCCTCATCGGGTTCATGGTGACCTCTCACTTAGGGTCAAAAGTTGTTTGTTTCCTGTTCGGTGGAATGTGGGGATAAAGGAAAACTCCAGATTTTTGTCGGAGTTGGAGGGTTTCCAGACAGGAAATTTTTATAAGTAGCCCTTTGAAATGTAAATGTCAATTCATGTTCTCTATTCTGACTATTCTTATGTAGATTGATGTCGGTGATGGCTTCTTTACCTTGTATGTAAAGAATTTTGTTTACATTTCTTTACATTTCTATCTGTACATAATGATTTCTTTACATTGAAGCGTGAGCATGACAGATTTAAGGTCTTTGGTTAACCATGCTGCCAGCGGAAGGCCATAACTAAAAGAAGGAAGGAAGAAGGAAGTGAGGGGAAGAAGTGCTGGCAGTGATGTGGAGAAATGTGGAGCCTTTGTGTACAGCCGGGGGAATGTGAGCTAGCACAGCCCTTGTGTGAAACGGCCCAGGGGTTCCCAAAAGCTAAACATAGAAAACAGAATCTCCATATGACTCAGCAATTTCACTCCTAGGACAGAGAACTGAAATTCAAACAAAGGTGTGCGCACAGATGCTCATCTCAGTTTGTCCATAGAAGCCAACTGGGGATACCCAAGTGTTCCTCAAAAGATGAAGGCCTGTGTGTGTGTGTGTGTGTGTGTGTGTGTGTGTGTGTGTGTGTGTGTAGCAGCAGACATCAGGCTCTGGGAAAGGGGTCAGGCCAGACTGTGACGTGTCCTCAGGAGGCACTATAGAGGTGTGGACATCAGTGCTCACAGGACTGGACAGGTAGGAGTAGGAAGAACGAGCTAGTGAAACTCAGGGTCACTTCCTGTGATGGGCACATTCCAGATCTAGACAGAGGTGGGCCCTTTGCACTGTGACTGTCTGCTTCAGCAAGGCTAATTTCGGGGCGTATAAATTTCTCCTCAGCAGGTTGTTATCCTTTTTAAGAATTTCCGGGTCAAGCCTCAGATGGCTGCTCATTCACAGCAGAACGGTTCGTCTGCCAAGACTCAATGAGGTGGTGGTAGCCGTGTGCTCCTCTGCAGATGCAAGGAGAACTCTTCTCTCGAGAGTGGCTCAGAACAGTGGGTAAAATGCAGACATGAAATATAGACGTAGATGAAAGTTGCCTCACTCTTACCTGCCTGTTACCCGAGTCCCCACAGGTCATCTGTGTGCCACCCAAAAGAGGCCCCTCTGATGCTCAGTGTTGAACTCAACTCAGGAAATGGACCGACTGATAGCAAAGACCTCTTGGGGCAGATGCAAAGGGGAATTTTCTCTTTCTAACCACAGAAGTGGGACCTTGAGATGGAGCTCCCAGGCTGCTTGCTGGTGTTCGCACATCCTCCCCTCTGCTGCCTCTTCCTCCGCTCCTTTCCTCCCTCCGGACCCATGCCACTTCCTCTCCTCCTGTGCTCCGCTCTGTGCCTGGGCTTGGCTAAACATTAATGTGGGGCTTGATTACACTATGCGGTCATGTCTAATGAGTTGCCATCTGGGGTGAATAATAAACTTCATTTCTGGCCACCTTCAGGCTGTGAAGACCTTGGAATCCGGAGGAGCACAGAACAGGAAGGGATCCAAAAGAAGCGGGAATACTGAAGAGGAAGGTCTTGTATGCGGAAGCTGGTGGCGGGTGTTCAGAGTAAGGAAGCTGTAACGCTGAGAGCCAGGCCTGGGGCACCTCCTCAGAACCCAGCTGCCTCGAGTGTCCTCTAGCCTAGACCAGCCTTAGGGTCCCGGACACTCCACAGCACTGGGGGGCATAGATAGGGGTGGAAGTCCAAGGTACAGCTCCACACAAACAGAGGGAGTCGTGCAGACAGGAACAGGCCACTTGGAGGACAATGACCCATAATTAATCTCCATGCCCATTATTTTATCTACCCTTTGATCTTGAGGGAAAAGCTAGGATGCAGCTTCTGGAACCTGACCCTTAGGCCATTCCCAGCTCACCAGTTGATGCTTCTGAAATCAGTTGCTGGGAGGGTGCCACAAAAGAAGAAAGGATTGCCTAGTGCTGACATGAGAATTCCAACAGCAGCCTCCACTGGTCCAACCCCCACAAGCCCGTTCTCCACCCCTTGGGGCTTTCCAAGGACCTCCAGAGCATCTGCTGAAAGGCCAGACGTTTCTCAGAAGCTAATTGGCGATGTCTTGTGCCTTCCTAAAATGCTATTAGCAGAGTTCAGTCAAAGGTTTAAATCAATTTGGCCAAAATTGTTGAGTGGCCACTGTAAATAAGGTTCTGAAAAGTCTGAGATGGATGGTTTTTCAAATATGGATGTGCTTTTGAACTCAAAATGAATGGTTTTAGCAGTAGGAGCAGTAGAAATTCTGTTATCACACATCTAAAGAATAAGAATTCATTTAGGAAATGAGGGAAAACAGAGTCCGTTGGTTATCAGGAAACATGGAGAAATAATTAACCGTGACAAGAAATTCAGTTACAGTTAACTTATGCTAGTTAAAAAAAAATTAATAGCTTTATCTGTGGAATTAGTCAATCTAAGATAGCAGTTCCTAACACACTTCCCTGTGTCCTGAAGAGTGGGAAACCACCCTCCACTCCTTGCAGGAGGTGCTGCTTAGGGAGAAGCAGTGAGCAGCCTCTAAGAGCATGTACAAGGGACAGGTCACCTAGCTGTGCCTTCTAGCCAGGGGGAATCATGGGAGGAAGAGTGCAAGCTCCTGATTCTAGGAGCTGTCCTACAGGACTCCCCGAAGTCACGGAAAGCCCCACAGCTGGGGGTACCAAGCCACAAGTGACAGAAACCCCAACAGGAAGCAGGTGTGGCTCAGGGCAGGCGTTCAGCTGCTGATCACTTTTCATTGATTTAGATGCAAAGAGAAACACAGGGCTAGAGGTTGACATAGTAGATAGTGCAGGTTCTAGAAGCTGCTTCAAGGTACTAAACATTATATTTCTCTCCAGGCACTCTTCTGAACAACTTGTGTCATGCTAGAGGAAAAGAAGGGTATGGGAAGGGTGTCTGGGGGACTCAATTCCTCATCTTCCCACCTCACAGCCCCGTCGTGACAATGTGGAGGGTAGACTAAGAACTTTGGTTCCAAGACAAAGTGTGGTTCCCAGCACAATCTTTGTGGTGAAGGGAGTGTTGACCGGTAAGGAGGCTAATTGTTACAAGTGAGATCCAGACAGCCTGAGATGTGACATGTTCCTGAGCCTTTCTTTCTCAACTATGATTACAATAGTGCTCTGCCCACAGACAAACAAGGACCAGTAATGAGGCTGAGAGCCGGAGCACACCAAGCTGGAAGCCCCCAGAGGAGCCACATGAGGCAAGGTGTGAGGTGTCGTGCACCCTGTGTTAAAGCTTCCAAGTAACGGATCACTTGGGAGTGTGAGGGTGATTCTGTATTTATAAATAGAAGCTTCTCCATAATTTACCCTTCCAAGGTACTGGCTAGGATGGGCTCCTATCAGACTCTGAAGGTGGTCATCCTAAGGACATGAGTTAGGAGGGGCCAGGTCATATGTCTCCATAGTGATGCAGGATACAGCAGACCCACAGTACATCTTCAGATGTGTCTCCCTGAGGCCAAAGAAGTCCCTAGGCTTCATTAACCTCTAGCCTTACCTCTTGCCCTTACTGCCATGTGTCAAAACAACACCTTGTAAGAAGTCACAAAGAATGATGAGTTTCTTCAACAAATTTGTGTAAAAAAAAAAAAAAATGACTCATTCATGAAGAAAGGTTGACCTAGGGTGGAAATACTGAGTCTTGGAGCCTCTTACGCAGCAGGAAGCCAAGAGTCGCAGATGCCCAAACAGAAATGACAGCCAAGTTCCTGTGGATGTCCTGCAGGCTGTGGACACGGACACAGCTGATCTGGCAGATTTCCTACAGAGTACCCACCCAGCCCACACCCGAAAGAGCCTCTTGTATCTAGCTCTGCGTAGGTACAGGGGAAGCTTCAGTCATTACCCTAAGTGACTCTAAGAGCCAGGAGACCAAGAAATGAAGCTGTGAGTGGTAACCACTTCCATAGAGAAGTGGTTGGGCCTGAAAACTGCATCAGTGGGTCAAAAAATCAGTACTAGGAAAGTACTGGCCTGTCCTCCAAACCCCAGGAAGCTCATTTCTGTCCTTCCTCTAATAGGTGAAATCTTCATACGCTAAGGAGGCCCATCTCTGTCTTTCTTCACATAGGTTCATCATCCATGTAAGAAGTTTCCAACTCTGTGGGGTTTTTTTTTTCCATTGAACTTAGAAATCTGAGTCATCACCCAAAGCCTTGGGTTTTACCCTCAATTTTCCGAACTTCTATAGAGAATGTTCAGAGGAGATATAGAAGTGGCCGGACAGGGGCCACGTTTTGTCAGAACTTTAAATGCTGTCTGTGTAAGGTCCTTGTTTGGGGGCCATGGTTACTGGTTTGTTCTGTACTGGACTATTCTTCCCAGTCTTGGTAGGTCCTTTCCACAACCTATGAGAGCCAGTGACCAAATCCTTGGTTCAAGGTGTCAGACCCAACCAAGTGGAGCAATATCAAAGAGACGATGTCAGACTCAAGGTGAAGTGTCAACTCCTGACCCTTGTCACTAATAATTGTGAGATGTCACTTGTCCTGAGTACCATAGGAACCATCCTTTTTGCTCTCTTACATCTCCTTCTTCTTCGTACCAGTGTCCCTCAGACTGGTTGAAAGCCACGGTCTCATCCTACCTCAAAAGGAGATTTCCTTGGAAGGATACCACCCATATGTCTTGCAGATACCCTCCCAGTTGTCCCAAGAAGTACTCAGTCAGCCACCTCAGTGCCCATTAGCTTGCTCCAGTTAGTTGTCTATAAATAGCTTTCCACTTCCTTTCCAGTGCCTCCGTCCACCAAACTTCCTACGGTCCAAGAAATCAACTCTGGTAGCTGAAATTTCACTCTGCTCCTTCCTTAGCCTCTGTTTTGAGGGATCTGTAGATGCTGCCTTCTTTCTCCTGTCAAGATGGCGATGGTGCACACCTGTTGAACTGTGCATGGGACAGGAAAAGTACATCTAGACACTGGTCCTGCACAGCTGGACCAGTGATTTGAACCCACAGCACTCGTGGACTGGTAAAAGGAGAGGTGTGGGGGTGATAAGCAGGGCTCTGAGCCAAGAGAGTTAAGGAGGAAGCTGCTTACATCCCCCACCGTCTCTCCCTCCCTCGAACATTTGTGATAAAGACTCACTTTTCTTCAACACACAGTCGCGGGATGCTTGGAGTCATGTCTTCAGTCAGGTTAAAGAAGACTGAGATTTTTATTCTGGAGGGGCCCTCAGCACTCTCCTCTTCTCTCACACACCATGCTTCCAGCCGCTACGTTAGCTCCTGCCCTGAGGAGGCATGCTGTGGGTGGTGTGAGGATGTGCACACAGGCTGGTGGAATGCTACACTCCCGGTATTACACCCCGGACATCAGGCCCAGCTGCAGAAACAGAGAGACCCCTGTAGTTCATGTGAAGACACTGGACATGAGCAAGAGGGAAGTCTGAGAGCCTTTGCCTGGTTGTACTACTCTACCCTGTAGAGGACAGAGGAGGAGTGGGAAGAAACTTGTTTCTGTTCCTGTTTAGATTAGAGGTCTGTCTGCATAACATGTAGATGGACATGTCCAGAGTGAGCATAGAAGAAGGTATAGGGTTAAAAAGTAGAGAGGTTTGGGTAGGAGGAAGCTTTGCCTCTGAGCATAGGAAGATCCTGGATGTAGACTGGAGCCCACAGTGAACATCGAGAAGAGAGAAGTGGATGGTCGGAGGGGAACCTCGCAGTAGGTGTTCTGGGATCCAAGTCAGAGATGTCTGACTTGGAACACAGAGATGGGTGCAGGCACAGAGATCTGTCTGCTGTTTCTGGGGCCACGTGTGAAGAAAAGAGAATGGTTCTGTGCCTGTGTGTGGGAACAATCCTCTCTGGGGTAGCTGGATCGTTCTGTGAGGACCTTGTGAAGAGTAAGTTGTCACCATGGACAGCAGCCTCTGAATCCTGCCAGGGCCTGGCTGTGAAGGCTTCAGAGTGAGCAGAGAGTGAGAAGCTGGCCTTTCATGTCTCATGACATCACTGTTCAAAGGCTTTGTTCCAGAGGCTGCGCTAAAGCTGGGCCTATCATTTCTGCTCATTCTTTATTATTATTATTATTATTATTATTATTATTATTATTACATATACATTTGTGTTTTGCCTGCATGTATCTGTGTGACAGTGTTGGATCCCCTGGACCTGGAGTTAGAGGCAGTTAAGAGGTGCCATGTGGGTGCTGAAAACTGAACCCAGGTCCTCTGGAAAAACAGCCAGTGCTCTTAACCACTGAGCCATCTCTCCAGCTCTGCTCATTCTTATCATGCCATGCTTCTACGGCTCTTGGGAACTGAATTAAGTGATTCCCAGAGATCTCATCATGTGAAGTGAAGTTCACTCTCACACATAAGAGTCATTTGTAACAATGCTAAAACCGGCTAGTGATAGTGAAGAGGTGAGCAGTCCTGTCTTCTGCCTGTTACAGCTTGAGTAGAGTGTGGCATCTACCCTAACTGCCTCTGGCTGTACACTGAAGCGTGAACACATTTGAACTAGAATCCAAAGATACCAAGCGAGAGCAGTATGCCAGCTCCTAGGAGAAATTAAATCACTGAAACAAATACTTTAGCTGTAATTCAAAACCTTTCAGAAAAACCTCTCCTTCTAGAATTATCTGACGTGGGTGACAGCTTCGGAGAGCTTTTCCTCAGCACTCAGGCTGAGGCAAGGGAAAAAGCCCATTGTTGAGAAGACCGAGGCCCAGCTCAGTCTTCTCTTGGCAGCTCTGAGGCAATGACGAGGCTGAGGCAAGGGGAAAAGTCCATTGTTGAGAAGACCGAGGCCCAGCTCAGTCTTCTCTTGGCAGCTCTGGGGCAATGACGCACACTTGACCAAAACCCCTTTGTTGCCCTGAACACACGGGAAGAGAGCGCGGCTCAGCAGCGGTTGGTGCT
Source organism: Peromyscus maniculatus bairdii (assembly GCF_049852395.1). Taxonomy (NCBI): domain Eukaryota; kingdom Metazoa; phylum Chordata; class Mammalia; order Rodentia; family Cricetidae; genus Peromyscus; species Peromyscus maniculatus. The sequence continues at coordinate 66,225,175 of NC_134867.1, forward strand.
CACAGACATCTGTGCAGAAGGTGTGACATTTCTCTCCACAGAGACGTTCTGAAGGCTGAATTCAATCCACCTTCCCATCCCTCGGCCTGCAGCATCTGGCACTTAGCATCCAGTGTGAGCTGGCTGTGGCTGTTCAAAATCTGTGGATTCGTGAGAATGTGGGGACTGGGCAGCTTCACGGATACCCAGGGACACTGTGGTGGATGAATAGGTCTCTGTCTCATAAGGAACAAAAAGCGCTTTTGGACAGGAAGCATCATAGTCTGTGGAGCTGGGCAGAGTTGATCCAGGGTCTGGGCTCCACAATCCACCTGTTGTGCTGAGTTTGGGAAGATCCCTTGCATTCCAGAACTCTCTGCATTTAGATGTGCCACGCTGGTTTTGTGAGGATTGAATGAGATTATTTATGCATGCGTCTTTCCTATCTTTGTAGGTGGCAATTACTTGCGCCCAATTTTTAAGCCATGACCCTGGGAGTCAGATGAGACCTGTCTTCTCCGTTTCATCTTTCTGTCAGCCCCACCTCATCCCTGCTCTGTCCTGTCAATTCTCCCTCTGAGATATGCCGCACAGTTTCTGTCTGCCCTGTGAACTCAACCTTTCTCTGGGCTGAATGTGTCCCCACATCCTCTGAGAAAGGGCAGCCACAGCTTGTCTCCACTCCCCTCTTCAGCTCCTGTCAGTCCTTAGCGCTGGGGCCATGGCCCAGAGGGCCTCCCTTTTGTAAGACTTCCTTTTTTGCACTTGGGAGGAAATGCAAGCTCCCCGGATGGTCTGCTCCTTCTGCTGTCGTCTCCGTCTCCGCACACACTGCCCTTCTCTCCTCGAGGCTGTGCTTTCCTGACTGGACATCTCATGCTGTTTCTGCTCCCCTTACACTTGAGGCTTCTCCATACAGGACAACTCAGCGGGGGCTCTTTCCCTCCATTCTCCAAGGCTTCTCCACCCTCCAGGCTCCCTCCTAGAATCCCATTCTTGCATCATTAGCCCTTGGCAATATTTGGCTACATACCCATCCGTTTATGGGATCATAAGGTTTATGCTATTCCTACTACAGATCCAGTGTGTTCAGACACTGTGGTGGGGCCTCCAGATCAGAGACTTCCACAGCTGTACAACCAACCAGTTGTGGGTTAAATAATACTTAGGAGAAGTTGATGTCTGTACTAAACACATACAGATTCTTCTTTGTCAGCATCCCCTAGCCAGTACAGTTGCAGCTGCTATTTGGAGATGATTTCAAGTATTCCTGAGAATGCAGCAGATTCTGTGCAAATATCACACCATCCATGTAAGAACCCTGAGCAGCCTTGGGCTCTGTGCCCACGAGGGTCCTAGAACCAAACTCAAAAGCTCCTGAGTGGCGACTGTAAGGTTTGGACTCAGCCTCTGGGACCACATACCTCAGCTGCTTTGCTGATTTTTTCTTTGCTTACCAGACAGAGAGGGGCAGCTTTGGAAATTCTCTGCAGCTCCGTGCAATGCTGCCCTCCCATTGGAGAGGCTAAGAAAGGCCTAATATGCCACCTGGTGATCTTTAAAAGATACAAAGGACCAAATGAATATCTCTTCCGCACCATATCCTGACACCAGAGCAAGAAGGGAAGGGTGCTCACGGCAGGCTGGTGACCCATAGCTCACGACTTCAGCGGGATCTTCTGAGTGAGTTTCCAGAGAACCCTGTGGGCTGGGTGTTGTCTTCACTCTGAGGCAACATGGGCACAAGCTGCTGTGAAGGAAACTCTCACACAAGTGCAAATCATTTGTCGTCAAAGGTCAATAAGGAATTTCCAACAGGAATTAAATAAATGCTCCTGTCACCAGGGCCCTACATGTTGTTTCTTCTTTTAAATGAGTTTGAGTATACGAACTTTAAAAGATAATGCTATGGATTGAACCTAAAATATTCCCCAAGTTTTGTGCTAAAAGCTTGGTTTCCAGAGGATGAGGGTCTTGGAAGGGGATTGGATCAGGAATGCTCTGACTTCATCGGTGGGTTAAACTATTCATGGATTTGCCATTTGCTGGCATCTGTAGGTGGTAGAAACTAGGAGATGGGCCTGGTTGTGGAGGTAGGTCACAGGGGCATGCCTTTCAAGGACTTCTCTCATATACTTGCCACCACCTCTTCTTCCTGGCTGCTCTACCCTGCCCAGCCACCATGATTTTCTGCCTTGCCACAGGCCCAAAACTAATGGAACTAGTAGACCACAGACTGAAACCTCTAAAACTGTGAGCCAAGATTAATTTTCCCTCTTTAAGTTGATTTTGTTAAATATTTTTTTTGCGGCACAGATACATATGTTGAAGAGAAATAGATCTTTTCTAAAAGAATATGTTGGATGCTTGATGTCATGAGAGAAAGAAAATGAGACAAAGACAAAGTCTCTTGACCAGAGACTGTGACTGGTGGAGAGACAGTGAACCTTCAACCTCAAGGTGTAGCTATGAAAAGGGTTTATACATAGAAAAGAAGCAGAGGAGGGCAGTAAGCATGTTTTCACTTAGGTACCCATCAACCAGTCCACTTCTCTGAGATGCTGCCTTTTCTTCACAGCTACAGCTTAAGGAGCAGCAAGTATAGATGCCCACCCTCCTCTGCAGAAGTCCTGAGATCTATCACCATCCTTGCGGTTCAGGGAGACATATGACACGGGCTGGATCTTGAACAAGCAACATGAGAAGCAGTGACTGACTGTCATCCTGCAGTGTGGACACCACACAGGAGTCCTGCCGGGATACAAGGTCTCAGTGGTAGGATCCTGGCTTTCTGGGCTCCCAGGTTTCATCTTCCTGCTGTACATCTGCCCCATGCAGCTCCACCATGTGTCCTCCACTTGGGAATAAGGCGTGAGCACCAGAAAGTGAAGGAGAAGCAGGTGGTGGCCTCCAAGAGGACACTGGGGTGGCAGGGGAAACACTGCCGGTTTATGCCTGAGCAGAAGACAGGGCAGCGGAGGATGGGGCAGCTGTGGGTAACGTCGCCCAAGGGGGCCACAGTGTCAGGTCAGTAAGATCACTCAGAGAGAGAGAGAGAGACATGTACACAGGGACCCCAGACCAGCTGTTGCCGGAGTGTGTGGAGCAGAGACCTGGTGACTTTGCCCCCACACCCTCCCCCCACATTTGTCCCATTTTCTTGTGAAAACGAGAAAGAAGCCGTTGTGTTTGGTGTGCGTGATGGATTTCAATCCATGTTTCTGTTACTGATTTCCATGCCACACGGGACTCTCTGTTCACCTGCCAGACAGGTCTGACCTTCATTCTTAGCCTCTGGAAACCTGTTTCCTACATCTGTTAGTAGACATGAGAAACTGCAGCTGGCCCTCTTCCTGCCCACAGCCCACGGCATCTGGCTTGCAAGGCGCCGCTGGGCCAGGTCATCGCCCTGCTGGTAAGTGGCCGTCATGGGCTCTCGCTTCTTTGCCTCTGTCCCGTAGTGCAAGCCTCCCCTTACCTTTTGTGCCCTCCTTGGGGCTTCCTCTGGCCTCAGTCACCTGCCACGTTCCCTTCCTTTCCAGACACTCTGATGCTGGAGTGTGGTAGGCAGAGGCAGGTATAGGTGAAAGGCATGTGAGAGGAAGGGTCAGTGAAGGGCTGGGGAGGTGTGCTGCAAACAGATGGCAGCACACCTTGTGGCAAGCTTTGCCCACAGTGCCCATCAGGATCTTTGCAAGGGACCGTCTTCACGGAGTCTCAGTGCAGAGGCTTGGGCATTAATCTGTCTCATTCCTCGTATCCTGGAGTTGATGTCACTGGATAGATGGTAACTGGGCACCTCCCTGGCTTTGGATCCCATCAGATCATTCGGGTACATCCCAGGATTCCTCAGCAACCTGGTATAACTGGCATGTGCCAGCACTGGTTTACCTGCCGTGTGGGCGAGACAGGGACTGTTGGCATTCTTGTTTAAAGGGCATGCAGGTGATTAACTGCAGTGTCAGGAAAGGGCCCCTGCGCAGTTTTGCAAACACAGGAGGTCTTAGCATTTCCCTCAGCTGCCTGAGAACACCTTGTTTGCAAACAAATGCAAACCTGCCACATGATTTTCTAAGAATCTGGGGGTCTGCAGCATGCTGGCTTGCTCTAAAACCCTTTCCTGGTCTATGTTGGCCACAGTCTGCTGCCCTCTGACCCCCAAGGCAGTGGTGGAGACTCCTGGCCTAAACCCTGTGCTGGGGGGATTACCTTTTCCCCCTCCAGGACAGAGGTGTGAGGACATCAAAGTCCCAAGACCCTGTGGCTTGGGTAGTGTTGTCTTTGGTGCTTTGTCCTGGATTAACTCAACCTGGTGAGCTTGGGTGGGCGTGGCCTCTTCTCCCTCTGTTTGGTCGGCATATACTGTGCCTAAGCCTGTAAACTGAAGGGAGGCCCCGCCGGCCTCGCCAGCCCCTCCTCTGTGGGAACAGAGAAGCCCTTGCTGGTTAATGAGGTTTTGTTGTTCAGGGCCATCTGCCTGCTTCTGAGGAGCTACAGCATGTGATTAACGGCTGCTCTGGGGCACAGCCCCTGGGTGCCTTACTGTGCAAGGACCACCTGCCTGGGGCTCTGTCGTGAGCAGGCAGCCATCACACACCTCTGACAGCAAGCAATCAGTGGCTGTATGAGAGCCGCCCGGCCCCTCCTCTAAGGTGGGTCACCTGCAGATCTACTCCCATACAGGCACGGAGCATGGAGCAAGTGGATGTGGCTGTCACCAGGTTTGCCAGGACTCGTCTCTTCCACCCTGAACCGGCCTTCTTAGGTGTTCGGTTCTATGGAGATGAGGTCCTTCTTAGAGTCCTGTCCTTGGGATGGATGAACTGGCTCCACACAGAAGCTGCCCCAGTGGGAGCGGGGCTGGGCCCATGTGGTGAGACCCTGATCATTCCTAGACAAAGCAAGTCTGTCTTCAAGCCCTGAACACCACTTGGTGAGTGTCATCCATGGATGCCAGTGGACCTTGGCTCACCCTCTATTACTCCCTTCATCCCACTCAGGAAGCTATCCCTCATAGGGAACTGGACTTCTCTGGGACCAGGGAGACTTACTGGAGCATGCTCATATCCTCTGTGAGCTTTTCTCCGTGCATGATTTAGCTCTCAGTGGGAGTGGGTACTTTCAAGGATGTCCTATTCCACCTGAGAAAGTGCTGATAGAAATGCACTGGTTCTGGGTCCCTTGAGCCCATGGCCTTGAGGCTACACCGCTAACTGTGCACTGAGCGGCATGAGGGTCCTGCTGAGCAGGAAGCATGGAGATAGGACAGTCTGGGCTCTGGGGCACACAGCAGTCTCACTCAGAGGCTCTCTTTCACCCCGGCCACTGGAAAGAGAAGCAAGCACTCAATCCATAGTTTCTTGCATTTCTTAAAGAGGAGATTTTTAGAATGGGAAAATAGAACTTACAACAAAAATTCTCAGTATTCACACAAGAGCCCTCCGTGCAAATACCTGCCACAGCTCCGTGTTCCCAATAAAAACACCCAGCACAGCCTTATACCCTCAGTAGATACTCCTGTTAGAATTTTGATCACCCAAGAAGAAGAAACAGATTACCCCATAGCCTTTAAAATGGAAGCTCCTGGTGTACAGTCTTCGTGCCCAAGCACACCTGTATTCTTCCCGAGTTGGAGTCTCAGTTACTTTTCTGCTGCTGTAATAAAATACCATGACCAAGGTAACATACAAAAGAAAGCGTTTAACTGAGCATATGGTTTCAGAGGACTAGAGTCCATGATGGCGGAGGAAAGGCATGGTGGCAGGAGCAGCTGAGAGCTCACAACTTGGTCACAAGTAGGAGGTGGAGAGAGCACTAGGGATGGTGGCCGGTAGCTTTTGAAGCCACAAGTCTGGTCTGTGACACACTTCCTCCAATAAGGCCACACCTCCTAATTCTTCCCAAACAGTTCCATCAATGGGGACCAAGTGTTCAAACGTAGAGTCTACAGAGGCCATTCTCATTCAGACCTCCCCAGTCAGCCCATAAAAAGCTTCTGTCAGTAGCTCTGGCCCTGCCTGGAGTGGCTGCAGGTGCCTGGATCCCAGCAAGAGACAGCTCTTTAAGTCAATGGATCATCCAATAGGAAGTGTCTTCCTTAAAATACTTACTGTAAACCCTGAATTCTCCAGCAAGGACCACTTGTCATTTGAGGTTTGCTTGTTTGTTTGTTTTGATTTTTTGTTTGTTTTCGTTTTTTGAGACAGAGTTTCTCTATGTAACAGTCCTAGCTGTCCTGGAACTAGCTCTGAGACCAGGCTAGCCTCAAACTCACAAAGATTTGCCTGCCTCTGCCTCCCAGTGCTAGAATTAAAGGCGAGCGCCAAGACTGCCCCTGCCTGGCTTAATTTTGTCTTGTTTTTTATCATTTGATTTTTATCCTCCTACAAACTGCTGACACTACCCTTGCATGGCCTCTCAAGGACGCATAGCACATCCTGGATCCATGTGTCAGTCAGGTTCTCCAGAAAGACAGCAGCAATAGCCCCTAAGGAGAGAAGATAGGAAGAAGACGTACTAAGGGGTTTGTTCATGTGGATGAGTTCTACTCTAGGCTGTCTGCCTACTGTAAAACCAGAGCAACTATTAATGTCCCAGTCCAAGACTGAAGGCACAGCATCAGCTATTAATTCAGTAAGTCTGAAGGCAACAGATCAATACTGGAGAGTGGAAGCTGGAGTTGTATAGAGCAGACAACCTGGAGTCTGATAAGGGAGAGGGAAGGGGTTGCTCTGGTCCTGGAGAGAGAACAAAGTCCTCTGTCTCTGCCTTTTCATTCCACCCAGTCCCGGATCCATTGGGTGGAGCCACCCCCACTGAAGGTAGATCTGCCCCATGCATTCACCACCGCCATAAGGCTCTCCCAGGAGCTCAACAAGGTGCTGGACCACCTGGTTTCCCTTCAGCAGCAGAAGGGTGTCTTGGTGCCAACCACAGTGCTGGAGGTGATTAACGAAGCGGCTGATAATAAGCAGTGCTTTGCCAGCTTCCTGGGTATCCCTGAACCCAACTCCATCATCACACACCAGAAGACACTGCTCTCATTGCCTTCCATTCCCTACCAAGGAATGCCCGATGTTTCCCAGTCATCCTTCACAAGAGCCTGTTCCTGGCTACCGGTCAGCAGATACTTTGGGCAAAGGCTCTTCCCTGGGCCTGTGAATCTGGGAGCCCGAAGCAGGCTAATTCTTGCCATTCACTCTGATCATGGCTTGCAGCACTATTGAGCCTCCACCCAACATTGGCAGAGTACCCTACAGAAGGAATGCTCTGCTCTAGGCTTATAGAGAGCCTCAGCTCTGCCCCTTCCGCATCAGTCCCTGAGGCTCACTGCTTTCTGAGACCAGAGTCTGCAACATGCTGTTCTCTACACACCCCCTTCCCTCTGTCAGCTCGAGGAAAGCCACGCATCCACAGGTTAAGGTCAAATAACCCAGCATGCTGTGGACTCTGGTCTCAGAAAGCAGTGAGCCTCAGGGACTGATTGGGAAGGGGCAAATTAAGAAGATCATATTCTTCATGATCGGACCATTACTCTGAAGGTTGAATAAATTCCTCTCTTGTATTGGCTTCAGTGAGCACATTTCTTTAATTTTATAATGAGGATCACCATGGCTTCAGCCAGGAGAATAAGAGGACAGAGGAAGATGCTCTGGGAGAGTGAGCCAGACATTCTGCCTTGCCCCACCTTGTCTTTGTGACCCTGAGCCTGGGTGGCCAATGCCTTCTGGGCTGTGCTGGACAAGAGGATAGACCACGCCATCTGCTCCTAGGGGTATCTGGAGGCCTCCTGTGTAGCTGCCTCAACATTGTTGGTAGTTTGAGGTCTGAGTCCTGCCACACACATGCTGGGAACATGTGTTATATTTGCAACAGGACCCGTGGCTGTTACAGCAGAAAGCACAGAGCGAGATGTCTCTCAAAGTCAATAGTGTGAGAGCTACCCCCAAAGGAGCGTATTTCCTTCCTTCTGTCCGGCCCCTAGCGCACATTTCAGAGGTGTGAAAAATATGAGCCTGCTAGGTCCTCACACACGGTTTGCTGGAAGCTGCTGCCCTGTGACCCTGACCCTGGATGGTTGAAATACTCTTCGCACCTCCCCATCTAGGTGTGAACAGTCTTGAGAGTTACATTGGTGTGCTTGACTCTAAGACTGCAGGGAGTCAAGCCTGTGATTCTCTATAATACATTTTGAAGTTTAAAAAAAATCACCCGAGAATTGCTCTGGGCTGTTACTGCTGTTTGAGGTCACCTCAGGCACGTTGGTCCCATATGGTAGCATGTGAGCCAGTGATAGCACATTGGTGTGTAGAGGTCAGTTAGCTTCTCCCTCGGCATATGATCTGAGATCTCAGAGCATCTTCCTCTGTCCTCCTATTCTTCTGGCTGAAGCCATGGTGATCCTCATTATAAAATTAAAGAAATGCGCTCACTGAAGCCAATAAAGGAGAGGAATTTATCCAACCTTCAGAGTAATGATCCGATCATGAAGAATATGGGCCTCCCAGGGGGCCTGGGTTATTTGACCTTAACCTGTGGATGTGTGGCTCTCCTCGAGCTGACAGAGGGAAGGGGGTGTGTAGAGAACAGCATGCTGTGGACTCTGGTCTCAGAAAGCAGTGAGCCTCAGGGACTGATGGGGAAGGGGCAAAGCTGAGGCTCTCTATAAGCCTAGAGCAGAGCATTCCTTCTGCAGGGTACTCTGCAAAGAGTGTCTCCTTGGGGATCAGGGTGCAAGGTCTCTGTCATGAGCCTCACGCTCAGCCTAGGAGAGCTGGGCCCCCTTCAGTGCACAGGTCTGGGGCCTTGCCTGTGGGAGCAATGGACTGCCACACACCAGGCATTATTGAGGTCGTTGAGCGTTGCCTTTGCCTGGGTAGTGACCCTGGACTAGGTCATTATTTCTGGGTGTGGTCTGGGATGAGGATGATGTGGCGCCTGGGATAATGAAGGTCCGATGACAGGCAAGGCAGAGAAACAATGGAGATTAATCTGAGGTTTGCCGAATGCCAGTCTGCATGCTGGAAGCTGGGAAGTCTGGTTTCTCTTAAGCTAGAACAACCCTAGGGGAAGTGTTCTTTTTGCAGAGGGGGCAGCTTGTGTGCATGGCACCACCCTGGTGCTGCCCAGAGCCCCAGGTATAGTTCAGTATTGGTCCTGGCCACCCAGGGTCTCAGCTCTCAAGTGCAGGTCCTTCTCACTCACCCATCGCCTTCATACCTCCAAAAGACCTATTTTCACCTTCTACGTCCATGTGGGCCCACATCCCAGGTTCCCAAATTCTGCCAGCAGCAGAGCCTCATCTCACACATTGCTCATGTGTCCCAGGAATGGCAGTCTAGCTTTATAAATGAGAACCCTGTCCTGGGTACTGTGAGGCCATATGTGGCCGGCCCTCCCTTCCCTTCCCCCTTCCCAGGGACTAGGAAAAAGAAGGGGCTTTTGCCTCCACCTGCCATCTCTATTCCAGAAACTGCTTCACTTGAAAGGATGCCAGGCATCCTGGGGGGAGGCCCAGGTGAGAGCAGGAACAAGGGCCGTGAGAAGGACTCTTTTAGGAAGGTGAGTTCAGGGTACTATTTGCCTTCTGGAGAAGAAAATGTTTCTAATTATGAGACAATGAGTGGATACATTTGGAGAAGAATGAGACATCAGCACTCAGCAGTGTCTGAGGACACTTAAGCTTTGGTGACCACACGTAAGCCAACAGTGTAGGTCTATGGCAAAGGCGCTCCGTTGCTAGACTTAGGACTCAGATCTCAGAGAGGCGTGGAGGACTGGAGGGCACCTGCCGGGTCTATAGGGGATGGTAGCCGCATCTTCAGACTCCGACTCTCCTGTCTCCAGGACAAGGAAACCAGGTGACAACCATCTCCGTGACGGGGTCAGGAGGACAATGGGGTTCTGAAGGCCCCTGTGTGGGCAGCAGGTGGGGCCATTGTTTCCTCAAACCAGAACACTGTCCAGCAACATGTGGCCACACAAAAGGCACAGACACGAGATTTTGCCCCAGGCTCTCTGGGTTGTGCCTGGGACCAGGAGCCTGACTGGAGCTGTGTGTGTGTTCTGAAGGAGAGACTGAGCAACAGCCAGAGTGGCAAGACGTATCTGCCATGCAGCCCTCGGGTACACACGGCACAGAACGCAGAGTCACGCCAGACGCGTATTTCAGAGCGGCCACACTGCTCTGTGGTGGTGGGGAAGCACCCTGGCCGTTGGGTGACGTGGAGGTGCCCACGCTGTTGCACGGTCTGGTACACCTCCCTTGCTTATGCTGGCGTGTTCTTGGTTGGGGGTGGCATGGCTGTATGGGGGTGGGGGCTAGTGGTGGTTGTGATTGTGTGTGTCTGTTACAACTCTCCAGGGGTGCATCCGGGGATCATCCACCTGGGGACAGGTACCCTGTCTTGGCTGATCTATGGAGACTTTCCACCAAAATACCTGTTTTGTCTTGACACAGAGATTGTGACCTCACAGCTGTGTCTTTGGCCGTTTTAAGGCAGCTGGCACTGTGACTGTTGGAATGGTGGCTGACATTTAAATTTTAACTATCTCACTGTCCGGGAGTCAATATTGAGTCACAGGATGGACAAATGGTTTTTGTCTTTAACTCTCTCTCCATACTACCAGAGCCAAAGAGAAAATGAAGAGTTTATTTCCTTCCCAGGCTTCCATTGCTATAAGGACCTGTGACTCCATGTGTGTCCCATCTATCTAGTCACGTTTAGTGAGGCCGCTTCCTTAGACCCTTACCTGATGTTTGTAAAAAAAAGCTACTGAGTCCCTCTTCCTATCATGAAGTTAGTTCTTAATGTACGTTCACTGAAGTAAAACATGCTAATGGCATGAAAACGCTGGGCTGGACGTGTGGGCTGGGGAAGGTGGTCCAGCTGTGAGGCTGGGATGCAGAGAATTAACAGGGAGACGGTTGCCCCTGCAGGGTCTGTGTTCTGTCTGTCCTATCATGTTGCCCCAGCTTCAGTCATGAGCAATACTTCACACCTCCTTTGTGTCACTTGTACCAGAAGGTACAGAAGTGACTGCCTGCTGCTATGCCTGAAAACCGATTGAATCACAATCCAAACAGCAACAAGCTCCTGGGAGATGCTTTTCCATTTCTGTGGTTTGTTTTAGAAATGGGGTTTCACTCTATAGCCCATGCTGGTCCTAAACTCATATCAATCCTCCTGCCTCATCCTCCCAAATGCTGAGATTATAGGAATGAGCCACCACAGTCATATAGGTCTTATTGTTGATGTTGTTGTTCTGAGTGTCTAGGGACTCTGTGTCACAGGAGTGATGGCTTGCTCAGGGAGAGGACCAGGTGGAACACTGATGGAGAGAGGAAAGGGAAAAAATGATTTCTCAAGGCCCAATCCCAAGACTGTGACCATTCAGAAAAAAAAAAAAATTCATCTGTTTCTATGACTTGCAAAAGTTTCAGGTCTTGGTCTCTGAGAGGGTGACTGAGCCTTCGTATTGATATTTCTAAAGGATCAGCCACCAGTTACCTTCTCAACACAATAGCCTTGCACTCTTAGTTTTTACAGCATCTTACTCCAAGAGCAATGTATTCCAAACCCCTGTGGGAAGAGAAAGAAGGTAGGTCATACAGGTCCATTTTCATCCTATGTGTTTTTGTTCAATAGGATTTTAATACCAGCATGGCATGTCTATATCACACCTGGGCTTATGCATGGGCATCTGGTATGTACACACACATATTCACACACACACACACACACACACACACACACACACACACACACACATCCCATACACACTGGGAATCTTTTCTGGGAAGGTTTACTCAGTAGAACCTGCAGATGGAGGTAAATACTGCCCATACCCAGAGGATCTTCCCGCGGTGCTAGGCATCTCTCTGTCTCCTGCCCCAACCTCCATACTGGCCTAAGTATGTGTATAGAGAAAAATGCATCTGTCTGGCTTGGGCAGGAAAGCAGAGGCCATGCACTGTCCAGGTAAACATCGCTCATCAAATATAACCAGAAGATTCTCAAACCAGAACTCTTCATATAGGGTCCATGCCCAATGGAGCTAACATATGGGCTCCATTGGCCTCTAAACAGCACCTGGAAAGAAGACAGACTCCCTAGAGAAATGATGCCTCTCAATCATAAGACAGAATTGTGGGGAGCATGGGCAGCCTTCCCTCCTTTTTATTTTCTCTACTGACTAGTGATAGCCACCTTTTCAAGGGAGAAGCTTCATTTGATGAAGTCTAAATAGACCAGCCATTAGCTCAGGTAACTTCAAGCTCAAAAACTGGATCTAAGTGTCTAGGACCCTGCCTCTGTTTGGCAAAAACCTACTTCCCCTCCTACTGGGAGAAGGTCCAGTTGCCTGCACATCGGAACCAGGAGCCTTCCATCTCCTCAAGCTCTCCCCTAGCTTTCCCTGAACGATGATCCCTGAGCAAGGACCATCAGTGATGTAAGAATAGCAAAGCTTCTCGGTTCTGAGAAACAGGACCTCCCAAAACAGCCTGTATGTGGCTCTAGAGAGCCTGGGGACTAGTTTAGGATAACCTCAAATTTTATGTGTGCCTGACTTTCTGGACTTTTGTTTTCAGAAAATCCAATCTTGGGAAGGACAATGAGGACCCAAGTGACTCCTAACAGGACCCATACTAGATGTTCCCCTGGCTTAGAGCCCTGGTCCAGGTGAAGCCCCTGGAATGCTGTGGTCTATAGGAGCACGTTTCCAATCCAAGACATCACTTAGGGTGGTACCCAGACACTGACACTGTTGTAGTTGACATGTAGAACTCCCAAATTCTCCAGGAAGAGCAGGAACAGGTGCAGACAAGCCATCTCGCCCTTTCTACCTTGATTTCTCAATCTGGGAAGTGGGCATCTAGGGCCCTCACCTGCCTTTAGGAGTCTCTGGGGGCTAGCCAGTTTCCACAATGCTCTTTAAGGTCCTGGGTGAAAGTGCGTGGGAATCAACCATCAGTTTGTTGTCTTGTGAAGCCTTCTGGTGTCTGGCACCCTGTCCTCCCCAGAACTCATGCTTCCTGTAAGCCACTGTAAGGGAGTCACCAGATGGGAAAAGGGAGGCTCCTCAGGGTTTAACCATGGTGCCTGCTGAGGTCCAGAGGGCTCAGTTGCCCACCCGTTCAGCATGGCCTTACGGTCAGGCAGATTCATGCACTGATAGGTGACAGCCAGGCAGTCCTTGCCTGCCTAGTCTGCCTCTGGTGATGACTTACAGCTGGTGTGGGTACTACCAACCCCGCCTAGCCATGGGCCCTGAAGCTTTCTCTACCATTCTTTTTTTTTTTTTTTTTTTTTTTTTATGTTTGCTTTGCTGATTGTGAATACTTCCTTCAAAAGAGGAAAATGCTGGCTGTGCCCTTTTGGGTGTGGAGGTGCCTGGAAACACTGGGCTCTGAATAGGCAGATGATGTGGCGCGGGCTTGCAAAGGTTCAGGATGTGTAACGAGTGACACTCTGCCCCGGAGGCAGTCCGGTGAGCATGTGTGTCGGAAATGGCGATTAACCCCGAGAGCCTAATTCTGCCCTTCCTCCCCCTCCTTCTTCCTTTCATTCAGTAAACATTTAAAAGTGGTGCTGCATCAGGCACTGTTCCAGGGTCTCGGGAGGACCCAGAGGAAGGGAAGTGATCTTGGCTGGAGCTGAGTGTGGAGGGAGGAGGCCAATGCCTAGGGGCAAGATGGTTTCTCTACAGAACCACAGAGACGAGGTGTGTCACAGGTGCCCCGGGGAGCTTTTGGGTCCCACAAGGAAAAGCATAAGAAGGTTCCAGAAAGAAGGGAGGCTCAAATGGAGTTAACACAAAAGGTCTCTGAAGTGGAAAGGACCCAAGTGGAGTGAGGGGTTCAGACTTGGGTCACACTTTGCCCAGCCCCACAGTTTTTCAGGAAGGAGAAACATGGTCACAGTGTCTTCTTAATGAGGTCAGTTCAAGACCAGGCCAGGGCCCAGGCAGAAGGAGTGGCTGGCAAAGCCCTGTCCCACAGGCCATGGGCCCAGATGTCTTTGTGTGTACTCTATGGAGATCAGTCTAGGGCAGGTACCGGGCCCTTGATCCCAGTGCCTTGAGGAACATAGACCCCACTGTGGAGACAGTTTCCAATGCAATCTACAAAGTGATCCTCGGAGCCCAAATCTGTTGAAACGTGCAGGACAGTAGAAACTCAGTGAACAGTCACTGGTGAGTGCACTCCGCGTAGGAGCTCAGGAAAGCTGGGACAAACTGGGGAAGAAGCAGAGGTAACTGAGGTGAAGCCCAAGATTTCCCTTCGCCACTTTTCCATTAAATGGCTCCTATCTGGTGACAGTACTCTTTTGAGAGACACCAAGATGGTTAATTAATGGAAATTTAAGTTTATGAATAATAAATAATCATTCTTATGAAGGAGCATTTCCATCTGTTGGATCTTCTGCTGCATCCATTTAACTACAGCTGGAGTGCCAGGAAAACCATCAACAGAAAAAAAAAGTCATGCATCCTTCCATTTAAAGTTTTATCAAAGGCTCACTAAGCAAGTGGAGGCATGAAAGGCAGCCAAACCCAGAAAGGCGGCCCGGGAGCACTGCCTCACCTGCTGCTCCATGTGCGGCTGATGGCGCACTCTGAACTCTGCTCCCGTCCTGTTGCCAGTCAAATCTGAACATGTCCAAAGGAGGCTTCCCGGCTACACTTTACTCACAAGGAAATGACTGGCGTACTTTCTGCTTTGCAGATAGCAGGCATGTTTTCCTGAGGCCTCACTGGCACAGCCTCTGGATGCAGACAAGCTTGTCATCAGGACAATTATGTCTGTTGTCGTGATGTGCACTCTGAGCTTGGTGTGTACTCCAGGGAAAGTGCTCTTCTGCTTCCCAGGTGGCCTCTATGTAATATTTCAGGCTCTACAATGGCATTGAAGCTTCTTAAGTATCCTTATCTTTCTGTGACACGTGTGTTATTGTCTGTGGAAGAAGCAAATGCTCTTTAGGAATGTTGGGTGAATATGGGAGAAGGGAATTGGAAAGTTTTTTCCCTGCTCCTCTTGAAGGCTCATCTCAGTGTTCCCTCACAGTTCTGCAGGTCAAATGCATAATAAACAATGCTAGGTGGTCTCACTGGTACTGGAAAATTTGAAAGAGCAGCAGAGTACAATATGAGAGTATTTGTAACCGGGAGAAGACTTCTAAGTGGTCCATGAGTTCAAAACAACCACCAGTGAAGACGTTATGAGGTAATCTCTGATACAGAGGAAAGAGCAAGAGCCTGCAGGAAACAGCCACAACTGGATGGCCATGGGTGACTGACTGTCTGTCCCAAGGAGATCCCTGTGAAGTAAAAAGGGCAGAACACCCCGGGCAGGTGTGAGAGCATGGTGACGCTCATCGTCTGAACAAAGTCATCCAATGACCAGTCTCACTTTAAGAAGGGCCAGCGCAGGAACTTGGCAGGTCAGCACCTCATAGCAGGGTGCAGAAATAGAAAGAAGGTTATGCTGGATACAGAGAGGAATGCCGGGAAGTTGTTGGGAGCCTGGGCTGGTAAGGTCTTTGGAAGGAAACAGCCATGGCTGTGTGTCATGTCAATGTGTCCCAGTTCCGTCATCAACTCCGTGAGCTTCACACTGTGAGGAACTTGTTCTCACAGCCACCATGCACGGTGAGCCACACTTATACTTCAGCTCACTTAGAATGTTCTTTCTAAATGTTTTTTTTTTCCCTGCCTTGTGGTGGCATGGAAGGCGGCCACCCCATGCCCTGAGGGTACAGCTTCTGCAAATGCCACTCTCCTCTCTGGGATGGGCAACATGTCCACAGACCCCCTGTCCAGCAGTTCAGGACCTTCCCTGTAGGTCCCCATGTCACTGAGCTTTGTGAGGCCCAGCCTTCTTCAGAAATGAGGAGCAGCCCTTGGGGATTTCTGCAAGCTCCTGTCTGGGCATGGCGTCCTTGCTCCACATCGCATAGGACCCTGTTTTCACGGGTAGAGTTTATCAAAGAGAGGGTTCTAACGTCACTGGGGTGAGACAGACACCCTGAGACAGGTCATTTTTCCTGACCTTGGGTCTGTCATGTGGGGCTATTGGCATGCTTGTATATGGGCCCCACCAGCCTCCCGCGAGTAGTGTGGCCAGAGGGTGAAGCATGAGGCCCCACAAGTCTGTGAGATGGGCTGGTACAGGCCCATGTGCATATGTTCCAGGAGTCTTCTCCAACAAGCCTAAGGATGTCCATTGTCTGGGCTCCAATTTCTCAGGAATGGGGTGCTCACTGAGAAGTCCTGCCATTCATGGTTTAAGTTAACTGGAGACAGATTTTCTCATTTGAATTCCTGGCCAACATTAAAACCTCAAATCACACAGCTCTGTCTCTCTCACACACACAGCCCATTCTCACACACCCATGCAGCCTTATCACACGCACACAGCCCTGTCGTACACTCAGGCTCTATCACATACACACAGCCCGTCATAAACGTAGCCCCAATCGCATGCAGGCTCATTCACACTTAACACGACGCCCAGAGCCCCCATCCCATACTCAGCTCCGTCACACAGGCCCACTTGCTGTTTCCACTTCGGGCTGCATGGTTTTGAAGAAATCCCCAGGGAACGGGGCCAAAGACACACAGGCATCTGAGAGCGCGTCGTCGGGGAGGGGGGTCAGGGAGAGTGACAGCTGGTGAGTTGTGGCCACCTCTGGGTAAGCCATCAGCCCCAGGTGGGAGGTAAATCAGCAGTCCTTGGGTCAGATGGCACTGTCCGTGTTCCCAGGATTGGCTGTCCTCGCCCCGGGAAGGTAAGCAAACCCCGCACGTGTTGTCATCACTCACAGGGCCCAGGGGGGAGAAGAGGACGCAGGGCTGACCGCCCGGGGTGGCAACAGGACACCGTGCAGAAGGAGCCGGCCAGCACAGCTGAGTCCAGCAGGGATTTAGATCAAAGACTGGCAGCTGTGCGCCAGTGAGGGGGCCAGGAGGGAGCCTCTTGGGGCGCCGAGGGGGCGCCCAGCCCTAGCAGTGTCCACTCCTCTGTACCCTGCTGTTTGGGAGCCCTTTGTGTGTGGCACATGGTGGGGAAGGGGAGCGGGCGGTCCATGGTCCTTCCGAGACAGGGAAACCTGGGGAGGGGTACCCAGGCTCTCAAATGCGCCACCTATCCTGAGCGCACGCTTGGGGTCCTGGGGCCTCTGCACCGCAGGGAAAGATCGTACTTTCTCATGGGCAAGGTGACCAACCGATGCTCTCCAGAGACGCCCTGCTGCGCTCGTGGCTCAGTACTGGCCTCGGGATTCTGCTGATGGGAAAATGTGGACCTGCTCTCACTGTCCACCCCAAAGAGAGAGCCAGGCCCTAGGACAAAGCCTATAGGGCGGTGCCCAGGGGCGGCCAGGTCTTCTACTCTGCTTCTACCTAGGAAGTTCCCCTGTCTCCCTGTGCCGTGCAAGAATTAAATAAGATCCGCATGAGGCTTGTGAAGGCTGCAGATCGGAGAGGTGGCAGCTGAGGCCTCTGTAAGGGCCACGAGGCCTGAGTCATGGACCCGTGGGGCAACAGCTGCCTCACACCATGGGGGAGGGACACTCTGAGACACTTTAGACTGTCCTCCTGAAGGGCTGTCAAGATGGGAGTGAAAATGAGAGGTGGTGAGTGTCTATTTGAGGGAGACACTCCTGTGCCAGGGTCACCCTCTGCCATACAGACAGCAGATGGGTTCCAGTGATATGGAAACAGGACCTGGGGGCTGGGGGACTTTGAGGCTGCTGTGAGGCTCCCATCATGGGTTCACAATTGTGGTCTAGTGAATCATGGTCCACCTGCACCTTTCAACACCCTGGAGACACGTGGGCTTGGATCTCACCCTAGCTTTCCTTCCCAAAGAGAAAGAAGCAGTGACTAGAAATAGTCACTCTGGGGCTGCTGGGTGTGTGTGTGTGTGTGTGTGTGTGTGTGTGTGTGTGTGTGTGTTAAGAACATGGCAAGCAGAAAAGAGGAAAAGAAAAGATAAATATTAGGGGATGTGGAAGGACTGAATGCAGTTGATAAACACCAGTTATTAAAAGAGGATATAAAGCTGAATGCTTTGCAAGTTCTCACTCAGTCATGGATTTGTTTGTTTGTTTGCTGTGGTGAGTTGATGCATAAAAATATACTTGATAGTGAACATATTAATCTGATGAGAAGCCCCAGAGCTTCTCTGATGTGCTAACTGTACAGGACTTTACTTAGTTACATCACTTCCGGGGGCAGATTAATTTCAGAGTATATATATATATATATATATATATATATATATATATATTTCAGAGTATATATGTATTTCAGAGTATATATATATTTCATTTGCAATGTTTTTATAAGAAAGATTTTTTTAAGAACATGGCAAGGAACGATTGTGCTCTCGGCTAAGGAGCTTTTACAGACTCTCCTTAGAAAACAAGACAGCTAGCTGGTGCAGTGGTGGATGCCTGTAATCCCTATACTTAGGAGGCTAAAACAAAAGGATTGTTGTGAATCTGAAGCGCGTCTGGCTACAGTGTGAGACTTTCTCAAGCTGATTAAAAAGAAGAAATAGAAGAGGAAACTAGACAGCCCTCAGGTGGCCAGTGTGTCCCAGACAAGGACATAAAAGGATCCGGTTTGCTGTTGGTGAGTACTTCCCTACAGCCAACTCTGGGAATGAT
Source organism: Peromyscus maniculatus bairdii (assembly GCF_049852395.1). Classification (NCBI taxonomy): domain Eukaryota; kingdom Metazoa; phylum Chordata; class Mammalia; order Rodentia; family Cricetidae; genus Peromyscus; species Peromyscus maniculatus. Next base: position 66,243,828 of record NC_134867.1, read on the forward strand.
ACCAGAGACCACTTAGAACAGGGATAGTACAGGCAAGACTCGGTGGTCTCCGCACAGGATTTAAAGCTCCACAGTTCACCATCTCTGAAATTTCCCAAGTGCCCTTGACAGCCCTCGGCACACACCTGGATGTTTCTCCAGCTCACACCTGCTAAGAGAAGCTGCAGGGGGAGTTTTTTGAACCATAGCCAGCAAGGAAGTAGCAGGTAGACCAAAAAGTCAGAGTTTCAAACTGGCCATGGAGGATGCTCAGGGCAAACTATGATCTGCTTTTATAGGCCATGAGCTTTGGAACCAATGTGGCACAAAGCCTCATCTCTGCTTCCTTTGAGTCCGGGTCCAAGGTTCAGTTGACCTGTTGACTGAGCCTTGTGAGGCTCTCTCCAGCTTTCTGGTGGACCCAGGGTGGCAACACGGTAGTTCAGTCTCTGTGTGTCTGCTGGCGGGACCAACGGGTCAGCAGGAAACTTCCGAGTCGTATCAGCCCATCTAGCGGGATTTCAGGCTTGAATATTCTGGCCTTGACTTTGGGTTTTAAAATCTCATGGCCAGGGCGGGGGCGATAACTAATTTGGTAAAGTGACTGATGTTCAAGCATGAGAATGGGAATATGACCCCTAGCATCTGCATAAAAAAGTCAGGGCACGGTGTTGTGTAATTGCGATCCTAGCACTGGGGAGATGGAGCCCGGAAGCTCCCTGGGGCTCACTGACCAGCAGCTCAGGCTCCCCTTGAGTACCAGCTCCCAGTAAAAGACCCTAACTTAATAATAAGTTGGGCAGCTCCTGAAGAATGACCTCTGAACTCCACATGAAGTACCCACATATGCATGCCAGTTCCTCACCCCCACATGCATACACACCATACCCACATGCATACACACCATACACACACACACACACACACACACACACACACACACACACGCACGCACGCACACAAAACCCCATACTCATGTGTACCTGTACACGTACACATACAAAATGAAAATAAGTAAATAAATGATAGATACCCCCACAGTCATGATCAGGAGGTGACACTCACCCACCAGTATTACCTTCTCCAAGCCTCCTGGTGAAATCCATGTAGCCCTAAGACACAGAGGCCCAACTCTGGCCCTTGCCAGCACATATCCTATTCATCCTGAGCTCTCAACAGAGGGTTGCTCCCATTGGAGTGCTGGCTGTTGTTTCTGAGCCTTCTAGAAGAGTGTGAAGAGACCTGGGGTCACCCTGTGTGGAGGAGGCCTGGACTATATCCCAGTAGACACAGGCCAAGTAAGGCTGGATCACAAGGGACCGTATTGAGTGTCTGTTATTGATGGCCAATGGCAGGTAGTTCTTGCAAGCTCTCTGATTCTCAGCATCCATCTGAAATGTGACCCTCCCCGCCCCTACATACACATACCTGCCTTTCAGGATGGCTGTCACTGTCCTCAATGTCCTTGTTCCCTCCTTGGAGCTGTGAGCAGCTGGTACATTAAAGCATGCACAAGAGCTCACCTCAGGCTTCTGGAAAGCAACTCTTCTTCCTTAAGACCTGACGTGCATATTTTCCAGACACAAACGAAGAGACCTTTTGTGGCCCTTGTGACCCCCGGACACCAGGGCCACACGTGTCCCTGGTATTCTACAGTAAAAACACACAAGCTCGAGCTCTCCTCTGCACACTACCACAGCCACCCACACACTCACCGGCCTGCACACTGGCCTGCGCCCCTCTGGCTACACCATTTAGATCAGGACTTTTGGCTGAACACTGCCACAGGCTTCTTTAAGGCAGGATGGAAAGCAGACATACTTACTGCACATGTGTGAGCACACGTGTCTGGTGAGGAGCTTGCCAAGGTCACACATGGCGGCCACAGTGAGTGAGATTCCCAGGATAGGCTACAGAAGTTCAGCCTAAGTCCTGTGGCCCAGAACTTGTGGTGGAGGAGTGTCACAGTCACAGCCATCCAGGGAAGCCAAGGCCCAAAGCAAAACAACAGACCAGGGAGGGCTGAGCCATTGGTGAGCCTGTGGCAGACAGCGCTGTAGGAAGGGAGAGGGTAGGTGCTGATCGCTTATTTGATCTCAGTGTACGTCAAAGTGCCTTCTGCTTACCCACACATATGGGGCAAGAATTCCAGTCTGCAGACCTGATTGAAGGAGAGAGGGCAGGCATGAGGGGCTCCCTCTCAGCCTGGCTGTGGGAGGTAAAACCTGCACAGCACGGTTCACTGCCCCAGTCACCCCACGGCACCGTCCCTTATGCCCACACGGGACAGAGCTCTGCATCGCAGCTGGGATTTACCCAGTAGCAGGTGAGGTGTGAGAAAGAAGTGGTCTCCTTTCTAACCACTGGCACCTGCAGCACAAAACCCCGGAAAGAAACTGGGAGTGAGCACTGGACAAGGCCGCAGTTACTGTGGTGACTAGTGGGCCGTCAGCAACACACCAGGAGAGTCGTCCATGCGGACCACCTCCTCATTGTGAAGGGATGTGGGAGCTGTGGACAGAGCACCAGGCCAGGCGTCTCCATGGCAGCGTGAGGCCTGGAGGGGACGACAAAGGAGGCATTGATGAGGCAGCTATGGGAGGGAAGGCCAGGAAGCCCCTTCTAAAGGCAGCCAAGCCCAAAGTACAGCTTTGCTCTGATCCGGGGCAGCCCCATGCCTGAGGCCATGGCTCTAAATGCTGGGGCCACCGAGGCACTAGGGCTCTATGCCATCCGCTGGCACCAGGGCCGTATGCCATCCGCTGGCCAGGTCTTTTGTTTGTATCACCTGCTCCTCTCAGCTGGCAGCGCACAGAGGCCTCTTTAGCTCTGAACTGGGAGTGTGGCTTAAAGAAGAGAGCGGCATTAGGGAGCCAAGAAGCTCAAGCATGACCTGCCATACAGGCTCTCCTCACTCCCAGAGAGGCTTTGGGATGCAAACAGACTTCAGTACATAGCACAGAGGTGAATGACTCACAGCATCCTCGGGGTCCAGACCCTTGCCAGCTACTGAGATGAATGGGGTCCTGGAATCCCACAGGCTTGGGGTTCCCATAGCCCTGGGGTCCTACAGCTCTGGAGTTCCACAGTTCCTGGAATCCCACAGGCTTAGGGTTCCCATAGCCCTGGGGTCCTGCAGCCCTGGAGTCCCACAGTCCTGGAATCCCACAGGCTTGGGGTTCCCATAGCCCTGGGGTCCCACAGCCCTGGAATCCCACAGGCTCTGGGGTCCCACAGACCTGGAATCCCACAGGCTCTGGGGTTCCCACAGTCTGGAATCCCGCAGTCCTGGGGTCCAATACCCTTGGAAACTTCACTGTCTATTCCTTACTCTGTCCATGGCCAAAAAAGGCCACAATGGCCCTTGCCTCTGGGTATCCTCAATCTGTCCCCAGAACCAGCTTACTCCCAGTGGCCCTGCCACGAGCAGTTTCTTTGGATACGTCACTAGTATCACGCACTAGTTCTGTTCTCCTGAGACTGTGTGCTGACAACAGGCCCTGGGCCTTTCCGCCTCTGGAATTGCTGGAGCCGGATCCTTCCTCTACCCTGAGTCCCACTTGTTCCACTTCTCTGGAGATCCCCGACTCATACTGAGCTTGAGCCTGTAGCCTCCCCAAAGTACATTCCTTACCCTGTTTTCCATGGAGTCTGCCCTCAAGACAGGGTGTACCCGATGGTCTATCATTAGTAATCTGCCCCAGATCTCTGTTGCTTCCTGTGAACTCTGAAAACTCAACCTTTTGGGCCTCAGTTTTATTTGTGAATTGGAAATGACAGCTCAGTGCCCAGTGGAAGGTATCATGATTCAACCATTAATAAAATGCCAGGTTTCATCACTGATGCTAACTTCCAGGTTCTTGAGGTCTTAACCCCTATCCCCAGGATCATAGGCCAGGGGAGAGCCACATCTGGACAGACAGTGTCTGTCTGTTCTCGGTGCCAAGGCTCCCATTAGAGGAAAGAGGCCAGGTTATTCTGAAAGTCAGGTGATCATTCAGGAGTAACTGTGCACACGAGGTCTGGGATTCTTCTCACGGTAGTGGCAGATACTGAGCACATAAAACTACATAAATGTAATACTTTTTTGGACCTTAGAAGTACAGAAAGGCTTCAGCCCAAGAGAGCATTCTTAGGAGTAGTCTCTGGAGGCTCCACATGGCCCTGACCCTTCATCAGAAGTGGTTGGCCTCAGACATAAGTCCTCCTCAGCCACAGTTCTGATTTTTTTCTGCTTCCTGTTTTACTTTCGAGGATCCCCTGGTATCACTGGGGATCTTTAGCTACATACTCCCTTAAGTCAACCACCCCATGGTATCTTTGTGTGTGAGGTAACCCCCTGTGGAATCAAGACAGACATCCACATCTAGCTGCCCACATCTTCTCAGAGAAAAGTCTGAAGGTCTCAAAGGAACAAGTTAGAGAGAAGAGATGGGTATAGGGGAAAGCCAGTGCAGGTCTCCCATGTAGAAGAAGGTGCACCCAGGCACACACATGATTTTCCAGAGGACTGGAAGACTCACCTCTCATTTCCTCTTAGCTATTTGCTAAGGTCTCATGTCATTCTTGATGGTTTTTGTCTTCCTTGAAATCCATGCAACCGGGTAATTTCAAGGGGCTGGAGGTTATTGTGCAAACCCGAAGCCCCCAAGATGCCTGGCCACCTGAGCAATGCATCTTATCCACAGACCACCAGACGGTGCCTGGGATGCAAAGGGCAGCAAAAGTTCTATAGGCACTTTCCTGTGTCCACCTCGAACCCAGAACCACCTACTGTCGAGGAAACACAGAGAAGATAGGAGAGCCAAGTTGGCCTGAAATACCAGTGCACCATTTAGCATCGGGGGGACAAGAGAAGTCCAGATTCAAAAGGCATCACAGGCAGGAAGGACTTGTAGAAAACAGGCATGGGATCAACTCTACTAGGGCATGGGCTACTATTCTGGAATGCCATCACAGAACTAAGGGTTACTCCCCACCCAGCCCAGTGCTCCAGATCCACAGCTAACAGGGGCAGTTTTTCTGTCAGGTTCAAATGGATCTGTGTTCATCAGGTTTCTGACTAGTTCAGGATTCACCCTGTAAAATTTAAACAAGGGGAACAAAGGAAGCATGCTCCCTGCCCTTAGAGGCTCTCTGTCTACCCAGTAATATGGGCCCTCAGCAGGAGTAGCACTCCTGGTCCCAGGAGCAACCTGGTGAGCTGGGCAGAGTTGAGAAACTGTGATATTTCTGTAAGATGTGGAGTTCACAGTTCCCACCTGCTTTCCTGCTCCTGGTCATTCCTTGCTGTTCAAAACCCATCTTGAGACATTGGCGTGTCCATCATCATGGCAATCTACACTCTTCTAGATGATGGGTGACATGCTCAAAGCTGGGTTACTCAGAGGCTCTGGAATGCAAGGCAAGTAGAACCTAAGACAGGGCCTGGCCAAGCTGACCTGACCCAAGTAAGCTATGTTGGTCCATCAATGTCTAAAGTCAGCTCTTATCCCGTGTAAGGTGATCGCTTCTCACCTCATTCTCTGTCTTTCTTTTCTTCAATTAAATAGAACAAACACCTGTGAGTCCCTCCCTTCTCCTCCCACAGCTTAGACTAATAGAGACCCCCCTGGCTACTTCTAGGAAAGATGGGATTTGGAGACTGAGACCCATCCCAACAGCACTTTTTCAAATGTAAAAAAAGTTTGTTGACCAATAGACACCTTCATGAGTGACCTCTCCTTTGTGATGGAGTGGTCTCTTTATCACCTTGTCATGAGAGGGTGTGTATGTCAGGCTCCTGACCATGTGGACTGTGGAGGTAAAAGGACAATTTCTCTGGTTGGCCAGGATCAGAAGCACACTGCACTCGAGGCCGCAGGAGCTATGCTTAGCTCAGCTAATTTGCCCGTGGAAGACACAAACCCAGAGAGAGTCACAGCCTATCAGTACGATGGCTTCTGTCCTTCTACCTGAGTGGAGGACCAAGACACCTTGATGGTAGGAGGAGACTACTCAGTAAGAGCAGAACGTGAGAGTGGCCTGGAGCACCCGCTCAGCTGGGTGGCAAAGATGCTGGGCCACCATGTATCCCTGAAGACCAATCTGTTGTGTGGATCTTCTGGTGATCTTGCTTGACCAGGAAGTCAGAGCCTCCCAAGGGACCTGTTCTACTGCACACTTCCTAGAGTCCGAGCAGCAGCATCCTTGAGTTCTGTACCACAGGCACAAAATGAATTCTGTGGGTGGCGTGTGGACTGCTGGTGGACGGAGGTCTCCTGCAGAGCCTGGAAAAATGCCCTTCTTTGGAGCAGCATGCTGAAGTGCACTGAGTTTTATTTATGTTGTGGCATTAAAAACAGATGAGACATCAATTGATCCATTGAGGGTTCCTTTGGGGGTTACAGACAAAGTAATCTGAAAAATCTTGTTTCAATGCTTTTTAATTAAAGCTCCAGATGGTGGTAAAAGATGTGTTAAAGGGATTCTGTATAAATCAAAAGAAATAACAAAAAACAAAACAAAACAACAACAACAACAAAAGAAACTCAAGGACGAATGTGTGTCACGACTATTTTTCCAGCTGGCTCTAATGCAAAGAGCATGGGTGTGCAGTCCGCAGCCAGATGCATGCCCTGTGTCTGGCTCCGTCTCCCTGTGATGTGAGAAGTTGAACTTCATGAGCTTCTGCCTTCTTTGCAAAGGACACGTTCTTTTCTGAATGTACTGTGCCTATCTTAAAAGAAAACTATCAGCCTAGAAAATCAATAATTGTTACTAATTTCCATAATATCATTGCAAGTGCATATTCTTTTAAAAAAAGTACTGACTTTCTCACAAAAAATATTAAATGGATTCAGCAGAATTGTAGGTTACAAAATCAACACACAAAAATTGTCAGTTTCTATACAATAGATATGAAAGCCCCCAAGGGAATTAAAAACATTTGTGATCAGCAGAATTAAAAAGTAATAAAGTGCTCCAAAGAATTTACCTGAACAGGTGAACGATTTGTGTCCCGGAAAATTACAAAAAGTTCCTTAAAGAAACAGAAGAAAGCACAAATGACAGATACTCCATGTTCATGGATCACAATACTCAGTGTTGTCTGATGTCAATTGCCTGAAGGCATCTTGGGTTCCTTATCAAAACCCCAGCAGCATTTGGGTTTTTTTTGGGGGGGGGTGTTTTTGTTCTTTTAAAGCTATAGTAATCAGAAACTATATATATAATAATATAATATATATTATAATAATGTAATATATATTTATAATATAAATATAGTAAGCAGATCCATAGACTGGAGCAAAGGCAGAGATAAACCTTGCTGATATGACCAAATGATTTCTACAAGGTCACAGACTGTTCAATGGAGAAAGGACAGTCTCTTCAGCAAATGGGGACAGGGAAGTGGGATATGGACATGCAAAAGAAAAGAGGCAGACACACTAAGTGATAAACAGAAGTAAATCAAATGGATCATAGACCTACATAAAAGGCCCAACATTCTTATAGTACAAGAAATAAATCTCTTATAAGAAAATAATGTAAAAATTCTCTCAGAAGGGAGAACAGTGGGAACTTGATAACGTTAGATTGACAAGGTTTTCCTACATATGACACCAGATTAGAGTGAAGCTGACTGAAAACAGATGAAGGGCACTACTGAGATTTAAAACCTCTGTGCACCGAAGGCACAATCAACAGCCCGAGAAAGTGTGTGAAAACCATATATGTGATCAGGAGTTAATATCAAGAATATGTATAAAAAAATTTCTTACAACTTGACAAGGAAAAAGAACTCATTCAGTAGCCCAGGCTAGCCTGAAACCTTCCTCTGCCTTCCAACTGTTGTGCTCAGTGAGCGTCACCCACCATTCCTGAGTCAAGGCTAGGCATTTCATCATAATAAAACACTCACTGAGTGTGGTGATAGAAGCCACCCCTGCCTCTCAAGGACTCGGCATTTAGGGAGGTGACAGGTGTGGATGAGTAAACTGAAGGTCTGGGTACTCTTCTGACCAAGTGTCTGCAGACACTGTGAACTGTGGGCATGTTGTCTGGATGCACACTGCTCTCCCCTCTGTCTACGGGGGAATTCAGCTTTGACAGGGAAACATCCACCTTGAAGTGATTCCTCCCAGGGCTACCTGGCTACTTGCCTCTGTATCCAGCACAGCCATGTAGGAACCAGGCCCTTACAGACCCGGCTTCCTCCTTACACCCCCACTCTGCCACGCTACAGTTACAGCACATTTCCAGACGCTCAGGAGCTTCACCCCTGCATTATGGATCAAGGCTACTTCTCAGAGGGAGAGACAATAACTGGGCAGAAAAAGTGACCTTTGCTCTAAGTCTAGCCCCTGAGTAGGTGGATGCAGAAACCCTACAGACGAGTTCTACATAGGCATATCACAGGAGAACAGGCACTCTTCCGTCCTCCACAGACTCTGCTCATTCCTTTCAGCATCTCGAGAGTTACAGAGCTCAACTAGCCCTTGGCCAGGGCATTATTTCTATGATCCCTGTAGGAAACCCTAGAATGAGAATCTTTTCTTTTCTTCCCTCTTCTTTTCTTTCCTTTCCTTTCTTCCCCCTTCTCTCTCTCTCTCTCTCTCTCTCTCTCTCTCTCTCTCTCTCTCTCTCTCTCTCTCTCTCCATTCATCCTTTCCTTCCTTTTTTTTTAGCTTTTTGAGAAAGGATCTCACTATGTAGCCCTGGCTGTCCTGGAATTCACTATGTAGACCAGGTTGGCCTCACACTCACAGAGATCCACCTGCCTCTGCCTCATGAGTGCTGAGATTAAAAGTGTGCACTACCATACCCAGCCTGATAGTCTCTTTCTTCACAAATCACCTCTAATCATTCCCCCTGAACAGCCCTTGAATCACCATGTGATGCATGATTGGCCATTTGTCTGTCTCAAAGTGGGGTATGGTCCAAAGCAGGCATCCGGAAAACATTCTGTGATGCATAAAAGAAAATCGAGAAAGTGAAAGCTGCTTGAATATAGGGATCTTGTTCATCAGAGACTGCATTTCAATTTAGGAGAAAACTTTGTCTTGCCTTTATAAAAAGACTTTGTGAATCAAGCACCTTTATAGGGCTTATTTCTCTTACCAGATTTTATTGCTGAATTGGTACATATATATAGCAATGAGTGAAATGAAGTATTTACTTGCCTGGGCCAAGAAAGATACAGAACAGGGTGGTTACAGCTGTAGGGCCACCAGCTTTGAGCGCCATGACTGCAAATCTGGCCAAAAGTCTTGGCCTTGAATAGACATGCAGTCAAGGGGTTGGATGGCCCTTGGTGTCTTGGGAAGAACAGCTGTGTCTGGCATGAACCCCTAAGACGTGGGCTGAGGTGCCCTCAGCCTGCCTTCTGTGTGGCGCTCTCTATCAGGAGTGGACAAAGCCCTTTCCACCCACCAGATGTGCAACCACCACAGAGTTAATTAATGACAGATGGACTCAAACATTATAATGTTTCAAAGTGTTTAACTGGAAACCCAAACTGAAAATTGGAAAAAGTAAGTAAGGCCAAGAGATGTCTAAGAACTTCAGTGACTGGTGGAGGCTGCTGTTTGGAGCAAACAGTGTAGACTGAGCTGGCTGTTAGGCCTCTCTGTGTTTGGTTTCTGTGGCTCATAGGGTGGAGTGCGATCTCACGGGCACTGGGGGAAAAGATGGAGAGCACCCCTGTACCACTTCTGGTGCCTGCTGCTTTTTACTGCTGTGTTCTACATGACATTTTAAGTGTTTTCTAAAAATTTTACTGTGTATTTTAAAGGCGTTTTAAAATGTGTTTAAAGAAGTAATAAATATAGCCCTTTATTATTTTTTAAACTACATTTATGTATGTGTGCATACCTGTCTGTGCCATGGTGCACTGTGGGAGCTGCTTCTTCTACCATGTGGATTCTGGGAACCAAATTCGAGTTATCAGGTGTGAGGACAAGCACCTTTATCTGCTAAGCCATCTCATAGCTTGTGTGTGTGTGTGTGTGTGTGTGTGTGTGTGTGTGTGTGTGTGTGTGCGCGCGCTAAGAGCTTTGCAGGTATCTAGCCATCATCCTCTACATGCCTGCCTAAAATTCTTTAACTTCCTTAAAAGGCAAGGCCAAGCCTGTTTCTAGAGTGTTCTTAGCTTCTTCGCTTTCCTCTAGTTTAGTCTTTTGTGCTCTACCTACAGCTTATGAAAACTGTCTTCAGTTCTGAAGCAGTCAAAGAGACCTGGGTGTTTACAGACCCCTGCATGTGTGAAGAACAGCCTAGAAGTGGGTGGCTTGTGTCCTTGTGTTATTTGGAATCATTGCACTTGGTAGCAGCGGCATGGATACCCATGCTCCCATGCAGGCTTCAAACTGACAGCCCGAGCCACAGAACACAAACAGCCAAGCTCCCAATTCCACCTGGTCTCCTGTAGCCTCTGGGATACCTCAGTAAAGCACCTGTAAGTTTTGTCCCCTCACCCCTCCCAACCCCACACTCAGGGGAATTTGGGTCAGTCATTCACCACCATCACCACCTAAGAACATCTGGAGTTGCCAATAACTTCGCTTCCAGAGTGAAGTGGACTATAACACGGATCTTAAATGGTCTTATTAATTGAAAAAACACAGAGCCAGATATTGGGGTAAATTATCAAAGATCAGAGAGACAGAACAAGCCACAGCCAACCTCACTTTGCCAGCTCCTCAGCTGATCCTGCTTCCTCAGACTGAAAGCCTGAGTCCTCCCCAGAAAGGATCTTAGTTGAACTGCTGCTAAAAAGCTTCTAGTTCCTGATCCTCGCACCTTATATACCTTTCTGCTCCCTGAGATTAAAGGCATGTGTCCTTCCCAAGCAAAGACATGAGGTCTCAAGTGCTGGGATTAAAGGCGTGTGCCACCACTGCCTGGCTCTGTTTCCAGCATGGCCTTGAACTCACAGAGATCCAGAAGGATCTCTGCCTTCCGAGTGATAGGATTAAGGGTGTGTGCCACCACTGCCTGACCTCTATGTCTAATCTAGTGTCTGTCTCTGTCCTCAGATCCCCAGACAATATGTCACCACAGGTGGACATTCGTATGTCCCGTGCGCCCCCCCCCCCCCCCAGTACAGCCGTGTCCATCTGGCTGGCTGAGATGAGATGGCAATGGCTTGTCACCTCTTTCAAGATATTCCTGGGGTGACAAAGGCTCTGGGCTTAGAGCAGACAGCAGCAGGATGGGTGGACGGCAGTGATGAGCATAGCTTGTGGCTAACCCAAGGCCCCGACCTCCTCCATTCTTCTTCAGGCCAGACAGACTCAGGGAAAGAAGCCAGACCTGCAGCGATGGCAGTCCTGGTGCTTCACATGTGCGAAGGTAGAACAGTCCGTACCCGCTGCTGGTCCTGTGCTGGGTCTGGGGCCTTAGCCCTGGCTCCAAGAAATGGGATCATTGGCCTCATTGCAACCTGCTAGCCTCACCCTCCTATGTACTAGGACCCACCACACACACACACACACACACACACACACACACTACACACACACACACACACACACACACACACACACACACACCCTATTCTGCTGGACCTTACAGACTCTAGGCTATGCTCTGCTCTCAGAACAACCCTGGCTTTTCCATGGATGACTTCCAGAGTGATGACCCATAACACTATCTACCAGAGGCCTTCATCCACAGGCCACACTGTCCATGGTCACCATGTGTTATATACAGGCCCTGTGCTCACTTCTGCTAATAATAATAATAATCTGACATTGCTCTGCCCCAGCATGCATTTAAAAAAAAAAAAAATCTGCTAATCTCCATCTTTGACAGAGAAGGTTCTATTGTATTGAACTTGAAGTGAACCTCTGAAGTTCAGTAGTTGGCCATCCTCTCTGCCATAGCTTGTCCAAGATTGGGAAGTCTGGGCTGGAAGGGTTGAGAAAGGCTCCAGACAGACCTGCAGACCAGGTTCATGGGAGGGATTTGCATATGGACAAGACTCTTGCTGAGGGGCCATCACGAAGCAACCTGAAGGTCAAAGGTGAGATTTCTCTCTCTCTCTCTCTCTCTCTCTCTCTCTCTCTCTCTCTCTCTCTCTCTCTCTCTCTCTCTCTCACACACACACACACACACACACACACCCTGCACCACCCCTGACTCAGTATGTCCTTGAGAATGGGAAAAGTGACCTCCCCTGACGATTCGAATTTTTATTGTGGTGAGATCTGGGAGGGACCTCTGGCTTCAAAGGGGTTAAGGGTCACCTGACTTCGCTGAGGCGAGTGAAGAAAGAATCTGCTTGATCCTCTGCCCTCACATTCAGAAGTCCTAACTGGGCACAAGACCTATATTTCTGTTTAGTTCAGGCCCTGCAAATCGTATGGATTTCCCCAGCCCCACCACTGCTTCTGTGTGGAGGGGAAACGGCATCGGCTGCCACTGGAGTACAGTGCTGACAGGCACCAGGGATGTCTGCAAATAGCCAACGGCCAGGGAAGGCTCCACAGCCAGCCCAAAAGCTCAGCGAGAAGCCCAGAGAGCTGGTAGAGGAGCCCTGAGTGTGTTGCTGTGGCGAGGTGGCCACAGGGACGACTGTGAGCCGGGGAGATGAGCCAGCTGCTTTGTCCTGAGGAGTTCCCAGTCTAAGTAGAGGCTGTAATTTTGCCAGCATCGGGGGTGGGAAGGGTGTCTCATTGTGACACCAGCATCTCCAGCCTCCCTCTGCAAGAGCGCACAAAGCAACCCAGAAACTCTGCAGAAGACCGGCTAGTGATTCTCGGGGGACAGCAAGGCTAGAATGGCAGTGTGTGTGGGGGGGCGGGAGGCAGCCCCGGAGAGCCCTGCAGACACAGGCCGTGGGTGAGGGCTGCCAGCAAGGAACCACCGAGTTTGGGGCCCTCCGCGACGACGACGATTTTTAAAATGAAATTCAGAGTATGCTGAGCAGATGGTCACGGCAGACTGCTGTGCCAGGTGTGTTAATGAGTCAAGTAAGCAGCATTCCCGGGGTTACCTAGGATACTCCGCCAAACCGGGCAGGAGCCTCAGGTGAAAACCTGGGAGCGCCTGCCTCACATTTGCATGACAAAAGGCCAACACCAGGGGCTGTGCCAGGCTCCACCCCGCTCTGCCTGACCGACGAGGTCCTTGTTTGTTTTGTTTTGTTTTTTTTTCTTTTTGTTCCTCACACACAGCATCTTGGAGACCCGCTCTCTGCCTGTAACTAAGCAGCAGGAGTTTATGCTCTAAATAGACGTTGTTTGTAATTTTTCACCCCAGTTACCCTAGAAATGTCTCAAATGACTTCTTTATATAAGCAGACGTCTAACTCCATCAGCACCACCCACTGGCCCTGTCCTGGGGGATAATGAGCCAGGATCGGCCGGCTTCCCTGGTTGCTGTTTATTAAGCCCCATTGCACAGCAGACCCATCCTCCCTTTCATCTCCTAAAGTGTGTGTGTGTGTGTGTGTGTGTGTGTGTGTGTGTGTGTGTGTGTGTGTGTGCTGTGCATACTATGATATGAAAATGCTACCACAGACCCACAGGGAGACTGGTGAACAGAGTGTGGATGGGTACCAGGAGAATCAGATATGGAGGTAGCCATGTTTGCAACCTGTCGGGGGCATGGTCCCACAGATGCTGTCTGTGTGTATAAGATGCGAGAGTGCTCATCTGGGACTTTTGGTCCCTGCAAGCGTGGCACACACATCTTTCTGCCCTGTGCCAGCAGGGCTCCTCACACATCTCAGCTCAACCCACAAATCATTTCTTAGAAATATGTGTCCCCACATGCATGTCCCTCATGCCTGCCAACTTGTTCACTTGAGACTCAGGCTGCCAGGGAATGGTCTGGTGAGGAAAAGCCCTTACAGGAAGCCCAAAGCCATTAGCACTGAAGTGTTTGGGCCCTTTAAGTGTGTATCCCTAGTAACTCCTTGGTCAAACAACCGACCCTGTGTTTCAAGCATGAAATGTAGCTGAAAGTTTGTGAGACATTCCACTGGAAGTACACAGCTGGTTGCAGTTTTTCTAAAGCCTGGAATTCTGGGTCATGGAGCTGCCACCCCACTCCACCAGTGGGAACTGAAATTCCTGGAAACACACACACACACACACACACACACACACACACACACACACCTTTGTTTAGAATTCTGCAAGCTTATTTGAACTTCATGATTGGGTAGAGTTGGAATGTTGCAGATCCAGAGCCAGACTTATCTTGGGCTATCTTTAGCCCCTTTAATAGGCATTTACCTACCTCTGTGTCTGACCTAACACCACCAGAAAAAAAATATTGGAATGTATTAACCTAGAAAACTATTAGCTCCCATCAACACAGTGTGGTGGTATTCTAATTGTACTGAAATGTAATTTTGATTGTATGTTAATAAATAAAGTTGCCCGGGGGTCAGAGCTATTAGAGCCATAGACAGAGTGTGGCGGTGGTGGCACACGCCTTTAATCCCATAGATCTCTGTGTGTTCAGGGATACAGCCAGCATTGGAGACATATGCCTTTAAGACCTAGGGGGCTGTACATTCAGACAGTGACGAGGCAGTCACGTGTTTGGGTTTACAACCAATGAGAAGGCAGAACAATAATAACTATAAAAAAGACGTACAGACAGGAAATAGCTCTCTTTCGGGAAGCTGGGACACCACAGGCAGAAGGGTGAGATTTTAGCTCTGAGCTCTGACCTCTCGGCTTTCTCTTTTACATTGTTTCTGTGTTTCTTATTTAATAAGACGGTTGGTTACATCAATAACACAGAGCTAAGAATGTAACCAGACAGCATCTGCAACTATGGCAGAGGTTTCTTAGTGACCTACCTATGTTTTAGAAGGTGAATAAATATATGACTTCCTATTCTGTGACTAATAGAAACACGCATAACTTCTTCCATGGTAGAACATGCCATGTGGGGCAACTTGAGTTAGTGTTTTCAAGCCGTAGTCATTCATATTTGTCTCAAAATAAACTATTTCTTATTCCCTTTGCAGTGTTGGAGCATTTTGCATCAATGACCCCCTCCCTACCTCAACTCAGATCAGGGAGCAGCCTCTCTCCCAATGACTTTTCCTGAGGTGATCAATATAAAGAAACATCCATTCATTGGGGTGGGGTGACTGGCAGATCAAAGAAATAATTCCACCAATTTGTGGACAATGTGCTTACTGGAATTAGTTCAGAAGCAGGGATGACTCAAAGGCAGCTACACTGTGGGGAAGTCCCCTGGGCAACTTAGGGACAGCATCGCCATCCAGTTAGTGATTTGCTGCCTGGATAGCCTTGGGGAAGGACGAGCCTTGGGAGGATCCCCAGAACCTCCAGAGAGCCCCCCTTCCTGTACAAGGGAGTATATAATAATAGGCTAGATCTCATGACCATATCATGAGGGTGATCACAGCTCTGATTCTAGAAGGTAAAGGTCATGCCCAGCCCAAAGGAAGTAGCTACCCACAAATCCCCAAAGGAAAAGCTTGGCTCAGAAAGAACCATTCCCACACACCTTTATCCCCTGGCGATTGCTTTCACCCCTGAGGGAGAATCATGAGTTCATTATGTCAAAAACATAGATAGACACTCTGTGTCTTTTCACAGTATCCCAATATTGAATAACAATAAATGCGCAAGCCAGGTCAGTTTCACTGGCTGCAACCTGCCAAGTAGTCATGATTTCCTTTCATAGCTGGTTGCTGGTGAACAGGGCTCTTTTACTCTAATTGAAATTGCTAATGTTAACTTTCAGCTCGCACATCACACTTCACAGAATAATATACAAATACGTATGTTACAAGACGACCAAGAAGGGGTTAATGAGGCTGTATAATTCAGAGAGGCAGAAAGCTGACAAAGGAGCAAGGGAAATTCTGCCTAGGGTCAGATAAGACATGGTGTGAAGGCGCTCTAGGAAGGAGAGAGAGAGAGAAAGAGAGAGAGAGAGAGAGAGAGAGAGAGAGAGAGAGAGAGAGAGAGGAGAAAGGCACTCGGGGAGGGGGGTAAAATAAAAGCAAGAACGTCTGCAAAAGTCATAAGGACTTATACTCTTAACCATCCACCCAAATACCTATAACACACATAAGCTAGCATATAAACAAACATGTGTATAGTTAATGAAAATTTTCCCATCTGTGCTGACAGTGTTCGCTCCAGAAGCCAAAGACCACCTGAAAAAAACAAACAAACAAACAAACAAAAACCTATCTAACACTACCAGGCATGAGAAACCTTCTTTTGAGTTATTGGTCAAGATTTTCCAAGAGACTCCAAAAACATCATAGGCTATTGCCCTTGCCATCGGCCGCCCCCTGAAGGTGGAGGGTGAAGCCCCATTGCTGAACACACTGTGCACTTCAGACACAGGGCCCAAAGGCCCCTGAGATGGAACTAACCTGAAAGCCTCCTCCCTGAGGATCAGCTTTCATGGTACCAGAAGGTGCCATGCAAATTTCCAAATAAGGGACACAACAACAGTCCTACCCAACTAAATGTCTATGAACCGCAACATGGCCAGCATGGCACACTAACTCTAAGGGTACCGTGTTAATTCTACCAGTCGAGAATAAGACCACTGCCATAATCTTAAGCCAAATTTGAAGCAGGCTTTAATTTAATACTGGCCAGGAGGCTGGATATCTGGCCAGGTCCATCTCTGGGTTCCCAGAAAACGGCCATGAGTCACGCCTTGCAGAGGCTTAAAAAGGCATCCCCACAAGGCCACTCAGGGGCAGGCATATATCCTGACGTACTTCCTGCCCACATACCTCCTGCCCACATGTGACCAAGCACATCCTGTGCAGATGGGTCAAACAATGGACAAATAGGAACTTATTCTTAGCTGCCAACAGAACTTTTAACCTGCAGGTATGTATATTTTTCCCATTTTGATCTCAGAGTATTAGTGGCATGCACACCTTAGCGGGAACCAACAGCTCTCTAATTGGACTTAAGACCCACTCAACAAGAAGGAAATCAAGCCAGGTACTAGACACCTAGCCAACTTTACTGCCCAGGGCAAGTGAAGTCATGGCTCACGGAAGAAAACCTGCATTATCCCCGGCATCATTCTAAATATCTGTCTTTTTACCCACAAGTAAGTGTAGTCCTCACACTTCAAGTAAATTTCTCTTTGCAACAGAGGGAGACTATTACAGAAAACCAGCACCAATCAAAATGCAGAGTTGTAGAGCTCAGTCCCAATAGACAGATGTACAATACAACTCCTGCACCCAAGGCTCGGAGATCACTGCTGAAGAGGGGGTAGAAAGATTGCAGGAGCCAGAGGACCAGAGAGTCTGCTGTGAGATTGAGTCTCCCAGGAATGTCAGAAGCTACACCCACAAAGTCTCACCAATGCAATTGTTTAGACATGAGCTGAACAAGGACAACAACAGCAGACATGCTAATTTGGAAGATGGGTAGCCCAGGAGGATTCAACCCTACACAAAGAACTACAGGAAACTAAAGAATGCTCAGAGTCTTTCCCCGGGGACTAGCACACAAGTTGGTTATCCAATACCAAATGGTCATCTCCCAAGTATACATAGAAGTAACTTTATGCAGATTGAGTGGGTTAGATTTGTGTATTATTTAGGAATATATATGTGTGTGTATACATATATATAATGTAACAACCATTAATGAAAAAAGAGGCCATGATTTCAAAAAAGAGCAAGGAAAGGTATATGGGAGGATTTAGAGAGAGGAAAGGAAAGGGGAGATGATATAATTATAATCTCAAAAAATAAAACAAATTATTGTTTTAAAAAGAAGTGTTATGAACCTCGAGAACAGAACTATGTGAGCACACACATTTGAGATGTCAGATGCAGGTCCAGGAGGCAGGCCTCTCAGAATCCCTCTGGAGCAGGCTGAGGGACGTGGGCAGGAGAAGCTGCTGGACCTGGGGACAGAAGCAGGAGGCCTTTACTGTGTTGATGAGGTGATGAGCGAGAATGGTCGCCACGTGCCGCATTTTGGTCTTGAGGTTCTCACTGCCCCAGGTGCGGGTTTCCCATCTGGTGTGATAGAGTCCCTTGTGTGTCCCTGTTTCTGACTATGATTTGATGTATTTTCAAGTGTCATTCCTTGATGGCATTCCTTATCCGTTTGTGCCTCCTGGTGTGTAAACAAGACGTAAAGTCACCTTTTCTCGTCACGTGTGTCTCACAGTGGAGTAACTCATGTCAAGGTTGTTGCTTTATAAAGTGGAGCCATTCTAGGCAACCCCAGCATGAAAGCTCCCAGTCCACATATCACAGAGGAAGGCACAGTCCCACTCTTCTCAACTAAAACTAAGACTCAGATCTAAGAGTTTATGGTTGGGCTGTGACCCAACGGTCTAAGAATTGCCTAGCATGTGCAAAGCCCTGAGTTCAATTCTGTACACTCCCAGAAGTAATAAGGCACAAGGTTTTCCATTAATATTTCAAAAGTTAAAGTATCCATTCAGTCTAGTGTGACGGTAGGTGTAATCCCAGCACCAGAGAGGCTGAGGCAAAGAGAATCGTAAATTCAGGGCTAACCTGAGCTATATAGTGAGTTCAAGGCCAGACTGGATGTTATAGTGAGATCCTGTCTCAAACAATAAGTTATTTGTAAGCAAAAATATTTGAGTATCTAATATGGTTATTTTTTCTCATAATCTGTATTCTTTGCTCCAAAAGATGCCTGAATACATTTTCCTAGCACACAAACTCAGGAGATCCAGAGCAGTGTCAGTGTTGTGTACCTATGTTCTTGGCTTCTGCCACAGTGTTTGGTGCCCAGGAATGACTCAGGAGCTGCCACTGGATGAGCAAGCATACCTGAGACACAGCACATACCTATGTGCACACCATATATAGGCATCATGCCTGTGTACAAAAATCCTATCCGTGTGCACGTGTTCACAATACATATATGACCTTCTTTTTTAATGCCTCTGTTGCTTAATTTCTCATGTAGCATAAAGACTAAAGACAGCCAATTTTCCTATCGTGTGTTAAAAAGGAGCACTTTGTAGGAGTGGAAGTATGTCTGAGCCATTACTTCTCAGCCACCTGGCCCCTCTCTCCTAACCAGCGACTCAGATCAGGTCTCAGCTCCTGAGGTTCCATGACACCCAGAATACTTGCTCACCAGTGTGCTCTCCAGCCATGGTGTTGGGCAAGTCTCCAGTGCAAACCTGGCCTCTCTCAGAGACTCTGGCCTTTGAGATTTAAAGTAAAGTCCTATTTTCATCCTTGGTCAGGCTGAAGTGAGGGTCTGGGCTCCAATCCAGCATGACACACAGTAGGGTGTCAAGTGGAGTTAAGATTCTGGGGAAAGTAGACAATGAGCAGTGTAAGGTTGTGGAGGGAGGGCATCCACTCATCATCTGGAAAGTCTTTTCCTCTGGGTCTCTTCTGACTCCCGGCAACCTCAGACAGCCCTGGTGTGGGTCTTAGAATCTGGGCTTTTGCTGCCAGTACCTCAATTAGCTCAAATCGGTTGCCTGGTCATCACATTCCAGTCCCATTAGGTAAGAAAGCAAGGAGGGAGGGAAGAATGAAAGGGAGAGAGCTGAAGCTCCACCCATCTCATGGCTCATCTTTCTGTGTCAAGCATGCTCAAAGAAGGGACAGATGTTAACTACTCATGTAAGTTGTTAGTTAATCACAAGGTTAAGGGAGTGTAGGGCTTTAGCGATGGCTCTAGAAATGACTTGAGCTGAGTACTGACCCAGTGCTTATCTTTGCCTGCAGGAATATCAGAGCAAACAAAACAAAGAAATTCTGGATCCACTCTATGAACTCCCACAGCCATGCCCAGGAGGACATCTGGCAGGGCTGACTGCTGGGTTATCACTTTCATCTATAGACACTATGGCTAGCTAGTGTTCTGAAGAACACAGAGCATGCCAGGAAGTTCATGGCCAGGGTGAGAGGTTGAAGGTGGCCAGATGGGATACCCTGCCTGCACAGGAGTCAAGGACTGGAAGAAACTGCTCCCTTCCACAAAGAGTTTTACCGAAGACAGCCCTATCTGCTGTTGTCTGGAAATCAAGATGGTGGCTGTGCCAGCTAGGAAGAGAAAAGAGGCCATGTAGTCTCTTCAAAGGAAAGGATGGCACCTGAAGAGAAAGTACTCTGGCTTGCATTTTTCATGTAAGAACCAGCCTGGAAGTTCTTTCTTGTAGGTTCAAGGTTGAATCCAAGCATATAAGGCATCTTGCCTCCAAGAAGATGGACCATAAAGCCATGGTATGTGCCAGCCTCTGGAACACCCATAACAGATACAGGCTGGAGGACATGGAGGTTCTTGCCTCCCCTGTATATTGAGGAGTTTTTATTTTATCCTCAGGATGGTAGACAGAGGATGGACACAATGGAGACCTGAAAGCCAGTCAGGAGGTTGAGGGCAGTCAGTGGGGGATGAAGACAGAAAGCAAAGGTCAAGAAGGCATTTATCTAATTTGGTTTGATAATTTGATATTAGAAGGAAGCATCTACAGTAGATAGAACCTACATACAAGTAAGTGTGGGCCTTAGTTCTTTGCCACACACTTAGTTGTGAGAAAAAAAAAAATAAGACAGAAGACGAGAGAGGCAGAGGTCTATATAAATGGTCAGAGACTCACCTCATGCCCTGAGCTAGCACTGTGGGCAGGATGGAGAGTTTATGTGCTCACTGAGGTCTACCTCCTTCATAAGTGCACACCTAGAATCCCACGTTCCTACAGACTAAACCAAGGATTTAACTCCTAGGGCTCTTTCCCAACTCTCTGAATCCAAGGAGGTGTCTGACCCTTCCAAGACATAGGATTTCCTTATTGGTCTGAAAGTTATCACTCTTAAGTTTTTAAATATCAGTTAGCTATGATTAAAAGTAGACTTAATTTCATTGACAATCTAAAAGAGAAACTCTTGGAATATCTAAGGGATCTGTGCAGCAGAGATCTTGAAAAAAATAATCTCTGACAAGATTTCCATAGCCAATCAAGGGAAATAACATTATTTCTTTAGAAATCAATGTTGAGGGACTTTCTTCATTGGAAAGCCTTGCTTGCTGTCCTGCAAACCAGTGCTGAATTTCAGGAGGCCACTCTTCATATAACTCCACAGGGAAGGTTGGGGTAGCTTGAGCTTCAGCCTCCCTGTAATGCAGAGATGGTGTGCACAGTTGATGCTCCTGCCCAAGCATTCTAGTGGACATAAATGGAGGAAATAAATGCTTGTACCCTAAAGTTCATGGATCACAGAAAGGGAGCTACCTAAGGCTATTCTGCCTCTGCCAGGATGGGCTAGGTTATGCTTACTAAGAAATAGCTCCAAGCTCTTCACGGATAAGAACTATAGATTTATTTCTTACTTCTGGCAGGCTTTACTTGTGGACAACAGTGGTTCTTTGGAGGGACTTCTTGGTGGGAACACATTGACTGTCACAGAAGAGGAAGAGAACAAACATGGAAGACCATGTGCTCCCATTAGCACTTGCTTTCCTTCTGCTGGTCATGTGACCACAGAAGCAGCCAATTTGTGACCCCACTGTCCACTCTAAGAGAAGCACCAAAGTTTGGTGGATAATGGTGAGCTCTTGCCATAACTGGAGGCAGGGACAGCAATGATTCTTATATACCATTATTCTTAATGATTCTACACCAAGCCTCTTCTCCAAGATGCTGCCTCTGTGAGAGCATTCTTAGCATTAGCACATTGTATATAAGGAGAGAACACAGGATGGACTCCACCAGCAGGAAACCTGATGCCCAGATTCTGCGCCCAAGCACTGGATGTCCATGGGGAAAGGAGCCAAGTTGGCTCTGTTGCAAAGAAGTCGAGCCAGCAACAGTATTGTGACAGGGGGGTGATGACATCATTGATGTCCATGAGGATGAAACTAACACATCCGATGACTACTGAAGGAAATAGTGACAAATCACGGAGCATGACCCATCCGCCACATCTGCCACAGAGATCTAATGACCTGTAACTACATCAGTGAGCTGAGCTGGATTAGAAAAGGAGATATTCATACCTTCATACTTATGGAGAAAGACAGACTCTCTTACCTCAGACCATGGGAAAGAAAAGGCTTTTCTAACATGGATCCTGTAGAAAACAGTAAGTTCTCCTACCTTGTTACGTGATTCTCCAACCACAGGTGTTACGGGGAAAGCATAGAGCCACTCACATGAGATCTAGTAGGGTAGAATGGATTTCCCCTCCTGTATTTCTGTATTTTCTCATTGCTGTCACCAAACTAAAGAACAAACATCTCACGAGCAGTTGGGGGTTGATTTTGACTTATAGCCTGAGGGCCTACAGTCCATCATAGCAGCATGGTAGCAGGAGCTTGAGGCAGATGGTCACATTGCATACAGTTAGGAAGCAGGGAATCATGAACACTGGTTCCCAGCTTGCTCTCCTTTTTATGCAGTCTGGCCCTCACCAGATGCTGCCCACATTTAAGGTGGCTCTTACCAGCTCAATTAACCCAATTTCCAAACTGTGGTATTGTATTTCCCCAAATATTGTGCATGCTAATAAACTTATCTCGGGTCAGAGACAAAGCAGCCACAATATTAAACATAGAGGATAGGCAGTGGTAGCACACGCCTTTAATCCTAGCATTCCAGAGGCAGAAATCCATGTGTTCAAGGATACAGCCAAGCATGGTGACACACGCCTTTAATCCCAGAAAGCAAGCTTTTAATCCCAGGGAGTGATGGCAGAAAGCAGAAAGCTATATAAGGTGTGAGGACCAGGAACTAGCAGCATTTGGCTGGTTAAGCATTTGGCTGGTTAAGCTTTCAGGCTTCTAGCAGCAGTTCAGCTGAGACCCATTCTGGATGAGGACTCAGAGGCTTCCAGTCTGAGGAAACAGGACCAGCTGAGGATCCGGAGAGGTGAGGTAGCTGTGGCTTATTCTCTCTCTCTGACCATCCAGCATTTCACCCCAATAATTGGCCCCGGGTTTGATTCTATTAATAAGAACTTTTAAGATTCATGTACACCAAACTCTTTCACAGACACACTGGGACATCTTCTAGCAGAGTCTAGATCCTGTTAAGTTGACAATATAAGCCATCACAAGTCTACTCCTTGTCAACCTGACGCCCAAACACATCACCTTGAAGCCATAACCTCCCAGTTTGAAAGGTCCATGGCCATTTCAGTGCAAAATGCATTCAACCCAACTACAAAAGTTCCCAAAAAATTTAAAGTTCCAACACTGTTAAAAATACAAATGTAGAGTCTCTTCTAAGACTCCAGCAGTCTCTTAACTCTGTGGCCCTATAATATCAAAGGTAAATCACTTATTTCCAACATAAAATGGCAGAGAATAAACATTACTATCCTAAAAGAGTAAAAACTTGGCATCATGAAGAAAGATTGGACCAAAGCTCCAAACCCAATAAGGAAAACATCAAATCCTGCAGCTCTGTGTCTGACATTTGGGGCTTACGATAGAATCATCTGGGCTCCAAAGGGCTTAGAGAGCACTACCTCTCCAGCTGTACTGCCTAAAGCATATACGGCCTCAGACTTGGTCTGGTTTGGCTCTTCTCCTTCCAGGAAAGTTTCTGAGCAGATTTCCTTCGTCCTGATATTTTTGGTATCTTGAGGTCTCCATTGCAGCTTAGACTTCACCAAAGCTTCATACAATGTCTTCTCAGGGACTTTCTACAGCGTCTCTGACACTGCCATTCATTGCCTGGCCTCAGAAACTCTCTGGAACTTTGGTGCCAAACCAAAGATTGATTCCCTCAGTCTTACATAGTTCATGTTTTCAAAAACCACATGGATGACACTACCCAGTCCTGCTGTCAGCTTAAGATGGCCCCTTAAAAGCTGTGGTGACCTTTTTTATCCTGGATTGTTATTTCCAAGCCCTGAACTCTCCCAACAGCATCTAACATCCAGACTCTTTTCAAATGAATTGACATTTTTTTTTTTAATAAAAAAGCAGTTTTTGATTGGGTCTTTCCCTCGGGGAATCTTTCCTATTGACCCAGTGGAAAGTTACAGGTTTCTCTTTAGTGGAAATAAACTCTTTAATACATCTGAATTCACAACTTCCTTTTCTGCAACTTTAAACTTGTTCTTTTACCCATCGAAGTGCACATTCTTTAAATCCTTCTGTTCCTGCTGTTCTCTCTCTGTCTTTCTCATTGTTGGTCTGTCTCTGTCTCTCTGTAGTCTCTCTTTGTCTCTCTGTCTCTATCTCTCCCTTTGTCTCTCTGTCTCTGTGTGTGTGTGTGTGTGTGTGTGTGTGTCTGTCTGTCTGTCTGTCTCTGTCTCTCTGTTGACCTGGTTAAGAATAGTGAACTGTAATCATTCGAAAACTTGAACGCTATATTGTTGTGAACTTTTCCTCCACCAAACAAATTAGTCCATTGCTTTTGAACTTGGCCTTATTCAGGTTTTCAGAATACTAGGAAAATGCAACCAGACTCATCGAGACACAACTAAATAACCGGTTACTAGCTGCTTCCCCCAAGAGTCTCTGTTCCTCTCTGAAACCTCAAGAACTAGGTCTCCACTATCCACATTTCTCTCGACAGGCTGGTGTTCCAAACTCCCACCAAAATGTTCCATTAAGCTGTGCCTGGAGCAAACTAGGACTTTTTTAGCCAAGAGTTCCAAATTCTTCTACATTCCTCTAGCAAACCAGTCCCAAAGACGTAAGAACCACAAGGTCAGGTTAACAATAGTCATGGCCCTACTCATCATTACCAATTTTCTGAGTTAGTTATTTTTTTCATGGCTTTGACAAAATATATAATGAAAGCAACTTAAGTAGAGTGTGTTTATTTTGGCATTTACAGTTTTAGAGTACAGCTCATCATGGCAGGGACCAGGAATGTGAGGCAACTGTGCATTCAGAATCAGGACTCAGAAAGCAGTGGAAGCTAGCATTCAATTTGCTTTCTCCTTTTTATACAATCAAGACTCCAGTCCATGGATTGTGCTACCCAGATTTAGGGTGGGTCTTCTCTCACCCATTCTGCAAACTTCCTCACAGACATTTTCAGGTATGACCACCAGAGTTGAATTTGAACTCTATATTTACCAACTAGTTGAGCTTGGGCAAGTTAGTTAATTGTGCCGTGGATTCAGTTTTCTTATCTGTTATCTGGGATGAATAAGGCCTTTGTACAGAAAGCTTATTATGAGAAATACATAAGATATTATTATATGAAAACAGTTAGCACAATGGGAAATTCAAAGGCACTATTAATCATAAAACAAATTCCATAAAATAAATTTTAACACATTTATTGATTAGATGATGGACCTAAAAGTAAAAGTCCTTTCTTTGAAAAGCGTAACTGGAGATCTGGCCTTGGTTATTAACAAACCTTATGTCTAAGCAAGCTGTCCTGCCCTTGTTCCACACAAAGTTTATTGCTGAATATGGACGTCTGAAAGAGTAACTTTTCCAGAAACAAGTGTCATTGACCCTTCAAATGACAACTAGTTCCCACTTAGAATTTTGGGATTTTAGGAAATTCCCTCAGAGACCCAGAGTCCTATTTCCCCATGGTGCCTCCAATTAGTCAGTCACTCTACACCATGTAACTGGCATTGCTCAGCTAGGAAATTATGGCTCACAAGATACTTCTTTTCCTTAACAAGCGAGGGATTAGAAAGGAACAAGGTGTCTTTTTAATCTTTTTAAAAAAAAAAAAATGATGGTTTTGCTGGGCGGTGGTGGCGCACGTCTTTAATCCCAGCACTCGGCAGGCAGAGGCAGGCGGATCTCTATGAGTTTGAGGCCAGCCTGGTCTACAGAGTGAGGTCCAGGAAAGACTCCAAAGCTACACAGAGAAACCCTAGCTTAAAAAAAAAAAAAAAGATTGTTTTATATGTGCATTGGTGCTTTGCCTGCATGTATGTTTGTGTGAGGCTGTCAGGTCCCCTGAAAGAGGAGTTACAGTTGTGAGCTGCCATGTGGGTGCTGGGAATCGAACCCAGGTCCCCTGAAGAGCAGCCAGTACTCTTAACTACTGAACTGTCTCTCCAGTTCCGTATCTTTTTTATCTTAAATGGTTTTTTTTTTTCATTTTTTTCAGAGCAGGCAATAACCTTGCAGCTGTGTGCCACTTCAGTGCATATCTTACTCCTGATTACCTTGAATGCCCAATAGGAAGGCAGGTGGGAACCCAGGGAGGCAAAGCAAATGGTTAGAGGGTATCTCCCAAGGCAGTAAGCAGAAAGCCCCAAGTGTCAGGGCTTGAGGGGGTCTGGGCTGCTTTAATCCTACATGCTGAACAGATGAGGGACTTGGCCAAGGAAGTAGGTAAGCCCAGATCCTCCACAAGGTAAACCTAGATGGATGCCATAGCCATTTCCCCCGGACCTCCCATGGATCTCTTATGAAGAGATACTTCAAGAAAGACAATGGTGGGACAACAATAATCCTTTCTCTAGGATGGAATAGGTAGAGTCTCAGGCTCAGCCTACACAAGTCGGAGACATGCTAAGGGGAAGCCACGGCTCTTCTGAAAGATCAGGAACCCATCTCCTCGTACTGAGTCCTTCCTCCTATGGGCTCTTCTCAGCTTCCCAGAGCTCTCCATTGTCGCTCCACTCCTGCCCCTGAGACAATTTTTGGCCCCTTAGGCCTCGGACCAAGGTCCACAGACCCTAGTCCTGTCCCCACAGCACACATGGAGGCCCCAGCCAAAGGGCTTGCACTGGCATCGGGACAGAAGTCTTATTGTCCCTCACATTAGCTCTAGCCAGGCTTCCCCAGCCTTGTGAAGCCTATTGGAAACACATATTGTAATTGGACCAGAACTGCTCTGTTGAGCTGGACAAGGTGTTTGTGCCTAGGGAGACCTTTGTGTGATAAAGGTCTAGACCAGTGTTTCTCAACCTGTAGGTTGCAACCCCTCTGTGGGGTCCCATATCAGATATCCTGCATATCAGATATTTACATTATGATTAATAACAGTAAATAATTACAGTTATGTAGTAGCAATGAAATAATCTTATGGTTGGGGGGCACCACAACACGAGGAACTATTTTAAAGGGTCGCAGCATTGGGAAGGTTGAGAACCGCTGGTAGACCAATACCACTCGCTGTATAATGGTGTGGTTCATTCACTGTGCACCGTCAAAGCATTTCAAGTTATTGCTTGTTATTTGTGCTGTTTACATTATGCAATGGACTCATCTGCTGCTGCTGGACATGGTGGCCTTGTTCTCAATGTACAGATGAGAAGGTCAAGGTTCAGCCAGGTCAAACATGTTGGTCGAGGTCAGTTATTTCAGGTCCATTGACCCCAGTCTGCTTGCTTTAAATCACAGTGTGATGTTACCCTCCCCAAATGCCAGACAGGAAGATTAATCATCTTGACTCCACCCTCTGTGCTAATGGCCCCAGCAGCAACAGTGTTGTGATCATGTATGCCCCATTTATGAATGACAGAAGTGAGACATGCCAGTCCCAAGCTGTGTCCCCAAACATGAAGTCAGAGTTTAGGCTCTGACTTGATTGCTCCTTTTCTGATCTTCCTCCATCTTTCCTCCCCCTCTTTTTCCTGCCCTCTCGTTATCAATGAAGGATGTATTATTTTAAATCTGCTCTGTGAAGTGTCAGTCTGTGCGGGAGTAATGCTACAGTAGTATGTGGTGAATACGTTGAATGAATATGTGAGTTGTGAGTGTAAGTGAGTGAATAAATGTGAGTGTGAGAGTGTGTTCAAGAGATTATGAGTGTGGCGAATATGTGTGTGGAAAGGTTTGGATGTGTGTATTTGAGAATGAGAGGAGTGATTGAGTAGGTGGATGCAAGTGTGTGTAGGAGAACATGGATGATTGTTAGTGTAAATCTATGGTGCTTATACGAGTGCATGTGTGTTGTGCATGTAAGTATGTGAGTATATGAGCATGTGTTTCTGCTGATATTGCTAATGTAGAAAAACTTAATTGTCATATATTTAAATATTTGCACTATGTTAATGTTAATGCTTTTATACACAATGATGATGTTTGATGATAATGGCCAAGCTCATAAGCATGTAAACATATTTTTGTTATCATTGTCGATGTATAGAGAAAAGAATGTCTCTGTCATGCGAGTGTATTTTGAGATAGTAGGTTAAGCTATATTGAGAGATGGAAATATTGAAAATATGTGAGGCCCTTTGTAGTTAATAGATTTTGGGGAAGTGTTCCACTGTTTTCCCTGGGATCGTGAGTCAGGGAGAATATCCAGTTCCATCCTCAAAGGGGCAGAGCCAGGGAACCCCCACCCCAAGGCACAGCCCCTCATCCTGCAATAAACCACGGTGGGTCAGTGCCAGTGAGAAGTTCAGAGGATGAGGCCATAGTGATGTTAAAAGGACGTATGCTTGGGGTAAATGACCTGAAAGCACAGGGCAGTAGTCTGCACTCAGGTGCTGCTGTTTCCACTCCAAGAAAGGTTTAGGCTGCAGAGAACAGCCCACTGATTACTGGGATCCAGGCTCCTGGCATCCTTCCCTGCCTGATGTGGGTCCAGGCTTTGTTCACAGGCTTTCCCCTGAAGTACACCCTGATGTGGAATTCAGGCTCAGTTCAATCCCTTCCCTACAATACACTCTTGAGTTGATTTGACCTGCAATCACCCACAAGACAAACCTCTGGAATCTGTATCTGTTTGTCTAGAATCATATCAAATTACTTTCTTTTATAAGTTGCTTTGGTCATGGTATTTCATCAAAGCAACAGAAAAGTAACTAATATAGTCATAATGCCACGAATCATGTCTCAGCACAAAGCCACGGGCCTCTGGCTAAGCGGAAAGGGAAGTCAGTGACGGTTGGCCTGGTCCAACAAGGCCTCTGGGAAGTTCCCTTTGGCTACAATTGCTGAGAACCTAACATAGGAGGACTTGAATCGAGGCAACCACTCTGAGCCTTTACTTTTCCTCCTCCAAGGGGTGAGTAACATCCTCCATGTCCCTACAAAAGCACAAAAAGCCCAGCATCTAATAGTCACGTACCTACGAGACTTGTAAAAATACTATTGTGTCAGTGCCATTGATAGTGATGTCAGCAAATGAAGGCCACCGCAGTGTCCTTGACCCTGAGCCTTGCTGTTTTGGACACTTAGAGATGTCCTGGCCCTGTACATGGTACAGTCCTACCCAGGCATTTGTCTGAGCTGTAGTTTCTCACCATGGATTGAATAGAGTGGGGTCTTCACATAGCCTGGAACAAAGGGCCCATGGTCCCGTAGGTCCAACAAGTGGCAGCCACAAAGAGCTGTGTGGACACACCCGGCCATTCTATGTGTTCAGCAGCAGGGACAAATCCATGCTCCTTTTTGTTGTTTTGGACATTGTTTCCATGACTTTGAGACCTCGGGATGTAACGAGCCAGGAAGTGATGGGTGGTGGACAGGGACAACGTGCACTCTGGGGAGACATGTGTCTGTGGGTGAAGCCATGGGATGGATTTGGGGACTATTCACTTGGAGACCAGCTCAGGTGCCAAGACACCTTCAGAGAATCCGGTAGAGCATTCTCAGTAATGCCTGGACCCGAGGAACCTGCCCAGGCAGCCCACGTCTCTGCCACTCGCCCTCGGCACTGGGCTGCACACACGTTTGGATGCTGAGTCACTTCAGCAGATCAAATTCCACAGTGGCACACGGTGCCAAACACCTGCCCCTGGGCCTGCCTGCTCAGGTGGAAGAGCTCTGGTATATACATGAAGGGACCGGGGCTTGTCAGGTATGTCCATGTGCCTGGAAGACACAGGACAGGTGGGTCACATCCTGGTGATCAAACTAGCTGTGGCCTATGTGGCCCACGGCATTTCAAAGTACTTCAGTGATCAGCTGTGGCACATCTCCACTGTCCAACTCCTGCTGGCTCCACACAGGGAGTTACTGTATCAGTGGTGTCTATACTTTAACACATGGCAAATGAGAATACTAGTTTCTGTCCTGCACACTCAAGGAAGCAGAGGCTTGGAATATGAGCAACACACCACGGCCATATAGCTGGATGCACCATATGAATATTAACTGTGGCACTGTTCACAGCTCATATCCTCAGCCAGCTCTAAATTTCACACCACCTAATGTAATGCATGCTCCAATCATAGCCATGTGTCTACTTGGGTCTTCCTTCAAAGGGTCTTCAGAGATGAATAGAAGGAGAACTTTGGAAGCATGTCCACAAATGGCCAGGCCTCTGCCAGATGGTAGTATCTGGATATAGCAAGCATATCTTAGGTTAGATAGCCACCCTTCACCAGCAGTCCTTGCCTATGGCCACTGGAACCAATGTAGGGCCAATGTCTTCCTGAGGAGATCACTAGAAACTCACCACTCCATTCGGTTTCTACTCCAAGCAAATTGCTGCTGTGTCTCAGCCATAAGAGCCTCGTTATAGACTGCAGATGGTGCTGAGGGAGCACGAGGTTCTGTTCCTCACTGAGCTAGTGTCCACCCAGCTGTTCCCTTAGACGACATTGTAGCAGACCCAGGCATAAGCAGAAGTTGATCTCACACAAGTAAAATCAGTAAGTTTTGTTCTTTTTTTTTTTTTCACTTGGGAAGTTGGTTACAGGTTGTTGTCAGGATAAACCATCAATCCCACGGGAGTAAAATGGAGACTCCCTAAACAAAAGGGCAGGTGAAGGGAGAAGAGGCTATATATAATCCAAAAACTCCAACCCAAAGGCAGCTGCAAGTCTAGACCCTGCAGGGCTGCATAGTGGTTGTTCTGCTGAGTCAGAAATGGGGGGCAGCTGGAAGGACAGACAGAGGCAGAGACAGGAAGTGAGACAGAGACAAGGTAGAGACTGAGACGCACAGGAAGACAAAGACAAGAAGAGGAGAGTTCTTTGGCCTTAACTGTCATAGGGACCACTTGCAGAGACTTAAAGAAATCTCCATATGTACTGTCCCTTTGTCACCATGATTGTGCAGCTCCCACAGCATCCGGGAGCCCAAGGGCCACATCCCAGGACCAGAGGAGTGGTCCACCCTCCATGGCCTCCCAGGCAATGCCCCCAGCCACCCTAGCCCCATCTCCATAGCCACAGTGGCCACAACAAACCCCCTCGTGACCCACAGACCACTGACTGATTCACACCTGTCCTGGAGACTTTCACTCCCTCCCCAAGCATCTGGAGCTGGTTAGCCAGCTCTACACCTTCCACAGCTTACAAGGAAATCAACGGGTTGACTTTGTGCCAATTACAAGGGCCTCTGTGTCTTGGGAAGAGCTCTAAGAGCCCCTCCCTGCATCTCTGAGACTCAATACAGGCCCAGGAGGAGGAAAAAAAGGCCCATAAGGGTGCTAGCATGCTCAGCATTCCCAACACACATGAGAACATATGTGCACAGTTCAGACACAATCATATACATATACAAGTACGCAATCTCACTTTTATACATATACATATATGTGTGTGTGTGTGTGTGTCTGTGTACCTAACTTACACATGTGTTCAGGTATACACACACACACACATGCTTGAGCATAGGATCGCATTGTGTGTACGAGTATATGCACAGACAGAATACCTTCACATACCCACATGAGCTCAAGGTCCTACTGTCACATGTGGTATATGTATACCCATGTGGTCCACCATTATTGTACCCAGTCTCCAGTAGTGTCCGAGAGGTGAGAATGTTAGTAGGGGCTTCTGTAGCCCTTGCTTGACAAGGCCCAAAACCCACCAGCTGCATGCAGCCAGGAAGCACTACCACCCCACAGTGCCCTTTCCTCAGACGCCCACCCACTCTGTTTACAGGTCTAGTGGGAAGATCACAGCCCTGAAGTACACACCAGGGTACCCTGTGTCACCACAGATGACAGCCAACCGAATCAGCTCCTCACACTGCCCATGCCCTTTTTTCTTACTTCTAAAGCACGAGGCCTGAGAAGAAGCAGTGTTGATCAGGCAAGCTGGATCTTCCTCTCCACAGCTGCTCAGGTGGGCACACATCCCTTCTCCCCATGGGCAGGATTGCTGTAGGTTCGGGGCTTCTGTCCCTCCTGGCAGAGCAGGACCTGCCTCCCTCCTCTGCAGCCTGCAGTATAGATGGGACTGGCTTCTACATGCCAGTGCCTCTGATGCTAATTTTCAGGAGTATGCCAGTTCACTTTAAAGCTTGTTTTACGATGCGTCAACAGCCTCAGATCACAGTAGCCCAAACAGCCCAGTAAATATTTACACAAACCGGGCCTCCACTGGGATTCTCTTCTTTGTGGTTGATGGGCCTCTCAACTGTCTGGCTGGTGGACCTCTCCTCTGATTGGCTGAAGGACCTCTCTTCTGTGTGGCTGACTGTGAGGGGAGGAGGCTTAGATCTAGGTCAGCACTCACCTTGTCGCTCTCCTGCACAAGGCTGTGCCTTCCAAAGCTCAAGGAAGTCCATGGCTGATTTTAAGTTTGAAAATATGTTGGAGGGACCTGAGTTTTGATTCTCCAGCAACAGCAACAAAAGGCCTCAGCAAAGTCATGCCCATTGTATGGTCATCACACATACATGCACCATACACTGAAGTATTCAAAACATTCTTGACCTGTGCTCTGTGTTTTCACTGGTGCTCTTGCTCTGGGATTAAGAATTGGGTCTACTGAGGCTCATCACCCCACACCTTAACATTTCTGTATTACAATGACTAGGAGATCACACCCCTTGTTGAGGGCCATGGTGAGAAGACACTTGTGTCCATATATGTGTGGACTAGTTCCACATACATCATGACTAGCTCAAGAGACCTAGGTCACCTCTTAGGCCTTTGTCCCTAAATCAGAAAATAAAAATTCCAGTCTTGTCAGCCAAACCACACATGACGCTGCAAAGAGCATTTACTGTACATAGGACAAGTATGTCTCTAGGCTGGAGAACGGGTGGGAACTACAGGGAGTCTGTCACAGATATAGGATGGACACTGGGTGTCACAGCACCCTCAGGCCTAGAAGTTCATAGAGGTGAGCATCACCCAAAGACTGTAGCTTGTGTGTACTTGTCTAACTGACCTGAGTTCCAGGTTCAATGTAGTCAGAAGTCAAAGACAAGATGGGCACCAGCTCCTTTTGCCAGGTCCCATCCACCTGAACAGAGGTAGCTCTTGGTGTTGGGCACCATCCACTTCAAGAGGGACATCTGGGTCTAGGTGTCTTGGCTTCAAAGAGACTAGAACTTTAAGGAAAGAGGAGTGGCCACATTTCCTGATGGTTGGGGTTCCTGTTCTACTGAGTCAGCTCTTCTGGCAAGGACTCAACTCATAGGAGAATATTTAGACGAGTAACCTGAAATGAGGCCCCTCTTTGTGGGTGGCTGACAAAAGATAGCTGTGTCGGGGAGGAGGAGGAAGCTGCCCAAGTGTGGCTGTGCATTTGTGAGCACAACACTGGACATGGATGCAAGCAAGGATAAGAGAACCACAGGTTCACGGCATGTGGCTTGGGGGCCCAGGAGATTCTTGGTCTCTAGCCTCCTAGAAACCAGAATGAGTCAGGAGGGGTGTCAGCCAGAGCAAAAGTTGGCGGCAGCAAACTTTACCAAGGGCTCCTGCCTACAAGTTATTTTTTCTTCTCCTCTCTATCCTGATTTAGAAAGTGTACCCTGGGGGTTCAGTCAGCATGCTCCTGCCAGGGAACCACCCCCTTCAGGAACACTCTTGAGCAGAGACTGCCTGCTTCAGGCCTGTGAGTTGACCCTCCCTGTACCCAGGAGGCCAGCCTTTCCCTGCTCTTCAATAAGGCAGACCTGATGCAGATTCAATTCCCAAAGGGACAGGTAGTTTCCTGATTGAGGACTCAGACAGACCAGTGAGATAAGGCATCCCTGTTAACCACGTTTGACACGTACCCCTTCCTGTCAGCTGTATGGTTCTGTCCAGCCTGGAGAATCAGTCCAAACAATATTATCTTTGAAATACACATGGAGGGTCTACCTACCTCCCATGCTGCTGGGAACATTTCCATTCATAAAAACACTGTGTCACATACTGAGACTGGGCTTAGAGCTGGACATGGAGGCCCCCTCAGGACCCCCTAAGCTGGTCCCTTTTCAGTCTCCTTGGCCTCCTTGGCCTGTTCTGCCATTTACAACTGTGCTTTTGTACAGTCTGGAGTAAGAACCCTCATCCTCAGGGCTGGCAGATCTCCAAGGAGCTCTTAGTTCAGTGCTGGGATCACTGCACCTAGAACGTGCCATGATACTTTCTTTCTCCTGTGGCCCAACATTGGGGTGCTCTTCATACTTGAGAAGCACCCAGGCTGAGCCATGGTGGATGGGCTGAGACTGCTCTGCTCTGTGGACCTTTGACAGTGAAGTCCACCCAGATGTATCCAGGCTCCTGTTCTGGTGTGGCCCATCAGCAAAGACTTACAGATGTAAGTACCATGTGATACCATGTGAAAATTACCAGCCATTACAATGCCATTTTTCACAGATAAAGCCATGTCAGAACACAGCTACCCTCTTTCAAGATTTCTCTGCCTGCCTTAACCGAAAGGCTGCAGGTTCATACCTGATGAGAGAGTGCTTTCCTGCCCAGGGAGCCACCTTCCAAGGACAGACTGTCAAGGACCCTGGGCTGGACTGAAGTGAGCTCCACCCACTATCAGAGGGACGGCTGCTGGTTGGACCCTGCAGCGGAAACAGGAATTGGGATTGGATGTGTAGCGTGGAGCTTGTGTTTGTGTCCTTCCTCAAGCAAGGGTTTGGCTCCTCCTTTCCTCTCTGGGGGAGCCCACCCCACAAAGGGGTGTGGAGCACAGAGTGTAACAGGCACCTTGGGAAAGGAGGCTACATCCACCTACCACCTGTAGGATAAGGCTGGAAGCCAAGAAGACATCGCACTCCCATACCACAGGCCGAGATCAGGAGGTACGTCTTCAGTTTAAGGTTATAAGCCACATTCAGGACACAGCCAGCCTAGAAGCTGGGTCTCTGTTTCTCCATCCCCAGCTTTCCACCTGGGTGGCACTCATTCAACCACTGTCACCTGGAGACAGGACTGCCTTTGGCAGGAGTGTGGCCTTAGAACCTGCTACAATGAGTTACTATTCTGAGCAGATCACACTTAAACCTGGAGAAGAGCTGGGTTAGCCAGTGTTTGAGGGAGGAACTGCCTTCTGGTTCTATAACCAGCACGCACCAGGGCAATGGACTGGCTAGGCAGGAACTGGAGGAAAGAGGGTCTCTCCTGTATGTCTGCGGCTGGTTCCAAACACAGTTGCCCCAAGTCTGAGTGGGGCTTCATCCTCTGACTGGAGACACGGACATTCAAGCCACAGCTCTTGAAGAGGATGAGATTAGGGACAAGGAGCCTGGGCCAGCCCTTAATGCTTCTTTGTCAGGCAGAGTCAGCAGTGACAAGCAGATCCCATCAAGGTTACAGCTGCTAAGGCAGATCCCCAGTCAGATCCCAACACTGTGCCCCATGGGCCCTCTGTCTGGCCCCAGCCCATGCCTATGGTGGTATTTTATTTGTACTGAAATGTGATTTTAATTGTATGTTAATAAGTAGATCTCTGTGTGGTCAAGGATACAGCCAGCATTGGAGATACACGCCTTTAATCTCAATACCATAGAAGACCTGGAGGGCTGTACATACAGTCAGTGATGAGGCAGTCATGTGTTTGGGTTTACAACCAATGAGAAGGCAGAACAGAAAGACTATATAAAGACAAACACACAGGAAGTAGCTCTCTTTCAAAGAGGTAGCACCACCGCAGGAGGAAGGGTAAGGTTTTAGCTCTGAGCTCTGACCTCTTGGCTTTCTCTTTTACAGTGGTTCTGTGTTTCTTATTTAATAAGATGGTTGGTTACATCTACACATGCCTGTCCCTTTCCTTGGGGGATCTTCTCACAGTGGTGTAGGGCTTTGGGATGAACATCTGGAGGCAACAGCATTTCTTAGGCCCCTGTCCCAGGTCAACAAGAAGAAAGTGGGCTGTACACCAACATTTGTTGTTCTCTCTGCTTCCTGGCCCACTGCGGATGCCACGCGACCAGCCATTTCCTTACCCTTCTGTTGCCACACCTCCCCCACTGTGAAGGGCTTGGACCTTCAAGCTGTGAGCCAAAAGTACCCAATACGGCACTCCATACAGTAGTAGAGAAACAGAAACATGTCTTCCCTCATAAACAACACATTTTTAAATTGATCGGTTATCGTCTCTTTGAACACGGTCCCTCTAATGACATTCTTACGGTTTCCTCACTTAGTCATGTTGTGTACCATTTTTCTTTGCTTTGAGTGTTAGCGTTAGAGAATCCCATGGCTCGTGAATACAAATCCAGAAACTACGATACCGCATTTGGTTTAGGGACTGATGGCACATTACAGTGTGGAGCTGCTGTGGCCCAGTTCACTCTTTGACCTGCAGGGCTGCAAAGTCTCATTGGATATCCCGTGAAACCCTCTGCAAACCGCGCATCCTGGGCCAGACGCTATTAACTCAGCCATTGGCGACCATACCTCTCCTTCAGTGGATGGTGAGGGAAGAGACTCCATCAGCGAGGTGGGATGTTCTCAAGCTGGGTGCAGTTTCAGGTATCCTGAGATTCCCAAACAGAGCCCCTACAGTTAAGTTAGTGTGAGTGCCCCTCCTGTTCCTCACGTTAGTGTGCGATCAACACGCTATAACTGCACTTGGTGAAGATGAGCCTGGGGTCATAGTGTCTCTCCATGTGCCTTTATCTACCCCTAAGAACACTTTTGTGATGTTTTTGGCATTTACATGGAGGGACTCAGCCCCTTTATAAAGAAACAGGGTTAAAACTCAGTGCTTATTAAGTATCTTTTTAGTACAGTAGAGATTGAAGTAATTATCTCTGTGCCTTCCAAAGTCCCTTGTTGAAACACATGGGGGCTCATCGGTCCCTTCCCCCAACTCCTGATATTTATACCTTTACAGACACCCGAGGGAAACACGTGTACAATCTACTTGTAATGAAAGTAGCTGGTGATAAGTGCACACTGAGAAGATGGCCTGAGGACGCCCTAGGTATCCAGCAGGAATTCCCTGCCTAGTGGGCCCTCAAAGCTGCTCCAGTGTTCACCCTTTCCATCTGTGACTACCACCTCCACTGCAGAGAGGCCAGGAGCCAGCCACCCAGGACATTCCTAGCTCCTGACAAAGGGCCAGGAATTCCCGCCTGCCCTGCAGCATGCTTTCCCGCAAGCATTTGGTCACATCCGCCCTCCTCAGTTTCTGCCCAGGGTTCTGTTCAGTTTTGCAATTTCTCTCATGTTCCCATCCTCCAAGCCTGTCTCCTAATTTTCCAGAAAAAAAAAAAAAAAGAGAGAGAGAGACATTATGAAAAGTCGTGTTTATCTTAGCTAAATATCTCAATTAAAACATTCCATTCTGATAGCACGACACAGGAGTTGGCACCTTCCTGGCTGTGTGAAGCAGCTGGCTTGTCGGGGCAGCACCACCACAAGGAAATGCTTCAGGTTACTGGTTCCAGACCCAGAGGAGGGGGAAAGTGGGGACACATTGTCTCTCTGTGACTGCAGGCAGGGCTTTCATGGGAGTACGGAAGAAGCACCCACAGTTCTGACAGCCACATTGCTCCTGGGTCTTGGGGTGTCCCGTGGAAGACTCTCAGAATAAGGCCCAGTGTCCATCAAGACTACCACAACTGTCCTGGAACCAGGTGTCCAGACCAAGGACTTAAAGAGCAAATGGCTCCTGCAGAACTGACTAGCACTCCCAATGGAGTCAATACCAAACAACCCTTCCGTGACACGGAGAGATGAAGCCCAGACCGGACAATACTGCGAGGGCTGCTTGCATCCAGCATAGGAAAGTGAGACCCAAGCTTCAAAGTGTAGGCAGAGCTCTGCCTGGGGAATGACACAGAGGGAGGGGGTACCAGAACCCCTTTACATGGGTCTTCTTGATGAGCCTGAAGATTATCGTGGTAGGCCATAGGAAGGAAGGTGCCCTGGGGTACCACATAAGAGGTAAGACATGGATATGGCCTTGTGCTCAGGTAAGAACACATCCCAGTGTTGAGTAGAATCCCCCAAAAGTCTTAGAGACATGTAAGGTTTCCCAGACATGTGGGTTTCCCAGAAGCCAGAGGAAAGGAGCCTTTCCCTGGAGGTATGCCCGGGAGCCCCCAGGATCACAAAGAAGGTAGGCAGGAGGGAAGCAGTCCTAGGTCTAACCAGAGAACAGGATCACCAGAGCTGGTGGCCACTCCTGGAAACTCGGCTATGGAAGGAAAGAGGTTCTCAAGACAAGTGTTATGTGGAATATAGATAAAGATGGATGAGCACCTCCAACATTGAGAGGCCTTTGGGCAGGCACAGCCCTTAGATCCTGCCTATCAAAGAAGACAGCAGGATCCCTTTCTACCTCTACAGGTGGAAATCTTAGGACTTGTGCTCCTGAAAGCCTGTGTAGTAGTCGTCACATTTTAAATGCATTAAGGAAGTTAACCACTTATTCCCTAGTGGATTTTCTCAAAGACTTAAAACATACTTTACAAAACATGGCCCCCTGGGTCACCTTGAGAGCTTGTCATGCCCCACCTCCCCCTCCCCCTTCCCCCACCAGGAGGCTCCTGGCAGGTCTGGAGGAGGCATCAGGTAACAGCTCCCTCACGTGCACACAGAGTGGAAGGGGGGAGCAAACACTAGCTTGTGTTCTGTATCTTCAGCTTGACACTGACCATGTTAACTCTTAGAAAGGACAGCCTTCTTCCAATCCCCACATGCAAACTGTTTTGAATTCTGTCAGACATGACGCTCATCTTTTTACAGTTTAACTAA
Source organism: Peromyscus maniculatus bairdii (assembly GCF_049852395.1). Lineage (NCBI taxonomy): Eukaryota > Metazoa > Chordata > Mammalia > Rodentia > Cricetidae > Peromyscus > Peromyscus maniculatus. Next base: position 66,282,504 of record NC_134867.1, read on the forward strand.
CTTTAGTCTCACAGAGGAGTTAAAAGAATACCCGACTCTTCCTTCCATATTAAAGAAGCTTTCTGAAGCTGTACAGCCCAGCCCTGGTGGGACGGAAGCCCTGAACCTCAACTTACCTGTGGCTCAGTCAAGCTCTTGTGTGAGATCTAAGCCAGGGTGTGGGCAAGATTAAGGAGAGTCAAAAAGGCCTTGCCAGGGAGTCACAAATGGGCCACCTGCCTCCTGGGTGAGAGGGGACTCTGTGGGACCAGTGGCGGCAACAACAACCTCGGGTGGGCCAGGGATGCTGGCAAATGCTGGTTCCAGGGAACCCGTGGCTAGGCAGGAGGCCTGGGCTGCAGCTGAGGAACCCGTGGAAGAGTAGGAAGTGGCCCCTGTGCGGCCTGCATGTCCATGGAGTCCTGTGTTTCACAGGGCCCTGTGCTTGGCCAACCTTGGAGTTCCAGGAGTCCTGAGTTCCAATGAGCCTGCCACCTGGAGCCTGCCTTCCATCCCTCCTCTCCATTTCTTTCTGACATCTATACACCCCTGGCATAGCCACCTGGTGCTGAGGCTGTGTTGGGGGACTCTGTTTTGTGGTGTCTCTGCCTTGGGGACACCCTTGCCTTTCCTTCTTAGTGCAGCTTGAAAGACCGCAACATGCAAGCAGGTCTCATGACACTGACTGCTGAAAACTTCATGATGTCATCAAGGGGTATGGGGCAGAGGTGGGTCTCAGTTTGCTAACTTTGTTCATTGTGGAGCAGCTGGACTCTACTCTCTGAGCCACTTCCCAGGACAGCATGAGAAGAAACAGGCCTGAATCAGCATCCTTTGCTGGCGGCCCAGCACCAGGGTTATGAAGGGTGTCACCATGTGGTGATACAGGCCAGTAGCCTTCTCCAGAGGCTTTTCTGAAATGCAGAAGATGCCACCGAGAATGCTCTCACATACCAGCAAGTCCCCTAGGAGAAAGGAAGAGGCAGTCTTGAGTCTGGATCATGTGACACCCAAGCACAGTGCTTCCAATAGGGTTGTCTGGTTGTAGATGGAGCTCAGAACCCTGACCGTGAACCATGAGAAATGGCTCGCTCTTCTTTTTCTTGTTCCTGTGAGGGTGATGTTATATAGCTTTAATCCCATCCTGGCAACTTGGGGTCCTAACACATCAGAGTGATACACAGCTACACATGGCATGTCCACCCAGCTCTAGTCACCTGAATGGGTCAGCCCTCTCTGGGGCTGTGGGAAGGACAAGTCTGACATACATTGGCTTCTGGTAAGATGAGAAAATGAGAAACCTCGGGGCTCAGTGCTGGTTTAACTTCCCATCAAAGGGAACACTCATCCTCCACACTCTGTAAATAGTACACCAGCCACAACCCTTATTAGTCTGGAGGAGCATCCCTAAGGGAAATTCCACCTGAGTGTCCTTCAACAGGCTGTCCACAAGCATGTGGGAGGCTGGAGGTAGAGACCCAGAGACCACAAACTCACAGGTCTTAGTTGTCCTGATGCCCAAGCCCTGGTTGTCCCTAGGTTTTCAGCAGGATCTTACAAGCTGATCTTCCGTGTTTCCACCAGTGTGACTCACCAGAGCTGTCACTGAGGCTGGAAGACCAAGAAGAAGCTGTGCACTGTGTGAGCCCGCCCGCACAGTGCCCTGTCCTGGCTAGATGAAGTTCAGGCTGGAGGCTACTGTGAGCGATATAGGCATCGAAATGGCCAAACCATAGCTAGGCTTGGTGGTGCCCACATGTGATCCAAGTACTTGTGAGGCTAAGGCGGGAAAATAGAGAGTTCTAGGTCAGCCTGAGCTACAAAGTGAAACCAAGAAGGAGGAGGGGGAGGATGCAGTGGAGCAATTTCCTCAATGCCTTTAGTTTCCTTGTGAAATAGGATGTTTTATTGGGTCCTTGTGAGGACTCAGAGATAATGCTCATAAAGAGCCTTATCTGGTATGTTCTGCTCTTGGAGTGCTTAGTAAATGGTAGTCACCATGGTGATTCCAAATGATTGACTTCTTCATTAATTCAAAATCAAGTCACATTTCAGAAGGCTGTGTGCTTTTCTTCACAGGCAGAGAGCTCTTGGCCAGCATGGTGCTCTTCCTCTGGACCCCGACTTCTGGGCTCTGAAGCTTGTCAAGCTGGATGGCTGAACCATGCCCACACTCTTCCAGGAGCTCAGCTCTCAGAGGCCCAGTGAGTGCCTCCAGAAGTTCAGCTTCCCAGAACTCTCATGGAGGTTTGCAACTTTTGAATCCTTCTTCCTAGGCAGATACAGGTTGACCTGGAGGGGACACCCCACCAGGTACAGGGCTACATGGTCACCAAGCTATGTAGCACTCAGCCAGAAAACACTGCTGGATCATGAAGGTGATGTGCCCGCTCGCTGATGTTCAGGAATTGGTGGTGTGTTGAACTTTCTTGGAATCCAAGAGAGGAACTCTGCTGGGGAGTTCCCAGGGCTTCCCAAAAATTGTCCTGCCCCTAATCCCTACTTGAGGAAAATCATTGAGAAGGGAAGTTCCAGACCCCGAGAAGGGTGGCTGGCCTAGAATGGCTGAGCGTCTGACCCGAGACAGCAAGTCTTCCGGGCATCTGGAACATCTTAGATTCAGGGAGTTGGCCCAACTTTGTGTTTGTACACAGACAGTATCTCATCTAAGCTCCTGATGCGGCCACGTCAGCCTCAGCTAGACCAGTGTCCTCACAGGCAACAGAATTTTGGGGTTTATTCTATTGGCTAATTCCTCCTTGCCTAATTAAGTCAAGGTGCCTCTCCACATATGAAATGTTCCACAAACGTGCCAGCTTACCCGAGCCAGCTGGGAGTGGTTGGGAACTTAAGTGTCCCATCCCCAGCCTGCAGGCTCCCATCCCAGACAGAACTGACAGGCTGAGAACCTGGAACTGTCTCTAGCATTTGGTGTGCAGTAGACACTGAGCCTAGGAGCTACCAATGAGTTCTCAGGCACTGAAAGGAGATGAGGTGTCAAGAGGGACGTGATGAACCTCTCAAAGGGTGATCCTGTGGGTTCTCCCAATTTGTCTCCCTGTCCACATGCTGAGAAGCCATATCCCTTTGCAGATCTCTATACCATGCAGCTGTCCCTTAACAAATCGGATTTGCCACATCAGTTGTGCTTGGACCCATTCTCAGGCCCCACCTCTTCCCTCTGAAACCCAGTCACTAATCAGAGACTGATGCCCATGGCATCCAAGGTATCCACTGGGGGTTGGAGTAAGTGTGTAGTGTATGGTTCTCTGCCAAGTGCTGAGTTTGCATGTTGCTTCTCTTGATATTGGTCAGCCTGCAAAAGAGTCAAGGACTATTCTTTGGGCCCAGAGAAAGTTCAGCCCAGGACTCCCTTCTGCAGAACCCAACTTGGCAGCCATATGAGCCACAATGGAGCTTGTAGACACTGCACCCCATGTAGTGACCACACCAGGCCATGCTCCCTTTATCCTCAGTATGCCATATAGGGGTGGTGGGAAGGAAAGAGATGAGCACCCCCCTGGGCTCTCAACAGTGGGGTGTGCTCAGAAATGGCCAAGATCTGGTGCCAGGGCTTTCCGCACAGCAGGTAAGAGTCCCAGAGTCACGGTAGGAACTCTGAGTATCCTATGAAAGTCACAGTCAGTTTTCAACCACAGTACCTTCGAACTATCAGTGGGTACAATGGCCTCATGGAAGGCAGGAAGCACTTACAGGGAAGACTGACAGGCAAGCCTGGGACAAGAAGTGCAAGTCTATAGAAGGTGAGCCATAGGAGTGGTAGGGTACTTCAGTGGGACAGTGGCCCTGGCCCCTCTGCTATCTTTGAATGTCTAGTCTTGACCCATCAGGACACTGGTATGACAGGAGTCCATATGGAGGGCAGGTTATCAGGAATGCAGTCACTGTGAGTCCAACTCTATCTTCTCCCTTCCCAGTCTCACATTTCTTCCTGTGCATTTGTTTTGCTCATGAAAACTAGATGTTCCCCTTCTGTGTGAGCCAGGACCCCTGCACAGGGTACTCACATTCTTGGGCACACAAGATAATCCTTGGAATGCTTCAGTTTTAACGGGAGGAAGATGAATATGGGAGGTCAAGATTATAGCATTGTTTTGTTGCTGTGTTTATTCAACAGCCACTGTATAATCAAAACTATTAAGCAAAGTTTCAAAACATATTGAGAAGAAACTTTAAAGGGTTATTTTCCTTTCCTGTGTTTGAGCTAAGATGATGACGAATGTAGTTATGATTATGAAGATGAGGAATGAAAACAGATGTTCTTTAGGGCCTTCAGAGTGAGCAGTGGAGCACCAGATCTGCCCCACTGGCCTCAGCCCTGCTGGGCAGTTGGGAGATGCAGAGGACCCATTCTCTAACCTGCACAGAATCCACACTGTTGTCTTCATCACCATTCGCAGACAGGGTCCAACCATCCGGACCTTCTCTCTTCCCATCCCAACTTCTAATCACTGTGCAGACTCTAGGCAGAGAGTGGAAGGCCAGACATGCTGGAGGAAGCAGAGAGAGGGAAAGGACAGAAGAGCCTGTATTTGGAGTTTGAGATTATTTACCTGTGTCAAAAAAGTGTGAGTCTGTACATATGTAGTGGAGCTTTGGGAATACTCTTCTCATTCTGATTATTGAGGAGCTTCACATTTTCCACACAGACAAATAATAAGTAATAGGTTAAATATACCTGTGGGTGTTTCAGAACCATCGAGAGAGAGAGAGAGAGAGAGAGAGAGAGAGAGAGAGAGAGAGAGAGAGAGAGAGAGAGAGAGAGAGAGAGAGAAAGAGAACACTTTCCAAAACATGGTGTCAGCCCCTGTCTGCACTGACAGGAAGAAGGTTAGGTATCCAGCTCTGAAGTCCAATGTTTAAAAGTCCTAAGTTTCCTCTTCTCAAGGCAAACCCTTAGTTGTAAGGCCCTGTAAAATAAAAAACAAGTCACATACATCAGTTAACTAATAACACAGAGTAAACATTCCCATTCCAACATGGAGGAATAGAGAACAACAAGGAAAGATTAGACCAGAGCAAGATCAAAATCTACCAGAGCAAACACTGAGTCCTGAAGCTCCATACCCAGTGTCCGGGGCCCATAGTGGTATCATCTGGACGCTGGCTGCAGCACACGGCCTGTCATGATTTACTAGGTGTCTGCAGCTTTCCTCCATGGATGTCCTACTCTTGGTGACATCCGAGGGCCACTAATGAAATGCGGCCTTTGCCTTCACAGCTTCATTGTTTCCTTAGGGCCTCCCTACAGGCACACGGGCCCTGCTACATGTTTCTTGGCCTCATCTGCTTTTTCTGGAACCTTGGTGCAGGCCCTCGTGGCCTCATAATTCTTACACTCTGCGTGTGTGTATGCATGCAAACCAGCAGCGTGTATCTGGGCTCCTGTTTATAACAGCTACACATAGCCTCAGAGCACCTGAATCTGAGAAAATGTTTCCCTATTTCAGTAAGTTCAAGTTTTGGGATGTTGTATCCACATTTAGAGTGATCATTCCCCTTAGTATACTACACATGGTATATTTTCCCCTTAGTATACTTTAAAATCCAATCAAGGTTGACAATCAAAATCACCCATCACATGTGTCCACAAGTGCCTCCCTCCACCACAGGAGGCTCCCCCACGCCCCCATGAGTGCCTTCCTATTTCTTACCCTGGCTGCCCCATCCATGAACCCTGCCAAGCCACCCCCTGCCACATCCTTCTTCTCAGGACCAAAGTCCCAACATTGCCACTTAATAGATACTTAATAGAAAGTAAAACGATTTAATCCTGTTCTCTCAGCCATGGTACCTCCCCAGGGTCCAGCCAGAAGCCCAGAGTCCTCAGGCTAGCTTTGACCCACTGACAGCGTCCTTGGGGAATCTCCCTCTTATAGTAAGTACCTCTCCTTGACCAGTGGCCATGGCTTGCCGGGCCCCGCAGATAGCCACATCACATCTCACTGTGAGAAGTAGATTCCAGGCTCCCCAGCCGATGGGAGTACCTATGAAGCCCTGTGTTTTGACAGGGACAAGGGGAGCTAGGTTAGGCTCTTCTGAGGGCTTGTCTCCCCACCCTCTCACTGCAGGCAGAGCCAGCCAGCCAGTCTATAGTCTGACTGAGGCATCTGCAAGCCGGCAGCTGTAACCCAAGGAGCATGGATGCTGATCTGCCGTTTCCCAGCACCCTGCTGGTTTGCCTGTCCAAGGAGGTTTTTTATCTTCCCTATGCTCTGCTCTCCTTTTCCTCCTTTCCTGTAATGGGGCACTCACCCTTACTTCCAAAGAGAAGGGCAGCAGGGAGAACCACCTACCAGTTGGATCAGGCAGTCCATGTCTGAGCCTCGACAGCAAGCAGAACTCCCCATCTCCACTACCTGCCCCTGTCTGAACCCACCTGTCTCATTCTCAATGTTGGAACAGTGGGTCTGGCTTGCTGAGGAGCCCGGGACTAGGGCCTCTGTGGGGAAAGCATCACTGCCATCTACCCTGGGCACCAGTGTGCAGACATGGCATTCCTCCTTCCCGTGAGCCCCACCTGGAATCTGACTATGGAGAAATGGAAATATCTGTCTCTCGAAAGGAATGGGGAAGTGAGTTGTCCATGAAGTCTGAGAGCAGGCGACTGAGAGCAGGTAGGACTGAAGCATTGGCTGAGGTGTGTACAAATGCGGGCAGGCAGTAAAGCTGGTGGGGGCGGTGCCTTGGACGTCATAGATGCCTGGTGCAGAGGTGATGAGGAACCTTGGGCGGAAACTCAGGATGAAAGAATCCTGGGATGCCTTAGATGGTCCTATTTCCTGAGAAAATAACATGGCATCCTGTGGAACAAGTCACCTTTTCAGGGTTCTGCCATTCTCCCATCCACAGGCAACAGGAAACATTGCTTTGCAAAGTCTCCCAAGGACCCACAGAGTGAAGGACCACCTATCCAGCCATTGTCCTCAGCCAGAATCTCAATGGCCATGTCCAGAGTATCTGAGGATGCTGGTGATGAAAACTGGAGGCAGGCTACCTGGCAGCTTTCAGATGTCCTTGATTCTGGGAATATGGAATAGTCCCGAGCTCCCTATGGGGTTAGGTCCTTAAGTCAGAATACTTATCATACTCAGGGCCCTTCACTTGCTCTCATGCTGTGTTCCAGGCTCACCCTAGGTCTGTAGTAAGGGACAACCTTAGGTCAGGGGTGGGGAGGGGGTGGGAAATTGAGCACTCTGCTGGATGTGGAACTCAATGGTATTCACAAATCCCCCACCTCTTGCACCTCAGCCGAGTATCAACTGGCCACCAACAGTAGAACTCATCTTCAGTCACTCAGCAAAGCTGCTCTGGCAGAGAAGGGCAGCAGTTCCATGCAGGGCTGGCTGGCTTGGCTCTAAGCAGTAACTATGTTTAAGACCATTATCACTTCTAATGGGAAAAACGTCCCACTCCAACAGCTGCTAATGTTGGCTCAGCCCTGCCCCCAGACTTTCATTCAGGTCATCTGTGTTTTCCCATGTCATGGACTATTAACTCTTGAAGCCCTGTGCCTCTCACAGGGTGAGTGCCCCTGGGGAACCATAGAGCTATATAGGTCAGAAGACAAGGACTTTTTCAGTGTCATTCAGACCAGAACCTGGGCACACTTAATGGCCATGCCTCAGACCAAGGGGTGGAAAATGATACGCAGGGTGACCAGCTGACTGCTGCACTCTTTCCACTGTTTGAATGGAACACTCATGGCAGGGAGCTGCAGTTTGCAGGTATGGATGAATGGGCTATGGTCACAAACACTAAGTCATAGGTCCCTATGTGGGTATTAGATGCTTCAGCTGTGGCAGAGTCCCCAGGATGCTGATCTTTCCAGTTACCCACTTGGGGCCAGAGGCACATATTAGAATAGACCACATCGCCGTCTGAGCATCCATTGTTGGCCAGGCTGTGTTTCTGCAAGGCAGTGTCTGCCTTTCCCCTTGTACAGTGTTGGAGAGAAACTACAGCTCAGTGTCCCAAGACCTGTACCTGTGATGTCTCAGAAGCTCACCACATATAACAGGTGACAACACTAACTGATGGAGAGTTACGTAGGAGTAACCATGCTTCTCGTGGCATGTGTTGAAGCAACTCTAGAAAGTCAAGACAGAGCTGTGATGTGTAAGACAGTCCTTGGTGCTGCCTGGAAAAGGCACACTGGAGAGCTCTAGCCAGAGTCAGTGTGAGGAGAAACACCAGAAGTCCTGTTCTGGCAGAGTGCATCTCAAACTCTCCAAAGAAGACTGTGGTTAACCATGACCCGATGGTCACCATGCTGTGAGTGCCTTATGGTTAAGATGGGTGGAAATCATCCAAATGATCATCCTTTATGTCAGTGCAAGGGAGATGGTCAACCAACAAGAATGGAAGGACCTGCAGACCTCAGCACAGAAGAACAATGTCATCACAACACACTAAAGGCCAACTCAACTCTGGCAAATAAATCTTCAATGCAGGGCTATGACTGACTGCCTTTTCCTTAGGTTCCCATCTCTCTTTCCATTCCTATCCCTCTTAGTCCTTCTCTCTATCCTTTCTCTCTCTGTCTTTCTGCCATCCCCACCCCCTATCTATTCCAGGCATCCTCCCTTTTAGTCTCCCTGCATCTGTTCCTGCCTCCTCTTCTGACTGTACCCTGCACTTACAGGTTTCTTCTTGATCTTGCTCTCTGCTGCCCACACAAGCTTCTCTATCCTCTGGTCCGGGAGATCCTGGTTTTCCCCGGGCTTAGGTCTGCTCCCTCACAGGGCACAATCAAGGCATCGTGGGTGCACAATGTCACGAGTGAATGTGGTCTCCAATGGCTCACCCTGCACAGAGGACTTACATGAGGACTTTTACCTAAGGTGACAAGAATGTCACTGTGCACGTTTTCATAGACCTTACCCATTTTCTCTTGGGTAAATACTTCAGAGTGGAACTTCTAGATCCTGTAGTTGCTGTGTGTTTTATTTGTTTAAGGCTCAGAAAAACGTTTTTCAATTCGATTGTCACATCTCATTTCATCAACAGGCAGGAGAATTCCAGGTCCTCTACACACTCACAAACACTTACTGTGGCTGGAGTCTATGTCTTAGCTGTTTATTTCCAGATTCAGTTCTATTGACTTATGTGTCTATCATGAGGTCAGACCATAGATCTTGATTGTGGAACTTCTTGGCGGGTCTTTAAATTGGCTGCGTGAGTTCTTCAGCTTTGTTCCTTTTTGGAAGATATTTTGAGTGATCCAGGTCCTTTTCATTTCTATATGAATTCTATCACCAGTTTTCACCTCTCTCTCTCTGTCTCTGTCTCTGTCTCTCTCTGTCTCTGTCTCGATCTCTCTCTCTCTCTCTCTCTCTCTCTCTCTCTCTCTCTCTCTCACACACACACACACACACACACACACACACACACACACACACACACACACACACAGGATCCTGGCAGAGGTAGATTGAACATCTGAGTCAGTTAGAGAAACTGAGTTTATGACTCCATGAACACAATTTTAGCTATCCATCTATTTATTATATCTTAGAACTTCTCTCAGTAATGTTTTAACTTTCAGTCTTTCATGTGTTTTATCAGATTGGTCCTTAAGAATTTTGTGTTTTAGTCTATTGAAAATAGTATTATGCTTTAAATTTAATTTTTTGACCATTCATTGAAAGTATATAAAAATACCATTAACCTTTAGACACTGAGTTTTTATACTGAAAATCTGATAAACACATTTACTGATTGAGTGTTCTCTGGAGATCCTGTCAGATCTTCTACATACACAGCCATGTAGAGAGCCAGGGTGCTCCCCATTCAGTGGCACCTTTCGCACAGGAGGGAGCATCTGTGTGGTCCTGGACACTCTCTCCATGTTTTGGCTCTTAGAAGAAAAACACCCAGACTCACGTCACACTCCATTAGTTGTATGTAGGCTCTTCAGAGATGTTTTTCAAGACTTGAATATTTTATTTTAATCAGGAATAAAAGCTGGATATTATCAAATGCTGTTTCCACACATATTGGAACAAATGTGGTTTTCTTTTTTAATTTTTGTCTACATGGACTCTTCATTATTAAACTGGTCATATTTTAGCAATCTCACATGGCTGCATGGGGCCCTAGGAAGTTGCTGAGCATTGTAACTCTGCTTAGGACATTTTGGTGTCGAGTCTCTCTCCTGGTTCCAGCATCCAAGCTGCTCTGCTTTACAGATGACGTCTGGAAGTGTTTCTCTCTCACCAGTTTCTAGCAGACTTTGTGTAAAAGTTGTGTTATTTCATTAGAAATGTTTAGATGAATTCTCCAGTAAAGCCATGTGTGCTGGGAGGTTTCTTGTGGGAATGTTTAAATGATGAGTCTTTCAGACTAGTGAGATGGCACAGGAGGTATCTACTTACTACCAAGCCTGAAGATCTGAATCCAACCCTTGGACCCACATACACACAGGCACACGCACATGCATATACAAAATAAGTACAATATTTTAAATATTTTTATTTATTATGTGAGTGTGTGTGTGTGTGTGTGTGTGTGAGTGTATCACACGTTTGCAGATGCCCTCAGAGGCAAGAAGTGTGTGTCTGATCACCTGGAGCCAGATAGTCAATTGTAGCTGTCCCATACAGGCGCTAAAAGTCAAGCTGGTCCTCTGGGAGAACATCAGGTGCTCTGAACTGCTGAACCATCTTTCCAGGTGGGGAGATGCCTCAGTGGATAATAGCTTACAATGAAGTGTGAAGGCCTGAATTCAGATCCCAGCACCTGCATAAACGCCAGGCATGGTTGTATGCACCCAGACCTCAGTATTAGGGGGTGTCGGGGAGACAGAAGGGGCACTGGAGCTTAGTGACCCACAAGCCTAGCTAAAAACTGACAAGCTTCAGGCTCAATGAGAGACCCCCATCTCAAGAGAGCGAAAAAGACGCCAAATGACATTCTCTCATGCACACATATGTACACTTATGCATGTAACACACACACACACACACACACACACACACACACACACACACACACACACACACCTGAAAGAAAAATGAAGTTTTATTCCCTTAATAGATATAGGGATCTCATCTTAGGTGTAGGTGTGTGTGTGTGTGTGTGTGTGTGTGTGTGTGTGTGTGTGTGTGTGTGCGAGAGAGAGAGAGAGAGAGAGAGAGAGAGAGAGAGAGAGAGAGAGAGAGAGATTTAGTTCTAATAGCTTCTGAAGGATTTGTCCATTTCAAGTAAATTGTTGAATTTATGAAAATGACAAATTAACTGGTATCCTTATCCAAAGTAAAAGTTTTTGTTTCAAAGTCCAGAATGTACTTTCTCTCATATTAATGTCCCCTTGTTTTATCCAGATGTTGTGTCAAGGCTTCCCACACAGACCCTTCTGGTCACAGTCTCTGTGGCCTCTCTGCCCATCAGTCTGATAGGAGATAACTCAAGGTTAATCAATCTTCTCTCTCTCTCTCTCTCTAATTTCCAGACAGACTCTATTATTTCCTTTTCTCTGCTCACTGTGGTTTAACTGCTTTTCTAGTGTTTTTAATCACTTGATCTGTCCTCACCTTAGTTCACATAAATACTGGTAGCCAACCCAGAGAACAGCCAGAGACCCTTCTTTCCCACCATCCTGGAACACAAGATAGGCCCCCAGCTTCACCTAGTCCTCCACTTGCCCAGGCTTCACTGTAGCCCTTCGCCTTAGCTTCCTCCTGGCCCTCCCATGCTCTATTCCTCTTGCCCATCCAGACAAGGCTTGTTCATTTCTGTATTTATATATTTGTGGTATATTTATTCATTTATTGTTCCACCTAGGATCAAGCTCATGGTTCATACCTGCTGGCAGGTACTCCACCACTCAGCTGTCACCCCAGCTTTCAGAAGGAGCTCCCAGACAGAAGCCAGTGAACATTACTGTTGGAATCCCAGAGATACCGTGTCCAATCCAGCCCATGGCTGCCTTGTCAGAAGAAGCCGCAACCATGAGGAGCTCACATTGCACCAAGAGATGACTTAAAGCCCCAGATGTATTCCACTCTCCCTCAGGTGCTCATGTCTCCTCAGTTAAATGAACATTTCAAGCAAGAGGGAACAAGACATTACACCCCATCCAACTTTCAGAATCTGTGGTTGGTGTGCAAAATAAAAAAGCTCATCTATGCAAAGAACCATAGTACATTCCTACAGTCCTGCTTAAAAGCTCTCATAGGTTGACAGCTCCTCAAGGGCTAAGTGTGGAGTTACCGTATGAACCAGAAATTCAGTTCACAGGTGTGTAAGAAGGACAGATGAAGAGACACAACTGAGCCTGGCAGCTTATATCTCAGCACCTGTGAGACTGAAGCAGGAAGATCTCTGAATTTGAGGCTGGTCTTGGATCTAGATATGATACTTGGTCTCAGAAAAAAACAAAATAAAACAGAAACGGAAAAGCATAATCACATACAATGTACACAGCATCACTCTTTGTAATCAAAAGGCTCCAATTATTCCATTATCCATCAACTAATGAGAAAACAAAACATGTTATACCCAACAAATAAAATACTATTTAGCAGGAAAAGACAATGAAGGGCTGGTCTGCGCTATGACACGGGTCTCCAACACACTGCTGAGTGGAAGAAAGCAGACCTAAATGCCCAGGGCTCTGGATCTCATTTATATGAAATGCCCAGAATTAGAAATCCCATGGGAGCAGAAGGCACAGTTCTCGTTTTGAAGAGTGTGGTTTGAGAAGGCTAGAGAGATAGGTAATGGCAGTAGGTTTTCTGTTGAGTGGTAATGTTGGTTAGATTATAGTAGTGTCTATAGTTTGGCCCTGAAAACCCTTTACATAAGCAGACCAGGCTACACTCTGATGAAGTTCTTCTAAAAGGCCTCGTCACCGATCTGTAAAGCATTTAAAAGGAAATCCAACCCTCTCCATGAGTTACAACTCTACACAATGGTGTTCTCTGTCTCTCCTATCACCTCCCTTTTCTTCATGAGTCCCTCCAGTCTCTAGAGCCAGAGTCTAAGTCTCATCCCCCACCCACCCACCTTAGGGGCTCCACATAGTTCTATGCTCTGCCCACAGTTTTCCAGACTTTGCCCAGGCCTACACCAGGGTCAAGTCTCACCCTGATTATCCCACGCTCTTCCAGGACACGTTAGAAGAAGCTATGGATGCATGCTGCCTTCCTTTACGGCACAGGTTGAATTGCCATCCTTGGGTCTGTTCTGCCTCCTCAGGTGCAGCCTTCATGAGGGTGTCTTGCTCTCTTCCTCACAGTGAGCGCAAGGCTGGTGGGAGGGGTGTGTGTGTGTGTGTGTGTGTGTGTGTGTGTGTGTGTGTGTAACAATCTCACACAGAAATGTGGATGGACTGGGCATCTAGTGGAAGGGGTGCTATGCGTTTACACTCCTTCCTGTCCTCCTGACTGGCCGCCTTGCCAGGGTCTCTGATGTTGATTATACAGGAAGCCTTTCCAGCCTGCTCTCTTATACCATCCAGGACCTGCCCAGGAGTAGTACTGCCCAAGTGAGCTGGGCTCTCTCACATCAGTCATTAATCAAGACAATACCCCAGAGACTTACCTACGGGCCAAGCTATTCCCAGGATCTTCCCAGATGTGTCCAGGTTTGTGTCAAATTGACAAAACCCAACCAGCATAGGTACTTAACTTTTCATCCTAAATGAACAGCTATTGGCCAAGGTGAGACCTGGATTGGGAGCTTTTCTCATCTGTGCCCAAGTCCAGAACTTCTCCTGGGTGACAGGTACCAGCTAGGGCGATGATTCAGGGTGATTACCATATCACTCTTGATCTCTCTGCAAGTGCTGCCTGGACCATGGCCTCGGATCCTATTCTCTTGGGGAGCTGTACACTCTACTGAGCCTGAACCCTGTATCATCTTTACGTATTTGGGGCAACAGTGTGCTTGCTTCGCTGGGCCGCTATCTGGAAGCATGGATTTGAGGACCTGTACCCAGAAAGCAGCAATGGATGCTAGAGGGGGAGCCACTGAGATGCTAAATTCCATCACCAGTTCTGCCTCACTGGCAGCCATGAGGTTACCACAGTCTGCAAGGCTGGCCCTTTGAAAGCAGACAGGAGCCCTACTGTGAACACACAGGCCCCGCCCCTGTGGCCTGTGTCTGGCCTGGCAGGCAAGCGCTGGGTAGAGCTCGGGCTACAGCCTCTCCTCTAGCCTGTGAGGGCCCTGCTGGTTCTGACTGACTCACAGCTATCTTAATGAAGTCCCTGTGAGAGACAGTGGGGCAGCCTCGCTGCGCAGATGGCTCTTTGTCCCCATTGACACCTGCCATCTGCTTGTTTGTCTAAATGACGCTGCTGGGGCAGGGGGCTCCCAATCTGCTGCCCGGGCCCCGCCCACCTCTATGACCTCCTGACCCTGGGCCAGACAGGTCCACAGAGTTGCTCTTGCAATGCAATGAGCCTGGCCTGCCCACGCTCCCAGCCTCTGCTTGGCTGATGCTCCGGTGGGAGGAGCAGGGGAAGGGGGGGGGGTCAGGGGGAGGAGCAGGGGGAGGTGAGAGAGCAGGGAAAGGGGAGGGGGAGGGAGGAGGATCAAGAAGGAGAGTAGAGAAGGACAAAGACAAGGAGGGACAGAAGACAAAGCGGGAGGGAGGAGAGGATGGGAGGATGAGAGGAAGAAAAAGCAGGCGAGAAGGAGGTAGAGGAAGAGCAGGGATTGAAGGGGGGTGCGGCAGCTGCCCCAGGCCCCTGGTTCCCCTGCTCCAGGCCAGGCTGTAAGCTCGAGTTTCAAAGCTGGGCCCTCACACCTGTTCACAAAGAGAATGTCACATAAAAGAGGCAAGACAGGATGGCCCGCCTCTGGACCAGACAACAGCAGCCACACAAGCTCATAGCTCTTCTTAGCCTCAAGTCAGTTAAATACAAAGAGAAAAGTTCACTTTTCAAATGAATGAAATGTGGAATGAAAGCAGACCAAAAAAAAAAAAAAAATCTACCAATTAGGACATTTCTGAAAGTGGGGTGATGATGCCAGACAGGCAGGCAGGCTCACCCCGAGCTTCTGAGCTGTTCTAGTTGATCTTTAAAGGGGCCAGTGGTGTGGCCTGGCATTATTACCAACTCCCAAACAAGGAGGAGGCAGTGTGGCAAGCCTAGCCGGCCAGTGCCTGTCTGCAAAGCTCCAGTTTCATGAGGCTAATTAAATGGTTGCTGATAGTCTCAAAAAGACTATTTTCTTCCAGAATGTGGTGAAAACCAGTGGGGTGGGGGCATTTCTACCACTTAAAAAAACTACCTTGTCTCCTCTGGTGACCTTGGATGTGATGTGAAGGCCTGGCCTCAGAGATGGCCTCCGGCTCAGTTCTCCAGCACAAGTGCTTGTCATAGATTCTGAGGAGGAGAGGTAACCCCATAAACGTGTTAGAGAAAGGGCACTGTCTCCACCCCCAAAGTCATCCTCTTCTGAGCCCCTGGCCCTGATGCTGTCTTCCTCTGAACAGAAACTAAAATCGAGGACCCGTGGGGAGAGGGACTACTGATGTGGAGACTCCCAATACCTCAGAAGAGATTGGGAGAATCAAAGGAGCTTGCATGTTCAGACTTGCACCTGAAGATGGCTACTCACTGTCATACAACATGCATTGAAGACTGGACAGGATGATGGTATAGACTTCAGACCTCCTGATAGCCCTGTGGGATGGGGCTTTTACATGTATGGCAGGTGAGAAATATCTGGCACAGACCACAGGCCAGCCCACACCCACAGCTAGGGCTTTGTCCTGGAGCTAGCCCCCAGAGATGTGAACAGTCTTTCCTCTGGCATTGTCCCTGAAATGTTCCTTCCCTCCTCTATCAGCCACTAGACGAACAGTTTGGTTTGTAGTCGAGCTCTGTGCTGTGCTTCCTGTCACTTTTATAGAACTGCACGATGATGTTCAGCCTTCAAGCCACCTGCATGAGGACAGCATTTCACCCATGCTGAGGGAGCCATTGTTCCCTGCTTATTGTGGGTCCATGCCACCACCACCCCACCACCACCACCACATTGACCTTCTATTCAGGCACAGGAACTTCTCTGTGAAGTCAGGAGGTTTGGCTCAGATATCAGACAACCAGGAGTCATGTGGGTTCTTGGCGGAAACTTTGGTGTGGGACATTTGGTAGAACTCGTTGATTTTATACATGTTCTTATTTTGAGTTTCAAGAAAGTAGTGGTTGTCAGGGACCTAGCACCAGGTAAGGGGTTGCCCTACCTGGTTGTTCAGGGATGGGGACAGTTTGACCCTGTCTGGGTTAAATGCTGGGTCAAGGGGCAGTCTCCTCCCAGAGAACAGGTTAGAGTTGAAATGGGACGAGAACTATGTGGCTTATCATAGGGTCCACTGTAGAGAAACAGCATCATGGGTGGTGTGATGTAGCAGGTAACAGGGTCTACAGGCTGAAATGATCATGACAGGAAAGGCGCTCCAAGAGAGGGCATTGGATCTCTTATAATTGGACTTATAGATTGTTGTGAGCCACCGTGTGGGTGCTGGGAACCAAACCTGGGTCCTCTGTAAGAGCAGCAGGTGCTCTTCACCTCTGAGCCGTCTCCCCAGACACGACTTCTGTCTTTCATATTTGCATTCTGTCTTTAGCATCATGAGTAATCAGAAGAAAGCAGCAGCCCCTGATTTTCAGGTCTTCATCCAGCATGAGGGGAGAAGCAGATCACATTTTACTAAATTAGAAATTGAAAGAACTAATTGCAGATAACCAGGGTAACCCATCTAACAACCCCAAAGGCTGAAGGAGTTGTATCTCAGCATCTCCCCACTTCACAGATGGGAAATGGAGGCAGGTCAAAACACAAAGCTGACTAAAAGGAATGAGACTCTCCTTCCATACATCTGTCTTTTGGCTTCAGGCCTTCAGTGGTTTCCAGTAGTTGATACTATGTCTGTTGGGGTAGGGGATGGGGAGATCAGATGAGCTCCAACTCCCTTTGGGAAATAATAAAAAATAAAGTGTGCAATGGATGCCACTTAAGACTGTCCTAAAACTAAACAAACAAAAGATACACACACACACACATATATACATAGCACAAGGTAGCCCAGAGGGAGGTAGCTCAGCCTCATTCACAAGCAGGTAGGAAGGAAGACCACGTGGGATTGCAGTGAAAAAAAGAGGCCACTCATTTATGATCATCCATGGATCCCTCAACAGTTTCTCAGGTTTGGTACACAGTGTAACCTTGGGAAGGACTGGCTAGAAGGACATCTCCCAAGCTTCCTCATGTCTTCTCAGAAAGATGATAGATGTAACTTATCTTTGGAGATATAAATAGGCTGACAGTGAGTAATTCAGAATTCTCAATGTTCAGAAGAAGTCCCCAGATTTACATGTTTATGTGTGCACAGTGTCATAGTTTCAGCTAATTATATGTCTTAAATTAACTGTGCAGTAAGAGTTCTTTCTGATATTCCCTGGGAAAGGACCTTGCACCAGTTAGGACACAGTTGGTAGCAAAGGCTTCGGGGGCTGAAACTACCAGGCATTGGTCCATTCCATTGACCCAGTGATCACATGCATTTGGGGATGCTCTCTGTTCTAGGGACAAGGTGTGATATAAATGGACTTTCCTGTGCCCTAGCTGGTCTTAGGGAAGTGAGGCATATCTGTGTGTGCTCCTCCAAGCACTCTGCAGCTCAAATCACAGGCTGCCATGCTTAGCTGCCACTGGAACATGGGCTACTTAGGGATGGCTGGATCCCGCTTGCTCTGCTCCTAGACTCTGGGACAGACCTCTGCTGGGATTGTGACTGCAACCTACAGACCACTTAGAGGGCAGACAGGATCCCACAAGAGACTCTTGGGAATTGGGCACTTCTCAGCTACCAGCTTGGTTCCTACGGCATCATGCGATCCCATCCAGCAGGTTCCAGCTTCCTGAGGTGCATGAGGACCCTGGATCTCACTTCTGCCTCTCTTGAGTCTATATTCTCATCTTCCTCTTTGGCTGTTTCCTTTTAGCATACTCGTCTTTGTCCCTCTGTCTGTCCCCCAACTACAGTGCGATTTTCCCAGGACTCAGTATAAGCCACAGTCAACGCATCCAGTAATTATGTGCTGAACAACATAATTAAGTAATGACCAACAGTTCTCGTTGCCTCTTTAATAAAACCATTTTTTTTAAATACAAGAATAAAAGGCATGAACATGTTTGGATGAACATATTTCTTGAATTTTCCATTCCTGGTCTCTAGCGAGATCATTGTGTGAGGCTAAATGACCTACTTTCCTGCGCAGGCCTGAGGCTTCAAGAGGCTGCTGTGGTGACAGCCAGGGAGGCATCTTCTCATTTCTGAAAATAGAACACTACTTCAACAAAATGTTTGAAAAATTGTTGGTGGACTAGGACAGTGTCATTAATCTCATTTGCATTTTTCAATCAATTGTTTCTAATTGTCTTTGTGATGATGGTTTGTGAAAGACTAGAAGAATGGTTCTGCTACACACACACACACACACACACGCACGCATGCACGCACACGCTCACACACGCACACACACACGCACACACACACACACGCACACACACACACACACGCACACACACATACACACACACAAAGACAAAAACCACAAGGTATGGCCTCGTTTCATTGGAGATCACACCAAGATGGAGATTACTTCTGGGCACAAGAGAACAGCCAGTTAAAAGGGACTAGGAGAGCAAGGTGAAAACCCACACAGAGCACTTTTGAGTTCTGGGGAAGAGGGAGGATGGGTGAGGATGGAGGTCCTTGGAGAATGTGGTTATCACTGAGCCACTCTGCAGAACAAGATCAAGAAAAACGTATCCATACACTTGAGAAGTAGAATCTGTGTCATCACCAACAGAAGTTTAGGTTTCTTGAAAGAAAGTTGCTTTGCAACCCTACAAACCCAGCCCCCCATCCTGCCTCCATCTCTGCCTTCAAGAGAGCACAGAACCTTGCTGTAGCCAGCACTCCACATGATATCTCCAGGAAAACCCACGCATTTGGGTCTCCCTCCCCAGCTTGTTCCCAGGTAGTGAAGAGATAGGACAGAAATGCAAGAAACAGGTAGGACAAGGCAAGTGAGACTATAGCTTCCTGCCCCGCTGGGCAGGGATCTCCAGTCCTGGGTCCCGAGGAAGAGCTCTGGGTATGAGTGGGTGGAGCTGAGGCCAGGCCTTGCGAGCAATATGGCCTAAGACCATGGACTGTGCTGGAGGGGCCGAGTGAGCAGACAGGAATGGGGGAGGGCGGTTCATGAGACAGAAACGAAAAAAGACTCATAAAAGAAGCCACTGAATGAAGGGAAGAGATCAGATCAGAAAATTTTGAGGAAAGGGGTAAGTGTGAGGCAGCCAAGGAAGACACTTAAGAAGCTGTTTTGTGGGACTTGGGTTGGCGTCTCCACAGTGTGGCAGGTTGGCATGGCCTGGAGGGGCGGCACTGGGGCTAGAAGGAGATATGAGTGATACAGATGAGCTTCCAAGGCAAAGGGCTCGGTGGCAGAGAGGAAATGATGGATGTAGGTGCAGCTCATGAGCATCAGAGATATGAGAAGGAGATATGCTGGGGTGTGTGACCACCCCTGTGGGGAACTCTAGGCTGAATGTCCAAGCCAAGGATAGCAGAGATGAAGGAGACTCTGGCCCAGACCTCACTACAGGAAGTATCTACAGGAAGGGAGATTACAAAAAGGGTATGGTGTCTCCCCTAACCTCATACTCAGTCTTCCACCTGAGAACCAGCAATCCTCAGACCCTTTCCAATGACTTGTGCCATGGCTTTGGTCCAGAGAGGTGCCATCTGCATGTGGCCATGTTAAAGGAACCTCACTCCAGGATCTATACAGCCAAGACAGAGACAAGACTTTGTTCTATGCTCAGTCAAAAGCCTGAGATAACCATGAGAGGTCCAAGGGTCCAAAAGTGTCTAAGCCAAGTGGCTCACAGGTTTCATTCTCTCTTTTGTTCCTGGCCAAGTCCTCGTGTGGACCATTGGCAGGTGGAAGTTACTTAGTCTTTGTTGTGAACACATACCTGACACATAAGGGAAATTATACCAGGACAGGGTCACCCTCCTGGTGCCTCTGCTTGAACCACTGTAGGAAACACCTCAGTCCTGTTCATTGTGTGGCCTGGAATCCTTACACCCTTAATGATGGGAGTCATGGGCATCTGCTCTTTATGGATGTCTGTCATTGGCTGTCTTCAGGGGCTGCAGATAGGGTGGGACTTTTCCTGAGCTTCTTTGGGGAGGTGAGGTCCACTCCTCGGATATATGTTTATTCTTCCCACAAGATAATAGCTATAACAGAGGAGCCTTAAGTGTTCCCATGGGAAATGCCCTTGGACAAGTCCTGGGCTAGACTCTATTGCAGATTACCCAGCAAAGGGTCTCAACACACAGCCATGGTTGAAACATGCTGGTGTCTTGACACCAGAAATGTCCATGTCATGGCTTCCTTCACTCACCTAACATTTCCATTTCTAGGTCTGTAAACCCAGGGTTTTTTTTTCTTTTAAAAACAATGCTAATGTACATCTTCCTCTGATAATGAAGGTTTGGATGCCATTTTCAATTTGATATTTAAAAACAACAATTAAAAAAAACCTATGTTATCTAAATGACCCTGAATAATCACTTAGAACTCCACAGAGAACACTGTTTAAATTGTTCCTTGGAAGCAATATCCTGTACAGTCTGAGGCTTCACTCTCTCTGGCATCTGGTTACTGGGCCTCTTTTATCCAGTCTGTTCCATGGTCTTTGTTCTTTGACATAATTTTCAGCAGTGCTGGTGTCTTTGTTTGTTTGTTTGTTTGTTTGTTTTTTCTATTGCTCTGATAAATACCATGACCAAAAGCAACTATTGAAGGAAAGGTTTTTTTCACCTCACAGATTATAGTCTATCACTGACAGAAGTCAGAGCAGGAACTCAAGGCAAGAACCTGGAAGCAAGAACTGAAGCAGAGACCATAGTGGAATGCATCTTACTAGTTTGTCCTCGTGGCTTGTTCAGCCTGCTTTCTTATAGTACCCATGCCCACTTGCCCAGAAGTGGCATGCCCACAGTAGTCTGGGCCCTCCCACATCAATTATTAATAAAGAAAATGGTCAAAAGGCTTGCCTCTAGACCAATCTTATGGAGGCCTTTTTTCAATTGAGATTTCCTCTTCTGAAATGACACTAAGTTGTCATAAAACTAACAAACTGGGCAGGTCATCTTCCAAGTTTCTTGGCCAACCAGTTTCCGTACCATCCTGCACAATCACTCTGTGTTCCTCCTTAACACAACAATACAACTCTGGGGCACACCTGCAGGCCCATGTTCCCGATGACATCTCTCAGTCACACCTGCAGGTCCACGTTCCCGATGACATCTCTCAGTCCTCAGTTGTTACTGTGATTTGTCCCATTCTTTACTTACCCCATTTGTTGTCTAAACGTCCACAGGGTGAATGCTGAAGAAACCTCTGGCTCATAGAATCAATATAATTTAAATTTATTAATACTGATACGTTTCCTTCCAAACTACAAGTCCAATTCACACATCCTCCAAAAGTTCCTGAAAGAAACAATTAATGCACCAGTGACGCTTTCCCTGGCAGAAAGCATTTTCATTTCTTCTGCTCAGATCAGTGAAGAGTTTCCCACGGTGTACACTGGCCTCTGTGAGATCGCATGGTGTTCATTTACGTTTCTGCTTTTGTGCATTCTCCATGTTTCTGACCACTTACTTCCCTTCCTGTTATGAAGAGAGGACTTTGATTCCCCAGGAGAGAATGTCATTTGTCCTCAATAGTAACCCTTCTAGTTCCACACATTGCCAGTCAGGTTACAGGGCATCTTCATACCCTGCCATGCTGACATGCCATGCTTACTAATCTTCCTTCCTTCACAGGTCTTTCTGTTCTATCTAAGGTACCCTTGGCCCTCAAGATTATAAAGGAATTCTTTTCTTTTATCCACGTATGAATTCTTGTATCACTGCCACAACCACTATTCCTGGGTCTTTTGCTTTTTCTCAGGAATTTAATTCTGCAAATGGTATAGACTAGGGCTCGGGGCTCTTAAATTTTTTGCACCATTTTGACAGTGCTTCTAGAGTGTTACGTGGAGGGTCTGCGGCTGCTGCTCTGGCACCAGCATGTGTCTGCCACTTTCTCCAGCTTCCTGAAAAACCACTCCCACATGCTTACCCAGTTTGCCGAGTCCACAGTATTGAGTGAGCCTGGCCCAGTCTTTCAGGTCTCGCCTCTCACAAGTACCTGAGTGGGACAAAGAATCAATTATCGAGTCATATGTTCCACCTTGCACAATTATGGGCAGTGCTAATATTATAGAAAACCCTCTCTCCCAGACCCAGTGGTGTCTAGAAAGCCCACAATAGAGTGCCTGTTTCCCATGTCTTGACCAAGCTCAGCCATACACCCCCATTAGTGCTACCAAAATAGCTATTTCCTGGTAGGCCCAATTCTCCTTACATTTTGAAGAGTTCTAGAACCTCAAGGCTATGGCTGCTAGGAGCCTTCCTGTAGCAAGGATTCCCATCTTCCAATGTGAATCAGAGTCTGGTAATTCAGAGGATCCCAAAGCCAGGTCCCATCTCTAATGTTGCTATAGCTCAGATCCTAGCAAGTCCCTCCTACTTCCATCTATTCTCTTCTGTTCACTCTTGCACAAGGTATCGGCACAAGGAAAGAAACAAGCTAAAGTTATTCCATATTTGATCTCTCCTGAAGTTTGTGGGATCCCACAGAATTTGGAGAGCAGCAGACTTATCATGGGTGAAAATCCCCCTTTTACACACACACACACACACACACACACACACACACACACACACACACACACACACACACAAACACACATACACACACACACACATACACACACTTCACTGTTTCTACTGGGGTTCAGGAGGGGAGGGGGATATCAACACACAGGAATTGGTCCACTGTGTCAGGATCTCTGTCCTAGTTACCACCTACTTGGATTTAGCCAGAGATGTCTCAACTTGATCTTCTTCTTCTTCTTCTTCTTCTTCTTCTTCTTCTTCTTCTTCTTCTTCTTCTTCTTCTTCTTCTTCTTCTTCTTCTTCTTCTTCTTCTTCTTCTTCTTCTTCTTCTTCTTCTTCTTCTTCTTCTTTTCTTCTTCTTCTTCTTCTTCTTCTTCTTCTTTTCTTCTTCTTCTTCTTCTTCTTCTTCTTCTTCTTCTTCTTCTTCTTCTTCTTCTTCTTGTTTTGTTTTGTTTTGTTTTTCGAGACAGGGTTTCTCTGCATAGCTTTGCGCCTTTCCTGGAACTCACTTTGGAGACCAGGCTGGCCTCGAACTCACAGAGATCCACCTGCCTCTGCCTCCCAAGTGCTGGGATTAAAGGCATGCGCCACCACCACCTGGCTCATCAACTTGATCTTCTTCTGACCACATTTTCACTCATGTCCTCTTGAGAGTATTTATATTTACCATTTTTTTTTTAAGTTTTAGAAGTTGCACTCTTCTACTACACTCAAATGGCTGATATCTCCTGAGTGGTGTCTGCATACTGAGGCCAGCCCCTCTCCATGACAGCTTGATTCTCACATTTCTTACTAATGGTCTTTAGTCATGGACAGTCTAATAGGAAGTGATTCTAGTCCTGAGGTCACTCAAGCAAGTATTCCCCAACTGCCTCAAATTTTTATATTCAGTTGGGAAATAAAAGACAAACTACTTTTGGAGACAGTGAGCAAAAGATGTAAACAGTTAATACAGAGAAGAAGAAAAAAAGGTCAATCAACAGATAAAATGTCCATTATCACTACTAGTTAGGGAAATAAAAATGAAAACAACATTTGGGAATTGTGGTGCAGAACTGTAATACTAGCACTTGGGGGACTGAAGCAGGCAGTGCTAACCTGAAAGCTGGCAGTAGCATACACCTCTCCCAGCACTTGGGAGGCAGAGGCAGGTGGATCTCTGTGAGTTCAAGGCCAGCCTGGTCTACATAGTTCCAGGACAGGCAGAGCTATATAGTGAGACCCTGTCTGGGGGGGGGGGAGCCTAAATAAATTTAAAAAAACCAACCTGAGTCCTACCACAAGACATTGTCTTGAAAAGAAAAGGTTAAAAAAGACAAAGAAGGGGGGGGCGAATGAGGGGAAAATAAATGAGATAAAAAGGGAAAGGGAAATGAAAACAATGAACTACCACATGAAGATGTCAGGATTGGTATAGTCTGAGAGCTGTACAGTGACAAGTGTTCTCTGTTCTAGGCAGATACTCATGTGCTCTCTCCATCATGCAGAATAAGGACCAGCTGTGTGAGTTCTCCGGCATCATGTGACGTGGACACTCTTGACATTCCAAGGGCTTCTATTCTATGTCAAATTGTTGATCCTCAATGAGGTACACTCTCACAAAAGTCACACACACACACACACACACACACACACACACTGACTTCTCATTTGCTTCCCTTGTAAAGCTTTCTCCTCTGTGTGAGTTCTCTGATGTTTAAGGGATTTCTCCATGCTGAAGATTTTCCCACTCACTATATTTACAGGGTTCTTTCCTGAATGAATGTGCTTCTGTTTGACAAAACACGTTATTACATACAAGGTGTTTCTACAAATGAAACATTCGTATGGTTTTTTCTTGAGTGGATTCTCTGATGACCTAGTGAAATTTTGTCCACACTCATTATACTGTGTGGGTTCTCTGATATTTCTGAGTGTCACCATGTGTAAGAATACCTCATATTCTTCATGATCATAGGGCTTTGGATCTGTACAAATTCTTTGATGTTGATTTAGGGATTTCTTTGCATTGAAGTTTTTCTCACAGTCCTAACATTCATAAAGGCTTTTGTCCCTTTGGGTTCTCTGGTAAATTGTAAGGACTGCCTTCTCATATTTCCCTACATTCAGTATACGTATGGGGTCTCCCTTCTGTTTTCTGTGATGTAAAATGAGTTGTGGCTTCCTGCCAAAAAACGTCCAACATTCATGATATTTGAAGACACTCCTTGCCATGTGAATTTTCTGATGAGCAATAAGATATGGTCTCACTCTGCATCCTCACACACTCACTGCTTTCATTGGGGATCTCCCCATGTGTTTTCTCAGATAGTCAATGCAGTTTGGGTTACTGTGATACACTTTTCTGTATTCATGACACTCAAAAACGTGTTTGTTTGTTTTTCTGTGTGAGTCCTTTTATGCCAAACAAAGCCCATTTCTCTGTGGAAGACTTCCCACATCTGCTATAGTCATAGCAGTCAACATTTTTATTCAAGTTTGAATCTCCTCATGCTGAAGGTGAGTATCCAGGCCCCCCCCACACACACACACACTCAGCAGCAACAGGGGTCCTGAGTGACCAGAGCCTGAAGATTCCTCTAATATCTAGAGCTTTTCTTTTTGCTCTAACTTAAAGAGTATCTCTAGTTTGGCCACATATAGTCCTGTTAATAGGACATGACATAAAATATGAGTGAAGATATCTATGAGTTTATGAGGAGTAGCAATATGTCTATGAGGTACTGCTACCAGAACAGATTACCTCCTATGATTGGTCCTCTGATCAAGATCCAATCTGTGCCAGTCCTGACAGATGAAATCTACAGTCATATCCTTGAAAGACATGAATTCCCTTGTGGTGGTATAGCTGACTGGAATCTGTGACTCACCACTGAAGCTTACCATCTCAGTATATATTACTAACTTGGTACAGTCCTAAATCTAATGATGAGTGTCCTCTAAGAGACAGAGGAATCAGTGGCACTGTAGTTCCATGTCATTATCACAGTGGTCAAGACAAGCAGCATGGTCTTCATGGCCTTCATGTCAAGTGCCGAGCAGTCTACACAGAGGGTTGTAATGATCTGTCAGGTTCTCCTTTGATCAGGGAAGGAAGCCTTTGTTTGAATTTCCCACTAATTGGCATGTTCACTCTTGCCCTGAGCTCCTCCTCCTTTCACAACCAAAGGATCTTTGGCACATAGGTCTAGTAAGGTGTGAGTCTTAATGGATTCTACAGAGGAACCACAAAGTCCTTAGGGACAGTATTGATACAACTAATGTCATTTCACATTCACCCCAACAAGTTCACCACCACCAAATCTGCATATTACTATGGATGGATTATGAAAAAAATCATCTTAATGTCTCTTTTTAAAAGATGTGTGTATATGTGTCTGTGTGAGTGTATGCTACATGCATGCAGATGCCCAGAGAGATGAGAAGGGGGTGTTGTATCTCCTGAAGCTGGGGTTACAGGCAGTTAGTGAGCTGTCTGATGTGGGTGCTGGGAATGAAACTCGCATCCTCTGGAAGAGTAGTAAGTGCTCTTAACGGTTGAGTCATCTCTCCAGACCGTATTAATGTCTCTTAAAGGACATTCTAGTTTCGATTATAATGCTGTGATAAAACACTATGACAGAAAATGTTTTAGGGGAGCAAATGTTTTTGTTTCAGCTTACATAGTGCAGTCCGTTACTGAGGAGAGTTGAGGCAGGAACTCAAGAAATAAGAAATCAGTCCTTTTTGCAATTCCATGACCAAGGAACTTGTTTCACAGGAAAAGAAGTGTATCAGGAACCATGGAGGATGCTGCTTTCTACCTGGCTTAATGGACTTATGCTCAGCTAGCTGTCTTACAGGTTCAAACCCACTTGTACAGGGAATGGCATTACCCACAATGGGTTGGGTCCTCTTGCATGAATTATAAAAATAGTGCTCCTCTCCATATACATGCCCATGGGCCAGTATCATCTGGACAGTCCCTCAACTGAGACTCTCTCCTGATGACTTCAGACTGTGTCAAGTTGACCATTAAAGCTAACTAGGACAAAAGAGACACTAAAAATAAAACAAAACAAAACAAAAAACAAACAAACAAACAACAAAAAAAAAACAACCTCAAGGTGGCACCAATTTGGGAACAGGAAGTTCCGTCAAAACCCATAGACAAAGTGGGAACGGAGATTAAGAGGAGGGCTGGGGGAGCCTGTCTGGCACATCATTATCAAATCACATTTATGACAGTCTCTCCCTGCAGCACAGACCAGAAATGTCCTGAAGCAACATCAGTTCATGGGACTAACCCTGTTAAAACTGCCTCTTCCATGGTTTTGTGGTGTGGCCCTCTACAGATCTGGATTCTGTAGCTTAAGGAAGTACTGTGTTTTTCCAGATCCTACCAGCGGCAAATGGTAGCGTTACAATGCCAAGCCCACATGCCTCTCCAGATGTGTCTTCCATGTGTCCTCAAAGGTGGGCAGGGCCTGGATCCCTGAATTCACAGGACCTGCGAGGTCAAGGATAACACTTTCGTGGTGTGTCTCATACCTTACACAGAGGACCTCTAGGTTCTCAGCACCTCACTGGTTCTCAGGATTCAAGATCACACAACTTGTGGTTATGACTCAGCCACAGAGTATAGTGGATCTGGGTCAGTTCACATGTGGTCGCTACGCAACCTGCCACTTGTTGAGAGCCACATTATTGATTCAGGCACCCACAGTTCTGGCTACACTAAGGAACAGAAATCTGAATGTATCTCATGTATGTGGCATGCACATACTTTTGAGGAACCCATATCCCTGCTGTATCACCACCTGAGGGGAGGGACTGTGGACTTAGTCTTCATATCTCTAAAGACTGATTGACTTTGTGTTTAAATAGCTGTTGTATTATGAAGGAAAGAATGAGAACACATTCCTTGCCCTCCTCCTGCTACAACACTGAAGGTGAGCAGCCACCTCCCAGCTTTTATAGGATGCTCTGGAATTTACCCTGCACTTTCAAGCCAGGAATTTGCCATCTAGGGAATATAAGCAACTTGTCTCAGGAATCCTAACCAATCGCACCTTGTCAATGGGTGTCTAGGGAGACCACACCAACTCTCTTTAGCATCAGCATTGCGTTCTCACTTACCCTTGGCCAGACTGGCTTTGGGAGGCTACTATAGGGGAAGGTCATCTTCCTTCACTTCCATTCTGACCACACTACATACCCTCTGTCTGGAAAGAGTGTGGCTTCCTGGAGGCTCACTGGTAGTTCACTATCTGCTGTCTGGTCTACACATTTCTATTGAAAAGTACACCTAAGCTCATCACTAGCTGAACAGAAAATGATGTCAGAATAACCCATGTGGGGGCCAAATGGAGACAAGGACTCCCCTGGTGAGGTACCTAGTTTTCCTCAAGAGCTCTGAGAATTTGGTGCTGAGCACCCACTGAAGACACCCCAAGAGCTGGACACTGCCGCATCGTCATACACAAAATATACTGAATCACTAATCCATCGTCAGGGAGCTTGAGGAGAGCTATATCAGGTCACTGGCTTGATGGATGAGCCCAGAGGTCAGACACACATCCCCAGACATCCCTCTGGATGGCTGTGACTTGAGAGGAACTTCTAAATGTCCCTCACTGAGGTGCTGGGGCTGTGACTGGGGAGTCACTCCCAGATGTACCATAGAGTGGCTCCAACTGAGGATGGACCCCCAGATGCTCTTTACTGTGACCCTGTCCACAGAGGGATGTCCAGATTTCTCTCACTGTTGGTCTGTTTGGGAATTCTCAGATGTCCTTTATTGTTTCTATCTGTGGAGAGACTCCCAGGTACTCCTCACTGTGGGCCTAAGTAGGGATTTTCAGACATTTCTCACTGTGGATTTGACTGGGCGGGGGGGGGGGGTCTTCCAGATATCCAAGATGGTGGCTCTGTCTAATGGGAGAAGCCTCTATGACATTTTCTGGGCCCTTGTCCCATTCCCTCTAGGTGATCTCATCCTACTATGCTGTTCTTGTCTTCCTTCATTCCCACAAATCTTGGCCAGTAACCTGTTAACTTATATGTTCTAATTTGCTTTCTGTTGCTCTAAGTAAATACCTTGACCAAAAGAAACTTGGGGAGGAAAAGGTTTGTTTCAGCTTATACTTCCAGGAAACAGTTCATCACTGAGGGAAGTCAGGGCACAAACTCAAATAGGATCAGAGATAGATCCCATGGAGGAAAGCTGTTCCCTGACTAGTTCACTGACTCATGCTTAGTTAGCTTTCTTAGACAACCAAGGCCTACCTACCTAGACACAGAGCTGCCCACAGTGGGTTGACCTGCCCCCTATCAATCATCGGTTGAGATCTCTCTCATAATTCTCAAAGAATTAACAAAAAAAAAATTATATTAAAATAAAATACAACACAGATTCTCTCAGACATGGCCACCAACCAGTCTGACTGAGACCATTCTTTAATTGCCATTCACTCTTCTCACTCTCTTGACTCTAGCTTGTATCAAGTTGATAATAAAAACTGACCAGCACTTCCTTCCATGAACATATTCCCCACAAAGCTCTCACCTCTCCTCAGATGCCTCTGACTATGTATGCAAGTTTTCACCCACTGAAACATGGACAAGTAGGGCTATATCATGGTCTCCCTCTCTCACACACCACTGAACATCTCTTGCCATAGGTCTTGCCATAACTTACTTGCCTGCAGGGTCCAACCTATCTGCTGAGCTTAAGATCCTCATAAACATATTTTCTCTGCAAGCTCACATTTTACTTGGCCCTCTATACTAGGAGCAATCCTCTAGAGCTGTCTGGAGCTACCTGTGAATTACTTATGACTCTGGGCACATTGTTATAGCAATCTTGCCTCATGTTGACAAGGAACTCATTTTCAAACTCATCTATCTCTGCAGTGATGCTTGAGTGAGAGCTGGGATGAGAAACCTAACTTGGATGGCCTCTTCAGGAAGTCCCCACTGCCTGTATACCTCTACAGAAACCTCCTTCTCTCAGAGCCCCCAACGTTCTGTGTCCTCACACCCACGCCTGGAACTGCTTCCAAACAGGGCTGACGACATGTAATTATGGGGCTTTTACACACCCCCAAGGCAGATTCCTCAAATTAAACTGTTTGTTTTCTTTTTTATCCCCCACATCATGGCTCCTTTTTGGATTAATTATTTCAGCCAACTGGAACCGGTGATGCTCTTGAGATGGTTTTATTGCCCCAGCTTAGCTTCAAGTTTTTGAGACTGGTAAACACTCAGCTGTTTTCATGGCATTGCAGAAAATGGCATTCCCCAGATGCTGAGAATCTGCCCTCTGCAGAGACAGGGCCAGTGCCTTCATCTTTTTATCACAGTTAGGAACAGCAGAGCAAGGAGGACTTGGAGAGAAGCAGGGTCACAGTGAGGAGAGCCTTGGGAGTGGCAGCCATGCCCTTAGTCACAGATCAGTAACCTCCTTCAAGTAGGACAGTGACGTCAGCTGCCTCCCTTTCTCTCTGGGACCCTGGGGTGGAGGTCTGATCACATTCAATAAGGACAATCACTGCTCTTGAAAGGACCCTGTCATCACCGGGAGGAAAAGACTATTTTTTTTGTACCACGTGACTTCAGCTTTTATGACTAAATGAATACTTAAATCTTAAAAGTCTAATCATTACCATTTACTTCCTAAAAATAACTGTCTCCCTCAGTCCGTATTTAGAACAGAAAACACTGGGCTCTCCAGAGTCTTTGCCGTCTTAGAAGGGCCGCCCAGAGGAAAGGCTTCCATCACCCCTTCCTGGCTATGCCTGTTTGCTATAAGCCCTGGGCGTGGAGAGCAGAGAGAAGAGAGATCTACATCACAAAGGCTACTCTGTGCCTACTGTCACTAAGGCTGTGGTGGCTGTCCCTGGGAGCTAACACCAGATAGACTGGCTTCCAGGGGTCTTTGCACCCTTGCAGCCTCAACTTCTCCATATGCCAGGAAAGGTTCCCATGTCTTTGTTGTACTTGATTTCCCTCTCCTGGGGTGGTATCCTTACCGCACTGGGCTTGAGACACAGCAAACTGGAAGTTCCAGGGCATGGTGGGAGAGGCAGAGCCTCTACACACTCCCTAAGTGGAACCGAGGCCTGAGGGGAGGCTGAGGGGAGGCTCAGCAGGTAGAGTTACTCCCCAAAGTTCAGGAAGACAAGAGGCACCTTCCCCACTCTGCTGTATCCAATGACCAATAAGAGCTTTAGTAAATCCCAAAATCATGCTAGCACTCATAAGAAATTGCTCCGAAATTAAAAGTGGGAAAATAAGAACTTTATAAAAGAGTTGGAAATTCTATTCAGGAAAAACCAGGAAGTATGTCTGACAATCCACCACATTAATCTGGATCTCCGAGGACAGAGAAGGACAGACAGAAGGAGGACAGGATAACATTGCTGTCCACCTCTTCAGTGTTTGCAGCCAACACTGAGTGACTCTCTGGATGTCGATGCTCCACTTTGGAGCAGGACCAAGCCCCCAGGGCGTTTCTTAATAATGTGGGTTCTTCTCTTTGCTTAGAAACCAAGACAGCTAGTTCTGAGTCTTGACCTTGCCTATCTTTCAACAAGCATGTTTTGCTGCATATTTTTCCTTTCTCATCTATTTCTGTTGTCTATACATTCAATTAAAATATGATGCATTCTGTAAATCAATGAACAAGGTAAACCTTTCTAAAATCACCTAGTAATACCAGTCTTTGGCAACCAATATATCATTCTGCAAACATTTCTGGCACTCCTTTTCTTTCCTTGTTAAGGGTTGTTTGATTAAACACCAGGAGGGGTTATTGTCTTGTACTTAATGAACATTTTCATATGAAAAAAATGTCATTTAGAAAAATGTTGGACCAGGTGTAGTGTCACACACTTATAATCCCAGCATTCAGGAAAAGGACTGTAAACTGAGGATCAGCTTGGGCTTTGTAGATGCAGATGCTTGGGCATCCGACACAGTAGACAGTAGTTATAATTCATTTAATATTTTAAGACTCAGTAATTTATTTCTTTTCTACCTTCCTCCATCTTTCACTCGACCGTGTCCATGAAAACACACTTGTCTGTATACTATATTCTCAGTCTGCATACATTTTTGGATGTATATAGTATCTCATCATAACTATTACATTTTTGAGATATTTTTGTTTTTCACAAGATCGGAGATTGAATCCACAGCTCCACCACTAAACTACATTTCCAATTTCTGTTCATTTTGAGATAGGGTCTCACTGTGTAGACCAGGTTGGGTTTGAACTCAAGCTTTAGTCTCTGCAGTAGCTGGAATGATAAACATGTGCCCCAATATGGCTTTTACTTCTAGTTCGGTACTGCATTGAGTTGACAGGTCTTCTGGTGAGAACTTCAGCTTGTACATCAACAAGTCTTCCTGCATAAGACATTTCCACGGAACATTTTTCATCAGAACTTTTCTAATAATCTTTCATGAAATTCTACACTGCAGATTTTCTATTGCTCGAGTCCCTTAGTGGCTTTAGGATCTTTGCTGCTATAGCGAGTGTTTCTTATTTTCATGAAATCTTCTAGTGGTTTCAGTGTTGGTGCATTTATCATAAACCTGGAAAATTTTATGGAATTCATTGAACTCCTGATAATTCTAATTTGTTTGTTCAATCCCATGTTTTCCTTTTTCTTTCATTTAAATCATCATATATCATGCAATTACATGCCACTTTACTTCCAGTTCTTATTTGCTCTGACAGCATGATACATTTACACTGCTTGAATTTGCCATAGAGGGTGGTCTAGTACTGTTTCCAATCTTAGAAGGAGGTTTTTCTCCAAAGTATGGTTGGCAGCTGGTTAGGCATTAATGTTTGGAAAGGTAAAGAAGCTTTTAAGTCTCTGAAGAGTGACTTTTTTACATCTGTCAGGAGAGTGTGACTTTTCTCTAAGTCTGCTAACACTGTATTACACTGTACTAAACACTTCTCTGCTGTTGAACCATCCTTGCACTCCCAAAGAAAGCCCTCCGAGTCGTATCATTTGGTGCTGCATTCAGTAGGACCATACTTTATTTAGCAATTTTTGCATCTACATTCACAAGTGAAGTGAAACTAAAATTCTCCTTGTTTTTTGTCTTTGTTGGTTTTGGGACCAAGATTAAAGCTTTGGTAACTAAGGCAGACATTTTATTTTTGTTTGTTTATTTATTTTACTATTTTCTATTTTCCAAAACAACTTAGAACTAACTCTGAGTTCAGTTTTGTGAGAACAATGAGATTTAATTCCCATTGCAACTTCCTGAGTGGTTTGTCAATCTTGACATTGTGTGCTTGGCTTTCTTATTTTGTTTTGTTTCCATTGAGTGCGTCCATTTTGTCCACATTTGCAAACTCGTTAGTGTTGTTGTTCATAATGTTCTTTGATTAATTTCTCATTTCTATTGTAACTAATTGAAGCTAAGTCACTGTTACAGCTGTAACTAAAACTATTCTGCCTTCTTTTTGTGTTTCGATTCTGTATTGTCTGGTTGTGTTTTGTTCCTTGTCAGACTTGCCAGACGCCTCACAAAGTATCGAGCCTTGATTTTGTGGATCGTTTCTATTGTTTTTAGGCTTTGTTTTTTGTGTGTCTCTTTCTTTCTCTCTTTCTTTCTTTCTTTCTTTCTTCCTTTCTTTCTTTCTTTCTTTCTTTCTTTCTTTCTTTCTTTCTTTCTTTCTTTCTTTCTTTCTTTCTTTCTTTCTGCTCTGTTCTCTATTTAGTCAATCTGTCTCATATCCATATTACTAACTTCCTTCTTGTTCTTTGGATTTGCTCCATTGGTTCTTTTTTTTTTTTTTTCTTTTAAATTCTGGACCTGAAAGCTTAATTTATGTTTCCTGCCATTCTGCCATTTATTCAGATAAATATATTTAAAATATATATTTCCAAGCATGGCTTAGCTGTATTTCACTAAAAGTACACACACACACACACACACACACACACACACACATGTTCATTTATGCACGTGCTTTTGTCTTATCCATCTGTGTTGTGGTGGCATGCAGCCCTCTTCCACCTTCACGGGTGTTTTTATTCCTATTTCTTACAATTTATTACCACCACCTTTCTATTACTGACAATGATTCCTTTCCATAATTTTTAGGACCTCATTCTGTTGCTGCCCTCCCTCCCCGGTGGAGATGATCAAATGCTTCCTCCTACCTTAAAGACAGCATTCTTTAAGTCAGGAACTTGGCTGTCTCAGCAGTTCCCAGAGAGCTTCATTGTTTTGTTGTAATTTTATGGTGGTGTTGTAGAATATTATTTTAAGGTGTGTTACTTTTGTTTATGTTGCATTTGTTTAACTCTGTGAAGCTGTGTTGTTTTGCCTGTCTAAAACACCTGATGGTCTAATAAAGGGCTGAATGGCCAATAGCCAGGCAGGAGAAAGGATAAGGCAGGGCTGGCAGGCTGAGAGGATATAGACAAGGAGAAATCTGAGAGGAAAAAAGTAGCCAGCGAAGGAGGAGGACATCAGGGACAAGCCACCCAGCTATACAGCAAGCCATGGAGTAAGAGTTAAGATTTACAGAAGTAAGAGAATGGGAAAAGCCCAGAGACAAAAGACAGATGGGATAAATTAAGGAAAGCTGGCAAGAAACAAGCCAAGCTAAGGCTGGGCATTCATAATTAAGAATAAGCCTCTTATTTATTTGGGAGTTGGGTGACAGGTCCCCTAAAAGAGTAAAAAAACAAACAAAAAAAGAAAAAAACCTAACAACATGGTGGTTGTGCTTATCTGGGTTCACAATGACCTCCAAGCTCATGTTTCCTTGAAGGCATCATCTGTAACCCATGAAATAGTCTTGTTCATTGGAGAACTATGTCCAGGCTGACACCAAACCCCCAGGAAGGAGCTGAAAGAATGGTGGGGAGAGCTGAGAGCTGATTACCTAAGGTTTTTTGTTTTTTTTTTTTTTTTTTTGTCTTTTCAAGACAGGGTTTCTCTGTGTAGCTTTGGTGCCTGTCCTGGATCTTGCTCTGTAGACCAGGCTGGCCTCAAACTCACAGAGATCCACCTGGCTCTGCCTCCCAAGTGCTGGGATTAAAGGCATGCACCACCACTGCCCAGCCAGCCACATCTTCTTAAACATTAGTAAATAGCTATCTTATTTGCGGTTAACTCTTTAATGTTTTTCTTATAGGGCGTGTCGTTGGTGGTGGTGGTAATGCTTGTTCGTTGCTCTTAAGAACAGGTTATGCACATTGTGAAGCCTGTGAAGCAGAGATCTGCAGCTCCCCCTTGTCCAAGGCATCCTTTCTGGGGGTCCCTCTTACCCAGCAGTGGCATCAACACCTGCCTCAGTCTGACCCACGGAGGGGTATGAGGTAAGAACATTATTTTCCCTTTACGTTTTGTTTGTTGTTTTGTTCTTTGGCAAGGAGAAGATAAATGGTTTGCTTGTGTATACATGCATTATGATTTGTTTTGAGTAATTAAGTATACAACTTTTATTATGGCTTAGTTATAAAGTTCCTCCCAAAAGTTTCAAGTGTAAGGTTTGGTCCCCAACACACTATATTCATCTGAGGTGGGAACTGGGGAAGTGATTGGACTACAAAGGCTCTGCCTGATAGGCTCATAATCCAACTAATGACAGTACTGGAAGGCAATGAAAGGAAGTAGGACCTAAGTGAGGAAGTGACCCACTGGGCCATGCCTTTGTGGCATGTGTCTTGCTTGTCCC
Source organism: Peromyscus maniculatus bairdii (assembly GCF_049852395.1). Lineage (NCBI taxonomy): Eukaryota > Metazoa > Chordata > Mammalia > Rodentia > Cricetidae > Peromyscus > Peromyscus maniculatus. The sequence continues at coordinate 66,317,969 of NC_134867.1, forward strand.
TGCTCTTCTTGACTTTTTCTTTCTTCTTTCTGGATGTCACGAAGTAAGCAGTTCCCTGACCTCAAGCTTGTAGCAATAAAGCCAGCTGGCCAAGGACTAAGAATACATCTTTAAAAAATGTTTTATTTATTTATTTATTTATTTATTTATTTAGTGTGCGTGCATGAATGGTGTGGGTGGGTGCGCGCACGCGCAAGTGCACGTGACATATTCCACATGCAGTGTCTAGATAACAATGTAGAGAAGTTGGTTCTTTCCTTCCACCATATGGTCCCCAGAGATTGACCTCAGATCCTCAGGCTCAGTGGAAGGGACCAATTTCACTGGCCCAAAATAAATCCTTAAATTTTTCTACTTTCGATTTTACTGAGGTTTTTGTCATAGGGATAGAAACCGACTAATCAAGAAAAACAAAAGTCAACACAGAAAAATGTGACATGTAAACGGGCAGTGGTTCCTGTCCCTTATCACTCCACTTAATCAGGAATTCTGTGTTCAGATGGTAATCTAGTATTTGGCTATTCTTCCTTTCACTTTCCATATAAACAGACTCTCTCTCTCTCTCTCTCTCTCTCTCTCTCTCTCTCTCTCTCTCTCTCTCACACACACACACACACACACACACACACACACACACACACATTCTATTCTCCCTTTCACTTTCCATATAAATGGACAATGTCACACACACACACACACACACATATTCTCCCTTTCACTTTCCATATAAATGGACAATGTCTCTGTCTCTGTCTCTGTCTCTGTCTCTGTCTCTGTCTCTCTCTCTCTCTCTCTCTCTCTCTCTCTCTCTCTCACACACACACACACACACACACACACACACACACACACCCCAAGTAGTAAAAAACCAACAGCCAAAACCTTACACTCTCTTTATCCTAAGGATATGTTAATGGGTTTACTGGACTCCAGAGAAAGAATGAAAGCCCTGTGTAAACACTGACCCATGAGCACACCAAGAACTTAACCTGACCCTGGAGAAAAACAGGAGTAGACAAAAAGTGAGTAATAATGTTAAACTGAGCAAAGAGGAACCATAATGCCAAGGAATTTACATTTCTTTACTTCATGTCTCAATCGTGGGAGCTGTTTTTAATAAATTTAGGTATGGCTCTTAATAAATTTCAATTCTCTAATGTCAATTTCAATTCTTAATTCCTTTAAAAGTCTTTTTTTCAAAAACATCACTGGCATTTTCAGCAATGCAGCCACTAGCCAGAAACTATTCTTCACTAGGTGGCATCTGTCCAAATTAAAGGTTCAGTGAGAAGGAAGAAAATGCAAGACCACAAAGCTCCTTCCTTAACAGCCATCCACAGGCAAAAGCAGTCTCTCCAGCTGTCCAGCCTCGAGGTCTGGACATCCATAGATGATGACTAAAGGGTCCAGAGGTTCTTTGGGACAGCCCTCTCACCCCTGGACCCTCAAAGCAGGGCAGGAAGATAAAATTTAGGGTTGTCTGGGGAGGACTACTCAGAATTTGCAATCAGTGTTAGAGATGATATTTATCTCCCTGTCAGAATGTCTGTCTGTCAATGTCATGACTGTCAATTTGACTGACTTAAGAGATGTCTACACTTGTAAAACATACCTCTGGGCTGTCTGTGTGACATTTCCAGAGTGGGTTGACATCCTTTTTTATCTGAGCTGGCAGGGGACAGCGGTGCTGCACATCTGAGATCGTAACCTGAAGCCCAGTACCATAAAACCCAGGGCATTACTTTACTGGGTCTAAGGTGTGTTCCTTTAGAGCAGACAGTTCAGAGCAATATTCCCCATAGTTGTGAGGATCTGGAGGCCACTTTCCTCAGGTGTTCAGCAATACGGATTCCAATTCTGGGACGATTTTTTTTGTAGTCACGTGACTGCCCTCCAATACAATCCATAATGTCTTTCTCTCTGTTCTAATACATATGGAACTCTGAGGTCATGATTACCCAAAAGAGTTGAGTTTGACTTCTGGTTAATGTTGATCAAGCAGAAGTACAATGACCAATAAAGAACTGAGCATTCCTCCAGCTCTTCTGACTTCTCCCATGTTGGAAATGGGGCCTTTGTTTCTTTTGCCTAACAGTCCTGTATTGGTGAAATTATTAAGGCCATTCCATGTAGTTAAAAGGGAGGTTTATTTTGTGGGGTAACTTACAAGTGAAGGGATAGTTTACAGGGTCTGGAAAAGGTATAGCGCAATCCGGCGGTGTTCTCTGGAGAACTCTGCTCGGTCTACCTCCAGCATCCAAGGTCCAGGAACCAAGAGAGCCAGTACATCCAGATCTCGGGTCTTCAGGGTCCTCCCTTGGCTCCGCCTTGTAGGCGTGACAGTTACGGAAGCCTCAATGGGGGTTGGAACTTCCAGATCAAAGCTGGAATGGCTACCCACTACAGTCCTAGGAGAACCAACAGTTACCAACAGAATCTCCTGCGTGTTCTCCAGCCTATCCCCCTATTAGCTACGAACCCTGAGTTTAAAACTTGCCCACTTATAGCAAGTTGCAAGCCCAGAGAATATCTCAAGATATGAATACTGGGAATACATAAAAATATCAGGAGTTTTTAGTGTATCTCTAAGAACTAAGGTTCAGCTTTTATACCTGCTTCTCGCTAGTTCATTAGAAATAACATTCAAACTGCCTAACAGATTTTTTTTCCTAAGCTTCATTAAAAATGACAAAATAGACTTACTTCAACCACATATGACTGAGATATTTTGTTCACAAGGAGCCACAGAGCCACAACAGTACAAACCCACCTAGATGCTGAAAGCATGCATACCCAAGTCACCTGAATGTTCCCTGCATCGCAGTGGCCCTTTGTGGAGCATGTGGAATAATCCTGGGCAGCATTCTTATGACACTACCAATTACTAACAAAAGGCAACTTCCAAGGGGAAGTGGTGAGGGGTCTGCCAGAGTGCAAGCACACTGAAGTCTCCAGAAGGGGCTGGAACACTAGGAGGCTCTGAAGCGGTGAGTTGGGGAGGTAGCAGCCAAGTGTTCCAACAGCCGTCTCTGGTTGATCAAACAATGAGCACACAGATGTGAAAACTGTAATCTAAATTGAATTTTGGCGGAAGACATTCACAGATCAGCCACCACAGACTTCATGCACTATTTTCTTCAACAACAGACTTCTTACTGCCCTGCCAATGCAAACTGTTGCTGCTAAGGGCCCTCTGCAGCTCCCAGGTCACTACTAATTAGAGGGTATGCAGACACTTGGCTTTACCTCTTCAACTGTTTTATGTGAACACCCCCCACACCCCACACCCCACACCCCCCACCCCAGCAAAGGGCAGTTGTAATGACAGTTTCTTATCACCCGGGGCTAGAATTTCAAGCCAACCTCTACAGGAACCACATTTCTGAGCCACAAACAGGAAAGAATAGCACTATTGTGCTGGCCCTGCAGAGGGTGGGGTTGAGATAGGATCAGTGTCTCCCCCCTCTGCTTTAAAAGTCTGCAGCCATATTAGAAGGGAAAACTGGCTTTATTGCATGAATTATAAAGACACTGTGGGTCAAGCTAACTCAGAGGCAAATTTCCACTCTCCCTGGTATGTGGGAAACACCAACACTTTCCAATGGTCAGTGACCCACATCCTGCTCTGCAGAAATGCACAGTTGTCTGAGCAGTAAGCAGAGACCTGGCCTACAGGGAGCCAGGGCAACAGTGTTGCATAGAGAGAGCCGATCCTGAAGAAGTGACACTGTAGGGTGGCCAATGACCGGGTAGCCTCATCCCAAAAGTGTGCCATGGGGTTTGCTGCTCCTACATCTCATGTGCCTGGTGGTTAGTTTAAATATTACCAGCAAATGACACTTTTTAAATGATTTCGTTGTATGAAATGGAACTTTGAAAATATTTTTTTTCCACGTCAAACACAAAGCCATATTTAGTTTGGCTTATATCCCTCATCTCACCTCCAGGCTTTACTGGCACAATGAGTCATATAGAAGAACGCTTGCAAAGTTCAAACCAGAGGGTCTTTTCTGGTTCAACGCAATTACTTCTCTCTTTGCTATGACAAAATGCCTACAAAAGCAGCCTAAGGAAGGAAGGTTTATTTTGGTTCACAGTCTAAAGGGATACAGTCCATCATGGTGGGATGGCATGATGGCAAGAGCCTGAAGCAGCAGCTGGTCACACTGCAGCCACAGTCAAGGGAGGAAAGCGGGATGGATGCCAGTGTTTAATTCACTCTCTCCTTTTTATTCAGTTTGGGACTCCAGCCTGCAGGGTGGTACATTAACATTCAGGATGGGTCTTTTCACCTCAGTTAATCCAATCTTGAAATTCCCTTTACAGACACGTCTCCTAGGCAATTTTAGATCCTGTCCAGTTGACAATGAAAATTAAACATCATATACATAATTTCAAAAAGACTCTGTAGACTAGGAGTCCCTCCCGAAGACCACTTCTGTGTTCTGCCCTTCAGGATCTCAGCACCATGGGCTAATGGGTGCCAGCTACCAACACTGCCAGGCAGCACAAATTCTTCAGGTTTATACTGGTGGATGAAGGACATAGACATGATTCTTGGCAAAGTGCAAGGTCCTAAGAGCTGATGCTGAGCAACAACAGCTCACCGATGAGAAGTGTTGTTATCAGAATACAAAATATTCCCCACAGGTTCATGTGCTTGAATGCCTATTTCCCAGGCTGAGGCACTGTTTTTTTTTGGAGGTGTTGAAAACTTTGGGATGAGAGACATCTATGGTATACTAGCTCTAGGCCCCATAGCACATCTTTGGGATGAGGTTACTTAATTGTCAGCCATCCTAACTCCAGACCTATTTCTAGACAAATTTACAGCTTTCTGATCCACCAAGATATGAACAAACCATGCTGCAGGCTCCTGACTGAAACACCATGAACTCCACCATGCCTTCCCTACCACAATGGACTGATACGTTTAAAACCGTAAGCCCAAATAAATCTTTCCTTTAAGTTTCTTCCATCGGGCTTTTTTTTCTCCCCACAGTTAAGAGAAAAGTTACAAGATGGGGGAAGAAGGCAAAGGATTAGCCTCCAGAAGACCCACAGGGCTCAGCTATTCCAGGTGCCAAGTGCCTCTCCTGAAGTCAGAGTCAGCAGCACATCGGACAAGAACCCCTGGGGAACCAAGATTAGATGCAGATGGAGAGGCAGACGCAGGTGGAGGTGCAGGTGGAGGCACAGAGATGCAGGTGCAGATGCAGCTGTGGATACAGATGGAGGCGATGCAGATCCGTACACAGATACAGGTGCAGGGTAAAGGAAGATGCCCACGTGTGCCCTTCACTTTCCTCGTCCCAAGCTTTAGCTGCCAGCCTGTGACCTCTCCCAGTGTCTTTCCTGGCTCCCATAACAGCTCAACCTCTGCAGCTCCTTGTCCACTTCCCACATCTGTCCTTTCTCCTTGTCACGTGTCCCTCCCTCCCTGCAGCCTGCCTTCTCTCCATTCTCCTCATTCCAGTGGATTTTAGACGAGGCTGTGTCGCTCTAGGTGTGCGCTGTGACCTCTTAACAAGCGCCCGGCTAACTCCATCACTGCTGATCCTGAGACTATACCTTGGGTAGTCAGGAAGCAGGTGTTGGCTGATAGTCTGGAACTAATTCTCCAGGAGAGAAGAATGAGGTCAGGGTGAAGTTTGTGGTAGAGGCCTGTGATCACAGAGTTTTATCCCAGCTCTTGAGTAACCTAAACCACCCTCGGTCACACCCTGGGTCACAATCCTCCAGTTGGAAGCGCAGTAAGGTAAGATCCTTACTGTCTTGCATTGCTGCAGTTGTGTATGTGATAGATCACATGAAGAACAGGCATTGCTTATCTAGGAAAGGCCACTGCTACAAGTTCTACCTTGGCCCAGGGTTCTCCTTGTCTGAGGGGCCTTGTGGCCTTGGGTGCTGGTGAGGAAGTAGAAGGGTAGGAAGGGGAAGATCAGCAAGGTCCCCACCCAGGGAGTTGCTGGCATCCTGGATGTCCACCTGGCAGTGTCCCTGGTCTCCAGCCAGTGGGGCATCAGAACATCCACATGCTATTAAGCCCTGGCTGTGTGCCAGTCTGCTCTGCAGCTTCAGGGGCCTCTTCAAGAGGCCATGAACTGTAAGAACAGGAAATGGAGGAGAAAATCTTCTGTTTTGTAAACACAATACTTGGTTTTAAGCAGAATGAATTCAAACCAAAGAACCTCTGCCAGACCACAGTCTTTCTGAGGACCACGGTGTACTGTCTCTGCCCACCTACAGGAGAGAGAACCAGGCCATGTTTCTGAGGCAAGATGATACATAATTAATTTCAGGCTACAGAACTGTGGCTCTTAATTAAAAATTCCTTCACAGAATCCCGCCTGGGTGGAAGCTCCAGTGCTATCCAGGAAGACTGTACAAGGTAAAGAGCAGTCAGTATGACCAGGCACTACAGATGCACATGACGACATGTTGCACAGTATAGGATTCCTTTTATCATCAGTCTAACTGGATGAAGATGTTAGTGAATGTGTGAGCTCAGCAACCCCAACAAATCTATGCACCTTCCTGCCAGTCACTCCCAGAGAAGCAATGACTGCTTCATTCATTCACACTGCTTTCCAGTTTGGTTTGTACAGACCTCACAACACTGAGGGTGTGCAGAGAGGGTGACCAGAAGCAGGCCTGTTTCTCTCCTGTGCCCTGCTGTGTTGCTTGCTTCTAGGAAGCCCATCAGGAAGGTTGGTGGTGTCCCTGTTCCTGTTCCTGGGAAGACTTCAGCTTCTGTGTCTTGAAGGTAGCAATAATTTTAAGGAAGGGCTACTTGGCTTGAGCTCAGTTCATAGGACCCAGGCAGCAGGGCCCACGGTCCAGGGCAGAGCTACAGGGAAGAGAACAGGAACACAAAGCAGCAGGGGATTTCCAGCTAGCCTCTTAACAAGTGACAGTGAAGAGTATGCGCTTAAGCATGCTCAGGTGCTTTTTCCACTGAATGGCAGCTTCATGTGGGCTCTGCTGGAAAGGGTTGTTGTCTTCTCGAGAGGCCCTGCCAGACTGGACCTGGTGGTTAACTAGAGAAACTGTTCTTACTGGCCATGGCCTATATTTGGCTAAATTTTTAAAAGTATTTTCCATACTCACCCCCCTTCAGAGGATATTTGTCAAATTAACTTAGTATTTCCTCCATCTAACAGCCATCGGGAGCTGCCTTCTCCCTACTGGGAGTCCTCACTCCCCAGCTTGGGGCTTTCCAGGGCCCAGAATCACTCTGGAATGAGCACACCAATAAACCAAGGATAAGTGTTGGCTTCTAAGCAACCGCCTTCTGTCCTATAGATCTCAGGAGCCTGTTCTCCATCAGGGAGATTGAGGCCAGCACCCCTGTGCCTTGAGAGCCTTGAGAACCAGCCCAGGGCAGGGATGGTGAGCGCTTTGCCCACCACAGACACTTCCCATGAGTCGTATAATATCCCATGACCCTCCACACAAGCCTTTACAGCGCCGTCTGGCTCTGCCAACCTCTTTCTCAAGCCCCTCGTTGCCTCCTTATTTGACAGCCCATTCGGGACAACTGCAGACATCGGTTGGTGGTGTCGGTGGACAATGGCTTTTCTGGGTACACAGATCTGTGAGTTCTAATAGCTGTCTGCTAAGCTACAACCAGTCAGGACACCACAGCACCCTGACACACACAGCTCCCACCCGTCCCCTGCAGCGCTGCTTGCAGAGCCCTGTAGCTAAGTACTGCCCTCTACTTCTGTCTCCTGGTGTCTTATAGACAGAACGGTACGGACCTAATCTGGGGTCTGACTTCTTTGAGTTGGGAAAATACCTTTAGTTTTACCAGTGTTAGCTCTCTTGATTGCTGAGTGGCATTCTGTGGCACGGGTATGCCCAGGGTGTTCACCTAGCCACCTGGGAGGAAAACATTTAAATTCATCTTCGTTTCCTCCAACCCTGGACACAGCTGCTGTGTGTATTTGTAGGCAGATCTCTGTGTGAGCACACAGTCTCATCTCCCACAGTAAGACTGGGGAGCAGGACTATAACTATTTAACTTTATAAGAAATTTCCAGGCTGCCTTTTATAATGCTGGGCCATTTTATACTCCCATCAGAAACGTAGGCATAGCTCAGCTGATCTGCAGCCTCATCAGAACCTGATGTTGTGGATATTTGCTATTCCAGACATAACCTTTTTAGTCAGGTCTTGGTGACGGTACCTTAGGCTTTGCATGTAACTGGCCAGCTCTCTGCTACTCAGCCACACTCTCGTCCATATTTTAGCCATTCGAACAGGTAAGGAATCAGAGTCTGCCTGGTGTTAATTGTCCATTTTCCATTGAGTTGTTTCCTCCCTTCCACTGAATTTTGATTGTTATTTATATATTGAAGACAAATCCTTTGATGAATGTGATTTGCAAGTATTTCCTTGTGGTCTATAATTGACTTGAATTTTCCTTTCCTAGTAGTATTTGTGACAAAACAAAAGTTTTTCATTTTAGTGACATTTTAGTTACTGATCTTTTTTCCATGGGTTATATTTTGGATATGTTTTAAGACCTCTGTGGCTAACCTAATTTTGAGGCTTTTTCTTTGTTTTCTTGTAAACATTTTATAGTTTACACTTAATGTTGCACTTCATAAAGTTCAAGGTTTATATCAACATTCTTTTATTTTTAAATGAATATCCAATTGTTCCAAAAGCATTTCTAAAAACTATAACCCTTATTCACCAACCTGCCTTTGAACTGCTGTCAAGGGTCAGTTCTGGGCAGTCTGTTCCATCCCATTGATTTGTGCATCTACCTCTACCAACATCAGAATCCTTTAATTACTATAGTTTTTAAAATTGAGTGGTGATTTTTTTTTTGTTTTAGTTTAGGCTTCTCAAACTAGCTTTGACCATTTTTGAGTCAGCTGTATAAGTAAAAGTCTAACAAGAATTTCAACTGGAACTGTGTCAAATATGAAGGTTAAGTGGAATGAGCTGGTACATTTGCCATCTCAAAGTTTTCATTTTCAGAAATAGTGTTTCCTCATCGATTTGTCTTTTTAAATTGTTTTAAACAGTGTTTTATGACCTTTAGCCTACAGATTGTGTGTATGTGTGTGTGCATGTGTGGGTGTGTGTAAGATATATAGATACATGCCGCAGTCTTTTTAACACTATGACAAATACTTGCAATAAACAGTTTAAGCAAGATTTATTTTGGCTCACTAACTCAAAGGTTATGTGGTTTGGATGTTAAACATCTCCCACAGATTCTGTGTTTGAACAACTTGGTCCCCACCTGGTAGGGCTGCTCTGGGAAATAGTAGAAATTTGGGGAGGTGGGACATGGCTGGAGGAGGAGGGTTACTGGAGGAGAGCCTTGAAGGTTATAAGCAAATAACGCTTCTGACCCCCTGTCTGTTTTCTGATGTGACAAGATGTGAGCAAGCAGCACTTCACCATCACCTCAGAGCTGCCATGCTGTCCACACCATGATTCCTATCAAACTAAGTCAGAATAATACCTTCCTCCTTTAAATTGCTTTTTATTAGGTATTTGGTCACGGGAACAAGAAAAGTGACTAATAAACGAGATTCCCATCCAGAGTCACTTGGCCCTATTACTTCTGGGTCTGTGTATGGTCAAGGAAAAACATGATGGTCAAGATCGAAGTGGATTGCCTCATGATGGACAAGAGGCAGAGAGGAGACGGGAAAGTACCAGGGGCAAAGTGTAACCTTCAAAAATGTGCCCACTGATCTTCTTCTAACCAGATTCTGCTTCCCAACAGTCCATCCAGCTATGAATTCATCAATGAGCTAACTTGTTGGTAAGGTAGCTCCTTTGTGATACAATCATCACTTAATAATACCTCCGTATGGGGACAAGCTCATCAACATGTGAGAGACATTTCATAACCAAACAATAACATCCCAACCTTCAAAGACTCTCCATCTCACAATGCAAAATGCATTCAGTCCAGCTCCAAGAATTTCCAAATTCTCAAAAGTTCCAGAATTACTCAAAAATCCAAATCCAAGTTGCCTCTGAGACTCAGGGAAACACATATCAATAAATCCCTATAAAAGTAAAAAGCAACCCAAACAACTTTGCTAAGACAATGGGTTGCTCTCTGTAAACAGTGAGGTCCCATTGCCAAGGACAGCACCCACACAACTCATTTAACTGGTGCCTACATGGAGACTTCACGCCATGTTCTAGTGTCTTTGGTGCAGGAAGGTACTCTGCACACTACTGAAAGAGAAACATAAACATCAGCCCAGCCACAAAACCTTTGACCTACAATCTGTCCTCCCTACAAAATATGCTAGGGCAGTGGTGGCCCAGAACTTGTGGGAGTAGCCCAGTGATTTCACTTAAGGTCCACTCAACGAGAAGGAATTTATACCCAACACGGCTTAGGTAACCAAGAACCAGAGACTAGGTAGCCCAGAGACCTAGGGTAAAAATGAATACTACTAGTCCAAAGAGAGAGAAAGAGAGAGAGAGAGAGAGAGAGAGAGAGAGAGAGAGAGAGAGAGAGAGAGAGACAATAAAATGACTTCTAATGATATTCTGCTATACTCATAGGTCAGCACCTTACTCAGAGAAGCTTCTTCCTGCAGCAGATGAGAACAAATGCAGAGACCCACAGCCAGACGTTACACCGAGAAAGAGTCATTGGAACGCACAGCTTTAAAAGGGATGTCTCCATCAAATCACTCCCCACCCCCAACCCAGAGCTCAGGGAACTCTGCAGAAGAGGAGGCCGAAAGAGTATAAGAGCCAGATGGGATGAAGGTTATCAGGAGAACAAGGCCCTGTGAATCAGCTAAGCAAGGCTCATGTGAAGTCAGAGACTGAAGCCACAAGCACAGGGCCTTCATGGGTGTTTGCCAGGTCTTCTGAGAGCATACTATCATTTTCAGCTTAGAATCTTGATAGGACTCTGAGTGTGTGAAGGAATGGGTCTCTGATTCTCGTGCCTGCTCTCAGGGCTCTTTTCCATCTGTTGGGTTGTCTTGTCCAGACGTGACACGATGGTTTTTGTTTGATCTTATTATATTTTATTTTGTCATGTTTGGTTTTTATCTCTTAGAAGCCATTCTTTTCTAATGAGTGACAGAAAGGGAGTGGATCTGGAGGAGAAGGCAAGTGGGGAGGACCTGGGAAGAGTGGGAGGGAGGGAAAACTGTCATCAGGATATATTGTGTGAGAAAAGAATCTATTTTCAATAAAAGGGGGAAATGGAAAAAAAAACACAAGCTTAAAAAAAACAAATAAATAATAAAAACAAGTTACACACTCCCAAGATACAATGGCAAAATTCCAGAAGATAGGAATAGCAACATAGAAACAAGTGAGGACTAGAGCAAACCAGAGCCCACCAAGGCAGACATTAAATCTTGCAGCTCCCCATTAGGCATCCAAGCATGTGGCTGAATATATGAGGCTTGAGTAGCATTGCCCTTCTACAGTAACTAGCAATCCCCATGGACTCTTTGTGAGCTGGCTCTGATTGCTGCCTGTGACTTCTCTCAGCACACACTCTAACGACTTGAGATCACCCTGGCATCCTTAGCTTCAGTTTTATAGCTTCATATTTGCCTTCTCTGGGACTCCCTGCAGGGATCCTGGACCCAACACACACCGCCTGGCCCCCTAGACCTTCCTTTGAAGTCTGGGTGGAAGCCTCCATGATCCGTATATCACTTGAATTCTGCATGCCTACAAAATCAATCTCACACAAATGACTCAGAGTCTGCTAACAGTTTGAGCAGTAGTCAGGCCCTTTTGGCTACAGCAACCTCAGAATCGTAAGGGGCTGAGGCAAGTGAAGGAGTCTCAGAGAAGCAACTTATTATCTTATGAAACATATTGTGTTACCTCCTCTGACTTTCATAGTTCCTGATGAGAAGTTTACTGTTACACATTTTCCACTAAAGGTAAGAAGTTGTTTTTCTCTGGCTACCTTTAAGATGTTGGTTTTTAGAAGTTTAATTAGGATGTATCTTGGTGTGGGTATGAGTTCACCCTGTTTGAAAATTAATTTCTCAAATGTGTAAAGGTGTGTCTTTTACCAAAATTGGGGAATCCTGTTTAGACTCCATTTCCACAATGCAGTTGTTCAATCAAACATTAGTCTCAATGCTTCTGTGAAGGAATTTTAAGAAATGACTTTCAGAGAGATAGTTTCTTTAATGAGCCTGGCATAATCAAGAAAACTCTCAGAAAGGAATGGGGTTTTTCCTGGCAGTCCTGGAAGTGTGAACAGGATTCTACTGGAGCAGAATTCCATCTGCATCTCCTACTGACTTCCAAAATGGTGAGGGAAGAGGGAGACTGAGGACACTTTGAGAACAACTCATCTCATGGCCTGCAAGACATTATAGTCAACCTTTCTCTCATGAGTCCAGGAAGAGAATTAAAATGCATTAGGAGCATGTCTGGGCATTGACAATGTACTTTGGAGGCATAACAGTTAAATCTGGTCACAGACATGTCTGTCTACAGCTAGTCCTGTACATTGGACAGCAGATATGTGGACTGAATCAAACCACTACAATGTTGTTAACCTCCATACACATCTCTCTCCCAAAACCACCCTGGGTCTAAAAGTGCATTCACACTCTTTCTTATGAGACAGTTTGGTTTTCACCACGCCTGGTCACAACTCCTAGCCAAAACGCAGTGTGATTCCATTCCTGTTGTGGTCTGTAGGTGCAAAACCATCTGCCCATTGTAAAGCCTTGAGTCTCTTGAAGCGATTAGAAGCTTCCTTGTGGTGCCCAGCCTTACTCTATGCTCACACTCCCCTGGTGTTCTGTGCTGGCAAGCTCCAGAAAATACTGTACCACATTATGAGCTTAAAGAGGGTATGAGCTGCAAATGCAGTCATACAATGATCACTCTGAACTTCCATGACCAAGATAGGGCACAGAGAATCCCTTGGAGGCAGACCCAGACTGCTAATATATAGTTGTCTAAGTTAGAGTTTCTGTGGCTGTGAAGAGACACCATGACTATGGCAATTCTTATAAAGGAAAACATTTCATTGGGGTGGGTAGCTTACAGTTCAGAGGTTCAGTCCATCATCATCATGGTAGGGAGCATGGCGGTGTGGAGGCAGAGGCGGTACTGGCTAAGTAGCTGAGAGTCCTACATCTTGCAGGCAACAGGAAGTGGTCTCTGTGTCACACTGAGAGAGGCTTAAGCAAAAGAGACCTCAAAGCCCACTCCCACCGTGACACACTTCCTCTGACAAGCCACACCCACTCCAACAAAGCCACACCTCCTAATAGTGTCACTCCCTTTGGGGGCCATTTTCTTTCAAGCTACCACAATAGTAAACAAGATAAACAAATGAGTCGCATTCTAAGTCACAGTTTGTGGTGATCTGTTATACAATAGAAAATCCATTTCCTTTGCCTCCTTTCTCCCCTTCTTATAAAACACTGTATTTCTTTGTATTGGATCATTTGCGTTTATCTTCAGTCTTAGAGACTTTTCCTCTGTCTCATATGCTGTTTATCTCAGTTTGTCTCTGTGCTTTTTATTTAGATTTTTTTCAGTTCCTAAATTTCCATGTAGTTTTTCTTTGAACATGAATTTTTTTGCTAAGATAGAAAGACATTTTTACTCACAAATGTTTGCTCCCACTTGTTATAATGTCTTTAAATAATTGTCCAGAAGTCTCTCCTTGCAAAGCCCAGTACCTTTGTCGTGTTAGCACTGGGGTCTATCGCTTGCCTTTTCCCCATGAAGATTCCGAGTGTTCTGCTTATTCATGTGCCAAGTCATTTTCATTGCCACTTATATATTTTTTCTTGCACGTTATGAGACTCTGAGTCCTGCTTGACTCCTCTTCAGGGGTTATTTTTTACTTGGCAGGATGTTAACCAGCTACATTCAAGCATCAAGTTCTAACCTGCCTCTGTGAGCTGTGGTGCCAATGTCAGCTCGGTTTCCACTTCTGTACAGACCTGTCCCTCGTGGGCCATTTAAGAAGCCCAGGCCCATACCTGCACTGTCAGAGAACGGAGAACTCCGGAACAGCCTCAGGGATGCCGTCCTATCTCTTCTCTCTGTGACTCACATTGTTATGTTCAAGAACTGGGTCCCTTACTGTTCCTCAGAACAGGAAGTCAGGCCATCAGTCTCTGCCATGGTGGGTGCCTCTCTCTACTCCATCTTCCCACCTCTGGGGTCAAGTGACAGGAGGACAGCTGATGACCAGATAGTAGGCTCACGCTGTCTTAGACCTCAATCCTGAATCAATAGAGAAGGCCTGTCCTTATATCCCATAACCCGCCCCCTATCCTTGATACCACAGTGGCTACCAGAGGACAGGGTCCCACGGTACAGAGAAAAGGGAAGAAGGCCTTAGGTGCTTGCTTCCTGCTGGGTATGCTAGCACCAAGTGCCTGCCCTCCTGGGCCCCTCCCCCAACCTCCCTTGTCTGTGTTGGGTCTGAAGCTATGGCCAGTGAAGCCAGTGATTCCCAGGAGGAAAAGCCACCTTAATACCAACCAGGTGGTATGGTATGGTGGGCACTGGTATCTCCAAATCACCCACCAGGACCGGCTCAACACCCCAGTTGTAGTTACCAGCAACCCAGTGGAGCATCAGGGTGGAGCTGCTCAGAAAAAAAAGAAAACTGAAGTTCTGAAGATTGAATTTGAAGTGGAATTGAATTATTTCTTTGATAACTCACACTGAAGCTTTATTTTTAGCTCTGGTTGCCCTGTACATGGAAAGCCTTCAAATGGCCTCTCAGGCTCCTGGTGAGAGGATAAATAGCCAACGTGTCAGGAGAAAAAGTCTTTGTTAACAAGAACCCAACAAGTCCTCGGAAAGCAAGACTCCCCTGATGTGAAAAGCCATGGCTTAGTCTGTCTTATAGGTGTGTACAAAACTGAGACCAAGACACCTTCCATAGAACGTATGCCAGATAAGGACAAGGTGCTGCAAGTGTTTTAGTCTACCCACACGAATGCCCTTCTGGATCAGTCATCTCACTAGTCAAGGCTAGAGGTCAATGACTGTGCTAGGCCAAATATACATGTGAAACACAGCCTTTCTGTAAAACAAAATGTGACCTGAGTACAAATATTTCTACATATCATTGTGCTGGTTATTTTTTTTGTCAACTTGTAAGCTAGAATCATCTGAGAAGAGGGAACCTCAACTGAGAAAATGTCTCCATCAGATTAACCTGTAAACAAGTTTGTTGGGCATTTTCTTGATTAATGATTATTGTGGGAAGGTCCATACCACTATGTGTAGAACCAAGCCTGGGCAGATGGTGCTGGGGTAAACAAGAAAGCAGGCTTGAGCAAACCATGGGGAACAAGCCAGTAAGCAGCATTACTCGAAGGCTTTGCCTCAGTTTCTACCTCCAGGTTCCTGCCTTGACTTCCTGCTCTGACTTTCCTCAATGACCAACTGTGACCCAGACCTATAAAACAGATAACACTCCCAAGTTGCTTTTGCTCAGGGTGTTCACAGAGATAGAAAGCAAACTAGAACATTATCTGTGACGGCCTAGCATATGAATACTTGACTAGCAAGATGGCCCACCTCTGCCTACAACCAAGGCAGACATTATTAATCAATCTGCACTTACGGGAAGAATTCAGAACTCTTCTCAGTTCTATATTTATAGAGCTCCAACCAAGTGACCTAGCATTAACACACAACTTTGCCCCGCCCCCCCCCCTCATTTTGTCTGTGGTTGGAAGAAGCCAAGTAACAAAAAGAAAATTTTCTGTCTGAAAGTGAGGCTGATTTAGGTTTTGGAAGGCCCAAAACTTAAATAATATTCAAGCTCTCTTATTAAGAAAACCATCTCCAAGCTATGAACATGACATCCTTCCAGAACCTGAGAAAGAACCTATGAATAGGACCTGGATACTTGGGATCTTGGCTTAACAGTAACTCTGCCTCTAGAAGTCTGAACGACCAAAATCTTTAGCAGACGGAGAGCATGGCCCCAGGCTTGACGATGCTTCAAACCCTTCTTCACAGTGTTGACACATTTCTTGGAAAAGCAGCTCTTGATTTGGTGTGCAGCAGCCACACACCACACAGGGTTCCTGTTGGAACACGACACCAGATATAACTTCACTTCAGGTTTCTAACTGAAAAGAAGAAGGCATGTTTCCAGGCAAACCAGAAGACAGTATTCTGAGCTGACTTCCCAGACATATACCACTGCTGATCAGGTTCCACAAGGTGGCCAGGGGCCACAAAAGTTTGGAATTGTCTCTTCTGGAGCAGGAATCCTCAGTCCGCAAGGCAGGGAAGATGATGGGAAGGTGCCTGGAAGGAGGTACCATCTCTCCTCATTATGGAAAGAGATCTTGTAACAGCCAGGAGAGCCTAGAATTAGCCCAGCTTCTTCCTTACAGCAGACAAGGGACAGCTGGTTTCAGTTCCAGGCCAGCCTCACTTTGTAAGTAAATCAAGGAGTTAATCACGCCGGTGAAAAAGACCAATAATATTCCCATGTTGGGGTGCTGGCAGACTAACGAGAACTACCTGCTGACAAGTGTTTGAACAGACATACTCTCCTTGGAAGAGCTATTTGACAAAATATTAAATGCTCACTGTTTTTTATCTAACCATTCCACTTCTACAAACTGGTGGTGTTCACAAACTGAGCAAAGATATACGAGAAGTATATCCGTGTGATAGTGTTTGAAATTGTTTTAAAAAGTGGAAACAAGTAAGCAATATACATAAAGCAAAATATAATGTCACCTTAAGAATTTTTTTAAGTTATTAGAATGTTTAAGGGCCACTTGATGAGAAAGGCTATTTGATTACAATGTTTAGTGTACATCATTTCTGTGAAATAAATAATGTGTGTTTTATGTCTGGGAAAGTTCTAAGACAACTCATACTGGCTTTATAACGACTGTTTGGGGGAAGTGTGACTACTGGCATTTTGTTTCCTTTCAAAGTGACTTAAATATTTTATAAAGAGCATGCATTAATACTACAGGCAGAAAAAACACCCAAAAATAAGCATAGTATAGAATAAAATACCTGTGATGCTATTTACAGTAAACATTTTACTTGTAACCCATATTTAGTGTTGTTTGTATTTTTTATACATATTAAAAAATCTAGAAGGACATGTGGACTGGCTAGTTTTATGTCAACTTGACACAAACTAGAGTCATTTTGGAAGGGGAAACTCAATTGAAAAAATGCCTCTACCAGATTGGCCTGGGTCCATTTTCTTAATTAATGATTGATATGGGAAGGCCAAGATCACCATGGGTGGTGCCACCCCCAGGGAAGGCAGTCCTGGGATGTACAAGACAGCAGGCTGAGGAAGCCATGAGGACAAGCCGGCAAGCAGCTCCCCTCCATGGCTTCTGCATAGTTCCTATGTCTGCTCCTGCTTCGACTTCTCCGGATCAGGAACTGCAAACACTCTCCTCCCTGAGCTGCTGTGTTCACGGTGTTTTATTACAGTGATAGAAGCCTAACTAAGACAACATGCAACATTCCAGAATTACTCTTTCCTCGAGGGCAATATTTTGGAGAAGAGTATGAATTAGCTTGCAATTATCATGTATTATTGGAAATATAATGCTGGAGTAATTACAGTTCACAAGTCTGAATTCAGTGGCAAATTTTCTCATTGTTCTTCCATTCCATAAGCAAGTAACTTAAGTTGTAGAACATACATTTTTTTCCTATGAACTCCATAAGAGGTATTTCATTTTGAATGAACACAAAGAGTGACATTTTTCCTTATTACATACTCCACTGAGATCTAGCTCCCAAGATGGCAGACAGGACAAGGGAGGTTGTATATACTATTTGCAATGCAAGTTTGTCTGAGCACACACATACATACATACATACATACATACATACATACATACATACATACATACATATATACACACATATATACACAGATACATTGTGAGCTAACACACTCATCAGAAACATACACAGGTATCTATTTTTGGAGAGGGAAGAAACTGAATATGGGTGGAGTTCTGGCCTCGGGTCAAATTTAGCAGGCAGACAGCATCCAAGGTGGTAGGGCCCATGAGAGTGCTGTAGAAACAGAGGCTCCTTCAGGGAGTAAATGCATGGTGGCTAGACATACCCACAATCCTGGACAGTTCAGCAGGAATGCCCATCCATTTGTCCTCCAGAATGACCCTGGTGGGGCCTAGCCTCTTGCCATGGGGCACCTCTCACAGTCAGGACTGCCAACCACACTGCCTCCAAAATTTTGCAGCTGCAGAGATCCAACTTTCCCCATCTAAGCTTTACTTCCTCATCTGTGACACCAGGACCTACGACTCACGTGCCTCTTAGTTGCAACTCTGAGAATCTACCTTCCACAAATGCCACCTCTAGTCTTTGATATCTCTGGGAAGTAGCCTCCAAGGTAAGTTTTGTGTCCAGTAAGCTGGGTAGAGGGAAGGCTTCCCCAGCGTCCCCACCTTGAGGCACAAGTGTGAAGACCTGGCTGAGTCACAACAGAAATATGCCTGTGTCAGAGTCTAAGGAACCTCCCTCCTTCCTGCCTGCCCAAGTCCTGGCTGAGCAGCGTGACAAATGCTTGAGCTGTTTCACTTGATGGCAGAGACTGAGGCCAGAGAAGTTAAGAGACAAAGTCACATGGTCATGCTTGACTGGCGGTGAGCACATTGCTCTTCAAGGGAACAAGAGAGAACAACATGAACTTGTTTAGGAAGATGAAACCACCTTCCTGCTAGCAACAGAGGAGAAAGTGCGTAGCTTCCAGAGCCCTGTGGAGCAGAGGCAGAGTAGCCACCACGGAAGCTCCTGCTCATGAGGAATGACCCCCATGTCTCTGCTCTGCTTTCTAGTAAGAGTGGGCAACCAAATTTGGGGAACAAAGGGCCCAGTACAATACAGAGGAAGAGTAAGTCATCAGTTCTCAGGATCCAGAGCAGGAGGAGGACACAGGCACAGCACCTCCATCCACCTGCTCCCCACACACCAGCCTACAGAAATATCCAAATCCAATTGGTTCTGCACTTCAAGATGACCCCTTGGCAAAGTACCTCCTGTCCTGTCACTCAGTCCCCCTGTGAAAGGACACCTTAGGGGTCCTCCTACTCTGAGGAAGGACCTGGAAGGCCAGGGGTGGCTGTATGTCACAGCTCTCCTGGCCAAGACTTTGCCTGCCCTGCGCGGAGGGCCTGAACACTACTTTCTATTTATGGTGGGCCAGTGAGCAGCCAGCTGTGCAAGGCATGTGGGAGCTGGGAGCGTGCTCTGGCTCTAGCCCGGATCAGCCAGCCTGGCTTAAAGCCAGCCTGGTCTGGGAGTAGAACTGGCAGCTGGCCCAGGAGCTACAGGCGCTCAGAAACTCCACCAGCTTAGCTGAAGGTGAAGGTGTTCCGTTCACCTCCCCGCTCTCCTGCCTCACCCTGAATTCTAGAAAAGCTGCTGGGGATTCTTACATTCTTCAAAGACTAAGAGGCATACACCCCTGCACTCCACATCCATGTTCCCTTGCTTGCACCCAGCCCAAGTGTTTTCACATTCTTGCCATGTAACATGCCAGGTCATGATGACAGGTGTTGGTAACAGGCCCTCTGAGAGAATACATGCTGTTCTGACATGAGATTGATGCCCCTGGGCCTCTAGGACAAACACACTCATTGCAGGAAACAAAAGTGGTAGCTCCAAGGGGTTTATGGAACAAGTAGCTTGCCCTGCTGGGCATGCAACCTTGATGCTCAAGATCTGTCCATGAGGCTGCACCCTGGCATCCAGTACTCAGATGAGGCAGATGGTGCACCAGGAACGGGTCAGAGAGAGAGAGTCCATTTCCTAGGAATCCAAACCCAAACCCAAAGCAGAGCCTCTGGCACTGGCTAGCCTTCCAAAGGCACCAATTAACAACTTGTAAATTTTCCCAGGAAAAGCCTTGACTGGAGGCTTGCTCTCTCATAAACAAGGTGTCTGGGAGTTCCGGGGTTGCCCGACACAGCCATAAGTGCCCTCTATATATCTCTCCTAAAAACTCACAACTGCCTCTGGGCCTCCCAACTACACATTACCGTTGTGAGAGTCGGACAGAGTCCAGCTCTCACCCGCTCACACCTTATGAAGGGTTCTTGAGTGGAGGAGAGAGGGATGAGTAAACATTAGATAGAAAGATAGACCTAGACAATGAGGAGAAAGATAAAGGATAACTTCGCAAGGGCCTGGGTCAATACCCAACAGCCCAGAGCTTTATTCAAAAGGGCTTTTTATAATATGTCAAGGGGAGAGGCAAAAACCCTCCCCCTTGCAAGATCAAAACACACCATGCAGCCAAGTGTGGACCCTTCTAAATACCTGGTAACCATGCCTGTGGCCAAATCATCTCCTTAGGCAGCCCTGCTGGGTAAAGCAAGCTCGGATTCTCTGACCCTGAGTAAGGTCTCACTAAGAAGTCTCTGTATGTCTCCACATACCTTCCCACCAGACCTGTAGCTTATGAAGCACCAACCTGGCATTTTGCTTGGGATTGTGTATGCCTCAAGCCCAGAAAGGTGAATCTACCTCATGCCTTGGTCCTCAAATCCCCAGCATAACCTCTGAGCCCACCCACTGCCTGGGCTTCCATGTTCTGTAGTGGGCTTTGCTTTCTTGTCCCATGATGCATCTGAGCAGTCATCTAAAACCCGGCCACAGAGGCCTTTTCTGTGGCCATGAGAAACACTTGATTCCATTAGAAATACTTGACATCTGGTGACTTCTGGAGCCTCAGCCTCTCCTACTGCCAGCTGCATGACCCTTGCAGGTGTTTTTCCAGAGGTCTGAGTACTATCAATTCCTGAAGTCTCCATTGGCCACCCATCAGAGCTTAGACTGGTGTGTCTAGAAGTCACCCTCTTCGCCCTCGTCCTCCCACATGGCTCAGGAAGTAGAACCCCTGCCCTAGCCCCAAATACAAGGACAGAGTACACAGTTCTCTGCTCAGGGAGAAGGTGCTCATGATTGAGACAGTGTCCTTACACTTCCTGTCACCACACTGCCCTAACCATGGCACGGTATCACTGATCTCTTATTTTTCAGAATCTCTAGAAAGCAGAGTCCAAGGGTTGTGCATTCTTTTAAACTCGGGTCTGGGCCTCAGCAACAGGTCACCATATATTTGCCACCCAGTACTTGTTTGTTGAGTGAATGATAATTTTAGAATGTTATTAAATCAGTACCAGTGCCTGATTTCCATGCATCCTGAGAGGGTAACTATCTTAGTTAGGGTTTTAGTTGCTGCGATAAAACACCACGACAAAAAGCAAGTAGGGGAGGAAAGGGTTTATTTCATTTTACAATTCTCAGTCACATTTCACCACTGAGGGAAGTCAGGGCAGAGACTCAAGACAGGAACCTGGAAGCAGGAACCAGAGCAGAGACTATGGAGGAACACTGCTTACTGGCTTGTTCCCTCTAACTTGCTCAGCCAGCTTTCTTATAGCACTCAGGACCAGCTGCCCAGAGTGGCCCTGCCCACAGTGAGATGGGCCATCCTATATCAATCATCAATCAAGAAAGTGCATTACAGGCCAATCTTGTAGGAGCCATTTTTTCAACCTGGTGCTGTGAAACCATCTTTGTACACTGTAAATATGTATTACTCTCATTGGTTAATAAAAGAGCTGACTGGCCAATAGCTGGACAGGTAGAGATTAGGTGGCACTTGTAGACAAAAATAGAGCTCAAAGGAGGAGAGAAGAGTCTCGGGAGTTGAGGAGACACAGAGAGAAGCAAGATGAATTTGCCATGTTGAAAAAAAAGTACCACCATGTGGCAGAGCATAGATAAAAAATATGGGTTAATTTAAAAATGTAAAAGCTAGTTAGTAACAAGCCCGAGCTATTGACCAAACATTTATAATTAATAATAAGTATCTGTGTAGCTATTTGGGAACTGGCTGGTGGGACAGAAAAGCCCACCTACAACTGAGGTTCCCTCTTCCAAATTGACTCTATCTCATGTCAAGTTGACATAAGACTAGCCTGCACAGTAACCATGGTCCCATGAGGAGTTCAATGGCTGCAGTAAGTGCCTATGTCCTGGTCCTCAGGTCTCCAAGGATGGCCTCAGCAAGGGCTAGCTCAGAGGCCAAGAAACTGATGTAAGTTCAAAGTTGGGCCCATTTCCCCCCATTTTCTTATTTAAAAAATATTTATTTTATCTTCAATTGTGTGTATTGTGTGTGTACATGTACGTATGTATGTATGTGTGTGTACATGTGTGCATGTGCGTGTGTGTGTGTGTGTGTGTGTGTGTGTGTGTGTGTGTGTGTGTTAGTAAAGGTGCCCTTGGAGGCCAGGAGATGATGCCAGAAGTTCTGGGTCTGGAGTTATGGGTGGTTGTGATCTGCCCAGTAGAGGTGCTATGAACCAAATTCTGATCCTTTGCAAGAGTAGTGTGCACTCTTAACCACGGAGCCATCTCTCCAGGCCTCATTTTCAGCCAAACTATTTGCCATGGCAGAATAACAGAAACACTGCAAACTTCTACCTTTGAGGTGTTAAGCATGTCATAAAGCTAAGCCTCAGAAAGGAAGGAGGCCCAGGCCCTGGGGAATCTGAGCCAGGCCAGCTCCAAGGGCACACACAATGGCTCTCCCAGTAAGGCCTATCCCCAAGGTTTGGGAACGAGAACCTACTCTGAACCAAGGAAATGGCTCTGGGTCTGAAGAGCAAGGCTCTGAGATTGAAGTCCTTGGAAGAGCTCCAGTCTTAGTCAGCTATATGGCTCAGAAGTCATTGCCCAGAAGTGGAAAGATGATGTTCAGGCCAGTCTGTGCAGAAGCACGACTTCCAGGCAGGGATGTTATACTTCAGAATGGAACTTCTCAAAGAGAAGACAAACCCAAGGCTAGTCGGAAAGCAGGCCAGAAAGGGGTTCTAGTACCAATTCAAGTGCCAGATCCTCCTGGGGCTGCCTCATCCTGAGATGGGTCCTCCAGAGTTCAGAACACAGTGGAGAAACAAAGCTAAACAGCTTATACACAGCAGCTGCCCCACACGCGGAGCGGTTCCACTGGACATGGACACAACACAGAGACGCTCATCTTCAGAGGACACAGCCACAAAACACTCATATCTCAACAATACAGAGTCCTCAGAACATCCTTGCCTTAGCTGGCCATGACCCTCAGAACACCTCCACATCAACTAGCCACAGCTATGAAACACCAGACATGACACTTAGAATACCCTCAGCTCAACTGGACATGGGCCCCAGAATATTTTTACCTCCAATGGATATAGGCACCCTTTAGACTTGGCTGCCCCTGGAAACTCCAAGTGTGTCAAGCAGCCATCTGCTCTCAGATGTCTCCCTCTAGGTGTCTAGGTCAATGCCCTGCCTGCTCTGGGGGTGAGAAAAGCAGGCAAAGGTCCACACATTGTGGACCTTTCAGGTTTCTCTTCCTCTGAGCCAAGACCCTAATCCTATCACCGCAGCTTTGAACCTTTGTAAAGTTTCCTCTCAGCGAAGACGATGGAGAGGGCCAGATACAAAGTCAGCCTTACAGAAGAGAACACAGATTTCACTTTTAAAAAATTAAAAATGAGACATGTGGGGATGAAATGCTCAGGGAACAGGAGCGGGTGGCAATCAGACCACCTGTGCGGCTGCTCGTCCTTGACAAAGATGAGGCCAAATCCTCCTTAATGCCCACATTTGTGGAGTGATAATTAGTGTCTCCAAGTTACCTGGGACCCCAGCCATGGTGCAACATAATACACAGCAGCCTCACGGAGTGGAAGGCGGGTGTGCCTGCCCATTGTCTGAGAAAATAGTTGAAATGCAATAAAGACCAGCAAGACCATCCACGAGGAATGAAGTTTAGAATGGAGCGTGCACAGGGGATACATCAGGGTTCCAGGAGCAAATCCAGTCACAACACAGAACAATCAATCTCTTCCCGCCAGTGGTAAGCATAGGTCTCACAAGTTAAGCAGAGGAAGGGCTGATGAGCTTTTCTGCCAGCTGTATGGGGCCCTGCCCAGGGGCACTATATCCCAGCACTGACCAGAGCCAGCCTCTGTTTTTATGTGACTCCCACTGATACAGGGGTGGGGGGATCTAATATCAGAGCCCTTGGAAAGACAAAGAAATTGAGGAGAGAAGGTGAAGGATCCAAGTCTGGAAACACTGGACTTTGAAGCCACTGGTCAATCTGTGCTCCGCTGGGCCAGCCTCTCAGGGGCTATGAGGATGAAGCTGGGAACTGGCCACTCAGGAAGCAGTAGAGGAAAGAAGCTATCATCAAGCCATTGACCTGTCCCCAGATTCTTTATGAAGTAAGATCTCCCTAGCTACCAATATCTAGGCTGTTTGTGGGACAGATGACCTCTGTTCCCAACAGGGTCCCTCAAGAAACTGCAGGTCCAACAGGCCTACTGCCAGGTAGACCTATGCAAAGGTCCAGTCAAGGGAACCACAACCATCCTCTTCCACAGATGCCTTACCCCAAAATCACACCCAGCCAGTCAGGGACACATGCCACAATGTGGACACAGCTTGCGTGCAGGCCAGACCTCTTCTCACTGGCCTTGGACAGGGTCTAAGGTCTCATAGTACAAGTAGATGTGTATATGTTCACAAACACTGCCTGTCCCCTGCCTTAGGTCATTATTGCAGAGAGATAAATTATTCAAGTTCAGTGATTCCAGACTGCATACAAAGTTGCTTCATCAAAATCACTTGGGAGTGTATCACAGCTACAAGGATCTTTATCCTCTGCTCTTCAGCCCCAGGAATGCCTTTCCTCTGAATCTATATTGAAGACTGTATGAGCCCCTTCTGGAGAAAGCAGCATAGCACAGCAAGACTTCTGTCACAACCATTACACTCAGCCTTTGTCACTGGGAAACATCATAGGGGACATGAACCTCTGAGAAGGGTGACGGGACGTCTTTTGGTCCCGGGACTTTTCTCCGATAATTGTGACATGGTGAGATGATTTCCCCTCTCATCCATAAAAGTAACTTTCTTCTGAGGTCTTAAGCAACTTCCCTCTTACTTGTCAAAAACAACAACAAAAATGTGGTTCCCAAATCCAAGAAAAGATTGGTCAATGTTGAAATTCAGATCTGTATTGTTAAGAAACTTAGGAAGGCCCATGGCCTTCCTGCCATCCAAGTGTTCCTCAGTTGTCACTTGGCACCTGTGGGAAGGATCCTGGACTTGGACTTGGCCCTCAACACTGGCCCGGCCTGACAGCTCAGGGCCATGACTCACTCTGCCCAGATCTAGATCTCTGCTGTTGCTGCTGTTGACTTGATCTCATCTCACCTTCATGTCTAGGAAAAAGCTCCTTTTAAAGTACTCCTGAGCATCATTGAACTGTTTTCCAGTTTTGTCAAATAATAATGTTGTACCCAAGACCACAAGCTAGGAACGGTGAGATGACCCAGGGTAATTACCGTCCACCAAATGAACAGGCTCCAGGGGAGCCCAGGAGCCTTGCACCACCTCCCATTCAAGGTGGTCGTTTTCTCTCTCCTATGAGAACATAACGCCTGCTTCTGGGAAGCAATAGGAAACCAGCTGGCCATCAGAGACTCACAGGGTCTGCCCAAGCCTTTCCTGTGTCCTAAAAATACAGCCTATTCCTGCAGAAGCTATTTTGGAGTGAGGCAACAAAGTGCTTCCTCAAGATGAAAAGAGCTGAGACTCCATAAACAGCAGCCAGCCCTGGACCCTCTTGGGAATAGAGGCCAAGGCCACACGCCCAGCCAGCTCTGCTGACACCAAGTCACAGGCTCACAGTGCTGACACCAGGAGATACTGACTTTAGGGAAACCTGCGCTTTTGTTTTGTTTATATTTTGTATTAAAATTCAAAACTGACTTGGAAAAAGTTGAACGTGAAAAAATATTTAGGACTAGCCAGGAGCAATGAGGCACAACTTTAATTCTAGCACTCAGGAGACAGAGGGAGGCAGATCTCTGTGAGTTCCAGGCCAGCCTGATCTACATAGAGAGCCAGGACGTCCAGAACTACATAGAGAGACCTTGCCTCAAAAAAACAAAGCAAACAAACATAAATAAATATTCAGGGATGAGAAAGGAAAATCTCGAAGGACTGAGAACTGTAACCCGGGTCTGGGGTCATTCTCCCAGGCCAGGCTCCAACCTTCATTGCCTGTACTGTCAAAGCTAGAAATCCTATAACAAAAAAATACATTCTCAGGCTCGATGTAATGGTACACACCTTTAATCTCAACAGTTGGACAGAAATTCAGATGGGTCTCTGTGAGTTCAAGGCCAGTCTGGTCTATATATGATTCCAGGCCAGCTAGAGATTCTGACATTTTTTTAAATTCTCTCTGGAACTGGGGTTAGGGTCTCCAACCCACAGCAGAGATGAGAAGTGGTTCTCTAAGGCACAAGACCAGGCCCCACAATTTGCATCTCCACTGAGGAAGACCTTGTTGGGCTCATTTGGAGCCCTGACAGACAACTGTATGGCCTAGAATTTGGGGAAGCCGCAGCCCCCATACTATACAGATGTCAGCCTGGACTCTTCCTGGGTCAGTCAAACCCAGAGCTAAATCCCAGATGCCCAGCTGATGCCTCTGGTGTCACCAGCAACATCTTCAATCTAATATTAACTGAAATGTAAGAGACTCAGAAAAGCATACGTTTGCTTGATCGATTTAAATGAGAAAATGAGCTGGAGGATTCTTCCCCTGGCCCAACTCCCCCTGCTCCCCAAAATGCCTGTCTTGTCCTCTAGAAGGATGTTGAACTCAGGGCAAGTGTGTCATCCTGGAAGGTCTAGAGATGGACTCTACTGCTTCGTTTGTCTATGCCCTGACATCCCCAGGGGTCTAGCCCCCAGGCTCCCCACCATTGAGGCCCTATATTTGCCCTTCACCCTAGACTGGCTCAGATGTCTCTGCAGGCCTCTATCCCCCTCATCAGGACCGACCTTCCTGAATTCCCTTCTTCAAGGGCCCTCTTGCCTCCATTGCATCTGTTGTCGGTGAAAGTGGAGCCCAGGGTGGTAGAAGTCCTTTTGTTCACCCTCTGTGAAGCCAGCTGCCTCCTCACAGCCTCACTTCCATCTGCACCTTTTCCTTCGGATCTTAGTGCTTTGTGTCCCCTCTCACTTGACCTTCTAACAGCCCCATGAGCCCCATTCTTCTGCCCTGGTCCCTGTGCCTAGCCTATGGTGCACAATGCCATCTACACCCGGACCCCACAGCTTTTCCTAAAACCCAAGACCCAGGTACACTCCTTGTAGACAAATAGGCTGAATTCAACCCCATAAATTCATAGCCAATGTCAGGGACCAAAAGTCTATTCACTAAAGTTATTGAAAGGATCTCCAGCAGAGGTATATGAGAGCCAAGGAACCTGTAACTAACCTTTAGGAGAACAATCACCTTGGGCTGACCTTCAAGCTTTGGGGGGAGTGGGAGGGCATCACAACCTCAAAGGAGGTACGAGGCGTAGGGCTAGGACCCAGGCAACCATCTCTCAACAAACTGGACATCTGTGACTTTTTATTCCTAGTGTAAACAGAAAAGCACCTTCATCCACTATAGGCAAAAAAAAAAAAAAAAAAAAAAATCACACTTTTGAAACTAATGCAAATGAATTACCATGAGCTAGTGTAAATGGAAGCTCACTGTGAGCCAATGTAGCTGAACTCATTCATTGTAGGCCAGTGTATGTAGATAAACTCACTCACCACAAGCTAGTGTAGATGAGGCTTACTCATCACAGGCTTATGGCTGTGTGCCAGGAGGAATCCTCTCCCAGTTTAGGAAAGCCAGAATGTGGGGAGGGCAGCAGGGCAGCAGCTGTGGGATACGGCGTCCAGTCTGTAATAAATACAGCAGAGCATCTGCACCTACCCTGGAAAGGCCTTGGAGACCTCCAGAATGTTCCATGATGTCATCTCCGTAATCTGCAGCATGCCTTGAAGCCAGAGCAGTAGTAGGCAGGGTAGGGATGGGGACTAGGCAAAGTGAAGGGTGGGGCCCTCTGTGGCTGCAATGCACCCAGGAAGTCACTACCACCACCTTCCCATCCCAAACCACCTGAGCCACCACTGAAGGTGGTATGGATTGGGTACTAGGTAGTTAGGGAAGTGGAGAGCTCAACTTGTCTCCTATAGGGTGTTACTTACATAAATGCAAACTGTGTTATTTTGGAGTTGCTTAATCTTTGGGTTTGATTGGCACTGTTAGAAAACTGTGAAGTGTGTGCAAAGGGAGGTAAGATAATACCCAGCTATGTCCAGTGAGTTCAGAAAGAGCAGCCACTCCGATCAGAGCTACCTCTTTTCAGTCTGACAGCTTCTCCATACCCCTCCCCTTAGGGGACAGAAGTTGGTAATTCACAGCCAAGTGTACTTCACATTTACCATTCTAATAATTTGCTTTTTCTTGGTAAGTTTTAAGTTAATAAGCAGAAGCCTGAAGCTTAAGAAAGAAAGAAAGAGAGAGAGAGAGAGAGAGAGAGAGAGAGAGAGAGGGAGGGAGGGGGGGGAGGGAGGGAGAAAGAAAGAGAAAGAAAGAAAGGAAGAAAGAAAGAAAGAAAGAAAGAAAGAAAGAAAGAAAGAAAGAAAGAAAGAAAGAAAGAAAGAAAGAAAGAAAGAAAGAAAGATCTTTGCACATTTTCTTCAAAACAATTTACAAGAATAAGAAATTGCCCCTACAGCAAAGTCACCTCAGCTCAGGTAGCAAACAGAAGTTTTAGCACTCGGCCTTGCCTTAGGGGATGGGCAGCCCAATTGCTGCCTGGATGCTACAACGTACAGGAGACCCTGGGTCAGCAGGAGAAGCCACATTATAGACAAGTGTTCACAATGACTGGGACAGTAGGAGACAACGCCAGACCGCAAAGGACTGTTGGAAATAAAGCCTTGTAGACGCACATGGTGGTTTTCCTGAGAAATATCTCCCATAGGCTCAAGCATTTGAACACTTGGTGGCACTGTTTGGAGAGGCTGTGGGGAGGCACAGTGTTGGTGGAGGAATACATCACAGGGTTTGAGAGTTTAAAGCCTTGCCCACTTCCAGTTCTCACTTGGTTTTGAGTTAGAGATGTGATCACTTAGCCCTGCAGTCCTGCCGCCATGCCTACCACTCAGCGGGCTCCAGCCTTGGGTAGGCTTACCTATGCTACTCTGAGGGAGCTAAACCACTGAGTTCTTGATGTGCCCACACTCAGAACCTTACAGGCAAACATTACGATAATCAGCCTTGATTAGGAAAGCAAGAGTGTTTTCTAGGCTCGACACCATTCACCGTCCAAATCTAAGAAGGAAGGAGATGGCGGGCAAGTTCCCCCAAAACAAGCTCTCATGGTGCTCTACCCACATGTCTATTTGCAAACCCTTTATAGGCAGGAAAACTTCTTCAGGGTGCAAAGGCTTTGTTTGTCTGGAAGTCTTGAGGGGAGAGGTTCTGTCACATCCCACTAGCCCAGCCCAAGCAGCTCATTAAAGCAGTGCCCACAGCCTGGGTCTTCTCTCTCTTGAGAACCTCCTCCCCTCAGTGACGGGTAATGTGCCCACTGTACCCACAGGCATCTTCACCTGTCTTTAATTAGAAAGCCCCAGGCCAAGCCTGGCCCTGCCCATCCTTGCCTGCTCCATTAATCCAGATTGGTTAAATAGATAATTGATCATCTGCATGTGCATTGATTCCAAGATCTCCACTGACTGAGGGTAGTAAATGATGTGCAGACCTCATTAGGAGTGTTACAAGCATCCCTGGGGGCCAGCCCAGGCCTCAACCACAAACACAAATAGATGCACATGCCCTTGGCATGAATATCCTGCCACACTGCCATTGGAGCGGCTTGTTCACCCTGCCTACAGGCATAGCTTCTCAGCCTTTATCCCATATACCCCAGAAGCCAGCTATGCCTCTGGATAGCCCCCACCTGACCTGCTTTCCACCCACTCTTAGAGGTCCACTTGGATGGGGTAGATCAACAAAGAGGATGAAAAATGGCCATGGAGTGGTCCATGTCCTCCACAAAGCAAATAGAAAGTCGCCAGCACCCACGGAGTTCAGGATCTCTTCCCCCAGCCTTCCCAACCTGTTTTTGCTTACAAGATAAAAATCCCATGGATCATTTTAGGATAGGCCACAGTAAGGAGCTAGGGCTGCAGAACATCAGACAGGTCTCTAGGGGCTCAATTCAAGGTGTGGTAGGGCTGGAGGTGCTTTCTGGGAACTCGGGGAGGAGGGGGCTATTTGGTAAACGATGCTCCCTAAAAGAAAAGTTGAAATCCTAACCCAAGGACCTATGAACATCCTAAGTACCAAATTTCCTATTCGGAAATTGTGTCTTCCCTTATGTGATCGGGTTAAAAAGAAGGCAGTATGATTATTTGAGGGATTATATTTTTTCCTGAAAAACTCACCAAAGGTATCATCATTTCACGAGCTTACAGAGTGTATTTTTGTGGGTCGAAGTATCTACCTGGCCATAGTCCTCTTAATACCCGCACAGATGTGGCACATTGAGTGATGAGTGCTTGTGAGCACCCAGATGTCAAATACCCTCTGCCTATCTGCCTGGTACTCAGTACCACCTATATTCCATTCACCCCTTACCTGGACCTCAGTCCCATCTACACACTGCCTTCACTCACCTGGGCCTCAATATGACCTGCATTTTGTCTACACCAGCCTTGCTCTTGGAACTCCTACACACTGTCCATACACATCTGCTTTTTAGTACTGCCTATGTTCCATCTAACCCCACCTGGGTTTCAGAATCATATTAACACCATCGCCCCCCACCCCACCTTACCTCAGCACCACCTGCATATTGTTCACTCGGAGTTAGATCTCAGTACACACACACACTGTCTACACCACCTGCGTCTCAGTGCTACTTGTACGTTCTCCACATCCATCTGCATCTCAGTTCTCTCTGTCCACACCCACCTGGGTCTCAGCACCACCTGGTCTGCAGGGTCAAGCCCATAATGCAGGGCCTGAGTGCTTGGTACTACTCTTCTGCAGGGATGAGGACATGACAGAGGCCTGGGTCCTGCGCCCTGATGGTGGGTCTATGTGCATTTAAACACTTCCCTTCAAGCCTGTAGACATGAACTATGGGTTCAGTTTTGGCATCTGGAACCTGAGCATCAACTATCTATTTCAGCCAACTCCAATTAGAATGACATTTCCACATAGGCAGAAGAGCTGGACACCACAGGTTCCTGAGGGAGCATAACATTGCCCATGGAGACCCGAGAAGCAGCTTGGCCAAGGCAGCCAGGATAATCTTTCACTTGGGAGGCTGGTCCTAAGGTGGCACATGGCAAAATATAGGGCAAGAAAACCTTTCTGGGTACTGCCAGTCTTTTGGGAACAGGGCTGGAACTACCACCCCCTGAGGTAGAAGGCCTTTTGTTTGCAGATATATCACTGATATCTATTTGGGGTGTCTCTCTTACTTCACACACAGATATCCAGTGTGTTCTTCTATGAAGTAAAACAGTGGATGAGGCAGACTGGGGTACAGCCTGAGCAGAGAGTCTCTTTTTGCAAGTTTCCTCTCCACTGGCAAAATTGAGTGAAGAGGGAACTTGGGCCATGGTATTTCTAAGGAAAACAAAGGTCACTGCTAATCCCAATACGACCTTGACCTCATCTATCTCTGAGAATACTCAACCTATGACTAAAGAAGGGTGTGCCTGCCTTGCAAGAACAGTACGTCAACTAAAACCCCCTTTTTTTTTTTTTTTTGGTTGCCTTCCATGTGCAGACAGCTGTACTATCAGTACATCAGCGAGTGAGCACAGAAGGTCATGGTAGAGCTCTCCCCTCACCTGAGGAGGCTGTAAAGCTGTTGTAGAAATAGGGCACCCAAAGAGAAGTCCACCTGGCCCACAGATGTGAGCTAGAGGGTAGACTCGGAAATAGATTGGGAGCCTGTGTTGTGACCCACGGTGCTGATTGGTATGTATTCCTCTTTCACATGGTAGCCAGCAGCTCCTACCCACATCCACAGCGAGGGAGATAACACATCTGGGCCTGTGTTCTGCATCCGCCTTTGCTCAACGTTGGCGCCTGCTGGGGAAGCACCCTAACATTCAGGAGCTGAGTTTACCCTCCCCTTTCTAAGCAGCTTGTGAGTCGGGACACAGTCCTGGAGACCCGGTTGTGATGTAACAGACTCTGACCCAGCCAGAGCCATAGTTGTGATAGGAGATACTCTACCAGCGTGTGGCACCCTAAGCTCTAACAAATGATGTCAACTGGTGGTGGTAGCCTTAGACTCTAGAGAACTTACATGCCTGACCCAACATTCAGTACTTCATTCAGATTAAGTGGCTTAATGTCATCTTCACGGAAACACTTCGAAGCAGCTGATGTCCTCAGTTACAGGTGACGGTGCCAAGGCTCAAATGTTTTAGAGACTGCTCAAAGTCAGCAGTGGCCAATGGTCTAGCCAAGGTTTGAGCCCAAGGTTATGTGCCCTCCCCAAATTCAGTGACAACTGATCCTCCAGGCACCAAACACCTCTCTTCAATCTCTTCCTGTTGTACCAATCCTGACTCAACAACTAAAATGAACTTTTTCAAATTTCAGTCTCAACTTATTTATCATAGTTCTGACAACCATGACTACTATCTATCATCATTTTATATGCACTAATTTCAAGAATGGCAACTCATAAAACATGCTTCTCTAGGCAACACATGGTTCAAGTCTATGCAGAAATGTCCTTTGCTGCCCCCAAGGCCACTTACTGTCTGCCGCCCGGGGTCGCCTGCAAAGAATAGCTAAGCCCAGGACTCAAGCCCACGACGCTCTGGCACCAGCCATATTTGGCCTAAATCTGCTAAATCTGCTCCCCATTAAAAAAAAAAAAAAACAGTGCCATTGGTTGTCCCTCATTTTGCACATTTGTGTTCATTCTTACAACCACAGTGTTGGGTTTGGAGCTATTGTAGGAGTCTGTAAAAAGGAACAAATAGTGTGAGGAAAGGAGGTAAGCCCTCTGCGTAACAGATGAAGACAGAAGCCGATGAGGCTATAAAACCTGACAGTGAGGTCCAGTCCACCCCAGAACCAAGGACTACCCCCTAATAGTTGAACATAAATCTTTAGGCATTGGTACCCAGTGCAGCAGAAGTCGAGCTTTGGCTGGGTACTCTCCGTGTTCTGGATAAATTCACTCACACATCCAACACACATACATGCTCACATGTGAATACATGCACACACGTGCAAAAAACACATACATACCACCACATACACATGCTTGCATGCATTTTCACATCTATACTACACACGTGCCTACATATTCACATGTGCCTATGTGTACACCTGTGTAAATATACACATATGCATGTACACCGAATAGACATCAAAGATACAGTTTCCCTGAGATAGAGCCAAGCTCAGCAAACAGCATTTGTCTAGAGTCTCCCAGAAGCATGACTGAACCTTACAATGTGACTTCAAAGCACACCACATATGCAGGGTGCACACGGGGCCTTACGCATCTGCATAAGCAGTACACTTCAGTCTTCATGGTCGTATGTGTTTGTTCCACATCTATGTCATCATCCTATAAAGTCATCACACTTTGGAGAAGAATGGCACCATCAAGGCTATCCAGAGCTCATCTCTAGAGCCTGTGAATAGACTACCATAAGGGAATTGCCAGGTTCCATGGGACACTAGTGTTGGCAGTCTGCTGCCTGGGGAGGAGGTACTCAGAGAATCCTCAGTGGGAAAGGAGCTCCAGAGACCTTCTACAAAAAAGATTCAGCTGCTGCTGAGCTCTAAGGAAGGATAGGGCCATACGCCATGGAATGTGGCACCTCCAGATTTGAAGGGGACAAGAAATGGAGAAGGATTCTCAGAGAGCCTGAAGAAGGAGCCAGCTCTGCACACCAGGACACTAGCCCAGCAAGGCCCAGGTCAGACATGTGACCTACAGGAGGGGGTAATGAGTGTAGGCTGCTGTATGTACTAAATATGAGCTGACAGCAACCACAGGAACCATCCCCACTCCAAGGAGAAGAGCTGAGTGGCATGAACTAGCAAGAGTATTATTGTAGGGGAAGATGGGGTCTGGGAATTTCCAGGAGTGACCTTCCAGGTGTCTTTTCCTGGGGCACCTCTCTGAAAGGACACTGGGTGAGGTTCAGAGCAAGTTGAGGAAAATCTTTGTTCTTTGCACTAGCTAATGAAAACATATCACAAAACTGGGGTTGAGTAGGACCCAGCTCAAAGCCATCCTTCCTTGGACTCAGGCCATTTCTCATGTCCACTGCTGCATGTCTAGCCATCTCTGTGCCTGAGGTGTGGTTAACTCATGAACTTTCCTAGGCAGAAAGTCATGGGTCACTTTCCTGCTCAAGCTCTTTGGGGCCTCTTACAGTCAGCCTTTCAAAGGAAGAGCCATGGGAACATTATAATGAGGGACACACCAGCAGGAGCTGAGACTCCAGCCCATGCTTCCACCTCTCCTCTCCTCTCCTCTCCTCTCCTCTCCTCTCCTCTCCTCTCCTCTCCTCTCCTCTCCTCTCCTCTCCTCTCCTCTCCTCTCCTCTCCATGTGCTCCCAACAGCAGCCCCAGGCCCAGGAAGATAGGAGGGCCTTCCATAGGCCAGGGCTAGCATCTCCATCCAGACCCAAGCCCTGCTCAGGACTTTGTACATATATAAGGGTGGTCCCATTTAGTTAGTCCTGGGCCCCAAGGGGCAAAGCTTCTAGAGGCAAAGAGCTTTGTGTCTTAGAGACCTGGAGGGCCCCACAGGGAGGGCAGGAAGGAACCCCTCAAATCCTCCAGACCCAGAGGACTAGAGCCTTGGGCTTGGCCTCAGGGTTACTCATTGGAGTCTCACAGGACTGTACTCAGGACAAAGCCTGGCTGGCTACCTGCCATACATACATATGGACACAGACGTATGCACAGTGACACACTCACTGCATGCATACACCCAGATATATGTATGCACATGTAATAATGCACATCCACAATGGTCACGTGCCTACTCCTTCACATGTTTATGTGTGCAAACTACACCCTTCCTGCTGAGCAGCCTGGCTGGGTTCCAGCTGCTCCATGTAAGGACTGGCCAGAGGGTGGGAAATCCATCTACATCCTGTGTTTATGCCTCAGTGCTTAGTAATCCCACTTGCTGTAAACTCCAAGTCAGTGCCTGATGTGTCACCAAATAAGCGTATGAGCCTCCCAAGCTCATGGTCAGCCACCCAATGAAAGATGGGCAGAGAAATGCTGTCACGGCACCAACCGATGGCCCTGGTTAGCTCCTACCAAACCCACGGCATGGGAACCTAGGCACGTGACCATTTCCCTCCCAGGGCTGTCAACAGGGAGCTCCTAACAAGGACACGCTATCAGACCATGAAGGTCTCACTGAGATGTTTCAGCCAGTCCTGGAGCAGCCCAGAGCAAGGCTCCCACCTGTACGGCATGACATACTGGCTTCATTTTCTGGAAAGGAAACATAAAATGAAAGGCTGGGTGTATAAGAATCTTTTAAAAGCCAGTAAGTCAGGACGCTGCATGTCTTAATGGCTGTAATCTGCCTACCTAACAGGTAGAAAGTGGCACATCCTTCTCTTGGGCTAGAGCATCCATTCAGCAACAACAGGCACCAGGTTTATTCTCATGACAGCATGGGAGCAGCTACTCCTATGTGGGAGAAACTGAACTGGGAGATCCTGAATGTAAACACAAAGGTCGGTAGCAATAGATGAGGGTGATCCTGCTTAGTTAGTCCTGGCCTCCAAGACCATACCTTCTAGGAAAGAGCTCCGGGTCTTAGAGACCTGGAGGGCCCCACAGAGAGGGCAGGAGGGAACCCCTCAAATCCCCCAGATCCAGAGCACTGGAGCCTTGGACTTGACCTCAGGGCTGCTCATTGGAGTCTCGAAGGACTTCACCCAGGACAAAGCCTGGCTGGCTACCTGTCCATGCCCTCATGTGGCTTATAACCAAACAGGCTCTGGATAGCATGTGGCAAAGTGGTAATGTATCTACTCCTCTTCCTGTCACTAGTTTCTGTGATGTCAGGACTTCCTGTGTACTGTCTGGTTCTGTATAAAAGCCAAATTTGACGTCTCTTACTGTTCTCTGCCAGCCTGCTTCCCTGTTTGCCCCTGGAGTCGGTTTGACTCACTAGCAGTTCCAGCTGATCCTCTTTGTCTTGTCCTAGTGACTTGGGCTAAGACATCAGGGGAAACCTGGAGTGGGTGGAAGGCACTGGTCACATATCAAGACCCACACTGCTCCTACTGATGGGGGAAGGGCTCCTGGCCTCAGACTATTGTTTCCTATTGAGAGGAGGACCTTGGTGAGCTGCACTCTGTTCTGGAGGTCTTAGAACAGTGAGGCATCCTGCCCAGAGCTTCCTTCTAGTCTCCTCGAGTCAATGAGAAAAATCTTCCAACACAGTGACTGACCACAAGCATCTCCAGGGTACAAACTGAAACATTTAGCTGTACTTCTGTGTTTCACAGAATGTTGTTTCCAACTCGGGCAATCACCCAGCCTCCACGCTCACCCAGCCTCCAAGCTTACTCCCACGTTCTTTCCTATTCCAAGAAAGAGACTGATCTCCCCAGCCCCCAGTTCTGAGACTCTAAGCAACATTCCCAGAAAGGCTGTGTGGACCAGAGAGCCAGTAAAATCCAGGAGTTTCTAGGGGGTGTGTTCCTCCTACTTTCTAGGGTCGGGACCCAGTGGGAGGCCTTGTGCTATCTGATGTGCCTAACCACCACACAGGACCCGTGAAAGCCCCTCCACAGCTTTGGAGTTGTTCGTGTTAGAACTCTCCAGTCAGCAGGAGAAGAAATGCAGTTTCTAAAGAAAGCACCTTTGGGAGAACACAATTGGGGGGCGGGGCGGAAAACATAAATTATTCTGGAGATTAAAAGATGCACCAAGGGTGGGATGGACATTTGAAACTTTGGATGGAGGAGAGACAGGAGGAAAATAGAAACGAAGGATGAAAGTTGGGTGAAGTCTGCAGTACCATTCAAAGACGTTTGCCCTTTTTTCTCAATGTGCCTTAAACTTGGAAACTCGAATATGTGAAGCCCTGAGTTCAAACCCCAGCACCACATAAACTGGAAGTGGGGGCACACACCTGTAACCCTGGCACTCCAGAAGCAGAGAGAGGCAGGAGGATTTGAACTCTAAGGTCATACCTGGATACATAGCCTAGCATATATGAAACCCTGTCTCAAGAACACAAAATTATCGCTCACTATCTTATGTGAATGGATGGGAAGTACACACAGAGATGCGGGGCTCACTAATTAAGAACATCAGGAAATATGTCATTCTCTTGTTGCCTTGGTGACCGTGTTACACAGCAAGACACTAAATGGCCCCAGGCCATCTTCTGATACACCCCCCCCCCCCTCATAGACATACTGCTGTCACAGGGAAATGGTGTTAATACAAGTTCAAGTAGCTGAGAGTCTGTTCTTACTCCTAGAAATAACACAAGAGAGACAGTGGTTTGTCTGTCTCAGCCATTCCTAGACCAGCTCTCAAAGCCTCAGTAAGTGGCTGTTGGGGACACAAGGCTGATCCACCTCCAGCAGCAGGGAAATCCCACTATGTGAGCAAGGCACAGCTGGGAAGGGAGAAGCCATGAGGGCTCATCACAGCTCAAGAGGAAGATGGCACAGGGTACCAGACCGTGAAACCCATCACAGCTTTAAAGCAGCCCTGAGGACAAGATGCCCTTCCTTCAAACCGTTATCACATGGGAATCAGGTTTGTCCATAGTTTCTGTTTTCCTCTTCCAGGAATGACTTCTTTCCAGCACAACACGATGGGACTAGTTTTTAATATCCCAAATAATTCACCCAAACCTCCATATTTCCTGGGTCCACCCATAAGGCAGAAGCTGGCTAGTGCATGAGAGATGCAAAGATTCCGGCTCTCTCCCCTGGCTGGGTCTGCTCTCCCACAGCAGTCACCCTGTCCCTTGGTTGGATATGTTCCTTTTCTTTGCTACCAGAGGTAAGAAATAGGGACTGATTAATGCAAGAGGCAGGTTCTTAGGGACCAGCCAGGACTCAGCTCAGAGCCCCTACCCTGGCTTGTTTACATTCCTGACCTAAGGAGCCAGAGGAGGTCACAGTTACCGTGAATATTTAAAGAGACCTTTGCAAGTGCACAGATGGATTACTGCTGCACAGCAATCCACACCACAAGTACTTCCTAGAGACTAGAAAGGAATGGTCTGCATCGGGTCATTGGAGAGGTCACAGCCAAGATCAGTCTATAAAAATAAACACTCCCGGCCGGGCGGTGGTGGTGCACGCCTTTAATCCCAGCACTCGGGAGGCAGAGGCAGGCGGATCTTTGTGAGTTCGAGGCCAGCCTGGGCTACCAAGTGAGTCCCAGGAAAGGCGCAAAGCTACACAGAGAAACCCTGCCTCGAAAAAAAAAAAAAAAACACTCCCAGAGACAGGAACTAGGTGAGCAGGGCCCCTGGAGCCAATGTTGTAATTATGTGTGTAGCTTAGAATACTGGGCATAATCTATTCCTACTCACCTCTCCACCTTCTGCCTTGGCTTTCCAGTACTCCACCTGGGAAAGAAAATGCTGAGCCAACTCAAACTGCAAGAAAGGCAGCCCGTCACCCTGACCTGCTGCGTGCTGGCTTCAGTCAGCTGCTAACTTTCAGCTGCCAGCCCTGGGCAGCCTCTGGTAACTACACTGTCTTGACCCGGTTCCCTGAGCTCACTCACTCACCTCTGCTGTTGGAGATGAAAACATTACCTTCTTATGTGTCTGTCCTAATCTCCCCCAGATGTAAGGAGGCCAGACTCACTGGATGGGCTGATAATTTTATGTCAACTTGGCACAAGCTAAAGTCATCTGAGAGGAGGGAGCCTCAATTAAGAAAATGCCTCCTAGCTAGTGAGATGGCCCAATGGGTAAATATGCCTGCTGCCAAGCCAGATGACCTGAGTTCTATCTCCAAGACTTACAAAGTGGAAGGACAGAACAGATATCTAGATATCCTGTGATCCTGTGACCTCCACAGGTATATTGTGGCATACACATGTGCACACACAAAATAAGTAAATAAGTAAGTAAGTAAATAGATAGATGGATAGATAGATAGATAGATAATAAATAAATAAATAAATAAATAAATAAATAAATAAATAAATAAATAAATAAATAAATAAATAAGATGCAATTTTAAAAACAAAGGAGATGCCTCCATTAGATCTGGCTGTAGGCAAGCCTGTGGGGCATCTTCTTAATTAGTGGTTGATGGGGAAGAGGCTAGCCCATTATGGGTGGTGTCATCTCTGGGCTGGTGGTCCTGGGTTCCATAAGAAAGCAATCTGAGCAAGCCATGAGGAACAAGCCAGCAAGCAGCACCTCTCCATGGCTTCTGCATCAATCAGCTCCTGTCTTCAGGTTCCTGCCCTGTTTGAGTTCCTGTCCTGACTTCCTTTGATGATGAACAAATATGGAAGTGTAAGACAAATCAACCCTTTCCTCCCAAACCTGTTTTTCAGTCATGGTGTGTCATTGCCACAGTCGAAACCCTAACAAGACACTGGGCTACCTCTACCTCAATATCTTATCTATAGTCATTAGTCAGCGATGACCCCATTTCTAAATAGTTGAACATAAGAGAAGCCTATACTGAAATTGTGGGTGCCCACCTGCAAAGAGGCCAGACAAAGGGCTGCAGACATGTTGTTTATGTAGTCATAAAACCTTTACACCCAAAGAACTGTTAAGCCTTTGAAAGACAATAATTAGATATTGACAGCCTTGTAAGGAGACAGCTGTCAGCTGGACTTCTGTGGGGTGCTATGTGGGTTTCTGAGATGCCGTAAAACACCACAGACCAGGTGTCCCACAAGATAAAGACCACTCCACCATTCTAGTTCTGGGATGGAACCTGAGACTCGGGGCCCCAGTGCTGTGTCAGTATGGCTCAGGCTCTGCTGGGCTGTTCTCCATGGGCGGCAGACACCTTCTCCACCTTTTCACACCCTCTTCCTGAGTGTTCCAATCTCGCTATCTCTTCAGACGCCAGCTATGTTGGATTAAGGTCACCCCAGTGACCTTATCTGGAATAATTGGCCCACCATGACCCCATCCCTGAACAGAACCATACTCTGAAGTTTTGAAGTCTGGATGTTCACCTAAGGACTTCAAGGGCATGGTCCCCTCACATGTGACACATGCCAAGTCACTGTTCTACCCAGCAATCTTACAGAGCGTCCCTAGAGACTCTGATACCTGAGTGCCAGTGGATCTTCTTCACATCTGGATTCCAGAACCTTCCTTTAAACAGGGCAGAGCTTCCTGCCTCAAGTCCTGGGCTGCGCCCCCTGAAAGGGGATGGGACTTCATCAGTTTTGGGCCTCGACAAGTAGCCATGACAACATGTCTGAGTCTTCATTGGTCCTCTTTTTGGGAACCAACAGCTGTTTGGTAGGCTCCTAGGGATCTTTGCCCTCATTTATCCTCGACAGCTTCAAATGGTCCTGTCTGTCCACTATGGAGTATAGCCCATGACACACCTGCTAGTTCATCTCTAATTAATGACTGTGGTCATTTCTCACTTTGACCTTGAATTGAAGGTCAATGATTGATGTTCCTCAGACCACGTTAGGAAATTCTAAGGCCCTTCATAAAACAAACAAGCAAACAAACAAGAGAACAGCCCACCTTCTTGAGTGTTTCAGAAGAGATCCCCTTACCTAACCAGAGGGTGTTTATGGACTGCTCTGCATGGTGACGATTCACAGGAGAAGCACATTTGGAGAGGTGGTGATTAGGAGTTTGATTTGGACAATTTTAGCTTTGGAGTACAAGTTGTACAAGTGGAGGAGTAGGCAGTCCGTGAGCCGTAGAATAGATGTGGGTGCTCAGAGATGGAGACAGCCGTGGTGTCTCTGAAGACACGCAGGGCAGAAGGCACAGTAAGAACCCTGGGATGGAGCCCAGAGAAGAACACAGAGAAATCCACAGCCAGGGATGGGCCCAATGGCTAAACCAGCAACACAAAGCAGTGGCAAGCAGCCCCTGGGCCTGACAAGAGCAAGAAACAAGGAAGGGGCGTGTCAGAACACCTGTGACGGACAGGTAGGCAGCAGGAGCAGGAGAGGGCATTGGCCTCCTGTGCGGTGCACAGTGAAACGTCAATAAAAACTGCTTCTGTGAGGTGTTCTCTTCTTTGTACTGTTTCACTTTTTCAAGAACAAACATCTCTTTCTCCTGAGAACATAGTCATTGCCAGGGAGGAGGAAGGAGGGAGAGGCATTGCTGATCGGGTCCTGCTGAAGGTACCCTACCAGTTGCTGTCTCCTACCCTGTGAACTGCTTTTCTCACTAACTAGAAACACTCCACTCTGGTGTTTCTGAGCTGGCTAGGACACGTGAACATAATTTAGCCAAGGGCTGGGATGGAAGGACACCCCTCAGGGCTGGGTCACTGAGAGCCAGGCCAAACTACTCGTTCTTAAAGAAAACCTGGTGGTACATGCAGGCATTGTATGAGAACACCCAACCTCCTTGGGTCAGAGCTGACCAGGGCAGAGTAGCCTGACCAGTATAGCCAATGCCTAAGCAAAAACATTAGATTCGGAGGCTGTCCTCAGTATACCCCTCAGTCATCATGTCCATTTCTGGAAGGTAGCCAAAGCGCCTCACAGGAGAGAAAAACCAGCAGAAATGGAGCCACCGTCCCAATGGTAGGCAACCACAAGGAGCTTTGGGGAGGAAAGAGGAATGAAAACAATCTGAGAGCTGCCTTCCTGTCTGGCCTAAGTGCCTTTATAAGGACGTAGGGCCTTCATTCTCACACAGGAACTGTGTGTGCCGCCCCAGGAGGCCATGGAGGGACTGCAGTTGTTTGCATGCGAGTGTCCCCTGAGGACCAGATGTTTGAACGCTTGCTCTCCAGTTAGCACTGTCTGGGGTGGTTAGGAAGCACAGCCTTGTTGATGAAGTGTGTCACCGGAGGTGGGCTTCGAAAGTTGAAAGATTCCCCGCCCTTTCTAGTTTGTTCTCTCTGCTTCCTACTTAGGTTCAAGGGTTGAACTCTCAGACTCCTGTTCCTGCTGCCATGCCTGCCACCTGTTGCCATGCCAACACTCCGCCGGTGGGGACCCTTCTTAGCCTTCTGGATCCATCAACCAAAATAAACTCTCTTCCTTAA
Source organism: Peromyscus maniculatus bairdii (assembly GCF_049852395.1). Taxonomy (NCBI): domain Eukaryota; kingdom Metazoa; phylum Chordata; class Mammalia; order Rodentia; family Cricetidae; genus Peromyscus; species Peromyscus maniculatus. The sequence continues at coordinate 66,360,132 of NC_134867.1, forward strand.
TTTGCCTTGTTCACAGCAACAGAAAAGTGGTTAACACAGGGGCATGTTCAGGGGTCTCCAGACAGACTGCCCCAAGGTTGTAGAAAGATGGCCCAGTGGTGACTGGGAACTTGGCAGTGAGCATCACTGAAGGAAAGCAAACCCTGTTCTGTAGCCATTGGATCCCTGGTCTCCATGAGCACTGCTTTCTATGCTGTGGAGAACTCCCACTGGACCTGGATGCGGCTCCCTCACACTGAGCTTCCTGCCCCAGAACCAACAAATAAACTGACCTGTCACACAGGGGCCCTAACTACCCTTCCCTGAAAACAATGTTATAATTAGAGGCAGGAAACTGAAGGCTACCTACCTACCCCATGTACCTCACCTGAACTCTCCATAGCCAATGCTGACCTGTCCATCACCCTGTTATTATTGGATTGGAGGGTTTTCTTTCTTTTTAATTGGTTTTGTTTTGTTTTGTCTTTTTAGATGAGACACCCAAGCTAGTTTACAACTTGTGACCCTCCTGTCTCAGCCTCCAGAGTGCTTGGGTTACAAGTATATACCATTGTACCAGAATCATTTCTGAAAGCAGAAATAACCTCTGAAAGTGACTGGAAGGTGATAAAATGACTTTCAATTTCCAAAGGCATTGCTATTATCTGTATGATCCCTGCTGAAGATGCTCCCAACCCCTGAGGCCACTAGCCAGAAGCCATAACTAGCCACTGTGCCCACAAAGATTCTGGAATGATGAGAAGTTGTGAAGATGGAGGACAGTATCAGAGTGAGTAGAGAGTAAGGGAAACAAACCCTGGCTAAACATCTTTGGGCCAAATTGTTTCAGCAGCCAGCAGATTCTAGAGGAAACCCTGACCATGGTCCTCCCAGGGCAGCATCACACTGATACCCTACGTGTGAATAAAGGCTCTTAAGTCCACTTGAAGGAGCACGGGACCAGACAGGCGGATGTCCCTCAGACTCTTAACCTCCTCTTTTCCATAGGCAGTGTGACATTGTCTCCAGCAAGAAGGTCATGGGTCATATTCTACCTAGCTTACTCACTCTTGCTCTGCCCAAGAACCTGAGGTCGATGGAAGAGCAATGCCCAAGGGAAGCTGTGGAGAAATGGGCAAAGACAGGAGCGTTCCCATGTCTGGCTCGTTCTGTGGTGCAGCGGCACTAGCATGTGGTGGGAGCCACCCACTCAGCCACTCAGTACAGCCACACCTCGCCTGTTGTAAACAGCTATTATTGCTGATCAAAGAGTTACAAGGACTTAATTACAGAGCTTAAAAATGAAGGAATGGAGAGGGTTTGCCCATAGGAAGCAAATGTGCAGTAATTTCACTCTGCCTTAATCTCCATGTCCAGTAGGGTTCTTACCCTCCTCCTGTCTGTCCCCCCATGATCCAGAGGCAGGACTATTCCAAGCACAGATGATCAGTTGGTAGCACACAACACCCATTCAGATGATCAGAAGTGAGATTTCACAACCCAAGGGGACAAGAACCAAATCTAGGATGGGGTGGGTGGAGATAGGAATGCGGGGACTCAGACAGAAGCAGCATTGTGGATATCATGGACCTCATTTCAGATCCACAGTCAGGGACCTTTAGTCACCGATACCCTCCCTGCTAAGAACAGCCAGAGACGGCAGAAAGAAGAAACTTTACCACTAGATGGTGTGTTGCATGAATCTTAAAGAGTCTTATTAATAAAACAAACCTGGGGCCAGTTATTGGGGTGAACGCTAGAAGATCAGAGAGACAGAACAAGCCACAGCTAACCTCACCTTGCCAACTTCTCAGCTGATCCTGTTTCCTCAGACTGGAAGCTTCTGTGTCCTCATCCCAATGGCTCTCAGATGAACTGTGCAACTCGAAAGCCTGAAGCTTAACCAGCTCAAAGCTTCTAGTTTTTGGTCTTCACGCCTTACATATCTTTCCTTTCTATCATCACTCCCTGGGATTAAAGGCTCGCTTTCTGGGATTAAAGGCGTGAGTCACCAAGCTTGGCTGTATCCTTGAACAGATGGATTTCTGCCTCTGGAATGCTAGGATTAAAGGTGTGTGCTACCACTGCCTATCCTAAGTATCTAGTGGCTTTTCTGTTCTCTGGCCCCAGATAAGTTTATTAGGTACACAATATTTTGGGGAACACAATATCACCACAATGGTGCCTTACCCGCTTGTTTCCTACTAGTCTAATCAGTAAGTTGTGTTCAACACCAGTGCCAGGACCAGGCCAGAGCTGTCACATCTCAGGGCCCAGTAGCAGCATGACCAGGTCTCTTGAATGTCCCAGGGCCTGAGCCTGCCCATGGATGCTCTTCTGGACACATCTTGTCAATGGGTGTCAATCTTCCTTCCCTCACCCAGTAGACCCAAGCTCCCGGTATTATTTTCCTTGGATATGGCAGTGGAGGGAGTGTGTGTAGTGGCTGCAGGCTAAGCCTCTCTGGACCTGTGTCTTATCTAGTTTCTTCTCTGCTGTGGGTGAAAAGATTACATGGAGTGGGCCACCTTACTCCTGTTAGAGAATTGTGTAGTCTCAAGGAATCTGAGAATAAGCATATACATGGCGGCTCCTACAGGCCTTTTGGGGGGCTACTCAAGGCAGAAGGACTGGTTTCCTGAGAAGAGTGATCTGCATAATTAGATTCCCACACTACAGCCCCAGGGTACAGCACCAGGCAGACACATGTGTCAGGCACAGGCACCTCTCTTCTTTAGCTTTTTCTTTTCTTCCTCTTCTCCCACTTCTTCACTTCTTTTCTCTTCTCTCTCTCTCCTCTACGCTTCTTTCTTCCTACTCTTTCAACCTCACACCCCTCTCACTCTCTTCCAAGCATCGTCACTTGTAGCTTCAATTAGTCTCAGACTTGCTATGTAGCCAAGGTTGGCCTTGAACTCCTGATCTTCCAGCATCTGCCTCCCACATGCTGGGATTACAGGCATGCAGCACCACGCCCAGCTGTGCCACTTAAAACCTGATCTCCGGCTCCAAGCATCAGCGAGTGAAAGGCATCAGAACTGTGTTGTGTGACTCAGCCAGCCTCCCCAGGTGTGTCCTGTTCACTCACTCGACAAATATCTGTTCTTGGCACTTGTTAAAATGTAGATATTGTTGTTACATCCAATCTTGCATTCTTAGGCCTTAATTCTTCTGATTAAATTTATTAGGTAAACTGAATGACCAACGTGTGTACCTCACAATTGGAACAAAATGTCAAGAAATGTGAAACCCCAGAAAATCTTCACAAACATCCAGCAGATGTGAATCACTTCACCAGATTTGAATATTCCTCCAAAAGGTCATCTCTCAAACGGAGAATTTTATTGTCAACCTGCCATCATAATGCAAATTCATAGAAATTAGCACACACTTGGCCTGTTATTGGTGTATTTGAAATAGAATTTTAAAACTAAGACATGGTCTTCTTCTTTATAGATTACAACACATTAGCCACACTTTAGAGCCATAGAAACACGTCTTTTCTAAGGCTACAGAAAAGATCATATACTAGATTCTTTCTCATCAAATTCTAAAATAAGGAAAAGATCGTCTAGGGGTAAGGATAAGCCATGTCAACCTCAAAAGACAGAATTTCCTAAAGAATTCACAGCCAGGTTCCTGATTCTCCTATCCCAGGAATGCTGGCTCCAGAAGAGGCAAAGTGTCTGGCCTCCAAGAGCCCTGACCCCTGGGACCTGCCTCAGCCAGATCAGAACCAGCAGAGGGGCCAGGCCCTGGCAAAGCAGTGTTGGCAAGAGTTGGTCTGGAAACAGGAGCGCAGAGAGCATCAGAGCAACTGAGTAGCCGCTTCCTGGGAAAGCAGAAACTCAGTGTCTGGAAGGTTAGCCCCTTTCTCCTGTGTTCAGCCATGAACCACTAGGAGTTCAAATCACCAACACCATAAAGATGAGCTGGCTGAACAAGTTAACCTGAACGATCTAGTCAATCCTGTCACACTTTGATTAGTAGAACTTTAAAACTGATCATTTTTTTTAATGAGATTTTAAAAAACAGTTACAGGAGACAAACCTCTCCCTGAGCTGTACCTCACATCTGTCCCTTGGCCATGTGCATGCAGCCAGGCTGATCCTAGGAAGACCATCAAGAGTTGCATTGGTATGCATCATACAGCCCCAACCCACTGGTGCATGGCACTTTCAGAGTCTTGGGGTGTTTGTTTGTTTGTTTGTTTGTTTGTTTGTTTGTTTGTTTGTTTTTCCCAAATGTGATTAGTTGATAAACCATCCCAGAGCCTGAGAGACAACAGAGCTACCCTTCCTGCCTGCCCACCTTTGCTTAGAGAGGAAAACCTGACTCCCATTGGCCCAGAGGCTTCTCCCTAGAGTCCGTCTCAACTCCACCAAAACGCTCCCAATCAGAGGGACCTCCACAGGTTTGCACAGGGATGGGAGGGGTCAGGCAGGGCTCTGGGAGCCCTAGGATGAGGAGCAAGGCCAGAGCTTGTGGATCCCCAGTACAGCACTGGAAGCAAGCCCTGAGGCACTAGCATCCTCAGCAGGACAGTGGAAAAACAGTAAGAGACCCTATGACACTCATCTAGAGTCAGCCCCAGGCTCCCAAACTCCACTAGGCTAATGAGACTTTAGCCAAAAGCAACCCATCATCTGTTTGTCTTTTATTGTGTAGGTAACCTAGACTTGTGAATGGGGAAAGTCTCCATTTGGACAACAGGCTAGCCTAGTAGGGTTTTTTAATTGGAAGATAGCTTGAGGGGTTACTAGTACAGCTCGTATTTGAAACTTTTGTCTGGCAGAGGAGTCATCAAGGTGGTGTTCCAAACCCATACACTTCAGGCAGCCTGCAGACTCCAGGCTCTGCAAAGACAAGGAAGTTACCCCCCAGTTCCCTGCCTCTCCTCTCTGTGTTCCAGGAAGAGCAGGGATCAGGTTAGCTATCTGCAGGCACCCAGTAACAGGCAGAGGTCTGGCTGCTCATATCCCTGGGGAGGGATTCAGTTTCCCGTCCTGTAACAGAACTCCAAGGTTACTGTTATTGGGATCAAGCAGACCACTTTCTTCAAAAGGTTCCTGAGCTGCACTGACAAGCCAAATCGATCCACGTCCCAGCAGTCTTCCGACATCACCTTGCCTTAGTATTTCCTATGGTTTTGTTCATGGCAAGAATATGAAAATACTGAAACCACGGCCCTCCCTGGAGACAGGATTCTGCTGAGAAAAGAGGAGTGACATGTTGACTTTCATTATCCAGACTCCAGTGTCAGGCTAGGCCACTACCCCAGACCCTCTGTGCTGGTGACCAGGCACATAGATCAGCACCAAACTTGTTTCCTTTTATAACGCCTGGTCTTTCAGGTCTGGGGTAGGAGAAAAGGGTCACTGATACCATGCAGACCTTACAGAAATGTCCCCAAGAAGGACAATATTTGGATGTTGGTAGTGTCTTTGATAGGATGCCACAATAAACATGGCACAGATACTATACGGTTACAGAATGGTGGCCTCAGCAGTCACCTGACTTTGTCTCTATTAGGAAGATAACAACAGACAGCTCCCTTGTCTAGAGCTCACAGTCATGTCCCTTGGCCATCCCTGCTAACAGCCATGTGGTCAGGCCAGTTCTAGAAAGACCATGGAGGGCTGTATTGATATGGGTCACATAGTCCTACAGTACCGGTGGATGGCACTTGTGGAGTCTTAGGCTTTTTCTAACTGTGATTGGCTGATAAGCCAGTCCAGAGTTCAAATGGCAATGGAGCTAGTTATCCTTCCTGCCTGCCTACCTGCCCAGGACTTAGTAAAGAAAACCTTCCTCTCAGCAGCCTAGAACAGCCCTGGATCCCTGAACTTATCTCGAATGACCCAAGGTTTACATATGACCATCTGCCTATCAGATGTTTGCATTACAAAACATAGCAGTAGCAAAATTACAGTTATGGAGTAGCAACAAAAAATAATTTCATGGTGATGGACTGTGGAAAACACAAAACAGCCACACAGAGGAGCTCAAGCCCTCAAACCTACTGAGATTTCAGAATTTAGATCATGGCTCTGCCCTTCCTCAACTACAATAACCCACACCATGGTGGGAATGCATTCAACAGCATCCATGGAGTGATATGGAGCCTAACTGGCTAATTCGGGTTGTCAACTTGACTACTCCTGAAATCAACTAAAACCCAAGCAGATGGGCACATCTGTGAGGGATTTTCATAATCAGATCCTTGCAGGTGGAAAGATTCACCTGGGCCACACCTTCTGGTGGCAGGCCCTGTAAAAGGACATAGAGGAAGGAAGCTTTTGCTTTTTGCCTGTTTGCTCTCACTCTTGCTGGCAAATGTATCTGTCCTTCAGCTGGAGTGCTCCTTTGCTGGTACTAGAACCCACTTTTTTGGGGATTCTAATATGGACTGAAGATCAGCGGCTTTAGGAATCCTCCAGAACTACAGCTCTAGATGAGGACTGCTGAAACACACAGACTTTTGGCCTAAACAACTGTTGAATTCTTGACTTTTCCTTTCAGAGACAACCATGGTTGGACTAATCGTACTACAGACTGTAAGCCATTCTGATAAATTTCCTCTTAATACATTGTCATTCTATCAGTTCTGTTCCCTTAGAGAACTCTGACTAATATAGAGCCCTTCCTAACTTAGTGTCTACAGTAGCTGAAAAATGTTCCTCACCCAGCCTTGGGCTGACTCAAGGACAGAAGCGAAGCAGGCGTTGAATGTGCAGGCCTCTTCCCTGCCTCCATGACCTGCGCCTGTCCCTAGGAAGGGTCAGAAGAGCCCATTTCACACTCTCAGCAAGTGTTGCCTCTCCCTGCAAAATTGGAACATCGGGAAGGCCCACCTGCCTCCAACCCAGCCAGAAACATCCTTCCCGAGTCAACCTTACCTCGGTGATTTATTTTACACCCACAATGCAAGGCAGGTGCCGGCAAAGTTCTTAGTGTGCCCAGTACAGAGAACTTCAGAGTATGAGCAGAGCTCAGTTCTAAACTTTCCATTTCGATTAAAACCGTTCAAGTCTTCCATAATAAAATGTAAGTCTTTCCAGTAGCAATCTCTAAAGTCTCCAGAAGGAAGATGAGGCCCACAACAATGGCTCTACCCAGTCCAGAATGATGCCGTGGTACTCATGAACATTACTCAATGATCAACCTTGGACTGAAAACTCTCCAGGACAGTTCCAAGATGAGACGGTCCATCATACCAGACATCTAGACAGAATCTCAGACAACCTTGCTCATCACTCTGAGACTGCAGAATCTACAGTTAGTCCAATTGAGACCTAACTGTCTAAGCTTTCTTACAGGACACCACAGAGATACCGTCGCCCCTAAACAGCAGGAAGCAATTCTAAGGAAACAACGCCCTTTCTCCCAAACGTTTCTTGTTCCTCAGGGTTATGGATGATGGTTATAGGGTTGAAGGTGGAACAAAAGATTAGACTCAGTATTCTTCTTAAGAAAAGAAAAGGGGGATGGATAGGTATAGGATATTAAGGTAGATTGTTGTACCTACTAGTAAACTAGGAAAATATCAGCCTTAGATAATATGCACTGTTATGGATTCTTGTATATTGATACAAATGTAAACTATTTTTATATTCCTATTTAAGATAATTTGTATATTGATACAAATACAGAACTATATTTGTTGTTATGTACATATATTTTTACTTCTATTTGAAATATTTTATATATTGATACAAATGTAAAATTGTATTTGTCATACTGTATGTATGTTCTACCTCTGTTTAGGATATTTTATATATTGATAAATATTTAGGATTGTTGTCATATTGTATATTCCATTATACATTTCTACTTCTGTTTAAGATATTTTGTGAGCCAGGCCGTGGTGCACGCCTTTAATCCCAGCACCTGGGAGGCAGAGCCAGGCGGATCTCTGTGAGTTTGAGGCTAGCCTGGGCTACCAAGTGAGTTCCAGGAAAGGCACAAAGCTACACAGGGAAACCCTGTCTCGGAAAAAAAAAAAAAAAAAAGATATTTTGTGTATTGTCATAATTTTGAGGTCATTGTCCTTTTACTGTACATTTGTTTACAGACTGTTTACCTTGTTTTTGTGAAGCCTTAGTCCTTAGGTTATTTAGGTAGAAAAGACTTACAGATTTATAGTCACCCATGCTTGTCATCTCTATAGTTATGTTAGGTTGTCCAGATTTACATAGGTCAGATGGACAGGTAATCTTCAAACACTTCATAGACCTAGAGAATAACTTAGAATTCTGTTGACATGAGACACAATTGCTCCTGGCAGCACCTATCTGATCCCAAGAGAATGTTGAGCTTTTAAGACACTCTGGAAGTTTGTCTTCTTCCTGGTGCATAATGGCCTGTTGGGTAAAGAACTTCCCTTACCTTGACTGCTGACAGTATGAATGCTGTCCTTTCTGGACAAGCAGGACACAAAGAAAAGTGACTACTGAACTCTGCCAAGACAGGGTAAGATGGTCTTTCTAAATTTCTGCTTCTGAAAAATGGTCTGTCAAATATTCTAGGCCTGTAGCCAAATTTGATGCACCAATGATACTGAGAAACTTTAGGTGACTGTCCAAAGGCTATCTCTGTCTACTCTCGCAAGATTCCTGAAAGTTGCTTGCATGCTTTTCCCATTTTCTCAGGAATTATTATATTCTTTCTCAGGTATTTGATGGTGTTGAAGATTGATAGTCACAGTTACAATCTTCTCGTATCTTAGCTGGAACATAGTAAGTACTAGATTCAGATTCTTCAGGATAGGACAACTTTTGGAATAATCTCTCTAACATACCATTTACCTACATTCGGGACATCTCTGGATTTTAGTGTATGTCTCTTGTTTGATATTGTTCTTGGTGGTAGTTCCATTTGTTTAAGTCATTACTCTTTATTTCTCCTTGATAATCATTCTTATTGTATATAGTTTTGTGTCATGTTAGAACTTTCTTATTTAGACAAAAGGGGGAGATGTAGTGGGTAGCTGTTTGAGCCATGTCATGCCCTGTTACACCTGCCTATGACCTTGAGGTACCTGCCCCTGGAGCATGGCCACCAAGGACCCTTAAGACCTGGGATGCACGTTCTCTTTCTCTCTTTCTCTCTTTCTCTCTTTCTCTCTTTCTCTCTTTCTCTCTCTCTCTCTCTCTCTCTCTCTCTCTCTCTCTCTCTCTCTCTCTCTCTCTCTCGGCTACCTTGTGGTTTTGGATGCTGAGATCTTGGACCAAGCCATTCAGCATGGGATGTAGCTCAGCTTTCCCAGACCCTACGATAAATCTCCAAAGGTTGTGAGTTTACCCCCACATAAATTCCTTTGATCATTAAGCTGATTCCCTGCATTGCTAGTGATTTAATCACATTAATACCCTAATGCTGACTTCATTTATCCAGAGTCTTGAGGCTGAAGCCAGCTAACCAGAGATCATTCCCGTCCCTTGCCTCTGCCCCATAACAGGCCTCAAAAATGACAGATGCTAAGTTTGAGAATAGCCAGTGACATAGGAAAGAGCATGAGCCACCTACTTGGCCACCTTCTGACAGAGGCACACGGCCCTCAGCCCTGTAACCCCATCTGCAGCTTGCCATCTTGCCCCCTTATAGCAGAAGGCTATAAAGATCTAGAAAGTTTTTCTCCCCTGTTCACCTTCACATCTTGTCAGACAATCATGATTCCCTGCCTCCCTTCCCAGACCAGTCCCACAGCATCCGTCCAGGCCTTCTTTAGACTTTCTCTCACCATGCCTTCTCTGCCCCAGGCCTCTGCATACACTGCTCCCTCGACCCTTCTTCTCCAAGCTCATAGTGTCCAGTGCTTCTCTAGGGTGTTTCCAAGGCTGTGCTTATGATGTGTTCATCCAACTACCTGGTCAGTGTTGGTCCCTCCCATAAACTGCAAATCCTAATTTGGCAGAGGCTGGTTTTGGTTTGGCAACCCACTGTAACTTGCATAACTAAGAACTTACTAATGTAGAATGAGCACGTGAAGACAGAGAGGAAACAGCGACTTTGGATGAAACAGCAAAGCTAGAATGAAGGTTTTTCCGATGGAGAGTGTCTTGGTTCTGGGCCATCTGAGCCAGGGTAAGAGTGTCACACAACCCTGAAAGCAGAGATACAGACTAGGAAGCCTCCACACCAAGCTTGTGCAAAAGTTTGTAGATGAAGAGAGATGGAAGGGGCAACCCTGAAGCCTATGGCACAGCACAGGGGCCCAGTGGCTGATTCCAGAGGTACAGTCCCAGAGAGGGAAGGTCAGCAAAGACCACAGGTTGATCATGTTGAAAATTCACTGATCTCTTATGAGTAGAACTAGACTCACAACAGCTGGCACAGGAGTAGTGTGCTTTAACGCTCCCAATGTGGACTTGGCCATGGAAGGTCACTGTGGAGTCTTAACCCAACATATACTGAAGATCCACAAATGTAAGCCAAAGAATGAAGGCACAGAGTGAAGTGGGCCAGAGGTGTAGATGTAACCAACCGTCTTATTAAATAAGAAACACAGAACCAATGTAAAAGAGAAAGCCGAGAGGTCAGAGCTCAGAGCTAAAATCTTACCTCCTGCAGAGCTCCTAGCTTCCCGAAAGAGAGCTACTTCCTGTGTGTCTGTCTTTAAATAGTCTTTCTGTTCTGCCTTCTCATTGGTTGTAAACCCAAACACATGACTGCCTCATCACTGCCTGTAAGTACCGCCCTCCAGGTCTTAAAGGCGTATGTCTCCAATGCTGGCTGTATCCCTGAACACACAGAGATCTACCTAGCTCTTCTACCAAGTGCTGGGATTAAAGGCGTGTGCCGCCGCCGCCGCCGCCGCCGCCACCACCACCACCACCACCACGCTCTTGCTATGGCTCTAACAGCTCTGATCCCCCGGGCAACTTTATTTATTAACATACAGTGAAAATCACATGCAAGAAAGGCCTGTGAGACGCATTTTGCAAACCAGGGACCACAAACATGCTGTCTATCCAGAGCTCAGACCCAGAAAGGGATTATAAGAATGAGCAGGTGGAGAGCACTACAGAATAAAGAAAAGGGGAAAAGACTCCAGTTAGTGAGTTTCAGACTGTAAGGAAAGTTCCACACCAAGAAAAACAAGCTTGTCCAGCAAACAACAGAAACCATGGAAGGGAACGTAACTCCGAAACGATGACCTTCACACCATGGTCAGCAGAGATCAGCTGTCATGTACCTGCCCTTCCTAAGCCCCTATAATTAATGCTAGGAAGAAACAGAGCAAAGTGTAGCCCCTGATGCTCACTTGAGAGATGGTTAAGATGGCAAATTTGGTTATGTGTATGTTACCACAATAAAAAAAAAGGGGGGGGGCAAAATATAGTTTATTCAAAACTTTGGTAAGTGGAATTTGTGTGACCACCCCTCTCATCTCCAATTCAAAGTCAATAACTCCCCAAATTGTGAGTTGCCTCTGAACTGGAGTCTTTCTCACCCCCACATTTTCATAGAGAAGAAAGATGACACTATTTTAAGCTCATGTCCCCACCGTGTTTATAAGGCTAGAACCCTCGGACATCTAGCAACAGCCTCCTTTCTAAGTGCAAAAAAAGAAAATCCTGTCAAGGGCCCCGGCGACGATGGGCCCACAGGCACCCAAGCTCATTAAGCAATGATCAAGACAGAAAATGTTGCTTAGGGTTAATGAGGGGCTGGTGGCTGAGAATACACAGCTGACAGCCTGGGACCCCTGCCAGGTCCCACCCCAAGGCAGTCAGTGCTGTTGTCAGCAGAGAAGGATCCAACTCTGAAGGGCAAGGATCACCCCACCTCCTGGAGGCCACCCGCTCCCTTTCCTGTCTGCAGCAACCCCTCACCTTCCAGCCAGGCCCAGCTGGGAACCACAGCCTGCCTGCATTCCATCCACTGAGAGCCTCTCAACCCCTTGGACCCATGGACACCTAATTAAAACAAATTAATGATCTGAGGCAGAAACTGTGTTTAATGAAGCCTCGCTTGGGCTGCCCAGGTGCCAGGGCTGTTTGTCTACAAACAAGCACAGCCCTCCATGGGGCACAGCCCTGACCACCTGCTCCCTGCCTGCTAGGCATGCAGACAGGCTTCTCGGGGCTTCATCACCTTCACTGTCCACACCCCTCCACATGCCATGGAGTGGCTTGGCATGTCCACCCACAGCCCACCCATCTTCTCTACTCAGCTGGGATCCTCAGAGCTTCCCTTTTTTAGGTTCCAGTTAGCTTGGGCTCTGGCTATCTCTAGGTTAACCAGTACCAGGATCGAGTTTTTATGGGTGGAGCCAACAGCCCAAACAAGCTATCAGTAAAAACAAAAGATGGTGGTGGTGGTTGCTCTTGTTTCTCCAAAACAGAATTAGATCCACCTGGGAGTCTGTCCCAAAGAACTGCCTCAACATTCATTTCAGATCCAGTGTTGTTGTTAATTACATCACTATTATGATAAAGAACAAACTTGTTTTAAAAACAAATCTCTGTTTTGTCTCCAGGAATGTCAGAAGCTACACCCATAAAGTTACAATAGGCATGCTGTCTTAGTTAGGGTTTTCTGTTGCTGTGAAGAGACACCATGACCACAGCAATTCTTATAAAGGAAAAACATTTAATTCTGGTGGTGGCTTACAGTTCAGAGGTTTAGTCCATTATGATGGTGGGAAGCATGGCAGCCTACAGACAAACACGGCACCCGAGAAGGAGCTGAGAGTTCTACATCTTGATCCACGGGCAACAGGAAGTGATCTGAGACACTGGGTGGTATCTCTGAACATATATGAGACTCAAAGCCCACCTCCACAGTGACACGCTTCCTCCAATAAGACCACCCCTACTCCAACAAGGCCACACCTCCTAGTAGTGTCACTCCCTATGGGCCATTTTCTTTCAAACCACACCTGCTAACATGGATGAGCTGGGGGGTGGTTACAGGGGAGAAGCCCAGGAGGCCGGGACCCTACACAAAGAGCTATGGGCAACTAAGGAAGGCTGAGAGCAGGAGAAACAGTCTTTCCCAGGGAAGAGCACACTGATTGGTTATCCAACACCAAATGGTCAGCCCTGAAAAATAGTACCACTGTACAGACTAAACAGGTCATACTTGTGTATGTAGGCATATGTGTGTGTTATATGTTGTATGTATGTATGTATGTATATATACATGCATATATCTAAAACAACAGTTAGTGAAAAATGAGGCCAAGAATTTGAAAAAGGCTGAGGAGGGGGGTATATGGGAGGGTTTAGAGGAAAGACAGGGAAGGGGGAAATGATGTAATTATATTATAATCTCAAAAAATAAAAGAAATAATTAACATTAGAGAGAGAATTCAGTCCCAACCCTGGAGCCCCATCTCAGTAGGGCAAGAGACAGTGTTTGGGAAATTTTCTAGCAGACAAAACCCATTTTAAAACCTGAACTTCCTAGACTGACCACTTCACATACCCATCATAGACGTCTGTGGTGTAGGTAGACAAAGACACAGTCATTAACTTAGGCGTGTACTCTGGGGGCCTTTTAATAAATACTAATTTTTAATAAAATGCAAAACATTGATACACTTCCAGTGAAACTACTTTGTAGGTAAGATTAAAAACTAAAATTTTACTGTTTTGTCTTCAATATAAAAATACATACAAATTAAAAGACAAAAACAGACCTCTAAATAAAAGGGTAAAGAGGAAGAAGGAGGAAGAATCTAAGAGAGAAGGCAAGAAACATGACAGGAGGAGAGGGGAAATGAACACATCGCAGAAGCAGGAGGAAAAGCCGAGTGTCACCTTGCATCAGTGACGTCTCCGATGGTCCTCCTCAGCAACGGTGGGCAGCTCTGGACTGTGCAGATAATCCGCTGTGCTCCTTGCTTCTGGCAGGTATTGTGCCCTCCATACCTCAGCCTTCCACACACCTAGGCTCTTCACACCTGAGTCTTCAGGCCTAGGCCACCACACACCTGTACCCCCCCACACACACACCTGTACCCACACACACACACCTGTACCCTCCACATCCAGGCCCTCCATGTACCCTGACTCTCCAGCCAGAGGCAGCCGAAGGCACTCACATCTGTATGACTTAGTTGGTCCAAACTGGGTTATTTGGACAGAGGAAAGGTACATATATAAGGATCGGAGACACTCGGGAAGCCGATAGCTTCCCCAAGGTCAAAAAACAATGTACAGATCAGATATAGGGCTCTGGGGTACCCCAGAAACCCCCATGTCCTGGAGAACAGACTTGCCTCCCGTAGTGCCTGAAGTAAAGCCCAGAGTCCACAGTGCTTCCAGGGGTCACACGGAAGGTTTTGATATTTTTTTTTTTTTAATAAGAAAAGAAGATATTTAGTTTCGGTGAGGAGAATTTTATTCTGAGACGCTGATGTGTTCACTTTTTCCCAGTGCAGTCGTGTAGTGACAGCTGCGTGTTTTGTGGAGAAAGGGCCCATGCTGTCATGGTGAGGACTTTGCAGCTGCCAGAGTGACAACCAGTGGGGCTTCCTGATCCAGCAGCAACAACTCATGGGTCTGTAGGAATATTTGCAGTCTCACAGATCTTGGAACAGTCTGTCAGATCTCAAAAGCCTCGTGTCTTCAGGAAGGACAGTTCTCCATCTGACGAGTCCCATGGTCTGAGCTTCTCCCAGAATGGCCCTCCTGAAAGTCTCTGCTCTATTCAACTTCCTGTCCTCTGCTCTGAAGGAGATATCCCAGAGACCAGAGGAAGCTGCCACGGTCACACGTTCAGTGCTACCTGCCTACCTGGTCACTCTCAGCCCCTGCCCTCACTGACTGCCCAGACCCCTGGCCTGTGGGGACAGGACTGAAACAAGCCCGTGCCCGCTTCCCACTAGAGTTCTCCTACCTTCCTCTGCCCTGCATTCCTGGCCTGGCCTGCAGCTTCAAATTCCTACCAGGCTGGAGGCAGGAGTATTTATTTGACTCAGGAATTCACTTTCTCACCTGGCCTGTAGCAGCCTGAGCCCAAGGGCCTGAGGGCTCAGCACAGGTCTAATCTGCTCTCAGGTAGCGGCACAGCAGCCTGTGACTCAGGGAGGGAAGTCCCTGAGCTATAGACCATTAATTTTCAGACCCAGGCGGCCAGGTGACACCCATCCTGAACGTAAATAAGGTGAAATGAATTTGCCGCATACCAGGCCTCTAAAGACAAGCTGGCTCACAGGTGTTGGGTAGCACACAGCTGTCTCTCAAGCCGGTCTCCGGTGTCGGTAGCACTCTGGTGTCCCCAGCTGTGCACAGGCAGAGCTGACATCGGGCTGGAGGACGGTTGTCACCCCACAAGAATGTTATCTGCTGGGAAGGGCTTGAGATTATGTGAAGCAATCCAGTCGTGCAGAAGCGCCGCTTCCAAAGTCAACAGCTCCGAGAGCTCAGCAGCTAAAGACAGAAGAGTTACCTGGAGCAATCCTGAGGCACAGGTCACGCCCGGCACTCCCAGTGTTTGCTTGGTGTGGAGCAGGCCCTGGCTTACACGCTAATCTTTTGGTGAGCATCTCTTCCTGCCAGATGCAGAAGGCTGGCTATGAGAGGGCCCAGGTTGGCCTTGCCCAGGAATCCAGAGTGCCAACAGTCATGCCCAGCCCCTATTCTCTGTCTCCACCCACCCACCCTGGACTCACCTTTCCAGGTAGACTTCACCCACAACATTTTAGACTCTTTACATACACAGGCTTTATGCACATCGATTTTTACTGCTGTTTGGTTTTTAGGCTTTTGTCATTTTTTTTTTATATATAAATAGTATCCCGTTTAGAGCATATTTCTCTCAAACAGCAACTGTTTACCAGAAAATGGATCCTTTTGTCATCCTATCCAAAGCCACAGCAAAAAGCCTATTGCCATCGGGTTGATAGTATTAAAACCATCGCTGATGACATTCAGAGTGGAAGAGACATGGGCCCAGCTCTGTTAGCTAGAGAGTCTGCCTTGGCTCTGGCTCTTCCCCTCCATCCTATTACCCCTCTTAGGCTGCGGGGCCTACCCTGCCCCTAGGTACTGCTGAAGAGAGGCAGGCCCACATCAGAGGGTGAACTTGAAGAGCAGAGCCTCCGATATTTCATAAGGCCTCTTTCTAAACCTGAACAAGCTCACACTTGCCGGGTGGAATCTTCCTACCATGGCCCCTGTTCCTGGCACCTACGCGACTTCTGCAATATTATCATGACCTGGCAAGAACCTAGTGTTTGCAGATGCCGGCAACCCCATACTCTCTGTTGACATGCCAAGCCAAGAGCTTAGAGGAAGAGCTCATCCCAAAATGACTCCTGGAGCCCAGAGTTGGTGCAGACAAAAACAAACATAGTCTTAAATCATATTTGACAAATTCATGAAATAAAGATATGCTCAGTAAATGGGGTCCAAGAGTAGAATACAGCGCTCTTCATTTTTTATCTTTACCTGCCTACTTCACAATGTGCTCACTGCCATCAAATTCTCTGAGTTCCACTGGTTTCCACTTAATGGTGTAGACTATGTTTTTCTAAAGAAACCCATGATTTTCACTCAGCTTACAAGAGCACTTCTCCACATGACCAGAAGTGATAGGCTGACTCCCGATTTTCTGTAGTCCCTTTTTTAACAGGGTATCCTTCCCATCATTTCCTGTCAATTTGTACCCTAATTTGGGGTCCCCAGTGCTCTGGCTTGCTCAGGACTTTCCCTAGTTTAAAAGCCCCTGCCCTGGAGCAATGCCTCCTGGGCATCCAACATGATTAGTAACCCTTTTACTGTCCAAAATTAAGCATGCTTAGTGTGTATTAACGTGAGTATACTCTTAGAGCACAAAGCTTTTAAAAACTTAATAAGATAATTTCTAGCAAAGGATAGAGAAATACAGCAGGAAGACCCAAGACCTGAACCAACCAAAACCCTGGGGAAAGAATAAAGTCACAGGCTTTCTCAGGGATGCCGCTCTCTTCTTCAAAAAGGCTCACTTTCATTTACAGACAGTATAGTTTCAGGTCATGAAGGTAGATGGGATTGACCAACAGGTCTCCCTTCCCTGTTCCTCAGACATAGCCAGCAAGAGGGTGCTCAAGAAGGAACAGATCACAGAATCAGACGATTCATCCATAAATATCACCGACTAACTGGCCCTCTGTTGTCCATAGCTCTTCTCCCCTGGGGCAGACAGTGGGCTGCCCTGCACTGGGCCCACTTCCCTGAGGGGAGGCCCTGAAAGATGAGAGCCTTGACCTCTGCCTGGTTCTAAGAACTCACATGGAAACCAAGGGCCCGTGGTCCAGTGTCAGCCTGGAGCATAAATGCCAGGGCTTAGCCCCGAGCACACGGAACATGAGCCTCCTACACAGGATGGGCACCTCCAGCCCCCACTGTTGCTTTGTCCCCCAGAGGGTGCTAGCTGGCACACTGTCATGGAGCAGAGAGGAGACATCTGCTCAGCCAGTTTCCAGAGCAGGGCATGGCAATGCCCAGTGTTCATCACAAAGCACATGACCATCTGGTCATAGGGGTAAGTCACTGCCAGTACTAAATGCTATTTTCCATCTAATCTCAGGAGTTCTGATGTCTGAGCAAAGGACCCTGAGATGGGTATGGCTAAAGTTCATCCCTATATCTATTCTGATCTTGGGCAGAGAGAAAATGAACAGGACTGAGAAAAATTGCACAATTTGCACGTGTTTGTCTATGTGGGCATAGGTAGACACACAAGTGTGCATACAGGTAAAGAACTAAAGAAGCAGGCATTCAGAACACTGGAGAATAGAGACCAGATAGTCACAGGAATTGTGCAATAATACATAAAATAAGTCATGAAAGAGAGAAGGAAGCCTGAATGCCTGCAAAGGGTTAAAGTCAAGAAATTAACTATGCAAAGAAATGGAAAAGAAGAGGCAGCCCAAGGAGTGGTCATAAATACCACTGCCAACAATGAAAGGAGGCCAGAACTCCCAGCAAACTCAGATACCGCCACTCACACCTCTTCCACATAACCCAGACCAGACACACTTCCAAGCCGTTGCTTGCCTTCGGAAGCCTCCCAGGAGTAAAGTGCATGGGACTCTGGGGCTGAGCACAGCAGAAACCAGCCCAAGCCTCCAACACTACCTTTCCCAGCAGGTTTTCTTTTCCCCTCTGAGCCAGGCTCTTCACTAACAGGTTCTTCGCCTCTTCCTCTTAAATACTAGATAAGGGCTCCCCCAGTACCACTGTTGTGAGTCCCAGGAGTTGCCACAAGTCTGGAAATTTATCACAGTTGGGGGAGAAGCTAAGAATCCCAAGGTAGTGGGACACTGTGCTCTCTATAGTTTGGCATGGTAGAAACCAGAAATGATAGAATGCCAGGTGGCCACTTGTTAGTAGTTTTCTGGGTTGTTTGGTCTGTTTCTCAGTCCAGGACTGTGCTACATTCTTAAATGAGACCTGATTCCTCAGCTTCAATGCAATACACATCAACCTTTGATACCAACAATTAAATGTTTCGAGAAATCAAAGGAAGCTGTAAAGAAAGGAGACTTTAGATTATCAAGGTGATCTTCAAACTATTTCCTTCTATCCAGGAACCAAATAATCGATACAACAGAGACTTACAAGTATGAATCAGCATCTTCCACTGTGGTTGTTCTAGAAGCTTCTGGAACCTGAGAGCCAGCAACCCTGGTCTTGGAGAACTTGACTGTGAACAGCAAACAGGTCCTGGTGGGAAGTAATATGAGCTGAGCCTGCAGTAGAATGGGTGGGACTTCCAGGGCCTGTCTGTCCCTCAAGCACCCTCCCCAGTCAGCCTGGCCATGAGCTCAGGCACAGAGTGAGTGGCCTTGGGGAGGACCATGCCCCAAAGCAATAGCAACCAGCAGTAGATCACATGACAGTGACACCAGAGAGGGTGACATATGATGGAAGTCACCACCATGGGTCTGCCGGAGGCTGTAACTTGAGCTCTGCAGCTGGTGGTCCCTGGTGGCCACAAGAACAATGACTCGGGACTGTATTGAGACCCTAGCTTTGTGCTGGCCGACATGTGAGTGTGTATGCACATGTGCCACAGCCCAATCCTGGAAAGCAAGGCTCTCCGGTGCCAAGATCCATATCTTGACTCCAGACAGAGCCCTGCACCTGCCATGTGGGGCCGTGTGGGTCTTGAGGGGCTGCAGGGACCTAGGCGGCAGCTTTGCACACAGATAAAGCACATGTTTAAAAGCAACTTACTAGATCCCAGCTTCATCAGAGCTATTTAGAGATCACACACTTGGCTCCCTCCGAGGGATGTGTGGGGCTTAGGAAGAGCCCAGGGCTTGCTTGGGGACCTTAGAATTCCATCATCTGCAAAAGGGCTGAAAAAACAGACATTTTACCGGCAGAAAAAAAAATCCTCATTCCTCTGTCCTGGTTGCTCTAAGGCACGCTGCACCTTCACCATATGGCCAAGAGTTCCCAGCTGAAGTGAAAGAAAATGTCCACCGAACAGCAAACAGGTCTGGTGGCAATGGTGGCAATTCAAACATTTCCCAGACAATAGCAACGCACCACATTTCGATGTCAGGGATCATAGGCAAACCTATCTTCCCTGCCACAGTTGCAGATCCTTTCCCCTACCCCCAGCCTCTCTGAATTCCAGCACAGGGAGAAAGCAAGATACTTCTTGGGGCCTCTTCAGTCCCATCCGACTGAGCACCCACCTTCCTTCATCCTGCTCCCCTGCTCTCCCAATGCTACCACCAACAGATTGTGTCACATGGCAAGTTTCCCTGTGGCTTGTTCCTGAAGGAGAGAGGGATGGAGGAAAAGACAGCTCCCCAAGGTCGGTAGAAAGCAGGGTCAGAAACCTGCTCTTCAGAACTGCTGCCTGGCTCTGTCCTGCCTACTTTCTTCCATCTGTTCCTTCTATGTTGAGGTCAAAAACATATATGCACGTACATAAATAAATACACAAATGTAAAAAAAGAGGGTGTCAGAGGTCTTTAATATCCCTACAGACATATGTAGTACTATGTCACTATCACAAAAACCACTGTCACAAAAAAAAAAAAAAAAAAAACATTGCACAAATGTTTGGGCACTCATCAGTTCTAGGTGCAATTAACTTTATTACTGTCATCAACATAAAACCACCACCCCTAACACAGTATCAAGCTCCCTTGTTTGTCCGATCCACTTTAATTATAGCAGTTCTTCAATTTCTTTCCCTTCCCATTCTCGCTCCCATGGTCTTAAGAAAGTTGGTTTTCTACAAGTGGGTGGGTCCCAGGGTAAGACCAGAGACCAAGAGTACATTGAGATAACCCCACACAGGCAGGGCAATATTTACTAATACATACTTAAAACGCCTGCCCTTAAAAAAATTATCTAAGCAGCTAACTTATTCATTTCATATCTGACATTCCAACTTTATGTCAGCCCATATAGTCTGGCATTGTCTGAAGTTTCTTTAATCTTAATACATGAGCTCAAGCCCAGAACTACACCTCCTCTATGTCCTAAAATGAGAGAGCTCTAGGATGGGCACTGTATGCAAGCCTTGGCAGGGAAGGTACAGTTTCTGGACTACATCTCACTCTCTTTCCAAAACACCCCCTGTAGGCTCAGGGTCACGTCTACATCTCCGTTAAGGTCATTTTGTACGAGGGGATGGAAGAGTTTCAGAAAGACAATGAGAAGGATTAAGTACTCCACCTGTGTTCATAGTTGGCCTGTCTTAAAGAGGTCATGAACTCAAGTTCAGAAAAGTCCAGGCCTGACAAGCATACCACAGGACTTAGCCTGTGTCCCCTCCCTTTAGGCCTCAAGGCTCAGAATGGAAAGGGGGCCTGCAGCAGGCAGAGCACCTACGTGGATGTGTGGGGTACTTAGAGCACCTACGTGGATGTGTGGGGTACTTGGCAGCACTGAATGGCTGGTGTGAGAGTCAGACACAGCACGTGTGCTCCGCTGTTCTGTAGAGTTTCCTCAGCACAAACTCAGACAGAGAGCTACTGTGGATTTTTGGCCTTGGACTTGTTCCTTCCGTCCGCTTCCAGGCTCAGGACATGAATTCAGACCTGGAAAAGAACATGGGGTCAGACACAAGGAAGATCATGAAGCCAGATATGAAGAAAGCTGTAGCATCGGATGTGGAATGACTGTAAAATCAGACAGAAGCGGGCCAGGGGTGTGCGGTGTGTGTGGAACACCGTGTCAGGCCCGGAAAATCACACAAGGGAGAATCTAGGGGTCAGACATGAGGAAGAGCACAGAGTCAATAACAGGGATGACTTCAGGCGTGAAGAAAGGCCAACTGTCGGATGCAGGGAGGACCACGGAGTCAGACCCAGGGAGGACCACGGAGTCAGACCCAGGGAGGACCACGGAGTCAGACATGATGAAGACAACATTGTCGGACCACGGGGTCAGACACGGTCAGTGTAGTGAAGTCAAGACACAGAAGAGGCGGTGGCCCCCTCACCGAGTGACTCAGCAGACCCTTTATTCAGGAGCAACTTTCAGTCTTCTGTGTATTTTCTGGGTCTGAGCCCTCATTTCTACTGTGTTGGGCAAAACCGTTAGCTTTACAACAGTCTCCAAATGTCACCCGGTCAGAAGGATGGGAGAACCAGAAGGAGCTGTAGACCTACCTGCCCACCTTTTACCACCTGGTCCAAGGCCACCAAAAACAGCAATTTCATGTATTTCTTCTTTCTTTATTATTATTATGGTGTGTGTGTGTGTGTGTGTGTGTGTGTGTGTGTGTGTGTGTATGTGTATGTGTGTGAGACAGGCAGGCAGGAGGTGGGGACCGCACCCATACAATGGCAAATGTGTGGAGGTCACAGGATAACTGTAAAACAGGTTCTCTCCTTACAGCTTTGCATGGGTTCTTTGGACCAAACTTAGGCTGCCAGGTTTACCCAGAGAGAGCCTTTACCCACGGAGCCACCTCACCCACCCGACACCAGTGGGTTTCTCATGCAAGAATAGTCATCGACAGGAAGCAGCCAGGCAACCAACTCACCAAAGCTCCTAATCCGGAAAGTTCATTGCATGGAAGATTTTCATAAATCAAGTTAGCTTTTTCACTTTTATTTTTTTGAGGTTCAAATTGAGAACGGAAAGAAGAAATACCTCTCTTTTAATGTCTGATTTTTCTTCTCCCTCTCAAGGCAGCTTGGCTCACCACCGCATCCTCTCTGCTCTGAGCACAGAGAGGCACAGCTGGCTTTTGGCACAAGCCTCAACCCTCGCTAGCATGTGGTCTCCGGAGCTGTCAGCCACCCCAACTGCTCACCTTGGGCAGCAGCAACATTTGCTCGTGGGCTGTGCCCCTCAGTCTGTGGGGGATGTAAGCACCACGCTCCTGACCAAAGGCCCTTAGCTTTGAACTTTAAAAAAACCCTTTAATATAATTGAACAGACTCGTTAGCAAAATCGTTCGAATTCTTCACTAAGTGTTACTTTTCAGTAAAGACACTCCTCTTTAAAATGGTCTCTAAAAGATTAACTATACACTCTGATAGAAGATTTTGAAATCTGCATAGGGTTTAATAAAAATTTTATCCAGATTGAATGACACTCCCATTAAGAATTCTAATTAGTGAGATAGTTAAGAAAAAAATGTGGCAATGAAAATATGTATTTTGAAACAAACCTGAGGTTGCAAGAAGTGGAAGCCACAGCCATCACAACCACCGGGTTTTTGTTTCCTTCACTTACATATCTTTTCTATTCTGTTAAAAAAAAAAAAAAAAAAAAAACTGCCAATTAGATGGATTTAAAATTCGACCTAGGAGTGATTTTATTCAAAGGAAACCATTTTAGCTTGTGAGAGGGTCTGAATACGGAGACTCCCTGCTGGGCACTGATCAGCTATTGATTAGGGAGGGGGGGTTGCCAAACTGAATCATCATTGCCAAATAATAGGGCCTTCAGCTCAGAGGGTTGGGCCTGAACACATTTGCTGTAGGGAAAGCAAAGCCCGTCTTTTGTGAAGAACCAAAGGCCCTGGTCTCTCTGGAGGGAAAGAAATGTTAATTGAAAAATTCCTTAATAGGTGAAAGCTCTGAAGTCTGCTCAACATAAAAGGTATGAAATCTCCATCGGGCTGTGAAGAAAGGGCCCTGAAGTTTAAGTGGGAGATTTCCCTCTAATGGTGTTGATTAATTCCTATTCACGATGATGGGTTGGTGGAACAGGCCCTTGACATCTGGACCTCGTGCGTAGGGGAGCCTGAATTAATTGTCTCCTTGACAGGGAAAATTAAAACAAAAAGACTTCCTATTGGATATAGAGAAACAAAGACTGTGGGGTTAGAAAATATCCAACATGTGACCCTTTTCTGATTTGTCTAAAAAATTGTCGTTTTGCCATCATGACTGTTTCTCACTATGACCGCTAGCACCATGACTAAGGAGCACTGCTCGTATCAATGAACCGTCCCCTTCCTAAGGCATAAAGCGGAGAATTTTGTAGTAGCTCTAAAAAAACCACAGGCTGAAAGATAGTGGACTGGCAGGAGCAGGCAGAGATGAAGGGGTGGACATCAGCTAGTCCTGTACTCTGTACGCCCACCACACCCTTTCCCTACCCTCTCTCTCTCTCAAGAACGAGGAGGGACCTGGTGTTAGCTCTCTGTTCTTTCCTTTCCTCATCCTCATCATTGGCCAAGGAAGCCAGCGACCTGCTAGCCAGTGTGTGGGGAAAAAAAACACTTGAATTCCTTTTGCCTTGGGGGGGGGGTGGAGCCACCCAGAAGGGACACAGGGTGTATGGGCATTAGTTAGGCTACCAGGATGGCTGGATGATGAAGCCAGGACAAGCAGAGTGACACAAGGGACTCAGAGACTCCACACCCAGAAAAGGCCACAGGTAACAGGTGCCCATGTGACAGCACTGTGATCACCAAATGAACCCATCCGACTCACTGGCCATCCTCTGTAGACAGCGATGACAATGGAAGAACAGGATGAGCAAAGATTGGAGGGTACCTTTAGCCAAGGCTCTGGCAGGGCATCTGTGTAAGGTGCAACACCTAACACCTACAGAACCTGAGTCACTAAGAAAAAGCAGGCATCTCCTTAACGTTTCCTCTCTCCTGCTAAATGAAGAGCACATGGAGGGATACTCAACACTAACCAGCCTAACTTCTGTTCTCTCCTCCCAACCTCCAAGCATAGGCAGCCAAGCAGCTACCCAGCTACCTGGTCTAGGTAGGTAGTATAGCAAGTCAGTTCAATAGGACATGACAGCAAGTAGCTCCTAATTGGGGTAGTGGAGGAAGACCCCCGCAACCCTCTGTGTTCATAGAGAAGAGTCCACGCTGCTAGGAGCATAGCTCACATGGAAGTTAGGCACAGAGTGCAGGTGGACATTGAAGGCTACACCCACTCAAGTGAGTTTAACTTGTCAGTAGGATCAAGGGCCTTTTGTGACAGTTTGTTGCTCTGTGTTCTTGAAATCAAACAATACAGATTCCTTGTACCTGTGACATTCCTTCAGGCAAAGTAACCTGGAAAAGACACACAGATGTGTCACACACACACACACACACACACACACACACACACACCCCACTTTGTAGACTTCTCCTGCAGATCATGGGCATAGGGGGAGGCTTCATAGTCAGACCTGAGAGAGGCAGTGGGGGGAAGAGCCATTTCTAGCCAAAAGCAAGTGTTGAGAACAGTACACCAAACCCACGAAGACAACAACCACAAGATCTGTGGGCCCAGGGCCTTGTGCCTTTGGAGGGCTTTGGAGGTATCACTCCCAGGCCTGTCCTGGTTCTCTAAGGCTTAACTTGGATGCAGGGACAGTGAGCTTTGACCACCACTCAGCCAGGCCAGGGCTTACCTACAGCTTTGCATGATTTACAATCTGGCCCTCTTGCACACAGGAAAATCTGCTCCTTAGGTAAGAGTGCATTGACCCCCTAGATGCCCATGTTCCTGGAACCAACATGGGCTGGATTTACCAGCTAGTAATAGGTATCAGGATACAAGTGGCAGGAAGGGCTTAGAGTCCTGTCCTCTCACACAGGCTTGTCAGTGGAAACATCCTGGATGGGCACTATAGAGAGACACTGAGGGCTGGCACATCAAAGAACTGCCACATTCATCTCTACAGAATCTGCACAAGTATTTACTGAGCTCTTTGGCCAATGAGGGGAGAAGTTCTCTGTAAGGCCAGGTTTTTTGTTTATTTATTTTTTAGCAATTGAAGAAAGGTTCTTATTGGGGATGAGGAAATACACATGTGCAGCAGGCACACAGAGAAAAAGACTCTCTGCAATACAGAGGAGGGACTTGGAAAGCTAAAAATTCCCATCTCTTCCTGGGATCTGGGGTTTTTTGTTGTTGTTGTTTTGTTTTGTTTTGAAGTCTCTGAAGAGTTTTCCTCCCTTAATTTAGTATTGGTCAGTCTGAAAAAAACCTAGGATGGTCGGCCCAGAACTGTTGTGTGTCATGTCCTGAGCAGACCTTGGAACTTGTTGAGCCTTTCCATCATCAGGGGGCCTGCTGGTGGGAGTCATAAGGCTAAAATGACTTTAAGATACCAGGCTTTTGTCTCAAGTCAGAAGGGTGAGGATGAAGCTGCCCATCTTGGAAACTCACCACCTTCATTACCTAGACGTGTTAGGAAGCAGTAAGAGCCATGACTGTTCTTGGGTGCTTCGAGCTGGCAAAGGGTCGGCACTGGGGCACAGCAGTTGCGTGCCTCAGAAGAAAGTCTAAGGGGCCACTATAAAACTAACCAATGGTGATGAGCCAGAGCATTGGACAGCCGTTTGGTGATGGTTGAGTGTCTCTGGAGCTCGTCATACAAGTGAGGTAGCAGTTGTGACATATAAAACGTGAGATTATTAGTAGCCCTCTAATTCCTCCTGGGAGTGTAGTTAGCAGGTAGCTGGGGCAGTGTTGCCCTCACTAGAAGAAGCGAATGGGTCAGAAAACCATCCAAAGAATCCTCGACAGGCTTTGTTGTAGGTACCTATGAGCCTGATGATTTCTCTGCTGCCATTGTGTACCATAAGATGTGCACAGTGGAGAAGACCATTTATCTAAGTTAAGAGTTCAAGGAGCCTTTTATCAGTCAGTTTAAGTTTAGAAGCCAACCATTGGGTTTCTTCTCTTGTAACCTCACAGGGGAACATTAAGAGACAAGGTTAGGGTTGGGGATTTAGCTCAGTGGTAGAGAGCTTGCCTAGCAAGTGCATAGGCCCTGGGTTCAGTCCTCAGCTAAAAAGAAGAGAGAGAGAGAGAGAGAGAGAGAGAGAGAGAGAGATTAATGAGGAAAAAATTTTTACATCATTGGTAAATTTTGTTTCATAAGGTGAAGCATAATTTTGTAGTTGGCTAGACTATGTACTAGAAATATTTTATCAGAATCCTGTAGAAGGTCTATTGGCAAGTGCCTCTGACCTTGTACCAGCTGTATCCAGTGGAGGTGGACAATATGGGCCCAACCTGAATGAAATCCGGGTTTCCTTTGTTGAAGTCACAACTAGACATTAGTATCTATAAGTATGACAACAGGCTATCCGGCAGCCTCCTTTAATTGGGGAACATGATTGGTTAGGACACAGGACATTATGTTACAGCTGTGAGAAATACTGTTCTAGAAACAGATAGTGTTATCAGGAAAAGAATCATTCATGGGAAATAGTTGTCCAAATAACATCGCATATGGTTAAGTATAGCACCCGAGGATTATTAAAGAAACATAGATATTGGCCATATTAATCAAGGTCACACTTTCCTTTTGGATGCTTAAAACCTTGTAGGTGGCCAAAAGTAATGACTCTGGGTTTGCTGTCAGGAGATCTGGTCCTCAGGGGTTACTTGGGCTTGGGGGGAGCCTGTAACTCTTCTAGTCTCTTTTTCCAGTTAATCCATCTATGTAAGAATAAGTCAAAGGCCTTGCTTGACCATTGCTTTATTTGAAGCATGAAGAAATTTTTCCTCTTTCCAGGCTGGAGAATGATTGGAGTACACTCAGTGGCTCCTTCATGGCTTCCCTGAACAAGAGAATGGTGACTTTTCACAGTTATGAAACATTTAGAGATGCCCCACAGTTCTCTGAGCCAAGGAAGAAAATGTTCTCCCTTTTAATTCCTCTGACCACATTAGCACAGGTCTCCAAATAGGGTTATTTAATACACAGAGGGTCTATTATACCAGTTTATTATTTTGAATTAATTTGTAATGTTTAGGCGAAGCATGAGCAGAAATTAAGCACTTTCAAAATAAACTTAGTCACACCAAAGTCTACTACAGCTGGAGTCTGGGGGTCCACCCTATAAGCAGTTAGCAAGATTTGGATGATCCCACAGTTAAAAGAAAAGCTAGGTGTAGGGGATTTTAGGGGACTTTTTTCTCTCGCTTGCAGAATAACTATAATTGAAGGATAGTATTATAATTAAGAGTTCCTCCTGGGGCCACTTTTCATTTTTCTCCTAGAGGATATTTAGACCACACAGGGGTTAAGAAAGAGAAGGCTGTCCTCCTAAGCACCCAAGGACCTAAAAGTTGTCCAGGAGGCAAGCCAGTGAGTCAAGGGAAGGAATCTTGGTGGATTCTGTCCCCATCTGTAAAGTGAAAACAAGATTGGGAGAGGCCGATGGAAGTTTGCCTGACCCTCCTTGTGTCCCTCGAGTCAGGATTTGGGGAGAGAGTGACTCGTAGCCCCCAAAGGGTGCTTGGCAGCAGCAGGAACCAAGCACCCCAGGACTGATCTGCTCTTCGCCACGCCTGCAGTTATATTCCCTGCCAGCTTTCACTTACATCCTGGGTGTCATCAGGGAGGGACCGACATTAGCTCCCTAGGACAGACAGAGGTTAGGATGACATGGATTCTGAGCAATAAGAGACTTTTCTCGGGGTCTAAATAATGACCTGTTTTCTTGTGATGTAAACTTAAGCAGCCCCTAGATTCTGCAGGGGGAAATAGAACCTCAGTGTACCTCAAATAGTAGCCTAAACAAAGAGTATCGGTTGCTCTGCGTTAGGGTCCTCTGGATCTCATGTCCATTTTTTTTTTTATTTTAAGCTGTAAATATATATTATTTTTCTTCAGATACGAAGCAAGCATGCTGCTACCCACTCCTGACTTTTTTTTTAGTTTAAAGGATATCTAAATTAGGAGTCTTTTTACAATTTACCATATGTAAATTGGGTTTAAATGCTCATAACCTAGGAGAGTAAACACAGAAAACAAAAGCAAATAAAAAGACATTTTGAAATTGAAAGAACTCAGAAGGTGATCATATTAGGCTATTTTGTTGTTTTTGCTAATCTTGTTACTGTAACTGAAAGGCTCAAAATTAAAACAGAACAGAACATTAAGGAAAATGAGCCATCTAAGAAGTCTAGTGTTGCCTCCTTAGTCTAATAAAAACAGATACAATAATAACCAGAGAACCCAGGAGGAAGGAGAAGTTTTTTACGGGGGCTGCCATCCTTGGTTTCTGTCATATGGTTACACATTAACCAAGATAGTGGCCAAGTAACACCGCTGCCTCCTTCTTGACGAAGTCACCAGCAAAGGTGGCGGCAAGCCATGTGGCTGCTTCATTCTCAAGGCAAGCCCAGCTCACATCGGGCATGAGTCCCTCTGGGACCCACCTATCTCACTGATTAAATACGGGCCTCTGTACACTTTTCTTTAAACAGACACTTCAGTTACCATGGATGAGGGAGGAAGCAGTTTCTATGGTAGGCCCCAATTAGTAAAATAAATGTGAGGAAAGGATTTTGGTCTTAGTTCAGAGTAACTCTAATCAGTTTGAGGTCTCTCTAATTTAGAGAGGAGAGAAGAAATTTAACCATTATCCAGTTATAGTTTCAAACAGTAGTTGGCCTTTCTCACTCCCAGCATAGCAGAAGGGACAAGATACAGGTGCTTTGAAAAATCCAAAGCTATGTCCATCTCCAGGTAGAGAGGTAACTTTTAAATTTTTCCTAAAGATCTCTCCTTCGGACACCTGGATTATATTGCACCCTGACCAGAGTGAGGTAATATTGTCAGGTTTGAGTTTATAGTACAGGGTTACTACCTGTTTACAGATCTCTAGTCACCAAACATTTTAACTGGCCTCCTAGGGTACACAGACAGAGTTAGGAGGTCTGAGTGTACCTTCCTTGTTAGAGAGAAGAAAATAAAATCACCAACCCAGTTCCAGGATAGGGGAAAGGTGCCAGCTGCTTTGTGGATAGAACACACCTTCCTTCCTTCTAGGGTTTGACCTGACTTCTTTTTTTTATTATTATTATTTTATTCATTTTACATACCAACCACAGATCCCCCTCTCAATCCCTCCTCCTGCTCACTCACCCCCTGCCTCTCCTCCCCAGGCTGACCCCTCATACTCTCCTCCAACAGGGTAAGTTCTCCCATGGTGAGACAGCTAAGCCTGGTACATTCAGTTGAGGCAGACCAAGCCCCTCCCCCTGCATCAAGGGTGAGCAAGGTGTCCAACCATAGGTAATGAGCTCCAGAAAGTCAGCTCATGCACCAGGGACAGATCCTGATCACACTGCCAGGGGCTCCTTAAACAGACCCAGCTACACAACTGTCTCCCGAATGCAGGGGGTCTGGTTCAGTCCCATGCAGGCTCCATAGCTGTCGGTCTAAAGTTTGTGAGTTCCTATGAGCTTGGTTCAGTGTCTCTGTAGATTTCCCCATCATGATCTTGACCTCCCCCCCCACACACACACACCTTGCTCATAAAATCCCTCTTCCCTCTCTTCGACTGGACTCTCAGAGCTTGGCTGTGGATCTCTGCATCTGTTTCCATCAGTTACTGGGTGAAGGCTCTATGATGACAGTTAGGGTATTCACCAATCTGATTACCAAGGTAGGCCAGTTCATACACCTTCTCCACTATTGCTCGTATTCTAATTTGGGGTTGTCCTTGTAGACTCCTGGGAATTTCCCTAGCACCACGTTTTCCCCTTACCCCATAATGTCTCCCTCTATCAAATATCTCTTTCATTGCTCTCCCACTCCGTCCCTCTCCCAGCTTGACCATCCCATTCCCTCATGTTCTCATCCCCCATCCCCTACCCTCTATTGCCCTCCTTCATCTCTAGTTTACTCATTGGGATCTCCTCTGTTTCCCCTTCCCAAGGTGATCCTTATGTTCCTCTTAGGGTCCTCTTTGTTCCTAGCTTCTCTGGAGCTGTGGGTTGTAGTCTGATTATCCTTTGCTTTCTATCTAGTATCCACTTATGAGTGAGTACATACCATGTTTGTCTTTCTGAGTCTGGGTTACCTCACTCAGGATATTTTCTAGTTCCATCCATTTGTCTGCAAATTTCATGATTTGACCTGACTTCTTACTTTGATGAGTCTGGAGTCCTCAAGAGGATCTCTGAACAGGTCCCCAAAATGATACAGTCTAGGGGTCTGGATCAGGTTTGTTTTCTCTAACAGTTAAAGAATTAAAAGGCAGAGAAAATCTGAAGTGCACGAGACAGCAGCAGAGAAATGTCAAGCACTGTAGACAGATTCAGCAGGTGAATAAAGGTGTTTATCGAGGGTGAGGAAACACACACATGCAGCAGACAGACAAAGACCTTCTCAGTGAGGCCGGTTTTCCTGCATGCCTGCTCATGAGAGTAAAATGCAGGCTCCTTCAGAAAAACAAAAACAGATGAGGGGCAGGGCAGTTTAACTGGATGGTAGGATTAGTGGGGCTATGACCCAACCCTTGATGAATTCACAATGTGATGTATGATGCCACTATTGGAAAGTGTTAGAAACTGAGTATGGCTGGATGGAAGACACCAGTCATGGGGGATGGGTAATGCCTTTCTTTGAAGTATCTTTCTCTCCCCCCATCCCTTCCTCTTCCTCTCTTCCCTCCCTCCCTCTCTTCTCTCCCTCTCCTTCCTGGCTGCCATGAGATGAGTAGTTTTATTCCACAATCTATCCATCCTCTGATATCCTGCCTCAGCACAAACTGATTTTGATGGGACCAAGCAACCAAGACTGAGACCTTTGGATCTGTGAGCCAACATATCTTCCCTCTTTTAGGCTGATTTGCTCAAGTGTTTTGTCATAGCACTGAAAACTAACACAGTTAAGTTTTAGAATATATATAAAATTGAACACTCAGCAGACATTATAAAATAATATTTCAAGAGTGTGCAGTGACAGAGAGCACCATATAGGAAGTTAAACACTAGTTTCATTGCATAATAGTCTATGCCTGGTTGATAAAATTGTCCTATATAAGTGGAAATTTCTGAGGCTGAATTTTCTGTCTATTTTTAAATTCCTTAAAAAAACAAAATAAGCTGGCCTTTATGTTACACACCTTTAATCCTAGCAAGTAAGAGATAGAGACAGATAGAACTCTGTGAGATCCTGTCTCAAAACAAAAACAAACAAAACATTTTGTCAAGGACTTACATGATATAAATACAGGTAACAGACTTTAAGGACTCCTAATTGGCAATAAACTCTTCCAGCCGAGACACTCTGGTTTATCTGTCTTGAGTGTACACTCCTTCTGTGAACAGGAGAAGTGGAAACTTCTTTTCCCTTTTCTACACCTACTCTATTATTTTACCTCTGAAAAATTAGCTTAAGGAAGTAAATGTGGTACCAGAAAAATATTTTTTCAAAACAAGTTCATCCCAGCCTTATCTGTGAAAGCATTTTACTATTTCAAATAATTAATATTGAAAAAAGTTAAGTAACAAAATCTATCAAATCAATAAAATATTATAAGACAATGTTTACAAAACAGAGAAAGGTACCCACAGCAATTTAACAATGTCAAGATATAAAGTGACATGTGATGCATAATTCATAACTCTTTAAAACAACAGCCATGAATGCAGGACAGCTCAGGGACAGACCCTGCAGATGACAACCTTTACTTCTGCACTTGTCTCTACTTCCAAATTGTCATGAGCAGCTATTATTTCTGAGTTAGAACAAGTAATAAGTTTCATTTGTAAGTATAAAAATAGTGTAAGGCTTCTTTCACCTCCAGAAGAAATCAAAAGCCCCAAGACCCTTCACACTTGCCTTCTGGAACTGAGACCCTTCACGTGTTCCTTCCGCAAGCCAGCCAGGGCTTCTTGCACAGAGCCAAACCGGCCATGCGGAAGCCATCTCTCAACTCAGGCTGCCACAGAGCCCTGCGGTGCCTTCTGCAAACTACCCCAGTCCTGGGAAGGAGCCTTGAAACATAAAACATGCATTGTTGGACATCCTAGGGTTGAAATAAGCTTTAAAGAATCTCTCAGCTCACATTGGAAACCAACAGTTTTAGGGCCAGAGGGATGGTTCAGAACATAAACGTGCTTGCTGCCAAGCCTAAAAACCTGTCTTCAGTCGGGCACACCATCATAAAAGAAGAGAACTGACTCAAACAAGTTGCTCATTGACCTCTAAGCATGCAGCTCGGCACGAGTCCTCTCTCTCCTCCTTATCCCCAAGTATGTTGCTGGAGGGCTTCTCTCCAGGTTCCACCAAGCCCCGCAGTCCCACAATCCACATATAAAATAATCACTCAGATGCTTATATTACTTATAAACTGTATGACCATGGCAGGCTTCTTGCTAACTGTTCTTATATCTTAAATTAACCCATTTCTATAAATCTATACCTTGCCACATGGCTGGTGGCTTACCGGCATCTTTGCATGTTGCTTGTCCTGGAGGTGGCTGCAGTGTCTCCCCCTCCTTCTTCCTGTTTCCCCAATTCTCCTCTCTCCTTGTCCCGCCTATACTTCCTGTCTGGTCACTGGCCATCAGTGTTTTATTTATATAGAGTGATATCCACAGCACAAGTAAATAAATATTTTTTTAAAAATTAATTAAAAAACAGCTTTGTCTTTCATAAGATCCATCACTGGGCATGTCCATGTGTTCTCATTCAACAGATACCCATGAGCACCTGAACTGCTCATAAACATAGGCACAGCCCAGCCACACCCAGACACATACACGCATGAAGAACTGTGTAGACCATAGCCCCCTCCCATGTTCATAGTCCTCCCCACAAACTCTGCACCTTCTACTGAAGTAAAGCATCCCCATAAGAAAGTCATCAGTAGAGAATTTCTATTCCCAGAAGGTCATGAAGAATTAGATCGTGTCTTTTGTTCTCTAGCCTTTCAGGTAGGAAACTGCAATTTACAAGAACTTCCTTCAGGCACACATGGTGGCATGAACAGGGGATCTCTCAGCTGATGGCCCTTGTAAAGTGCTGAAGACAGAGATTGCAAAGGCTTCTGGGCACTCTTCCTATGTTGAAAACAGCCGACTCCGTACAATAAGATGAAAGATAACATATCAAAACCAGCATGCAAGGCTTTTAAAACTTCACATTTGGCATTGAGCAGCATCAATTATTTAAACGCAAACTGAATTAACAAAATATTCAACATATGTTCTTTTTAGATTCTGCTAAATCGGATGAGGCCTCCAAAAGCTGATTTAAGGGTCAATTGTTGAAAGAGAGTGCAGGCATCCTCTGGAAGGGGTCACATTAAAAGGCAGAGGAGGTGGTCAGCTTAACGTAGCACAGGACACTCAGCTCCCAGAGGAAGGGTGATTAATGCCTACACCTAACCCTGACCTCATCAGACCCTGCTGCCACCATCTGCTGGCTTAATTCCTCCGCAATGCCTGTATTTGCTGCCTCCTCTGACAAAGGGTGGGGGTGGGGAGGAAATGCTCCCTGCGCCGCACCAGCTCGCTGGTTGGCTGGCTGGCCCCAGCAGAAGGCATCTGTTGCTCATGGTCTGGCAGCATCTGCTACTATTTCTCACTTTCCCCACCATGCTGTGAGATACGGTTTC
Organism: Peromyscus maniculatus bairdii; assembly: GCF_049852395.1. Lineage (NCBI taxonomy): Eukaryota > Metazoa > Chordata > Mammalia > Rodentia > Cricetidae > Peromyscus > Peromyscus maniculatus. Next base: position 66,393,864 of record NC_134867.1, read on the forward strand.
TCCCAAAGGTGGCCTTTCCCTGCACATTGTCAATCCCGGCATTGTCTGCCCCGCCTGTTCCCACGGTGCTGTCCTCGCTGCCATGCTGCTGAGCTTTGCTGTCTGTCTGTCTGTAATCCAAGATATTATGTGATTGATTCATGCCATTAGCCCTTCCCTATACACTGGGACATTCAATTAGGCTCAGAGGCAGGCAGCTCTGATTGGGAGGGTTTCTATCCCAGGAAGCTTGAGGGCTTGGGACGGTCCACAGGGTGCTGGCACAAACAAATTTAATGTCCAGAAAGAAATAGCTTTGCCAGGGCTGCTTTAACTTCCCTGGATTTTCTTTTGAAATGCTACATAGGATGCATTGGTTTTCTCCAGATTCTGCTCCAGGTATTGAGCATTGTAAAAAGTATGTATCAATACTATTCAAGTATCTATTTTTGAAACACCTTCTGTTGACAGGATGTGGTTTGACTGATGATGCATGCAGCATCCCAGGCTGTCACCTTCCTGTCTGCTCCCAGCACATCCACTGCTTCTGGGGACCTTCAGAGCTGGCATCAGCCCCTTCCTCCCATAGCTGTTTCTAATTCTAATGCTATCTCTAGTCACGGAGTGAATAGGGAATCAAGGGCACTGGGTTCTCTTCTTCTAGACATTCAGAGTTCAGGAAAGGCCTCCCACCAGAACACCACCCTGGGCTGGGGAGGTTTTGAATCCCTGAAAGTTACAGAGCAACATGAAGAAGCTGCTGTTGCCTGGATATTCTGTGTTTTACATGTGGGCTACACTTCAAGGCTCTAAAACTACCCAACTGTTTTGCATACAGTGGAAGACCACAAAGTAAGTGCTACAGAGGAAGTTCCAGATAGAACTGAACTACACAGGGGGAACTTAAAAAAAAAAAAAAGTACTGTTTTCCTTTAAAAGAATTTAAAGTGGGGAGAGAACTGAATTTAATGTTCACAGTAATAATATACCAAGTACGCAGTAATTCTTGAATATTCTAAATTTGTACATAAGTAGCAATTTGTATTCACTCACTCTTCATTGACCCCATGCAAATAAGAATATGCCTTGGCACATAGTAATGCTGCACTAACAACCAATAGACAGAACTCCTGCCTGACTTGGGCTACCAAAGCATTGTGACCATAAACTATGGAGGAAAAGTAAATATGTAACACCACAGCCCCACGGCTCTCCTGGAATGATCAAGAACATGGATTTGCTCAGCCTGCCGAAGCAGGTTGAAACTCCAAGTCTAAAGCTACCATGAAAAGCTCTCACTCAGAAGAAAGCTGCTCATAGCAGTCAGGGTACAAGCATGACACATCACAAAGCAGGGAGCTTTACAGTGTGACCTTCTGCAGAAGGAACCTCCCTCTTTCTGTTCCCTTTTGAGTGCCACCCACCTCTCTTGTACAGTGGATCCTCGGGAGCAGAAATCCTGCATCCCATAGCTTCTAAGGGGCACTATGAAGAAACCATCAATAAAGTCACCTTAAACCCCAAGGCCCTCCAGACTCTCTCGGTGAGGACTGGGTAGCATCTGGACACGTGGGTGCCTGGAGAACGTGTGACGTGACTGATAGGACGAGGCTCAAGAAGCATTTGCACACTCTACAGGAGCAGAGGCCCAAAGAAACCTGTCTTGGTTTGTCCTAGAGCCCTCACGGAAAGAAACTAACCTTGAAGGAACATTGTCAAACGATGCCACTAACAAGTACAACGTAAGCCTGGAAGGCTACATTTCTGTGGACATTACCTGACCACTTCACATTTACCAGCTGGAAGCAGGGTGAGTACATCCTAGCCTCGTTAGTACCAAGACTCCATCATCATGGATTACACAAATCTTTCTTGTGTATAACCCTCACCCCCAGCAACAGGGTAAGGAAGGATCCACAGTGGGGGCCCAGCCACATATGCATATCCTATTCTAACCACCAAAGTCTCTGAAACAAGTACAGGTGCTTTCGCTTTAGGGACAGAGATCTGATAACCCTGGGCACTCAGATATCTCCTGCACATGGCAAGGAGCAGTAGAGCCCAGGGATAAGCCTCCATGCAAGGGACAAGATGGCTCTGCATAGTGTGGACACAGGGCGGGCTGTGCCTACAGTCTTACTGGCATTAAGTCAGTGCAGAATCCATCTTTTCATTTTACTCTGTACCAGGTGCTAAAGCCAGTAGTGAGGACCAAGAGCTCTAAGAGCCCACCCTCCCTAGTCAGAAGAATGCTTGCTGCCCTCAGTGCCAGCTCAGACCCAAATTGGACCTGAACATTAGCCTGTACTTTATTGTTAGGAGTAACGGAATACCAAGTATGGCCAGCTGACTCTTCTCAATGAATAAAAGATATGACAGGTAGGTAAACTGAGGCAGAGACCATGAAATCGCAATTTATAGTTTAAGCCACTCATGGTATTGGAGGTAGTGAGAGTGTCCCCACTCACATACAGAATGACACAGAAGAGCAGACAAGAATGTAGAAGGTGAGTTACCTGCCAGCTGCTCCCAGTGGGCATGACAGGGTCATCATGGGATTGATTGGCTGGTGTGTCTTCCTTTGCTTCACCTTTCCTTACTTTGGGGACTCACCTAAAATGTGGTCTTTTCAGAATGTTCTCTGCTTTTCCAAGGCCCCACCATAAGGCACCCCGCAGAAGCAACTTTACCACAGGCAAAGCATGAACAGCAAAGCCCTCCTAGCCACTGAGAACCCAAAGCCACATTGTTGGCCTTGTGGCCCTAGAAGAAGCACCTCAAGATGCCAGGAGGAAGTGCCTGCCTCTGCATCTCCAGGAAAACACCCAGAGGAGTCCTACAAGTGTGGCAGCCCCTTAGATACCCACATGCCAGACTGCCTTAGCTAGGGTTTCTATTGCTACAATGAAACACCATGATCCAAAAGCAAGTTGGGGAGAAAAGGGCTTATTTGGCTTACACTTCCAGATCTTAGTCCATCACTGGAGGAAGCCAGAACAGGAACTCCAGCACGGCTGGAACCTGGAGGCAGGAGCTGATACAGATGCCATGGAGAGTGCTACTTAATGGTTTGCTTCCCCTGGCTTGTTCAGACTGCTTTCTTATAGAACCCAGGACCACCTGACCAGGGATGGCACCACCCACTATGAGCTGGGCCCTCCCCCATTGATCACTAGTTGAGAAAATGCCTTACAGCTGGATCTCATGGAGGCCTTTCCTCAGCTGAGGCTCCTTGCTCTCTGATGACGCAAGCTTGTATCAAGTTGACACAGAAAACCAGCCAGTACACAGACTCAGAAAGCCAACACCGTGGGAGTCTGTTAACTTTCCTTGGAGGTTATTAGACTTACTTTCTATGAAGAAACTGTCAGGGTAATTGTGAGTTCAAAGCACTAGACCTGGCTAGTTATAGGTTATAGCCTTGTGTGTTGCCTTGGGGCAAGCTGGCCAGTGTTGGCCACCTTCATGATGGAAGTGATGGTATCGGATACATTTATCAGTAGCTCACCTTTTTTGGATCTGCTTATACTATTTATAGAAATGGTCTATTCATCTCACTGCATCCTATGAGAAGGTGGTTTTTAAAAGGCAATGTTTGAGAGAAGAAACAAAGTCATAGGAAGAGGACACTTTTTATATACCATGTAGAAAGTCATGTAACAGGAGGAAAACTTTTGGATTCTGTGAAACCGTGTGCTTATAGTTTCGAGCTACTATGTTTCAATTAAGTAGTTTCCTGATTTCTGGACTCAACAATGAGTCCCTACTCCAGTATGCTAGGAGAAAGCATGACAAGTCTTACTCAACAGGGCCATTGTGTTTAGGTGATTGATTTGATGAACTGAAAAGTCTAGGGTAAAAGAGAAGGAGTGAGCGAAAGACACTGGGCGCTGGGCACTCACTGGTTCATGGTTCCCAGTGTAGACTTTCAGCAAAAGGCAAGTTATGGTCCCTAGGACTCAAAGAGATTCCCAAAGATCATCCTGGACCTCAAGAAGGATCCACAAGGGCTTCCCCTCAAAGCCATTTATCTATGGATCCAAGTCACGGGATTGATTTTTGTTCCAGATGAAAGTGGTCTGTAAGATGTTATATCTCTTTATCCTACAGTTTGACTCTTGACAGATCTTATGGCTTTGGGTCTGGTGAGGGACCCTTTCCTGAAAAATTAGGCATGTGCCTCCAGGAATGGCCCTCAGCAATGTCCCAACATGGCTGACAATGCTCAGAAGACCAGGAACCCTGCAGGCACAGCCCAGACCTTGGGATCTCCCTTATCCCCTCCAATAGAGTGAACTCTATAGCATGTATGATAAGATGAAGCTTTCCAACACAGCTCTCGCTCTCTGGAAGCCCATGTGGACCTAGCTTTGGACCCTGGAAAAACAGAAGTTATTTTCAAAGTCAGAATTCAGATGGGGAACATCACAACTCATGGCTGCTCATTATTCATTAAGCATGTGAATTCACTAGACATTCTGCTCCCTGACAAAAAAAGAGAATATAGCCTCTAATACACAGAAGTCAGGTACTATGCAGGTGAGGTGAGTTGAGGTCAGGTTTGACCATTATATCACAAAGCCAGGATTTAAAATTTTGATCCCATATGCTTCTGCATGTTCCTCATTGAAATTTACAAGAGAACCAAAATAAAATGTCATCTATTTGTCTGTCGCATCCAAAATATTATGTAAGGAACCCCATGGTTATGGAGCTGTGTGTTACCTATGAGTTTTCAACTCCTGTTTCCTTTGGTCTCCAGCTATGAGTTTTGCCAGCTAGTAACAGCAAGCCAAGAGCCAGTAATTATCCTTGAAAAGTCACGGTAAATACACCACTCATTTGTCTGTGGCAGAACAGATACCACTGAGAGACAGGTGGGACCACTGTTAGCTGAGCAGCTGGGAAGGACAGGCTCACAGCAGTGTGGATGCTCAGCCTGTGGAAGCTAGAACAGCATGGGAAAGTGTCTTAGAATCTGATTCCACATGGATAGAGGTCATGGATCGGATGGCAATGAAAATTCCTAATACACATATACTAACTCAGTAATTTTTTTTATCTTTTAGATTGACTGGCCACAATCAGAATACGTTCCAAATATGGTCCAGAACTGTTCTAGATTCAGGAAAGAGATGGAAAGTCATTCATCTCTGGGGAAGAAGCAGACATACATCCTTCAGCCTTGCTGGAAAAACATTAACCTTACATTGTAATTGGGTGGAGGCTTCCTGGAGGAGCAGACATGAAGGATAAATGGGACTTTCTTAGGATCACAACATGTTAGATACAGTTTGTGGAACAGAATTATTGGAGTTATCTGGAGCCAGCAGGTCCTGTCCAGCCAATGTGTGAAGCTTGCTGAGGAAGCAGGCAAGCCAGGGTGGGTAACTCAGGGTAACTATGCAGGCCTCGGTATCCATCTCCTGAGGACATATGGACCACCAAGAACTCTTCTCCATTCACTGACTTAGACCCTTGCCAAGATTGCCACAGACTAGCGAGGCCTAGTTCTTTTGAACTAGGCACTACGGAAATGTTGAGTCTCAGGGAACATCTCTTTGTCCTTCTCCCATAGAGACCACTCAAGAGAGAGCCTGGACACCATGCCTCCAGAAGCTCAGCACTCATCGAGAAGGCTGACTTCTCGAGAGGGGACCCAGCTGTGGAGGGCCCTAGGCCCAGAGCCCAGAATTCACCCCCTGCCACACACATGTGTGTATGCGCGCGCGCGCGCGCGCACACACACACACACACACACACACACACACACCTCAGTCAGAAGCAGGGAGCTACCTGCTCCAGCATTTGGACAGGAGATGGGGCTGTGTAGGTCAGACCACTCAGCAGCAGGAGTCATTGGCACCTTTAGTGTCTGTTTTACTGCCTCATCTATTTCCATTCTCTCTCTCTGTCTCTCTGTCTCTCTGTCTCTCTCTGTCTCTCTGTCTCTCTGTGTCTCTCTGTCCCTCTGTCTCTCTGTCCCTCTGTCTCTCTGTCCCTGTCTCTGTCTCTCTCTTTGTCTCTCTGTCTCTGTCTCTCTCTTTGTCTCTCTGTCTCTGTCTCTCTCTGTCTCTCTCTCTGTCTCTCTCTGTCTCTCTCTGTCTCTCTGTCTCTGTCTGTCTGTCTCTCTCTCTATCTGTCTGTCTGTCTCTCTCTCTATCTCTCTGTCTCTCTCTGTCTGTCTCTCTGTCTCTCTGTGTCTCTCTGTCTCTCTCTGTCCCTCTGTCTCTCTCTGTCTCTGACTCTCTCTGTCTCTGTCTGTCTCTGTCTCTCTGTCTGTCTATCTCTGTCTCTGTCTGTCTGTCTCTCTCTCTTCGTGTGTGTGTGTGTGTGTGTGTGTGTGTGTGTGTATCTTTCTCCACACCTCTCTACCCCTCTCTGTCTCTGTCTCTTCATCCCTATGTCTGTCTCTCCATATCCCCATCCTCCAACTGTCCTAGGCTTCAGTAATTGATGATGTGCTCCATGCTGAGTGACGGGTCCTGGTCTGGTGACACCTCAAAGAGCTCTATGTCTCATTTTTCTATAGTGATCCATCCTGTGGAGGCTGACATCTCTCTTACATCTACCCTACCAACCTAAGGAAGAGAAAAACCTTATCCATCCATACAGTAGAGATCAACGGTGCTTCCTGTAGCTAAATGAACATTCTGACCAATGGCAGCATGGTCCTCTTCAAATTCTACCACAGATAAAAATGTGTATTCTTATTTCATCTTAAAAATCCTCATTCTGGCAAACACATGGCATTTACCTTCATAGGGCTAGATATTACTGCTGAAAAACATTTCTATTTCTAGTGAGAAATTAAGGTCTATGAGTTCTGGGCACTTACCTAGAAAAAACCATGAACTGACTTCCCAACACCATTGTTGTCAGGGAATCCTTTACATAGTACCAGAGGCTCTTAAAGCTGTTGTCCATCTCCGTTTGCTGGGCGCAGACTCATGACTGCACTGTCCTCAACAGTAGTTCTGTGAAATGACTAGGAAAAAACAACTTGAACAGAGAACAGTCACTGTCTAGTGCATCCCATACCTGTCACCCAGCCTGACTGCCTCCCTTAGCCTCCACCTGCCTACAGTGTTATTTGATTGGGACTCTCTGCCACTTCACACTGATGTATGTCTTCACTTGTCGGATTGAGCTCACGTACTCTCCTCAATGGTACACCATGAGTGCTAGGGAGGCAGTCATGGCGCTAAGAGGAGAAGCTAACTGAGAGCAGGCAGCTTATCACTGGCTAACCCTCCAGAGAAGGCACATGAAACCCCAGAGTGGACATGAATCTCCAGGAAATCTGAGAAACTGTTCCCAGGCCTTCGGAGAGCAAGTACACTCTCTCCCTCTACCGAGGTAGGAAATAACAGCTAACCACGACTACTCAGACTCCATGGAACAAAGCCTCAGGCAGACCAGACAAGCTTCTCAGACAGAGTACACACCATACACCAGGGGTAGGCAGAATTCAAGCTCAAGCTTAATGAAGCTGAGGCCCCAGTGCCAAAGTGTGGGTGCAGAAAAACAATCATTCTCAAGCAAATCTATTGGTGAGGACGCCTGAGGCCTGACTGTCACGTGGACATCTTGGGATGCAGATCCTCTTGTGTGCCATAATCTCACTGGGACGCTATAATTGTTGCATACAGACATTTTCAAACTGCTGACTTCGTTCACCAAAGTTCTGTGCTGAAGGACACAAGATGAAAAAGAAGAAACAGGCTCACTGCCCGTCAATTTTTTTAAAATCACTTTATTTTATGTGTATGAATGTTTTGCCTGCCTGTGTGTATGTGCACCAAATGCATGCCTGATGCCCAGGGAGGATCATATGATGGGGTCAGATCCCCCTGAACTGGAGTTATGGATGATTGTGAACCATGTAGTCACTGGGAATCAAACCTGGGACCTCTGCTATAGTAACAAGTGCTCTTAACCGCTGAGCCATCTCTCCATCCCCCATCCCTCGTTCTTAATTCTTGTGACTCTTTGGAGCAGTCTCAAGTAGCCCAAGTCGACTTCACCTCACTATGTGTCAGACAGTGATATCACTGATCTTCCTTCCTCCACTCCAAAGTGCTGGGATTACAGACGTTCACCACCCATTCTACCTCTCCTTTTATTTCTTCTTCCTTTTCATTTCACTTCGTATAAAACCACGTGCAGGATGTAACCAGTCCCCAGCCTGGACCCATTGGTGACAGTGAATTCGCTTTGGATTATCCCCTGTGAGTTCAACAATGCCAGCTCCAGAGAGCAGCCATGGGCTTCTGGAGTGACTTCATCCCCCGAAAACTGAGGGTTTTGTCTCCATGCAGCCAGCTGTTCCTGTCGGCCCAGGGCACATGGCACTTTGGGGCCTCCCCAAGGCTGTCATCAGCACAAAACACATGGGGCAAAAATAAACCTTCATGCCAATAAATGAGCAAATGAAAATAGAACTTCTTTTTTTGGCTTACTGCTGCCTCACAGAGACCTATGTTGGGGATGGGCTGAGGCACTCAGAGCACTTGGTCCCGCCCTCATCTGACTCCTGGGAAGCTGAGAAGGTTGACAAACATCGGCACATTCCATGCTCTGTTGCCAGCATGTGATGATGGTGCTGCTTGCGACACCACAGCCCTCTCAGAAGAGCAAACACAGTAGCTACTCATTGATACACGGCTCCTTCCTTCACAAAGCGCACAGTCCTGGCTGGCACAAACATGGCTACCCACTCAGGCACAGATCTAATCACTCCAAGGGTTGAAGTGAAGCAGCAAAGACATGTGCCTAGGACATCAGTAAACTTTCTTACAAATGTATTTACACCCAAGAGTGCTCTGAGCCATAAAAATAAAGTATGGCCCAGGAGACAGTACCTTGTCTGAGCAGAATAAATATGAGGGCTGAGAATTCATATAGAGTATGTCTCTAAGCGCTTTCACATCTACTTATAGCATCAACCTTCCCAGAAGTAAATAAAGAAGCAACTGTTATCCCTACCTTTCAAAAAGGGAGAAAGTGTGGCAAAGTCAGGCAGAGGAGTCAGATGTAGGCCTGCTAGAATGTTGGTGGCTAAGGCCCAAGCCCTCACGAGACCCAAAGGTGCTCCAAACTCCTCAGGCACCTTGCCGTGATACTGAAAACTTGCCACAGCAATAGGGAAGAGGTGCCCAATTCTCCCTTCTCATCTCAGTGAGCTTGGTCAGACTCTGGGAGGAAATTCTAGGGCACAACCATGTCTTCTGCTTTGAGCCAATCACCCATCACTGCTTTGACACCAAGCCATAAGCTTCACAAAAATGTTCAAAGTACTTGCTGAGCTTCTCTGGAACATTTGTTGCTGAAAATCTTCTAATTATATAAAAAAGCACAAAGAAGAAAGTGAGTCCCCAAACAATGTATCTGGGCCACAATGTCCAAGCTTGAGTAAGAGATTCAGATGAATAATGGTGAAATCTCAAAGAAATGTATGTGTGGGACAGCTCCCAAGTCTCCTCTTGGGCCAGGAGCAGTGAACAACAGGATAGAATCAGAGAGGACCTGGGCACCATTCCTCACCAACTTTGTGGCCAGAAAAATATTCCCACCTCTGTGAGCTTCCAGTCCATGCATTCACGTTAGCAACACCAGCCTTTTAGAACTCCCTTGAAGGATGAGGATGTTGTGTAAGAGGTTGAGCTGGTCACCAGTACACAATCAGTGGCAGGTACTTGGCTGTAACTGGCATTGGCCTAGTTTTCTCCATGCATTGGATACAGATTATTTGAGAATTTCATGCATACAGTTTAAAGCATAGAGCCAATCACTCCTCACTGACCAGCAATCATGCCAGGAAACTGAGCCAATGCCCTAGACATTGATGGCTCTGGGCAGGAACCAGATCATGAGCTGAGAAACTGAAGCTGATGCTGGAATTCCTGAGCTGCTTTCAAGCTCTTACTACAGAGAAAAAACATACAGGCTCTTCTTCTATGGCTGAAATAATTTCTGAGAGGTTGGTGAGTTGGACAGCTACCCGCTTTGGCAGCGGAATGTACCTTTGGTCCCCAAAACAGTAACATATATCAAAGTAGAAATAAGGTTTAAGCAAGAAAATAATCTTTTAAATCCTTGTTTCCTGACACATTCCGATAAGAGTTACACCAACATTAAAAAGAGATGTTTATTATGTAATAAGTTCATAGGAAAATCATTACCATGCTGCTAGACAGTGGAAAAAGAGAGGTCATAAATCCTACAACACACTGAAGTCAGCACACTGGAGTCAGCACTCTGAGGTCACCACACTGGAGTCAGCACTCTGAGGTCAGCACACTGGAGTCAGCACACTGAGGTCAGCACAATGGAGTCAGCACACTAGAATCAGCACACTGGAGTCAGCACACTAGAATCAGCACACTGGAGTCAGCACAGTGAGGTCAGCACACTGGAGTCGTCACATGCAGGGGCAGCACACTGAGGTCAGCACACTGGAGTCAGCACACTGAGGTCAGCACACTGGAGTCAGCACACCGAGGTCAGCACACTGAGGTCAGCACACTGGAGTCAGCACACTGGAGTCAGCACACTGGAGTCAGCACACTGAGGTCAGCACACTGGAGTCAGCACACTGAGGTCAGCACACTGGAATCAGCACACTAGAATCAGCACACTGGAGTCAGCACACTGAGGTCAGCACACTGGAATCAGCACACTAGAACCAGCACACGGGAGTCAGCACACTGAGGTCAGCACACTAGACTCAGCACACTGAGGTCAGCACACTGGAGTCAGTACACTGGAGTCAGCACACTGAGGTCAGCACACTGAGGTCAGCACACTGGAGTCAGCACACTGAGGTCAGCACACTGGAGTCAGCACACTGAGGTCAGTACACTGGAGTCAGCACACTGGAGTCAGCACACTGGAGTCAGCACACTGAGGTCAGCACACTGAGGTCAGCACACTGGAGTCAGCACACTGGAGTCAGCACACTGAGGTCAGCACACTGAGGTCAGCACACTGGAGTCAGCACACTGGAGTCAGCACACTAGAATCAGCACACTGGAGTCAGCACACTGGAGTCAGCACACTGAGGTCAGCACACTGGAGTCAGCACACTGGAGTCAGCACACTGAGGTCAGCACACTGGAGTCAGCACACTGATGTCAGCACACTGGAGTCAGCACACTGAGATCAACACACTGGAGTCAGCACACTGGAGTCAGCACACTGGAGTCAGCACACTGATGTCAGTACACTGGAGTCAGCACACTGGAGTCAGCACACTGGAGTCAGCACACTGAGGTCAGCACACTGGAGTCAGCACACTGGAGTCAGCACACTGGAGTCAGCACACTGAGGTCAGCACACTGAGGTCAGCACACTGGAGTCAGCACACTGGAGTCAGGACACTGAGGTCAGCACACTGAGGTCAGCACACTGGAGTCAGCACACTGGAGTCAGCACACTGAGGTCAGCACACTGGAGTCAGCACACTGGAGTCAGCACACTGAGGTCAGCACACTGGAGTCAGCACACTGGAGTCAGCACACTGAGGTCAGCACACTGAGGTCAGCACACTGGAGTCAGCACACTGGAGTCAGCACACTAGAATCAGCACACTGATGTCAGCACACTGGAGTCAGCACACTGAGGTCAGCACACTGGAGTCAGCACACTGGAGTCAGCACACTGAGGTCAGCACACTGGAGTCAGCACACTGATGTCAGCACACTGGAGTCAGCACACTGAGGTCAACACACTGGAGTCAGCACACTGGAGTCAGCACACTGGAGTCAGCACACTGATGTCAGCACACTGGAGTCAGCACACTGGAGTCAGCACACTGGAGTCAGCACACTGAGGTCAGCACACTGGAGTCAGCACACTGGAGTCAGCACACTGGAGTCAGCACACTGAGGTCAGCACACTGAGGTCAGCACACTGGAGTCAGCACACTGGAGTCAGGACACTGAGGTCAGCACACTGAGGTCAGCACACTGGAGTCAGCACACTGGAGTCAGCACACTGAGGTCAGCACACTGAGGTCAGCACACTGGAGTCAGCACACTGGAGTCAGCACACTGAGGTCAGCACACTGAGGTCAGCACACTGGAGTCAGCATGTAGCAGGAATCTTAAAAGTTCTTATTAATAAAATCAAACCCGAGGCAAGTTATTGGGGTCCATGCTGGTAGATCAGAGAGACAGAACAAGCCACAGCTATCTCACCTCTCCGGATCCTCAGCTGGTCTTGTCTCCACAGACTGGAGGCCTCTGAGTCCTCATCCGGAATGGGTCTCAGCTGAATTACTGCTCAAAAGCCTGAATGCTTAACCAGCCAAAATCTTAACCAGCCAAATACCTCTAGTTTCTGGTCCTCACGCCTTATATACATTTATGCTTTCTACCATCACTCCCTAGGATTAAAGCCTGGCTTTCTGGGATTAAAGGCGTGAGTCACCATGCTTGGCTATTTCCAATGTGGCCTTGAACTCACAGAGATCCAGAGGGATTTCTGTCTCTGGAATGCTAGGATTAAAGGTGTGAGTGCCACCATTTTCTAGCCTTTGTATCTAGTGGCTGTCTGTTCTCTAACTCCAGATAAATTTATTAGAGTACACAATATTTTGGGGAACACAATACCACCACATCAACACACTGGAGTCAGCACACTGAGGTCAGCACACTGGAGTCAGCACACTGGAGTCAGCACACTGGAGTCAGCACACTGAGGTCAGCACACTGGAGTCAGCACACTGGAGTCAGCACACTGGAGTCAGCACACTGAGGTCAGCACACTGGAGTCAACACACTGAGGTCAGCACACTGGAGTCAGCACACTGAGGTCAGCACACTGGAGTCAGTACACTGGAGTCAGCACACTGGAGTCAGCACACTGGAGTCAGCACACTGAGGTCAGCACACTGAGGTCAGCACACTGGAGTCAGCACACTGAGGTCAGCACACTGAGGTCAGCACACTGAGGTCAGCACACTGGAGTCAGTACACTGGAGTCAGCACACTGTGGGAAGCTTGTGGGTCCAGTACACTTGGGATCAGAACCCTGGGAGCAACATAGTCAGAGATAGCACACTCAGGGTCACACACTGAGAACAGCACACTCTGGGGCGGCACACTAGTGGTAGTCCACTGTCAGCAGTACACAGGGGGACAGCACATGCAGGCATCCCACACCATGGCAACACACACACATACACACACACATACACACACACATACACACACATACACCCACATACACACACACATACACACATACAAACATACACACATACACACACACATACACACATACAAACATACACACATACACACACACATACACACACATACACACACATACACACACATACACATATACACACACATACACACACATACACATGTACACACACATACACACACATACACATGTACACACACATACACACACACATGCACACACACATACACACACATACACACACATACACACACACATGCACACACATACACACACACATACACCACACATACACACACATACACACACACATACACCCACATACACACACATACATACACACATGCACATGCACACATACACACACACATACACACACACACACACACACACACACACGCACACGCACACATACGCACACACCCCTTGGACACAGCACACCTACTTGGGCATAGCATACTTAGGTGTTCTTCCTAGACCTCCTTGGGCCCATCACGCTAACAGGTTGCTTTTGAGGGTTGAGTCAGAAGCTCCGGTTTGCACCAAGGTCCCCCTCGGATCAACACCTGAGCCCCCAGGCACCGAGGTAAAGGACAACATAGACAAGCTCTAGATCCTTTTCCGTGGCATAGCACACACAGGGTCTATACACAAGAACCTGTCACTCAAAGCTGTCTTTCCTAAAAAGTAGGTGCTTCTCTTGGCCAAGGGAAAAAGGAATACTCTACTGAAGTAAGATGTAGGAGGAACACTCCAGACCCCAAAACCCAGTATCCAGCGAAGCCAGGACATTTGACGGACTGCATAGAAGTTCATTTCTCCACCTCGATAAGGTCTATCCACGGTCCCTCTGACTTGTGTAGTGGGTGTTTGTCCTCTGAGCATGGGACTATTTATTTATAAGCAGATGATGCAAACACATAAATGGATGATATATGTTCATGAAGGCAGGCGTGAGGGGCATCCCACAGGCCATGACCTCAGAAAAGGCCTCCACAAAGGATAGTTAGCCACCTGCAAAGGGCTGACCTGGTCTGGAAACTATGAAACTTCTCCTGCTGGCCCATGCCATTAGCGTTTGGGGGGAAACTAGAAAACAAACACTGAGGAATTTCAGAGAAAATGTTCAGTGTTCATTTAACTGACTGTATTTACTCCTTTAAAAATACTCTAGAAGCAGGGAGTGGTGGTGGGCTGAGGGACAGATGCAGACAAGGACCTCTAACTCCTAGATCCCTTTCCTGCGGCCTGAGAAAAACAGAAGGAAGTCGGGTAGAGCAGACTGCTCACCATCTAATCTGCACTGACCTCCACCCACCCGTTATGGCTGTGATTTGGGCCTTAGCTGTTTGAGACAGTCATTAACTTTCTATTTTGTTTTTCAAAGAGGTCAAAGATTGGAGGCCTAAGATGAAGAGGCCAGAGACTCAGTGTGGCTTCTTAGAAAACAGGCCTCCTACCAGGAGAAACACTTCTGTCAAAAAAGCCAGTGCCAACCAGATGTCACCGTCTCTCTCTTTTTTTTTTTCCCTTCACATGTCCCCTCAACAGCTGGCAAGAATATCAGTTTAAATTATTCACTACGAGCATACACTTTCTATTTGTCTCCAGATAAAGGGATTTAAACGTTGTTTGTCAGTTATGGGTGGGAAAAGCTATGGAATGGACTTTTCTAGACAGACGGCACATGATTGGTTCTCTATTGCCTGCACCATTTCCAGATGTGGCTGCAGCTCCTGTAATTCAAGGACAATTCCCTGGACTAAGCAGGCTCAGCAGACCAGGCCACCTGTCCACACAGCTGCATCTGCTGATGGAACACCACTCTACCACATGTCAAGAGTTTCCCATAGTTTTCGTAGTGCCTGTCACACTTGGCATCTGATCTAGAATGTTCTTCCACATCCACTCCTACAGGCTTTCCTGGAGGACCTGGTTGGTTCCAGCATCAGTCAGCACCTCTTTACCTCAGGAATATTGCTACACTTCATTCACATCCCTGGGTACTTCAACAGAGAGGTCTCAGAAGTCACCTGCTGAGGAAAAGCCTGGGACAGAGGAGCTTTTGAGACCTTGTTTGATGATGGTGATGATGCATCTGTAGAAGACATGATGGGGCCTCTCAAACTCCAGTCCACCCACTCCTCACGTATGACTCTCACTAAAAGAAGGGCTTTGCTGTAGTTATGAGCAGAAGTGAGATTGGGTTGGTCTACACTGGACCCTAAATACAGACCGGGGTATTTAGGGCACAAGAAAGATGGACATGGGATATGTCTACACACTGGAGCAAACCGAAGACTTCAGCATCTGCAGAGGCTAGGGGAAGACAGGAACAGACTCTCAGGAGAAGCCCACCCTGCCTTCCAGATCTCAGACATCTATTCTCTTCCATTCTTCCATTTTAAAAAAGTAGATTGGGATCCTAGCCTACTCTATTTGCAGTGTTAGTTATAGAGATTGTAGGAAAAGCCAAAGAGAGATAAAAAGGTACTAAAGTGAAGCATTCAGGGTAAAGACCCCCAAACAGCCTGGCTCCCCCTTGATGGAGGTCCACTTGCTATGGAATAGGACTAGATTAATTAATGCCGTAAAGGGGCTAAGGAATCTGTCAGCGAAGACCAGTTTTGTGAGATGAGCATCTCCAGCCATGTCCTCAGCACCGCAGGGATGAAGTTTCGCCCCAGAGGAGCTTCAGAGACCTGGTCACTGTTCTACTGCTATGCAGAGACACCAAGATCATGACAATTCTTACAGAAGAAAACATTTACTTGAGGGCTTGCTTACGGTTTCAGAGGTTTCGTCCATTATCGTCATAGTGGGGAGCATGGAAACATGCAGGCAGAGGCTGGGGCAGTAGCTGACAGCTACATCCTAATCTGGAGAGAGAGAGGAGGAGAGGGAGAGGGAGAGGGAGAGGGAGAGGGAGAGAGAGAGAGAGAGAGAGAGAGAGAGAGAGAGAGAGGCGGGGGGGGGGGGGGGGGGGGGGGGGAGACTGGGCTTGAAACCTCAACACTCACCCCCAGTGACACACTTCCCCCAACAAGGCCACACCTACTAATCCTTTTAACCATTTTAAATAGTACCGCTCCCCAAGCATTCAAATATATGAGCCTTTGAGGGCCATTCTTATTCAAACCACCACACCTGGTCCCTAAGAAGTTAACTCTGGCCCTGAGCTAGTGATGGGATGGGAAAGAAAAGCCACTGTGTCAGCTTGACATGCTACGTCTTCCGGAGTAGCTTTCGGAGGTGGCTGCTTAGATTTAACTTGATAATTTCTCATCTTACTTTGGGATTATAACAGCAGAGAAAGCAAAAGACCAGACCCCTATTCTACCTACCTGGAAACAAGGAGATTCCACCTAAAGTTGAGTAGTTGGTTAATTATAGGCTCACGGAATAACTTGTAGCAGGCCCATGGAAGGGTCAGGCTCTGAACCCCAGCTGGGGGTAGTACACAGTAGAATGGCATGTGTAATGTGCTGTGCCTTCATGCCTCAGGCTCAACAGAGTCTGGGTTCTTGAGGGCAACATCCATTGTCAATTCTGAAAATATCTGTGGAACTATTTATTCTCAAGGCCCTGCATTAACTCCCTCCCAAGAGTTGGACATGCAGCACCTGTCATTAAGGCGCCAGAGCAAGGCTGCTTCCTCACCGTTCTCTAGAGTTTTGCTGCGGTAGCAAGTGAGGGCATCTGTATCACCAAAATAGAGAAACAGTGTCACTGAAGGAAAATCAAGAATAGAAATTGTTGATTTGCCTGGGGAGTCGAAGTGCCGTGAGGCCATGGGACCAAGTTCCAGCTTGCAGGCACAGGGCCCCATTTTATCTCCCATGTACAGTAGACACATTGCACATCTGTCCTGTGGGCCATAAATGTTCTGCTGAGAGCAAGCACAGGCCCAGTGCCAGGTAGCTCAATAAATATTTGTGGAGTGAGTGAGCAAATGCAATTACAGCCTGGGATATGCCGTGTGTCCTGGCTTGTTCACAGGACAACCAACAGTGCTAGAAATGCTGTGTGACAGCAATACAGAAGGCGTCTGCCAGAGACCAGACCAGCTCTAGCTTGGTCCTACCCCTCCCTTCTCCTTGTGCCCTTGAGACATTTGCACAATTCACACTCTCCCTGGGAGTTTGCAGTGGAACCAACAGTTCATCTCAGAAAGACACCAGGGAAGAACCAAATGCTGTTTCAAAGCAGCTGTGAGGGGTTAGTAATTGAGGTTTTTCCTCTGACCTGTGGCTTTCCAGGGCCCTACCTCCTGACTCAGCTCTGCAATAGGAAAGGACAGGAAATAGCCTTGAACATCCCAGACCAAAGCACCTCTGAAAGCCCTTGGTTTCCCTGCACAAAATATATCTGAAAGAAGAGCTACTGATCATCAGCAGCTGCTCCTGGCACCTGTTATTTATTCCCATTGTTGAAGTTCTAATGTCATTTTGGAAAGAACTGTGCATTTTTTTTTTCCTGGAGAAGTAACCGAGGCTCTGGACACTCGGTTGACTGCATCCAACTGATGGTCAAAAGAAAGGGGCTGAGAGGTGGGTCCACAGCAGAACCAGTCCCCGCTGACATAGACCCCAATCTTCCTTGTATCCCCCTGCCTTTTTGTGCCCACTCTGCAAGGATACAGATGTCCTAGAGAAGAACAGGGATGGTTACACTGGTCTCTACTGTCATGCGTGTCTGGAGTGACAGAAGCCTTCAAGGCATAAGAAATAAAATTCCAACATCTCAGCAGGCTGAACAAGATGTTGAGCACAGAACCTGCCCTAGTAATTTTCATCTCCCCCAACCCCCATGCTCCCTCCCAAGGAGCTGCCCCGTGCGTTCATTCCCTGGCTGCTATCACAGCACATCACAGCAATGACTTTGGCAGCACAAGTTATCACTGGAGTCCAAAGGTCAGGAGTTAAACTGGGGACTTACTTGACTAAAGTCCAGGGGTCCTTAGGGATATTTCCTCTTGAAGATTTCAGAAGAGAACCTATCTCTGCTTGGTCTCAGCTCCTAGGAACCACCCCAGTAGCTCATGGCTTCTCTGCAACTTCAGAACACTTGCCTTCATCCTCCAGCCACTCAGAGTCACTGGCTCCTAGGGCTGCCTTCTTCCCCAACTCCAGCCCTCATGCCCGCCTCTTCTCTTAAGGGCCCTTATGACTCTGTCAGGGGTCTAGTATTTTGGGAAAATCCATGATATAATCACATCTGCAGGGCTAGAGAGATGGCTCAGTGGTTAAGAGCAATTGTCAATCTTGCAGAGCACCCTGGTCTAGTTTCCAGCCCCCACATGGCAGGTCACAATCATCCATAGCATCAGCTAAGGGGATCTGATGCCCTCTTCTGACCTCTGAGGGTGGCAGGCACAGTATGCACATGCTGAACCTACCTACCTACGTGCATGCAAAACACTCATATAGAAAAAAATTTTTAAGTTACATCTGTAATAAGGCACTACCATATGAGGTTCCAGGATTAGGACAATGGCGTCTTAGGGGACTATTGTTCTGACTATAGTATTGATCTCCATAAGTGCTTAATGACCAGTTTTTGCCATCCCATGCCACAGACCTCTCCAACCAATCTTTGACTTGGCTTGTAGTCTTTGTGGATTGTTTGTTTGTTTGTTTGTTTGTTTGTTTGAGATAGGGTGGCCTCAAACTCATAGAGATCCTCCTATCTCTGTCTCTCGAGTGCTGGGATTAAAGGTGTGAACCTCTACCCCTGGCCTTAGGTTGTAATTCTTCAGAGCTCTGTAGGATGGATGTTAGCCAGGTATGGTGAAGGAAGTTCTTTTTAACTTTCCCTTCCACCAACAATCTACTTAGCAAATACTATTGAGTATATATCACATAAGACACTACTCTGGAGACATAAAAAGATGGTAGGTCTCAGGAGCATTCCAAGGTCACATTTGGGGCAGCTGCCATTGAATAAAGTGTAGCCACAAAGAATAGAACCCTATGGATGTAGCCTAACATTTCTGCTGTAGACATAAACACAAAACCAAGGAGTTATCACAGAAGGACTACTCTCTTGTCTAGTAGATCCTGTCTTGAAAAAAATTAAAAATAATTCAGAACCTGAAAGCACTAACATTGTTCAAATCCCTGGGTCACATGTGGCAAACAAGTTTTTAATTACAAACCATCTTCTGGCATCACACTGTAGACATTATCGGAATAAAAAACAGTGTATGGTTAAAAATAATAATAATAACATAGACCATGTTAACCTAAATTATCTCATGTGCTAATTTACTATTTTTACTTCCTCAGTAGGCCAGAAGAACAAAATGTAAATGTACAGAGATGCTAGAGATCTGCTTCCTACAATAGTGAACATTGAGATTTCCTAAGGGGAGAGAGGTAGCTGATTGACACTGTACAAAGAGGAGATAGCTTCAGACCCGAAAGGAGTCACCACAAGTAGGAATTGACTACATTATGGAGGGCTCTAACAGTCTGAGCAATGTCACTCATGAGTTGCTATGGTGATATTTTATTTGTACTGAAATGTGATTTTATTTGTATGTTAATAAATAAAGTTGCCTGGGTGTCAGAGCTAATAGCAAGCCATAGCAGAGCTGGACATTTGTGGTGCACGCCTTTAATCCCAGCACTTGGTAGACAGAGCTAGGTAGATCTTTGTGTGTTCAAGGATACAGTCAGCATTGGAGACACACGCCTTTAATCTCAATACCAACTATAGAAGACCTGGAGGTCTGTACAGATGGGCAGTGACCAGGCAGTCATGCGTTTGGGTTTACAACCAATGAAAAGGCAGAACAGAAAGTCTATATAAAGACAAACACACAGGAAGTAGGTCTCCTGGCTGAAGAGGCTAGCTGCAGCAGGCAGGTAAGGCTCTTAACTCTGATCTCTTGGCTTTCTTCTTTGCATTGGTTCTGTGTTTCTTATTTAATAAGATGGTTGGTTACATCTACAGGTTGCCTCATGTTTTCTCATTATGTGGCCTACAGTAAGTAGCTGAATATCTTGGCACATTGATTTGGGGATATATAAAATGAGAAAGGACAGCAGGCAGGTACCATGGCTTGGATATGGTTTGAATATTCGCAAGGCTTTCCTGAGGTAGTCCCCACTGTGAGGGGCAAGACAGTAGGCACTTCATCTGATTGTGGTGGTCAGGTAGAGCATGTAGAGGGTGGTCAGATGAATAAGACCCTAGGGTAGATAGAGCCCTGTGGTTGAATCCTTTGGGATTTGTAAGGAGAGAAAGACTACATTCACCTGAACAGTCCCATTCTTCTACACCTCAGAATCAATCAGCAGGAGGCCCTGGCTCCTCACCACAGCGTGGGCATGGCAGACTGTGCTAGAAATCCCTCACAGGCAAAATCATCTAAAGAGACTGATGTCACTTTGATGGCAGCAAGGCTGGTTTCTCCAATGCTGCCCAGAAGGTTCGAATGAGGGACCCCAGAGGCACAAGTCCATCACCTGCTGCCAGCAATGACCAGCTGAATCATACACTGTTTTTTATTCAGATAGTGTCTACAGTGTGATGCAAAAAGACGGCTTGTAATTAAAAGCTTGTTTGCCACATGTGACCCAGGGATTTGATACTGATTTTCAGGTTCTGAATTATTTTTAATTTTTTCTTTCTTTCCTTTTTTTTTTTTTTTTTTTTGGTTTTTCGAGACAGGGTTTCTCTGTGTAGCTTTGGAGCCTTTCCTGGAACTCACTTTGTAGACAAGGCTGGCCTCGAACTCACAGAGATCCACCTGGCTCTGCCTCCTGAGTGCTGGAATTAAAGGCATGCTCCACCACCGCCCGGCCCAATTTTTAATTTTTTCAAGTTGAGTGGATAATTGGTTAAACTCTCCCTCACTTGGCATGAGAATGAGAGTTAAGATGTGTTTAGTGACTGGGAGAGGTCAAGTTCTGGCTCAGGCTCTAGGAAATACCTGGGAAGCCACAGTCCTGATGACAGACCAGGTAGAGAGTGGCTCAGTGGTATCGAGGCACCTCCAGGTCTTGTGCTTTCCATTCTCATACTTACAAGTCTCCAGACCCCAAGTCACATCCACAGCCCCTAGAGCCCAATTTCCCTTCCCCACCTGGTCCTAGGTGTCAGCCAGAGGTGATGGTTTAATCAGACAAACAAACAGAGGGTGGGGAGGGAGGTAGCGGCCGCTCTTGCTCCTTGCCAGAGCCATTAGGAGGGCTGTCCTTGCTGTCCTAGCCCCGTCCTCCAAACTTCCTAGAAGAGCTAGCATGGGAACAAATCCCAAGACCTTCAACAGGGGAGCAGTAACCTCAAAGAAGCAGAATGGCCCATTAGGTGGAAAGTCAGCAGATTCAAGGGTTCAAGAAGAGGGGCAGGGGCTAATCAAAGCCATTAGCATTCACCATTGGGAGCATCCACAAGACGGCAGATTGCGCAGAGAAGACAGATCCTATCTTCTCATGTGAGTGGGGAAAGGAGATTAGGGTTCCAATCATCTGCCCTATCCATAACAACTCTATGGAATTGCTAAACAATGTATTAAAACAGTACCAATTCCTACAAATGCTGAGGTATAATACAGATGCATAAGAGAAAATTCCACATCATAACATTTTTATCTGCATACAGAGGTCAGACCTGTAGTCTCAGTGGCAAGAACTATCCAGAGGTCTCTAGGTGCAATGGTGACGTTTTGCCTACATCACAGGTTGGATCTTACAGTGTATGTTCTTTTGTGCACATGACACATGTGAATTTGACTATATGTAAATCATAGAAGCACATCTCCCCTCACTGTATGCCTCATTGTATATAACCCATAGACACATATCCACCACACTGTACGCAAACCATAGACACATATCCACCACACAGTATGTAAGCTGTTGATAAACACATCACCATATATAAACAACTGACATACATCCACTGTATGTAAATCATTGACACACATCTACCCTACTATATATAAATCATAGATACACATCCACCTCACTATATATTTAATAGGTACATGCTTATTTCACTGTATTAAATAATGTCTATGTGTATGTAAATTATTGAGTTTGTACATCTCTGTGTAAGTCAATAATAGGTATGCATATTGCTGTATGTGAACCCTGCCTAAAATAATGCTAGTTCTAAAAAGAAGAACAAGCCAAGTGCCTGTAATCCCAGCGGTCAGGAAGCTGGGACATGAGGACTGGCGTGAACTCAAGGTCAGCCTGGGCTATATAGCAAGACCCTTTCTCAAAAAAAAAAAAAAAAAGAAAGGAAGGAAGGAAGGAAGGTAGAAGAGCAGGAGGAAGAAGATAAGACAAAACCACACCAACAAAATAAATAATAGATAGAAACCCAAAGCACATGGAAGAATTTTCTAAATATCTAGTAATTTCAAGCAAAGTGTCCAATGACCTGTAGAGGAATGTCCATCAGCCAGACCTTCCAGAAGGGGATGCCCACATCAGGCTATGTTAAACAGAATTTTAAAAAACTGTGTTATTTTTCATTTCTCACATTGACAAATGAATTTTTAAAATCATAGTATCTCTTTGGTGAAAGAACAGCTGGTAACATTATGAATTGGTATAAATTTTCCGATGGGAGTTCAGAAATACATAACACTCTTTAGAATGTCTATTCCTCTTTTTTTTTTTTTTTTTTTTTTGGTTTTTCAAGACAGGGTTTCTCTGTGTAGCATTGCACCTCTCCTGGAACTCACTTGGTAGCCCAGGCTGGCCTCAAACTCACAGAGATCCTCCTGGCTCTACCTCCCAAGTGCTGGGATTAAAGGCGTGCGCCACCACCGCCCGGCAAATGTCTATTCCTCTTGACAAGACAATTACACTGCTAGAAATTCATTATAAATAAAAATGGGACAGTTGATGTGTTAAGTGTGTGATTATTCAGTAAAATGTTATTAAACTGACAATAATTTGAATCAATCTACAGAGAGAGAGTAGCCTGCAGTAATTTTTCCACTTGATATTTTTGCCAGTGACAATATAAATGTTGGGAAGATCTGTTTATTGGTTTGTTAGCTGGTTGGCCTGAATAACAAGCTTTAAAGACAGATTATTTTTGTAGGACTGGGAGTAGTACCCAACAAAAGAGGCCAAGGCTTTAGGGATGGGTTAATAGAGCCCAGAGCAGGAGCTGGGCATGAACTGCTGTAGTCCAGGTGCCTACATCTCCTCACTGTGGATGCTTGGCCAGGATGATCATGTGGTCATATACAACCCCAAGTTTGAGGAAAGCATAACTTTCGTGCTCCCAAGAAAAAAAAACAACCCCTGAAACATCAGTCCTGTGTCCCCATCAGTCCCGAGAAATCTGTGCCTTCAAAGCGTGTGTGGTTCTTTTGTTACTCACCTGTTGTGGAGACCAGCATGGACACTGGATTAAGGAAATACAGGAATCCATAAACTGCTTTAAGGAAGTACACTTGCTCTAAGGCATGAACAAATAGTCCCAGTAACAGCATATGGGCATTTGTGTGGTAAATACTTTTCACTTCCAAGGTCAAATCATTCCAGTCATTTCAAATTTGTGGCCTCTTTTTCTTTAACTTTTATCATTACCTACATATATAAGCATGTCAATACACAAATACAACCTACTCAGTCTGTTTTTTTTTTTTTAATCTTTCACATATTAGTTTATTTGTTTCGGTTGTATAGCCTCAGGATGAGCCCAGGGCCTGCTGAGCCTGGTTAATGTTGATTGTCTATATGTGATTTCTGGGTTGACCACTTGGTATTAGACAACGGGCTAAGGGGTTCACCCCTGGGGAAGACCATTTCTCCCTCTCTCAGCATCCCTTACTTGTCTATAGTTTTTTGTCTAGGGGTGAGGCCCCATAAGCTCCCCCCCCCCCCCCCCCCGCCACCTTTCATGTTAGCATGTCTGTTTGTGTTCTCCTTGTTCAGGTCCTGTTTAAGGTGTAGCTGCCCTGTCATTTCTAGGAGACCCAAACTTACAGCAATATTCCTGTTCTGGCTCTTAAAAATCTGCCCACTCCATTTTCTGTGGTGTTTCCTGAGCCTTGAGTTCAGGAGTTATGCTGTAGATGTACCCATGACCAGTCGTTCTCTGCATTTTGACTAGTTGTGGTTTTCTGTAATGGTCTCCCCCTTTAGCAAAGAGAAGCTGTTTTGATGAAGTGTGAGAGCTACATTTACCTTTGGTTGTAAGTGTTTATAACGCAGATAGAAATTATGGTGGTTTAGTACTATTTATTTTTCCTTTTGAGACAGGGTCTCCATACGGCTGTCCTGGAACTTGCTTATGTAGACCAGGCTGACCTCTAACTCACAGAGATCTGCCTACTTCCTCCCAAGTGTTTATACTAAAGCTGTGTGTCACCATACCCAGCACCATTCTAACTCACAAAGAAATGATGATTGTTACTCTGCAAGTGAGAACACTACCTGGGAGCCAGAAGTCCACCTGCTTTCCCTCCCTCCCTCTACCTCTTCCTTTTCTCTCCCTCCCTATTTACCTCTACCTCTCTGTCCCTCCCTCCTTTCATCTATCCCCTTCCCTACTCCCCTGAAACAATAATAATCCTATCAAAGATACATCTCAGGTTACTTTTTTTTTAAAAGCACAATGACCCTAAACATCTAGTCCAAAGCGGAACCCACAGTTTGAACCACCATTGACATCTGCAATGTCTAAGTGGGGTTCGCTGGGAGAAGAAAGTAACAGCTTCTGATTCTGTCTCTGAAAAGAGCTTTTTCCCATCAAATGCCCACATCCAACTGTGAAGCAAGCCTCCTTGAACTGTCAAAGTTTCATGACACAGTCAGGACCTCATAGCAGATGCACTTTCTATCTGTCCTTCTCCTTTGATCACTGAAACTCAAGTTAACATAGAAAATCAGCAAGCTTTTCCTCAATGGTGTCTTTTCCAGGACAAAGTCAGAGAAGCTTCAGAGCCTAAGAAGGCATGTGGCTGTATGAACACTAGCACAGTTTGAATGCTCTGCTGAAAAGTCACCCACCTCCTGGCCAGTCGTGGACCGTGGACCGTCTTCCTCTTTTGCAGCAGGAAGTCCAGCCTGAGATCCTGGGCGGTTTCCTCTTATGCAGCTGCAGTTTCCCTGTTAAGATTTTAATGAGTGACCATAGTCTTGTCGTTTTTCCTATCTGTGAAGATATGATACATCCTACAACACAGTTTCACTCTGGTCGCCTTCAGCACTCAATATCATTTCTATTAAAGTTGAAATATTAAGAATAAGTATCCAGAAAGGGTTGGCTGCAGAGACTTGGATGTTTCCTAAGAAGCAAGGAAAATGAGAGTGCTTTGTTTCTCCTCAGCTGGAAGACCTAACGGTGGCACCCGCTTCCCCTTGGCAGGGATATGAGATGGAAACACTTGTTTATTTGTGCAAATGAACATAAATACAAGCTGTTGTGTTTTTTTTTTAAAAAAAAAAAGATGCTAATATTCTGCAGGGACACATATACTCCTAAAACATTGTCTCTGACTTGTTTTCAAATAACAAATGTCAGAAATGTCAGGGAATCTTCAAGCATCTTGGACTCCCAGTGGAAACACTACTGTCAATACTGTCTCATGGCACACCTGCTGTGTATGAGCTGTGTTACAATAAAAACAGGACCCTCTTTCTGCAGGTTTCTAGGTATTCCAGTGCTATTCATTAAAACTACCTTCCCTGATGTTTTTTTTTTTTTCATAAAGTTCATAGACTGAAAAATAACTCACTCGATACCAGGTAAACATGCACTCACTGCGTACTCTACAACCTGCTCTCGGAATAAACACAAGTAATAGAGTCACTCAGGTAGTTTCTATGCTTGGATTCATGTTGATGAGTACAAATTCTTGGGACACTGATCGTGATCCAATGTCCAGGCAAAGCCTTCCTGTCTGTAGGGCATTTTTAGGGAGTTGATCAGAATGACAGCAGAACACAGCATACAAGCAGCCGGAGAATGACTTGCAAAGTTCCAGGTTTAGGGAACTTCCCACAGCCTATTCGGCTGGAGCCAAGGGCTCAAGGGTCAAAGGGAGAAGAGCATGAACTGAAATGCCGGGGAC
This sequence comes from Peromyscus maniculatus bairdii, assembly GCF_049852395.1. Lineage (NCBI taxonomy): Eukaryota > Metazoa > Chordata > Mammalia > Rodentia > Cricetidae > Peromyscus > Peromyscus maniculatus. The sequence continues at coordinate 66,420,109 of NC_134867.1, forward strand.
AGTCAGGAGCCAGATTACACAAAGGCCCAAGAGGCCAAGTTAAGAATTTGGAACCCTATGCTGAAAGCAGTCAGAAACTATTATTTGTCTCAGCACATGCTCAGATTGGTGATTTGAACCACACAGTGGTAGCAACAGCAATAGGACCTGCAGCAATCCCACACACAGCATCACTACTGTGTCCCCACTAGTCACAGGCTCAATGGAGCAGATTGATCATGGGCAGAGCCCACACGTAGCAGAGTTCAGACCCGAGATTCTGGTACCAAAATCCTTGAATGAACTGCTCTCTCCACCCAACATAGACTGCTTACCTTGAGCTTTGTAAGATCTGAAAGATGCCAAGATGGAAAACCACAGGTAAGCCTGTCACACTTGTACCACCTGTTAGAACCTCACAGACCACAGAAAGATCACTGAACACATACTCATGGAAAAGTTCGTCTTAAAACTTCTGCTTATGGGAAGTTTCAAGCATGCAAGAAAGAAGTGAACTTGACTCTAACTATCTTTATCCAGCTTTAACCACTTGGTGTGGCCCCTGTTTTTCCCTATTCCCACTTGCCAGCACATCCCGTCTGCGAGATTGAAATAAATTCCCCAACTCTTACTATTTCATTCATAAATGCTTCTGAGTTTTTCTCTAAATGATAAGGACTCTTCTATTTATTGAATTCAAAGCAAGAATATATCACATCTAAATACCGAGCAAGTACACTTTTTCAACCGCTGAGGTAGCTGGGCAACATTTAAGTTTCTCCCGTTTGTTCATAAATTTTTAAACTGTTTGAAACAGGAACCAGATCTAGACGTTGCCATCAGTTGATACATATCATCCCCTTTTAACTTGTCAGTTCTCTATCAATTTCTTTGTTGTTCCAGAAGCTCATCTGACCTACATAGTTCCCAGGATGCTGAATACAGACCCTGCTGTCCTTGAGGATGCTCTTGATCACCTGTGATCCTCTGCTGGATCATGAGATTAGAACTGTATCAAATGCAGGTTCAACCTGGAGGAAAGAAAATACTTTGTCACTGCCGTTGTTGACCAGTGTTGAATTTACATCATCAATTCACGGTAGGGAATAGAGCTGCAGAGCTCTGCCCATTGGATGAGTAAGGTCATACGCTGAGCCCTTGACGAGCATGCGCAAAGCCAGCACATGGATATTTTGTGGTGGCCATTACTTTGAACTTCATAAACACACAAAATTAACAAAGTCATTGCTGCTTTTCCTCCACTGGGAGGAACCAGGGAAGCTGAAGGAAGGCAAATTGCAGGACACGTAGAGTGAACTTGCAGGGAAGAAAATGCTCACAACACAAGACCTTGTGGGACAGCCCTGCCAAGAGCCCAGCCACACCCAGCACCATCCCCTGTTCTGTGACATCAGGAGAGAGAGCCACAACCGTCCCCACTGGGTGAAACCACCCAGGATTCCAAGCAAGCTGTGGCCCGTGCCATGAAGCAGCTGGCCCGCGTGGAGAAGGATGAAATGGAAAGCCCTCACAGACTATGATTTTAATAATAAGATTCTTCCCAGGAGTCATACATGTCTGGAAGCACAAAGTTAAGTCCAAACAAAAAAAGAAAGTAAGAAAAAAAAAAAGTATAAACAAGATGTGGTGGTTTGAAAGAAAATGAGCCCCAGAGGGAGTGGCACTGTTAGGAAGTGTGGCTTGTTGGAGTAGGCATGGTGGTCTTGTTGAAAGAAGTGTGTCACTGTGGAGGTGGGCTTTGAGGTCTCCTATGCTCAAGCTACTCCCAGTGAGACAGACCACTTCCTGTTCCCTTCGAGTCAACAGATAGCAGCTCCTTCTCCAGCACCATGCCTGCCTGCACATCACCATGTCCCACCATAATGATAATGGACTGAACCTCTGAAACTATAAGTGAGCCACCCCAATGTAACATTTTCCTATATAAGAGTCGGTATGGCCATGGTGTCTCTTCACAGCAACAGAAACCCTAACTAAGACACAAGAATATATCCCTCCCTTCCCTGCCTTCCATCCCAACCTGTGGTCTTACTGAAATCCAGAGATGCTGGCTATGGGATTTGACAGGAGGAAGTGGGAGGGGGCGGTTCCCAGCCTCCTGTTCTGACCACTAGATCCGCGTTGGCACAGGTCTTTCCTACTATGTTGGCAGCCAGCCATACTCCAACACTCCTCAGAACTTGAAAAACACTGAAATCCAGCTCAAGTACTATTCCCATTAAAAAGGATCTTCTATTTTTACACCATCATTTTAAGAGCATTCATTGTTCCTTCCTCGTTCCTTATGGCATACTTGGAGAGAGACACTGTGCAGGCCTTGGCAGGCATGACCAGAGGCTAAACATGGCTGGGCGCTGTTTGGGGTGGTGAGTCACCACTGGCCCACTCACGTCTATGGTTTTATATGGCTGTTTTTAACTGATGTACTTGAATTTCCCACTGCAAGTGGCATCATCAACTCAGACTCTGAAAAACCACCTGCACACAGACGTTTTAGCTTCCACTAGGGTGCTGGATTCACAGCCAGAAGTTTTAAGCCACCTACTTTCTTCTTAAGCAGGTCACTTGCTTTCCCTAGATGAAAGATGAGTTATCCTTTGGTTTTTACAAGGTTGGGAAGATGAAAGAGGTGTTATGTTTAAACACTTTTGTAGACTGGGCTTCACAAGAATCCTAGCATGCTACATACTCCTGAAACTGGTGTGATGAACATACCAGTCACTGCTCATCCCTGACCACTTACTTATAGAAGGAAAAGTAGAGCTTTCATATTACCCCTCTCCAGCTCCCCTGATTCAAAGAGCCCTGAAGTAATCAAGAGAGAGGTTGAGTAAGCGGTGGGGTGGAAGACTGGGCCCTGCCTCTACTTCACTAGAGACCTTCCCATTATTCTAAATTAACAGCCAAGGTGGTCCTCAGTGAGAACTGTGCCTGATGATGCTCAAGACAGAAGAGTCTGTGGGTTGGACCTCCTTAACATCAATGCCACAGGGCCTTGATACAAAGACTGATATGTGGACAGCTCTGTCCCATGGGAAGGCTTTCTCCCACTACCTGCCCCCTTTGTACACAAGAATAAGGCCCCCTCTTCCCCAGCGTGGACTTACCATCTGAGAACTGAGTCTGTACTAATTCACTGGAAGGAATACAAGCATAGGTCTTAAATTCCCAGATCATGTTTGCCTGGATCTTAATGTTGATACAGCTACTTAGGAGTCCAGAGTCAGTCACCTACAAACTCCATTTTCCTCACCTGTAAGGTAGAAATAATAAGACCGTACTCATGAGTGGGACATAATGAGGGCCTGGCACCCAATAGGTGGCCAATAAGGGAGAGGTTCACTGATATTTTTTTTCCCACCATGACTGCTTGAACTAGCCAGAAACTAGTTCTTTTGAATTAACTAGAAATAAACACACTAAGATGTGAGTAAGCATTATTATAAGACAGAACACCTTTGCCAAATGTCAAAGTAACTGACATTTGATCCTAGTCAAGCTTTGTCCCAAGTCTTTAAAAATATAAAATTTGGAGGAAGTCACGAGCTTTCCCAAACACCTCATTACCACTCGAATACAGCATTGAGGGTGAAGTGCCACTCTAATGGAGACGATTTGTGATGGCAAATCAGGAGTTTCAGAGAAAGCAGAGGGAATGCTTCCCATACTCCACTGAACCAGGCGAGGCCTTTATAAAGACACGAACACTGTCTCTCTTCTCATGGTCTCGTGAAATGGATGTATGAGGAGGCAATGACCAGAAACTACACCTGAGGTTGTAGTTCATTATATTTATTTTGGAAAAATATTTTTAAGATGAATTTCTTCATTAACAAAACAGTAAAAAACTCAAATAACATTTGCACAATATTCCATAAATACATTTATATACAAAAAATATAGTCACATAGACCCGAAGTGCCTTTGTACATATTTACCAAAATTTAAATTATAAAAAATGAACATCACAAAATACTCAAGCTTTACAGATATCATGAAAAATATTTTTACAAATCCAAAAAAATAACACACGTTTTTTTCCATCTAGAAAAAAAACACATTTCAGTATCAAAAAGGACAATAAAGGCAGTTGTGTTTCTAGTTCAAGGAAAGACTGGCTCATAGTAATCCAAGATAGACAATGTCGGCAGTGCGTGCTTCCTATATGTATCAAGTCACTCATCCACTTAAATATATAATCTTCAAAGCAACTGTCCATAGTGCAATGGGAACTTCCGGCAGGCGGTGCAGCAGCAGCCGGAGCCCGGGCTGGCAGTGTCCGGCACCTCTGCTAACTCCGAGAGAACCAGCTCCGCCTGAACCTGTTTCTCAGCAGCAGTCCCTGGGGTCTCCCTTTCCTCTTTCAGCAGCATCCGTGGGGGCTATATCCTTGGAATTTTATTTAAGAGAAATGGGAATTTTGCCATCTTACGCTTCCATCTTACACCTAGAAAGGCCCAGGAGACAGGACAGGAAGTTAACTTCAGGCAGAAAAGGACCTTCCGCCGTATTACCCACCTCTGTGACAAGGATGTTGCACACTGACCTCAGTTGCTATGACACACTCATCCTTCTCTGCAGAGAGAACATACACCGACTGGTACTTGGTGTCCTTTGAAGTAGAGTAGACAGACTCGGGCCTTTTTCTGTCAGGGACCTCTCCACTGAAAGGAAAGTGAGAAAGAGCCACAATAAACACACAGGAATGTGGTTGAGCGAGGACACATCCAGAACGTGTAATGACCTCCCTGCCCTCCTCGCCCAGCTCACAACACACACCCCCTGAGTGTTGAGGTGCTCTTCTCTTCTCCTGCAGAGCCCTGTGACTGGCACTTGGTGTCACGTTTGCTGTGTGCATCCCTGATGGTGGCTTCATCTCCCTTGAGGTCTCGCACGAGGTTATAGTCCACAGCAGGGTAACGGGCCTTAAAGCTGCTCTTGTCAGCTCCATGGTCCCCATGAAAGTCCGCCTTCTTGTTGGTATTCTTGATCTGTGTAGCCCCAATGATGCTGACGGAAACATCCTTCTCACGCTGGCAATTGGCCAGGTTGTTCATGGTCTCTGTCTCTCCCCCACAAGGATCGGGTGGGGCCTGGTGCTTCTGAAGCTTCAGCCGGACGCACACCACCACCGCGGCACAGCCCAGCAGCAACATGAGGACAAGCACTACCCCGGCACACACGGCCACCCAGGGGAAGGGCCCGCCCTGGCTCTCCATGTGCCTGTCAATGAGGTCCACCACCATGGGGCCCTGTGGTGGCTCAGGGAGCAGGAACTGGCAGTTGGGGCCACCATAGCCCTGGGCACACTCACACAGGTAGCGTTGGCCCCTCTGGTGGCAGGTGCCTCCGTTGTGGCAGGGTGAGTGCTCACACCTGCTGACGGGGGCACTACAGTTCCTGCCGGTGTAACCAGGTGGGCAGGTACAGGAGAAGTCATTGACACCATCCCGGCAGGTGCCCCCATTTGCACATGGGGAGGAGGCGCAGTCATCCACGTTGTCCTCACAGTACCTCCCAGAGAAGCCAGCCTGGCACCGGCACAGGTAGGTATTGCCGAGGTCCACACACTTGGCACCTGGAACACAGGGCAGGCACAGTCATATATGGGCACACAGAAGTTTCTTCACCAACCAGACATGTTGACACAGCACCTGTAAGTCCATAATCTACACACACCACAGAGACAATGATAGTTTAGTTCTGTACTGCATCGCCTAGGATCTCAAATACAAGGTTGTTGGGGAAACACCAGGTCAAGACCTACACATTAGAAATAATAAGAGTTTGGGTTTTGTTTTTTTTTTTTGGGGGGGGGTTGTTTGTTTTGTTGTTTTTGTGGGTTTTTTTGTTTTGTTGTTTGATTTTTTGTTTTGTTTTTGTTTTCTTTTCTTTTTTTTCTTTTTTTTTCTTTCTTTTTTTTCTTTTTTCTTTTTTCTTTTGGCCTGTATTAAGCAAAGTCACTACATCACCACTACCTCTGGTCCCCACATTTCTGCCTCAAATAGGGTCTTGCTAGATTTGCCAGGATGGCCTTGAACTTGATCATCTTTCGGAAGCCTCTGGAGTAACTGGGATTACAAGCCTGTGCCACCACATCCAGCCTCCAGATTAGCGTTTTGACAGCACTGTGTAAATCATCTTGCCTGATCACTGTATTCCTCTCACAATCACCAGACAAGGCATAAGACACTGCTAGATCCAGGTTACAGGTGGAGAAATTAAGGATTAAAGACAATGTCACATTTGCTGACATCATACTGTTAGAAAAGAGGACTGAAAACCACAGAGAGGAAGGAAGGCAGGCAAGAATGAAGAAAGGGAGGAGGGAGAAGGGAAGGAAAGGCAACTGGTGGGCCCAGCTTCCCTAGGTCTATTCAGGTATCCTGACCTCTCTCCCGCTAGCGAGAGGTCCACAGTGCACAAAGCATGCCTCCTCATTCTTGGTACCCAAACTGCTATCTGGAGGAGACTCCCTTCCAAAGACACCATGGCTGTGCTTCGTCTATCTGAACAGAGCCTACAGAGCCACGGATGGCGACAAGCAACTCCACACTGACCCTGAGCAGGTTGTGGCCCGCTGACCAGGGTATTCCCTGCATTACGAATATACAACTAATCCTCTAGGTTGTCTTCCTTCCTCCTGAATCCTCGTGGAATTGCTTCAGGCATCCACAAAGCAATGTGTTCTTCTAATAAGGAGTCCCCAGACATCCCCATTGACCCTCACCATTAGAACAAGGGGAAGAGCTGCAGAGATCCATCTTCTTCTCACAGTTGAAGCCAGAGAAGCCTGAAGGGCAATGACAGGTGTAGCCTCCGTCAGGGTTGTCTGAACACCGTCCCCCGTTGAAGCAGGGACCATCAGCACAAGTCATGGCACTCAGCTCACAGATCTTGCCGTAGAAACCAGGAGGGCAGGTGCAAGAGTAGCTGTCCTCAAGGTCCTGTTCAAGGAGGCCAAAAAGAAGCTTTCCTATGCTGTTCCAAGAACTTACACACTTTATCTAAAACCCAGGATCCCTTCTTCAGGTAGACCAACACCGTGCACCTGACTCACCGTGCAGCTACCTCCGTTCCTGCAGGGGCTTGGAGCACACTCATCTACCTCCAGCTCACAGTTGGCACCTGTGTACCCAGGTCGACAGGAACACGTGTAGCTCCCCTGGCCCGTGTTGGTGCAAGTGGCCCCATTCCTGCATGGCTTGTGGTGAGTGCAGTAGTTCAGATCTGCCGGGGCGGAGACAGGAAAGGGGCAGGAAGCCCAAGATCAAATACAGGAAAGATCTACTTTTCCAGTGGGCATCAGGCTGCTTTGAGAGAACCTGGCAACCATAGAGGGAGGGGCTTACCCTGGTTGCAGAAGAGGCCCCCCCAGCCTTCCTGGCAGTTACACTGCCAGGGCTGCTGACAGGTACCATGGAGACAGCCTGGGTATCGGATGCACTCATCGCAGTAGCGGCCCTGCCAGCCGACTCTGCACCTTGGAAGAAGCAAAACACAATCACATTGCCTTCTAGATTCACAATGGCATTCTCACACGCCAAGACACATATCCAGAAGCACCAATCAGCTACCAGTCCTCAAACTAGGCAGGACTAGGACTAGGTTAAAGCCCGTGAACTGTCCGCTCTCAGAGTCTTTGATGAAGGGCACAGGGGCTACCCTGATTGCCTTTCACACGCACAAGGACTATAGATGTGAAAGCTCCTTTTCCATACAAACTTTGTAACTGAGGCCTATATATTCTCATTAAGAATATGAACTTAAGTTAATGACAGCTTATACATTTTCAGACCCTTATTAGAGTAACATCTCCCACTCAACTGACTCCCTGGGGTGTTTTACATACTATACGTGAAAAAAAGAAAAGCAAAAAGAAAAGGTGAACCAGGCATGGTGGCATGGGGAGCCTGCAGCGAAAGACTGTGAGTTCAAGGCCAGCCTAGGCCACATAGGAAGATCTCTGGGCTACATAGAAAGTCTCACAGAAAAAAAGGAGAAGGAGAAAAGGAAGAAGAGGAGGAGGAGGAGGAGGAAGAGGAGGAGGAGGAGGAGGAGGAGGAGGAAGGAGACAAAAACAACTTTGCAAACTTACTTGCATTCCCCTGGCTTGTCACAAAATCCATGTTGGTCATCACACCCCGGCAGACAGATTGCTGCAAGCAAATAAAAATATAGGTTGAAGCCTCACCCCAGGGATTCCCCAGTATCACACCAGGTGGGAATGGGGCAAAATTAGCAGTACCGACTCTGTAGGTCCAGGCTGAGTGGATCCCAGGCTTCAGAGCCTGGCCCACCCTGGCTGGTGGCTTTGGACTTCATTCAAGCCTGGGATGAGCATTCTTCTTAACATAGTGCTTCCAGGACAAAAGGGCTCTCAGAAGCCCCCACTCCTACCCTGCCCCTTTTTCTTCTAAAAGAGGGTCAGAAGTCTTCTCCCTCCTCCTCCCCCACTTCCCAATTCTATGCACAAAGCTCCACCTCTTAATATCCCAGAAAGTGTGTGTGCAGATAAGAGTGGACAGCTGGTGTGCAGCGTGCAGGGCAGGACAGCTGCTCCATTGTCTCTTCCCTCCCGCAGCTGCCCCAGCACAACAATGCTGCCCCCACCCAACCCCCAGCCTGAGCATGTGTGTATGCACTCACACAAGCGCGTGTGTGCACATACCCTCCTACCAATGGGAACAGGCAGTGTCCCCACCGCCTACCCTCGGAGAGATCTAATCTATGGCACGTGTAAGCAGGGGCGGGGAGAGACCCCAGTGTTTGAATAAGAAGAAAAGTTTAGATTTCTGGCTACCCCAGAACCATTGGCCCCTAGAGAGGAAAGCCAGAGAGCCTGAAGAGGTGGGGGGCGGCCACAGGCTGAGGCTTTGAGCTGGCTCACTTCCCCAGTTATGAAACTCATTAATGATCAGCAACTCCAGTTCTTAAGAAAACAGCCAGCTCTGGCTGAGGCGGGGCATCAAAGGAGCTCCAGAGCCCTTAAGGATATGGGAAACTAAGCAACAATGACATCCAGGCTCTCACTGAAGTGAGGACCCCTTCTGCCTCGGCAAAAACTAAAAGCTAGGAAGCTACTCCATATCCTCCCCCAGGCACTGACAGAGGTTCTGGGCCTCACAGAGTCCAATGTTCAACTGCTCCAGGTCAGGAGAACTAAAGTTCACCAAGCCCTGACTGGAAAGAAATGCCATTCCTACAGGTTGGGCAGATGAGGCCTCAGAGAGCTGGAGGGAGGTCTACTGAGGTCCTTAGGAGCCAGAACCAGAACTGGGGTACTCCCTTTGACCCTGGCCCCCTGGTTTGCAAGAGCATTACAGGACATCAGTTACTGCATTTAGACCACCGATCAAGTGCCCTTCACCACCGTGTAGCCCTGCAGTCTGGCTCAGCACACCTGCTGGCTTTCCACAGCCCAAAGCACTGAAGACTTCACTACAGGACAGGACACAGAGAACATCACAGGGAATCTTTGGAAATGGATTACTCTTCGGGCAGGTCAGGCATCCTAACTCTGTGGAGGAAAGGGAGGGCTTCCCAAAGAGACACTGTCCCAGCAAGGAGAACTGTTGGAAAATGAGCCCTGCACATCCCCTCTCTGTCCCTCCCTTCCTTCCTCCCTTCCCTTTCTAATACAAAGGCCTGGGGAGAGCACAGCCTTACTTCCTGAGCCCTGGCCTTGTCTCTGAACTCCTCCTCCCTGTGAAGAAAAGCAGCTTCCTACAGTGGATACAAGGTCTCCCTTGTTAAAATGCCTGAGTTGAGCCTAACTCTGACACCGACTATAAGTCCTTAGCAAGACACGTCTGCTCTTTAGGCCTCAGTTTCCCCCCACTGAGCCATGGCTACCATCTCCTGTTGCTAAGTCCTGTGTCTTTCCCCGTAAATGGACCCTTAGGAGTCATCCTCCTGAGGACTCACGTTCAGTGCAGTACTGGCCTTTCCAGCCAGGGTCGCACACCTTCTCCCCTCTCTCCCCACAGGTGAAGTGGCCAAAGGCATCATCCCTGGGTCGGCAGAACACAGAGCAGCCTTCTCCGTAGTAGTGTTCGTCACACACAAAACGGTAAGAGTACCGGAGGTCTGTACGTCCGCTACTGTGAAGGTCCTGAGACCACTCCTCTCCCACAGTCAGGTGCCTCTGCGTGGTCAGGCGGCTGATGAGCCTTTCTGGGTTTTCTGAGAGAGAAGATGCTCAGGTTGGTTCTGATAACATTCAGAGGCCAGGAACCGAGGGAGTGTCGGGGATGCTGTCAACATGGGTTGGACTCTGAACTCCAGGTGCAGAATGAAGACATCAGAGGATTTGGGTGAGTGGGTAAAATAAAGTGTGTATCAACAAGGAGTTGGCACAGTTTGTGGGTTTGGAGTCTTACCTGTTGCGAGGTCATCAGGAGAATCTGTGTGGAGGGCTTCAATGATCAGAGAGAAGGTACCCTGGGAAAAAGGGAGAGGGGGCATGATAAACCAGAATCGTGGAGGAGGAAAGTCATTCAGGGAAAACAAGTACAGAGTCAGACCTCTGTATGATGACAGTGAGGGTCAACTCCTATCACTTTCCTTAAGAAAACAGAATAATTTTAGAATGGTTTTCCCGCATGTGTTTTATTAATATGTTAATTTAGGATATTGTGTTTGCTTTTAAAAGAGAGAGAGAGCTGGGGTGGTGGAAGAGGAGAGGGCATCCGTGTCTGCAATTAGTTTTCTGGGATTGAAATCTCGAGGGTGAAGAGCAGTCGCTGTGACATAATCAGAGGCCTAGGAGCTAGGGAGCACGAACTGTCCCCATCTTGGGGGGAGAAGTGGAGCATTCGACCCTCCAGATAAGTACCAAGGTGTATGAGAAATGCCCTGGGCTTGCAAAAGCTTCTGGTGCTCCACATCCCCATCTCAACCTCCAGAGACTGCAGGTCAATTCTCGGTAAGAAGTCAAGACCATAGGCGTGTCTTTGTGGGATTCTCCCACCCTTTTCAGTGGCCAGTGCCTTCCTCCCGCTGCCAGCCACCCGCCCGCCCGCCCGCCACCCCTACCCCTCCAGGCCCAGCCGGGTGCGCGCAGGTGCCCACTCACTGGCCAGGTGAAGCCGAAGGGGAAACGGATGGGGTTGCTGAAGGCAGGGTCAATGCCTGCGCCGTCAGGCAGGCTGAAGGAGTCGACACCCAGCACTGGCGTGACTGCACTGCCGTAGGTGCAGGGTGGCTCCGGGGACACGCTGGTCTGATAGTGCTTGAGGCATACGCGGAAGAAGGTTCTGCAGGCGCACGGCGGGCCTGAGCCCCCGCGGCAGCAGTTGCGGTTCCCCAGCAGCCCCTTCTTGTTGACGAACTCCTGCAGCTTCAGCTCAAATACGCCAGAGCTCCAGACCTGCGCGGGGAAGGGGCGTGAGGACGCACTGGCGGCGGAGGGGCCCGGGGCGCGCGGGCCCTTGCTAGGGTGCAGAGGCCGAGCGCACCGCAGCTCCCGTCCGGAGCCGCCCGCTGCCGGGCAGCTCTCAGGGTCGTAGCTGCCGGAGTCACTTGGGGATGGACAGCTGATCAGCTTGTCCAGCTCCCCTCCCTCCACCGCGCAGCAGCCCCGCCCGGGCCCCCTACCTGGCACAGCAGGGCCGAGACCACGGCAAGGGCTAGCGCGCTCCGACGGCCCATGGTACCGCTGGACACCCTTACTCTCCTAGAGTATCCTCTGTTCTCTCTTCTTCAAAGATTCAGGAATGCCAGGAAAGTCTATGGTGACCCGAGGAGCACCGGCGGAGAGGCGTCTCTCGGCTCCAGGTGTGATAATCAGGGCCAGTTGCTCAAAGAGGGTGCGGCGCTTCGGATACGTCCCTGACAGAGCTCTGCGAGGCACTGAAAAGGGCAACTTTCGGTTTCCTCTTCGGGCTTTCAGTCCACGGGTAGGTGAGGGTCGCCTGCTTTCTGGTTTTGCCTTAAGCTTCTTCGCGGAGGGAAAGAGGAAAAAGGAGAGAAGACACGGAGAAAAGAGAGTCCAGATGTTCAGCTTAATTCCCAAGAGAGCTTGCAGTGGCTTCCTTCGGAGGCCTATTAGAGAGCGGCGGTCTGGAAATCCCACCGGTGAGGCGATAATCCGGGGCCCCGAGGGGCGCGGTGGGAACGGACGGCGGCGGTGGCAAGAACTGCGGCGCGCGCCCTGGTTTCCCGGCCGGGCGTCACTCGGCGGCCGCTGCCGCTCCCAGCGTGTACTGGACCGGTATCTCCTGCGCCACCGCGAAGCCTCGCGTCTTCCCCAAGAATTCAGCCAATGCCATGCGAGAACACACACCCAGGACCGGAGGCCGAAGCGTGGGAGGCTCCGTGCCGCACCGGTGCTCTCCCGTGACCTGCCTCGGTCAGACAGGGTAACCGCGGGTGCACGCCGGAGGATCTGGCCGAGGCAGGCGCCTGCCGCCCTTAAATCCCGCCGGCCGCTCGCATAACTAATGAGATGCAAATGAGCAGCCCCCCAATCTGGCGAGAGCTGTCACAAAGGAGCCACTTTTCCAAACCCTCCTCTCAATGGATCGCCAAATGGTCAGTGAGCTGTAAAATGTGCAACCCTCCTCCCCGCCCCCACCTCCCCGCCCCCTAGTCCTCTCTGCCTCCGCCCTCGCCCCTTCGCCTCCCTCCCCCAGCGCAAAACCCGCTCATTTACATTCCTGCAAAATGTTCGCTGCGACGAACCGCTCTGCTCCTGGAGCTGGAGCTGACGCCGTGTCTCCCACCGCCCCACCGACACAGGCCCGAAGACCCTAGGCACGCTGGGCGGCCTGCGCCTCCCACCCGCGGTCACCGCTAGACTCGCGCGCAGGACACGGCCTCCGGACTCTGGCGTCTCCAACGCAGGCCGCCTAGGCTCTCCTCGGTTGTTCTGTCCTGGGGACTGAGGAACCGGGGAGAGGTTAGAGGCCCGCGTCCCCGACGCTGCCCCTCCTCCCTGGCAGGCTCTTTCAAAGGAGGAGTCTCCCGGAGGGGGCGGGGGCGGGGACCCGGCAGGAAAGGGACCCTTGAAGAGGTGGGCGAAGGGTGGCAAGAACCCCGCGGCAGTTTCGGGAAGTTTGGGGAGGTTAGACACGCTTATACCTCTGGTGGAGGATGGCGATTGAACCTCGGAGAGCGCCGATGGGCTCGCGATCCCGGTCGGGCTCCCCCAGAGACCGCCGCGTTCAGGAGCCCTGGTGTCTCCGTGTTGTCCGCGATCACTGGAAATGGGAATCCAGGTCCGGGCAGCGTATTCCCTGAGTCAGGAGAGCCAGAAGCTTCAGTTTACCCCCTTCTCAATGTACACACCCTCTCCCGGGAGATTTTCGACCGCCACCACCTTCACTGGTGTCCGGGTCCCACTCTCCCGGGTATTCCCCTCAGGCCTCTCTCTGCTTGGTAAAAAGTGAGTTTGGTGTGTGTCGTTCGCGTGGCTGTCATTAAGGCAGTCTGTTATTGTGCGAGGCTGAATCAGTGGTTCTTTGTGCGCTCAGCTGTATGGTAATGCAGACAGCACCTGCTCTCCGCACAATGCGGAGAGAAAGAGCTCCCCTCCGCGCACGCCGCGGCCTCTGCGACAATGTCCGGCACATGTTCGAAAGACTCTCCCCCCCCCCCTCAACCCCCCACCCCCAACACACAACCTTTACACAACCGTCACCTTATTAGGTTTTTACACATCCATCAGACACAAGAACTTTTGTTTTCATCTTTTTAAGGGAAATGAGTTTATTGGGAGGGCCCAGGACACACGTATCACAATGAATTATCTAACCTGCTCCCCTGCTTACAGGCTCCAGAGAGAAGTAAATGGAGGTACAGAATCTGACTTAGCACCTAGCTTTGTGTTGAGCATGCCATGAACTGTGTGTTCCCATCTCTGGAGGGTCCTTCTTATTCCACCCCTAACACCTTGGCCGCTTCATTAGAATCCCAAGGTGTGATTGCTGTAACTAGTGTTGCTTTGATTGTAGAACAGCCCCTAGGGTGTGCCTGACAGGTGTCCCCACTGTGGGTGTTGTCCTGGTGGTGAGAATGAGCCCTGTCCTGGCAGAGTATCTTTATCTTTTAGGCCAGTATCTGGATCAAGATCTATATAATGCACAGAAAGAGAGAAAGCTACCCCCTCCTCCGCCCCCATAGCCAGGAAAACACTGGTAAGAATCTAAGCAGTTGCTTGGCAGAATCATCTCTGTTGGGCCATCTGGCAACTGGAATTATAGCTCCTTTTCTGATGACCCAGCCTGTCTCCAGCTACCCTGTCTCCCAAACACTTGCAAAGTTTCAGAATCAACAGGAATCTGCACTTCAAGTTGTCATTGCTGACTCATAAAAAGTTAACCAAAAAAAAAACCCTTGTGTACAGTGCTCAAGGCTGAGGCAAAGAAGCAGGGTTGGACCCCACTTTAAGAAAAAAACAAAACCATCAACTGTTTATCATAGAACAAATGGGGTCTTCAAAAGACACTGCTACCCCTCTGGCACACCCCCACGGCAGTGGCAAAAGCAGAGTCCCTGTCCTTTGTAAACTGTGTGGGGACTTGCTACATCACCACAAGGCTGGGCTAGCTTGAATCCTAACTTAATCTTGCCACCTAGTGTTGGGATCCCTTTTTCACTGCGTTAGCATTTCCTCTAAAAGTTACTTTCTGAGAACTCTGCTTCTTCAAGCTCAGAAGCTGCTCTCTGTGGGGGCTGGGGAGAGGGACTCAGGTGAGAGGATTCCTGCGGCTGGCAGAGGCGAGTCAACCGAGACAAGAAACAAGGTCAAATGCAGAGTCCTCTGTGCCTTCCAGATTACAAGAAGAAATGAAATATCAGGAACCTTTTAATTAGAAGATGGAAGTGGAAACCAGGGTCGTTTGAATGCCTGTTTAGAAAACTGGGAATGAAAAGTTCCACGCGCAAGGGCTTAGACCTTGAGGGGGGAGGACTTGTCCCAAATCTTTAACAAACCCCCCTCGGTATCGAGTATTTGTTAAATTGACATGGCACAGATTTCTCGATTACAGTGGCAAAGCGGGACCGAGGGGCATCGTAAAATCCATCAGAATCCTGCCCGAAGCTTCCATTCTTTCCCAACTTAATTTATGCCACGCCATTCTGTATTGGGGAAATCAAGCAGAAAGCTCTTTTTTCCCTCCCTCCTACTCCTTCTGCCCTTCTTCTCCTTCCTCTTCCTCATCCTCCTGTTTCCCCATTCTCAGCCTTCCACCAAGTTGGTTCCTATTCCTCTCTCTTTCAAAAGCAGAGCTAACGGGAGACTGTTTAACTTCAGTGTTTCTATAGGAGGCTGTTGTACTTTAAACTCCTGCGTACCAGTAGCTGAGAGGAACAAAGGGGAGACTCGAGGTCCAACTATTCATCCTTTCTTTGCACTTTAATTTTCATTGATTGGGAAGACAAGGGGAGCCCTTAGGGATTCGAGCTGGAGGGGAGGACACGCCTTTAGACGCCATCAGCCCCCTAGCCAGCCATCTGCTCTGAACCAAATGGCGTTTTTTCACTCCCTAACTGCATGTCTCTATACTCCCACAGCTAAGCACGCAGAACCCCCCAAATGCAGGAGGGAGCTTAAGCCAGAGTATGTTAAATAGATTTGCCTGAATGTTGGCCTAGCCAACAGATTTCCCCTCCCCACACACCATAAATCCTCACCTTGACCATTAGAAGAAAGAAGGAAACTTTCTTTTAAATGCTTTTTGATGTTTCAGCAAATTTACTGTACAAAGTGAGGCTCATTAGAACTGAGAAGACACCGAATACATCAGATACAGGACTTGAAGGAAGCATTTGTTGTCTGGTGGTAGTGTTGATTTTTTTCCACCACCACCCCCCCAGTCTGAATAATTGCAGTGGGTGGATAGGGCAGACTCAGGTTGCATAATAATCAGAATTCAGACCACAACAAATGCATCTGGAGTTCTGTCTGTAATTGATCCTGTTGTTTTCTGTATTCTACTGGTCCATGTGGTAATAAAAACTCCCAGCCTCAATCTTATTGAATTAAATGTGCCCATCTTCAGCACAGGTCACCTAGCTCTGATCCTGCTCCTTCACACACACACACACACACACACACACACACACACACACACACACACACACACGGCTGTTTTCAAGATATGTATGTAACCATGGCTGCAGACAGGGCAGTATCCATGAACAGCTCCCAGTTTTCAGACAAGGCCAGCACAGGTTCAGTTTTCTGTGTAAACAAATCTGGAGACTTGAGTGGGGTTTGTGTTTTCTCAGACCAACTGAACACTGTATACACAACAGAGGGTTCTCTTATTCCTAAGAATTAGGATCCTTGTTCAGAACAACAAAACTGAAACTTCCAAGCAGCAAATCTGGTGTTGATCAAACATGCCAGCTTGCTTGAGAGGAGGAGGAAGAAGAGGAGGAGGAGGAGCCTGCGTATTAATTAGAACTAACATCACAACTTGCCCAACAGCCCTTCTGTCCACTTTCCTCAGCCAGTTTTAGAATCAAAAGCAGTTAAAATATAAGGGGGAAAAAGCCCTCCTTGCAGTGAGATGGAAAGCCAGCAGGCACCTGTGGCCCACCTGTCTGGGGTGATTATGGTACATATTTGCCAAAATCTTGGGCAGAACCCTCTTTTTAAAAGCCTCACTATAGTGCCAGAGCTGGCCTGGAACTCGAGATTCTCCTGCCTCAACCTCCCGAATTCTGGGATCGCAAGCATGCCAAACATAATCCTGGCACACACGCTTTAATGTTTGTACAGACATGTGCATACTTGATTGCAGTTAGCATTTGGCTTCCATTTAGACGAGAGAATTCGCGCCTCAGATTCACCGGCACCAGGTGGGCCGGATGGTCCTAGCCTCTCCTGTGCTGTTGGCAGCACACTCAAAAGAGTAGGAGACCCAAAAGGTTCTGGCATGGCGCCTCTCGAACCCCAGAGTGGATCAGGGTCCTAACTCCATCATGTCTTAGGATCACAGCCCTTTCTTTTTTCGATGGAATCGGCTGTCGTGTCCTCTGACCCACATAGGTGGTGGTGTTTTTCATTTGGGTGGCTAGATAGGAAACTCTGAGCCATTGTATGAGCTCCGAGGACACCTCACCCTGGGGTGCGTGGGTCTTGGGAAGCCGGCTGCAGAAAGTTGCAAAGGCATGTGCTGATTTACATGAGAAAAGGGGAGGCGCGTGGCTCAGCTGGCGGCTGCCGCGCAGATGACAGATCGCCCCACCCGCGGCCCCTCCCCCTATGCCTCTCCTTCCGCGGAATCGTGGGTTGTCTGCTCCGGGCTGTCCTGCGCTGATTTCCATGACAAAGCGCGTGTTTACCTGCGGCTGCAGCCCAGGCGGGCGGGCCTTTGTCCCAGGATCAGATTACCCGAGCAGCTGCTTGTGGCCAGCCGGAGAGTCACGCACGCACCTCGCGCTCGGAACTTTCCGCGGCCCTTGGTCGGGAATGGGTGGCAATGGGGTGAGAGGTTTGTGGAAGGAAGGCTACAGCAGGGGAGAGGCTGCGTTTAGCTTGCGCGTAGGATCGTGACTCTGAACTAGAGATAGCGCCCCTGGGGGCTTCCAGAAGGTGGCGATGCTGGAGAGGTGCGGGTGGGAAAGGGGGAGGTCATCCTTGGGCCAGTAGATGGGGTGCGACTTGAGGGCGTAGTAATTTGAGTCACGAAGCCTTGAGGCGAAGTCGTGATGGTTCCGTGCAGCTGGGCCCAGACCATGGCGCTCTCACCTCACCTGATAACGAGGAGGACCAGACGGCTGTGCGACCGACGTCAGAATGACGAGCCGCCCCCACCACCCCACCCAGCGTCCAATTTCCCAGGCTCTGGCCTTGGGCGGGAGAGTTTGAAGATAAGGCTCATAGAGTCTCTGAAACAATAACCTCAAAAGCCTGGCGCTCTCTCTCCGGCTTGTCAATGCTAGAGTCTGGGCTAGGCTTGCTGGATACGCACGTGTGGTTCACAGCCTCCCCCACGAAAGTCCCTATTGGACACAACAGCACCCAAAGGCCACTCTCACTCCCAAGGAGCCCTAGACCAGCCTCGGGACCTTGGAAGCGTTCAGTGCTCCAGGCTTCCCTGGCCTCCCCCACCTCCCTTTTCTGTGAGCATCTGCCCGGCAGAACAGATGTGGGCACCTGCAGTGACAGGCTGCATATGCTCCCTCCTATTCACAGGCATTCAGACGTGGCACAATGCGCGGCTTTTGTGTGCAGAGAGTCACTAAATATATTAATCTGTACTCCCCAGAGCACCGGGCTGTTTAATTTTTCACTAGCAATAACATCTGATCTAATCCTTAAATCGGCTCCCAAAAGCCTTCCCTCCCGCCCACCCCCTCTCCTGAAAAAAAAAAAAAAAAAAAAAAAAAACGTGTGAAGTTATTCAACTTCCCACCTGTTGCCTGCTGTATTGGGCCGGGTCACTGCGACTTCTAATGTTGGTTCCGGCAGGGGGTGAGCGGGGGACACATGCTTGCTACATGAGCATGGCCATGGTGTGTTTATCAGAAGGAAAATGAATACTAAGTGTGGAGTGTGGCTCCCCAAATGTTGTGCAAACAAAGAACAATAATTATTAAACAGCTTCCAAAGCAACTCAGCACACTTACCCTGTCTGTGTGAGCACCTTTAAAAATATACATTGAGTTCCCATTTATCTTTGTGTTTATTAAACTCTAGTGGTTATTATAAGTACTGGTCAATAGGCTATACAGCCCAAAGGTAACATAAATCTCACATGTCTTTTTTTTTTTTTTTTTAAGCAATTTTGTTGCAGAACTCTTTTATCTTAGCATCCCTTATTCCATTTTGATTTGTTTTGGGCCACAATGAATCCTTTAGTGCCATTGTGGCTGTCACAATGCCCAGGGACATCAGGCTGTGAATGAAGACAGAAGCAGTTTAAACAAGCCAAACCCTTTCTTTCCCTTCTGTGCATTGTCTTATGAATGGGCCTTCGGCTGCATTCTGCTGCTAGGAGACCAGACTTGCAAAGCTCTACTCCAGTAAATCTGCTGGGGAAAAAGGGACCCAAAAAGCAGCCCGCGTACTAGAGAGGAAAGAAAGGGGACAAACCATACTTTTCCACCTCAGTCAGCATGTTTCTTGATCTCAAAATGTAAAGCATACTTTCTAAACGTTTCTTGAACGTTGCGTTTAAGTTTTCTGTCTTCATTCCTCCACCACTTCCATCAGGACGTAGAGGACAGCACTGGGTCACTACCAACATTTGTTTTCAATTTTCTTTTAGGAAAGCAAGAGCATGTCCATCACCCAGTGCTTCCAGAATGTGCATGCTGCTAGTCAATGAGAACATGGGGATGCTCCCAGAGTTTAGTTATGATCACAGCTGTGACCTGTGTTGGTGATGACCGGAATTGTTTCTGTTCCCACTAGTAAGTTGAGACAAGAAATATCACTGCTTTCCAGTTATGAAGGTCCTAAGGACCACTCTCATCACGTGTTAGCTAGTGATCCCTCATTCCTCAGGGATGGATGGAGTCCCATTACCACTTTCCAGGTCAGTGGGAAACCAGATGACTCAGAGGTAGGGATAGGGTCAGGCATGGCAGGAAGTGGAAAGCTGTTCACTCTCTGCTCACAAGGCTTGGAGTCTGTCTGAAATTAGACATACTGTCTATTTCTATAACAAGTATAAAACAAGTTTCAAAAGGCTTTCTTGTTTTTCCATTTCCTGAATGGGTTTGAGAAAGATTAGTACTCTTCCTTAAAAGCACGACAGAATTTCCCAGTAAAGCCGTTAATGCTTGGTATTTTTCTTCTGCAGAAATACTTTTACTCAATTTCTTGAATACACATAGGGCTTTATCTCTTAAATTACTTCTTTGGTCAGTTGCACAGCTCAAGAAATTTCCTTGTCTAAAATTGCTCAAAATGTTGGGGCTGGAGAGATAACTCAACTGTTAAAAGCCTTTGCTGCTTTTTCAGAGGACTGGGGTTAGATTCCTGGTATTCACAGGGCAGCTTGAAACAGCCCCTAACTCTAGTTTCAAGGAATCTGACTCCCTCTTCTGGCCTCTGCAGGAACCCGTCATGTACATGGTGCATATGCATTCACGCAAGCAAAACATACACAAAAAAATAATAAATCTTTTAAGTTAATCAAATATCCTTTAATCCCTTTACTGCGAGTGAGATCTATGGTAACATGATCTAACATTGTTAGTAGGGGTCATCTGTGTCTCCTCTCCCCTTATCACAGAGACCATCCTTTTGTTCATTGATTTTCTCTGTGGATCTAGGCAGCTACTGAAGCAGTCATTAGTCTCCCTCATCTCTTGGAGTCTGAATATGGTAATTTCTCCTTTTGTCAAGCTTTATGGCTGTTTAAAGTGGGAGGAATAGTTCTGTCGGAATTTTGCCTTCACAGGTGGAAGCTGAAACAGACCCTTCTGATGCAAGTAACAGAAAATCCTAATTCCATATTTAATACATGAAGAGACTTTGTTTTGTTCTATTAATTGGGAGGGGTGGTCTGAGTGTGAGTAATTTGATGGCTCAACTCATCACTCAAGCCAAGGCTTCCATCTGCCCTGTGTTTGGTGAGCTCCTCTGTCCTGGGAAATTGCTCATACAGAAGGGACCGTGAGGAAAGAAGGGGTCTTTTCTTCCCAGATGGTACCCTCTACCATGTGAAACACTAAAGTAACCATGTGACCATGTTTGCATAGCTGTGATTTTCTTCTTTTTTATTTTCAGATGAACTGTACCAAATAAAATTTGGGGCCCATGTGGTTGCCACATTCAAAGACACTCGTTTCAACATTGTTCTTCAGTCATTATAATGATTACCTTTTTGGAGGATGTGACCACTGGTACGTTTCCCATGCTCAAGTGAATGGCCCCACATCCCACATTTGGGCAGTGCTAACTGGACTCAATGGGTTATTAAAGCCAACACAAAAAACAAAACATGAAGTTGGGAGGGGTATTTTGGATGGGACATTGGAGAATAGTTGATGAGAATTGAGCATGGAAAACCTACCAGGGGCCACATCCTCAAAAAAGAATGATTCTTCCTTCCCTGGCAACTACCGACGGCCAGCAGCTCCTCAGTCTTGACTACCCCGTATGCCAGAATTTTGGCTTATTTGATCTTGTATAGGTCTTGTGTAGGTAAACACTGCTATTTTGAGTTCATGATTGTGGTAGTTAATGTCATGTCCAGGTGACAGCATTTCACAGAACTCCTCCTCATCCTTTGATTTTTATATTCTTTGTAATTTTTTTAAATCCATATGTGCATTGGTGTTTGGCCTGCATGTGTGTCTGTGTGAGGATGTCAGAGCCCCTGGAACTGGAGTTACAGACAATTGTGAACTGCTATGTGGGTGCTGGGAATTGAACCCAGGTCCCCTGGAAGAACAGCCAATGCTATTAACCACTGAGCCATCTCTCCAGGCCAGGTTCTTATATTCTTTCTGCCTCTTCTTCCTTCATGTTCCCTGAGTCTTAGGGATTGTGGGACTAATATAGATGCCTCATTTGAGGCCAAGCATTCAGCACTTTGGCCACTTATGTATCTCTCCACTGACTGCTGCCCACTGCAATAGGAAGCTTCTCTGACCAGGGTTGAGAGCAGCCCATGTCTAGGGGTATAAGCATAAATATTTAGAAGGCAATTTGATGGCATGACCATTCAGCAAAATAACAGTAATGGCAGGTTTATCCTAGGGCCTATGTCCTTCACAGCCATAGGCTTTTGACTGAGGTTATACCAGGCAAGAAATGCCCTCCCATGAAGGAGGTCTCAAATCCAACCAGGAAGTGGTTAACATTAGGGTCGCTGTTGTATCAGTAGTCACATCTTATCTTGGCAGGCCAGTTTTGCAGCATACAGGGAGGGCACAGTGCTGGGTAAAACCATTGATGTCTTTTCTCCCCAGCAACCTGCATGGCACCTCTGATACTGTGAAAGTTAGCCAGCAGGAAGGGAAGTTTTCCAGTAGACTTAAGATTGATTTCTCTGTGTTCTGCAGTCAAAGTGTAGTGTTTTCATCAAAAGGATCTTATTGTGTAGTTTTGGTGGCTAGCAATTTCTATGCACCATTTTCTTCTAGTCTCAAAAGAAAGAGACTTTCAGATAGTCTTTGACTGGCCCTCCCTCCACTATAGTATATAATAATCTTTGTAGGTTCATTTGGTTTTTGTTTTTCAAAACAGGATGTCTTAGTAGTTAGGTTTCTATTGGTGTGAAGACACACCATGACCACAGCAACTCTTATAAAGGAAAACATTTAATTGGGGCTGGCTTACAGCTCAGAGGTTCAGTCTATTATCATCATGGCGGGGAGCATGGTGGTGTGCAGGCTGATGTGGTGCTGGAGAAGGAGCCGCGAGTTCTTACATCTTGATCCAATAGGCAGCAGGAAGAGACTGAGCCAATAGGCCTGACTTGAGCTTCTGAGACCTTACACCCCGCCCCCAGTGACACACTTCCTCCAACAAGGCCACACCCCCTAATAGTTCCACTCCCTCTGGGCCTATGGGGGACATTTTTATTCAAACACCACAGTCTCCATGTCAGTCTGATTTCCAATCTCTTAAGTTTAAACTTTTTGTTTCTTCTTCTAGACGAAGAATTAATTTGGTTTTTTTAGACAGAATTCTCACTATGTAGACCAGGCTGGCTTGAACTCACAGAGATGCACCTGTCTCAGCCTCCATGTTCTAGAATTAAAAGCATGTGACACCATGCCCAGCAACTCAGAATCATTTATTTCTGGTGTTTTGAAGTTTTGTGAGGATGTATCTTGTAGATCTCTTAAGGTTTTTTTTTGTTTGTTTGTTTGTTTGTTTGTTTGTTTTTGAGCACTGACTGGCATTTCCAACATGTCTTCTAGATATGAGAAGTTTTCTTCAATTATTTCTTTGATGATTTTCTTCTCTTCATTTAAAAAATTCTCTCTTCCCGTAATTTCTATTTTTGGATGCCAGGACACTTGTTTTAATCTAGTTGTCATATATTTTGTTTTCTCAGTCTCTTTGTGTTCCATCATCTTAGAGATGCCATTCTATTTATCATTCATTAATTTATTTATATAGTAATTTTTATCATTCATAATTTGTCATTTTAATTTTTAAGATTCCCCTTATTCTAAGTATCCCCTCTTGTCTTTTTCATAAATGTTATATCTTCTGCAATGGCAGATATAATTTTGCATAACATTTTTCTCTTCCTTGCATTTTTTATTTTTTCTACTATCTTTATTTTTATTAGTTTGTTTCTTCCTTGGTTGTCTATTTTTAGGAAACAAATGCTTTGGAAAGCTCTGTGTGGTACATGAGGACTATCAGATTGGCAGTTGCTTGGGGCTTTGGTCTGCTTATCGACACATTCTACCCTAATTCCCCCTTGTCTCTCAGCATGAATCCTCTTCGTTGAGAATTTTGTCTCCTTGGTGGCTGTATCACAACACCCAAGTTTTTACCTTCAGCTCTCTCTTAGAATTATACCTTTTGCTAATCAGTCCTTTCTTTTCTAATCCTCTCATCTTCTCACAACCTTTCCACCCTGTCTCTCGGTCCTTTGTCATCACTGTCCTGATCCTCAGGCTACTCTGTTCTGCAGTCAGAGTGCAGTCTTTTCACATGGACCTTGTGCTGGTGTCTGAGATCAGAGTGCCAGGACAGCTAGATTCCAGCAAGGTCTCTCCTTTAGGCTGATTGTCTTCTCCTTATTTCCTACATGGTAGAAATAGGGCAAAAAGACCCTCTGGATCAAACGAGGGCTCTACCGTCAGGCCCCATTCACTTCCCGAAGCACCCCACACTTCAAACAGCATCATAAGTTTTGAAGTCTGAGCTACTGGGGACACAGACATTTTAAATCTTACTGCATGTTTCACTGGTATGCTATTGTCTAGTATGTCCATTTGTGTCCTCAACCATAATGAGCTCCTTAAGACTAGAAGCCATTTCACATATTTTTGGGTGAAACCCAACTATCCTTAACCAACAGGTTCTGAGCACTGTTTGTTGATTTTACTTAGAAGAAAAAACTCAATAGGAAATGATAGCCTTGATTATCAGAAAGATGTCTTTCCAAACCCTTTAGTATAATCCATGGTGTTACTTCAACTTAGTTATGTATTTTGAGTGCTCCATTGAGTGTTCGACCAGAAATCCTGAAACAAATCATAGAATTTTTCCCCTACTTTACTTGAATGAAGTTTCCTTAGTTCGCTAGGAATCAGAAAGTCCCCACTGGGATGAAGAGATAAGTTTTGGGATGCACCTTAATCAATTTGGTGTATTAATAATTGGATGTTGTCAGGAGTTTACATTTTAAAAAAATCATATTGATCTCAAAGCCATTCTGTCTTACAAGTGGCTGAACAAGTGTTCCCCTGATTGTAAAGATGTTAAAATGGAAACTACAGAAGTGAATGAAATTGTGATGCAATCAAGAACTAGGAGCATCTTGCTACAAAGATAAGTTTGAGAGTATCCTGAGTGTCAATGGCCCTATTTAGGCATATCAAGACTCAATCCTTAAACTTATTGCAGGATGGAGGTTAATAATTTAAGGAAATGCTCACCGAAAAAAAGTGTTAATGGCATGTCAAATCTTTGTTAAAAGAGTCCTTTGATATCTTCCTCTGCTGAGTGTTGTGTCTTAGTTAGGGCTTCTTTAAAACACCATGACCAAAAGCAACTTGGGGAGGAAAGGATTTATTTCATCTTATAACTCGCAGGTTATATTCTATCACTGAGGGGAAACCAGGGCAGGAACCACAGGAGGAACAAAAAGCAGGAATTCAATCAGAAGCCATGGAGAAACTGGCTTGTTTTCCATGGCATGCTTAATCTGTGTTATAATACAAATCAGGACTCCCTACCCAGGGGTGGCACTGCCCTCAGAAGACTGTGTAAATAAATCATTAAGCAAGAAAATATCCTACAAACTTGCCTAAAGGCAATCTGATGGAAATATTTTCTTAATTGAAGTTTCTCTTCCTAGATAACTCTAGCTGTGTCAAGTTGATAGAAAACAAAAACAAAAACAAACAAACAAACAAACAAACAACCCAACCAGGATAATTGATCTCTTATCAACCTGACACACAAATACATTACTATTACTACCATAGTCCTTTGCTGTGGGATGGTCTGTATGTCAAATTGCTCTGATTGGTCAATAAATAAAACACTGATTGGCCAGTGGCCAGACAGGAAGTACATGGGATAAAGAGAGAGGAGAATTCTGGGAAGCAGAAGGCTGAGGCAGGGAGACACTGCCAGATGCCGCCATGATCAGCAGCATGTGAAGACACCGGCAAGCCACCAGCCACGTGGCAAGGTATAGATTTATGGGAATGGATTAATTTAAGCTATAAGAACAGTTAGCAAGAAGCCTGCCACGACCATACAGTTTGTAAGCAATATAAGTCTCTGTGTTTACTTGGTTGGGTCTGAGCGGCTGTGGGACTGGTGGGTGACAAAGATTTGTCCTGACTGTGGGCAAAGCAGGAAAACTCTAGCAACAGTCCTTCCCTTCTTTTGTCTGTCCCCAAGATCTCATGTTCATATCAATATCATAATACAAAACATAAATAACTGTAAAAGTTCCACGGCTTTAAATTTTTCAACATTTTAAAAGTCCAAGTTCTCTTTTAAAAAACACAACGTGTCTCTTTAAAAGTCCAAAGTCTCTCAACTGTGGGCTCCTATAAAATCAAAACAAGTTAAATATTTTCTTACTCCAAAAGGGGGAAACCAGGGCACAGTTACATTCAAATAAAAGCAAAAACCGAAGTCCATGAGTGTGAAGCTTGTTGTCAGATGCCTGGGTCTCATGATCTTCAGGGCTCTAAAGGACTTTGTGGCTGTGGTATCCATAGCACACCGTACATTTCACAGGCCCAGGCTACCTGCATTCCATAGTTGCTGTGGCCCTTGATGGCCATATCTATGGTACTGACATCTCCAAAATGCTGGAGTCTCTGCTGGAACTGGACTGCACCTTCACCTACGTCCTCTCCTGGACTCTCACAGTGTCAAGCCTCAGCTGATCTCTATGACTCCTTCCTGTCTTCAAAACCAGAACCACCAGGAAGACTCTTACACATTACCAAATTCGGCAGCCAGTACAAGGTATAAACATGGCCCCAGGTGGATCACAGCTCCTGTGTGCTGACCCTAATGAAACACTTCCTAGAAGAAGTTGCCTCAATAATGCTGGTCTGTTCTTAATTATAGAGGGTTCTCCAACCTCAGCTGGCCAGTATTGATTATCCCAGCAAAGGAAGTTTCACTTTAATAGTTCTGGTCTCTGGTTAAACATAGCCAATTCTTCAGTTTCGCCTGACCAGAACCACAGATTATTTTATTATTTATTTTTATTTTATGTGAATGACTGTTTTTGTATGTATGTGCTTGCATGATGCCCTAGAAAGTCAAAAGAGGGCACCAAATCCCCTGGGACTGGAATGGTTGTAAGCTGCCCTGTAGGTACTAGGGATCAAACTTAGGTCTCCCTCAATAGCAGCAAGCTCTTAACCACTGAGCCAATTCTCTACCTCTTGGATTCTTAATTCAAAATATAGAATGGCCCTGATAGTGCCTTTAAGAGACTCTCACACTTCCCTCTGAACTTTGAAAGCCAGACTTTCATCATCCGCACTGTTCTCAGCATTATCTTCTAAGTTCCCACAATAGCTTAGTAAGCTCTGAGCACTCAATGGCTTTTCTAGTCCAAAGTTCCAAAGTCCTTCCACGATCATTCCCCAGACATGGTCAGGTCTGTCACAGCAATATCCCATGAACCTTGTACCAATTTTTATCTTAGTTAGTGTTTTCATTACTATGGTAAAAAAAACTCCATGACTAAAAGCAACTTGGAAAGGAAAGGCATTTATTCAGCATCTATATCCTGGGTCACAGTCCTCTGAGGGAAGCCAAGGCAGGAGTCTGGAGGCAGGAAAAGAATCAGAAGCCATGGAGGAATGCTACTTACTGGCTTGTTTTCTGTGGCTTGCTCAGATTCAAACAACTGAAGACTCTCTGACCAGGAGTGGCACTGCCCCCAGTAGGCTGGGTCCTCCCACATGGAATCATTGATCAAGAAAATATCCTACAGCATGGCCTACAGGCGATCTGATGGCAGTATTTTCTCAGTTGAGGTTTTTCTTTCCAGATAACTCTAGCTCGTGTCAAGTTGACAAATACCCACCCAAAACATGTTGGATGGTTTGGTTTCTGGGCTGACAAGTGTCACCAGGACATAGCAGCAGTTGAGAGAGAGAGAGAGAGAGAGAGAGAGAGAGAGAGAGAGAGAGAGAGAGAGAGAGAGAGAGAACAGTGGTTTGAGTGAGAATGTCCCCCATAGGCTCAAATAGCAAATACTTGGTCCTCAGTTGTTGACAGTTTGGGTAGGTTTGGAAGGTGTGGCCTTGTTTGTGGAAGTGTGTCACTTGGGAGTGGGGGGCTTGGAGGCTTTAAAATCTTGAACTATTTCCTTTTCATTTTCTCTGCTTCCTGCATGTGGTTGGAGATGTGAGCTCAGCTGCCCGGGTGCCACACTTCCTTACTGGGATAGTGATTCCCTCTGGAATGGCAGTCATGGTGTTTTATCGAAGCAATAGAAAAGTAACTAAGGGCTGGGTGGTCGTGGTGCACGCCTTTAATCTCAGCACTCAGGAGGCAGAACCAGGAGGATCTCTGTGAGTTCGAGGCCAGCCTGGTCTAGAGCGAGATCCAGGACAGGCACCAAAACTACACAGAGAAAGCTTGTCTAAAAAAAAAAAAAAAAAAAAAAAAAAAAAAAAAAAAAAAAAAAAAAAAAAGAAAGAAAAGAAGAAAAGTAACTAAGATACTGAGAAACTAACCTAACATTGGCAGAGATGAAGGCTGAATTGGGAATATGGCACTGTCTCCACTATTTCCCAAGTCTGCTAAGCCTATAAATGATATGGCTGCCACTCCTGAAGGACTGAAGGACTATCAGGATGGTGGCAATTGCAACTTGGGTCTCACAATTTCTCGAGACATGCGATTTGCCAGTCAAGCAGGAACTACAAGTCAAGCAGCTGCCCTTGGAGGTTCCTCAAGCTGTCACCAAGGCAACTGCAAAACTCTTGTTCTAGCCACCAGTGTCCAGAGACAACTTCAGGTCAGCTGTGGATGCCCCAAAGAGACTTGGCTTCAGTCAGGGAAATCGCTGCAATTAACCACCGGCCCTGCTGGGGCATTGCCTTGGGAAACTCTGCTTTTACCACAACACCTTGAGATGATTCTTAGATGACCCTACTCAGTTCCTCCAGACCTCATGACCATAGACAGATGTTTTTACTGCAAGCTGGTCCTGTGCTGCCAACAAAGTTTACTCCAAGTGGTTTTAATGCCAACTTGTACTCTTTTATCATGGGTAGGGTAGGCTGAATTGGCTGCATGAACAGATGAGTCCAGGGTATAGATCAGGGTATAGCACCCAGCAGAAGAGAGAGGGCTGATGGAGAGACCATGGAGAGCTGAGGCTGTGAAGGTTTGCCGAAGTGTTGGGAAAGCATGATACAGAGAAGAACAGAAACTGCCAAAGGTAAAACACTACAAAATGCTGAGACTGGAAAAACTGTGAGCTGCAGCTGCTGACAGAGTCCGGGGAAGTCACTGAGTTGCTACCTCTGGCTGCTGAGGAAGCATCCGTGAGCTGGAAGGCTAAAGGCCGAAAGCCCTGTCGTCATAAGGCTAACACAAGCAGCTGGGTGTGTTGACTCAAAGCTATTAGAGCCAAAGCTGTGACCTTGAGATCCAAGGGGTTTCAGCACCCCAAGCTGGGGGCTACCGACACAAAGGGAGCTACGCTTTGCCTGGTGGGAATTTCCATCCAAAACACCGCCCCAGACAGCACAAATGTGGCCCACACCACAAGGCTGGCCACCCCAAACTCTACCCAACACAGTGGGCGGCATCATTGCCTGTGACCACTCAGCCCTAAGCGCTCAGGTGTCCAACCTGCGCCTCCCTTCACTACCGGTCTTCCCAGGGAGATATTCAAGACCAGGCCAGTGTCCTCACAGCCTCCTACACTTGGCGGGGACACAAGCTGTGGTCTATGGGGTGGCCAGGGTTTCCAGCCAGTATTCCCAGAGGCCTGTCTGCATACACTGCCCGAGCAAGACAAGAGGTGCCAGTGCCGGCCGCCACCGGATCCCGAAGACTCCGTCTCCAGGACAAACCCACCGAGCGCCGTCAGGCTACCCAGGGCTGGGCGGGCCTCCTAGGCTAGCCCCCGGTTGCCGGGTAACGGGCTGAGGCTGCCCCTCTTCGCCAGGGCCTGAGCACCGCCCACCTCGCGCCTGCACCCAGCGCCTGCGCACTACATCCCTTTCGTCCCACCGTCCCTCGACACCCAGTTATGTAAGCCCAAGCTTCACCTTGTCACCTCGCCAGGCACAGGCGGAAGTGCCTATCTGCGGAAGCGGAAGTGAGTAGTGCCGAAGACTGCGGATCTGAGATCTCGCTGACGCGTCTGCAGTTACCGCTGTGCCCCTCCTCTAGGTAGGCCCTGCGTGAGCGATCGGCCACCCGGGACTCCTCCCAGCCGCAGGTCCGCTGTCCGCCGCGGCCACGCCCCTCCGCGCCCTGGGCCCCGACTGCTCCTGCGCCCCGCCGGTGCGGTCCCGGGAGAAGGGGCCAGGCGCCCACCCTCCTGCAGGTGGAGCGGGGTGGAGGCTCTTCCCGACCCCAGCCGCAGGACGCCAGGACCAGCGAGGTAGAGTCTGCTCGTCTAGAGGCTGGGGGAGGAGCAGCTGGTGCCTGCAAACCCCTGGTAGGGGAGATGTGGGACGTGAGATGATGGAGAGGCGCCAAGGGGCTGGGCCTTAGCTGTCTTGAGTTCCTCCGGGCAGGGGATCATCCCCTTGGTTAGGCTTTTTCTGCATATGCTCGCAGACTTTTTCCGTCTTAGGGACTAGCTGTTACCCACGACCACGTTCTTCAAGAAGTCTCTCACCGTTTTCCCCCTCCACACCCATTAGCGGATATTTCCTGACCTTTCCTGGCGTTAGTGTACTGTAGGAGCCCTGGTTACACTTTCCTTACCCGTTTTTGAAAGGCACCAACAAGAAATGCGTTATTTTTCTTACCACTCTCCCACTTAAAAAAAAAAAAAATAGAAAGAAAGAAAGAAAATCCTGTCTAGCCAGTCTTCCAAACGTTGGTATCTGTGAACGAACACCTTTGGCCCGAGAAAACTTAAATGGATAACATTTGAGGCCATTTGTTTTCAGCATTCGGAGATTCTGCTCTATCTCCAAACTGGAATCTGGGTATACTTATAGAACTGATAATGAAAAGTTCACGATTTCAGGCTTTGGGGTCTCTTTGCTTACATAGGCAGCTTTCAAGGCAATGGGAACGCAATAGCTCTCTGTTCATAACTGGCATTCTTTTTTAAAAAAGAAGTATCCCCAACTGTATATTGTAGGCCCTTTACAACTTGCCATTGGTCTTATCTTGCTGCTTTGGAAATATTCTTGTCCTAATCTTTCCCTTCCCATTTTCTCCACCCTCAAAGCAGTGCTTAATTTTGGAATGTTCTAGCCATCGGGTGGAACGTTATAACTTCTGTACTTCAGGTATTAGATTAATTTCGTTTAATTTCTGAGTTGACTCCACCTTGGTAAGAAGGATATATTCCACATAATGCTATCAATTATTGTAATAGAACTTAATACCAAGTATAAATAGTTTTTATTTTATTGTTAGACATTGTCTACTTAGCTTTCTCTTTGGCTATTGTGGGAGTCTGTAAACTGTGAGTCGGTACTTGGTCTTACTTTATAGACCTGGGGCCCTTGGTTTATTCTCCCCCCCCCCCCCCGCCCCCGAATAGGCATTGGTCCTAGCATATAGAAGACATTGTGGGATATACGTTGTGATGTGACAGACAATGATGTCATTGTCTCAAAAGGCTCACCCTATTGGTAGTGATTCTCAGAGCGTCTCAGGCTACTTCTGTCTAGTAGGAGGAGGGGGCTCTTTGGAGAGTACCCTCATCTCCGCATTTATTTCCTGCTTATGTACCTGGTAATCATCTAGCTGTAAAAATTCTCCAGTTTATTGTACATTTTTTTCCGGTCACCTTGTAATAACTTTAGGGAATGAAGAACCTCCTACATGCTTTTAGCAATAAAGAAAAACAACAATAATTTAAACAATATCCATAGCTTTCTGTCTCCTGTTTGGCCATTTTATTTTAAAATGTACTGTCTGTGTTCTGTGATAGACACTTTCTGAAGAAGTGTAAACATGCCTGTTCACCCCAGGTAGCCCACTGACAACAGACCAAAAACTGGTTCCAACTAAGTCTGGCTTAAGGAACCAGTATGTTTATTGAGGTCGCTCACAGGAACGTGGTGACTCGGACGCAACGCTATAAGCAAAGCCCACTGCAGCATGAGTAACAACACGAGAAAACTGTACCCGTGAGGCTCACGCCACAGCTTGCGGGCACCCTGGCTATCTGGAAATACCTTCTCCTGAGCAGTTACTGCCTTTGTAACTTTGGGACAGGTACTTACAAATGTTATAAGTCTGGGGAGCTTCCTGAGTCTTAGGAGGTTCCCTCTTCCTTTCAGGAAGGAATTGGATGTTGTAAATATTTAGCAATTGAACACATTTAAATGTCAGAAGGCGTGTTCTAATGTCATAGGTCCCCATACCTTTTCTAAGTACCTGTGTGCGTGCGTGCGTGCGTGCGTGCGTGCGTGTATGTGTATGTGTATGTGATATGCCATTTTCCTGAGGTAGTTTGTGATTCACAGTGTGAGAAATTAACAGTATGAATGCTAGGAAGAACTGGTGTCTGCTCTGTTAAAATAGCAGGCTTCCCATTATGGGTTGAGGAAGGAGCAGAAACATTTGAATAAAACCAAAGCAGTGTACCGAGCCTGGCTTCCTGGACAACAAGGAGACTCTTTCAAGAAACTCATTGTTGTCTTCGTGTCTTTAATAGAAAATATTTGAAACAAACAAACAAACAACAACGAAAGTGCCCTCTTACCGACAGTGGGAGACTGCAGCTCCAACATGGAGGATGCCATGATACACCTGGCATCTTGTCAGTCCGGAAAAGGGTAGAAGATTGGTGCTGCTCCCTGTCTCACTCTGTGTTCACGTGTCGTTTTCTGTGTTGTGAGTGATGCTGAAGGCTTCTGTAGTCGCTGCCCATGGACCACGTGGCCATGACTCGTGTCTTAATGGACAGGGCTCTTGGATCCTAGCACCCAGTGAAGAGCCAGGAGAGAAGTGGCATTTTCTCAGTGCGTAGAAATGTAGTCCCTGAATGAGTAATATTTACATCTGTCTGTCCACCTGCAGTAAACTGTGGGACTTAGTACAGAGGTAGGCACAGACCAATGGTCTCAAGTTGGTGAAATCTGTGTGCTGTTATCTGTCTGCTCTGACCAGCCTTGTCTTCACATATCCCCTCACAAAGTCTGTCTTCTGCATACTGGGTGGGATCATATCAAGGCAAATCCACCCTCTTCCAGAAATGAATGTAAATTGTCAGGGGTTGTGACATGATCCAGTGGCAGAACGTTCGCCTACATATGTGAGACCCAGAACTACACTAAAATGACAGCAATGAGAACAGGAAGTGCCACCTTCCCAAATGTGGGGTCCAAACCCAGGAGTCCCAGAGATACCCTGATAGCTGAGATAATCTGTCGAAGGCTCAGTACCGACTGTAGTAACTCAAATATTGTCATTACAGTTTGACGATAAATCTTTTGTGTGTGTGTGTGTGTGTGTGTGTGTGTGTATCAGTAGTAGTTTTAACATGAAATATATAATATTTATGTCCACCCAACTTTTGATGTCCAAATTGCTAATGACAACTTCAGATTCTCCCAGGAGCTAGCATCTATTAGTAACCAGTAAACTAACCTAAATTAGTAACCAGTAAAACATAAAATGATAGTCCTAGAGTTTTTACAGCCTCTTCATTAGTATAGTGGAGCTTGTAGCTTTTACCACACATCAGTCGGTTTGTTTTACAGGTTAGTGTTTGTGTGTGTGAGTGCTCAGCTCTGCCTGGCTGGTGAATACACTATAAGATGAGATAGTCTCTCTGCCCTAGGTCTTCAAGAGGCATTATTTTGTGTTGCTTTTTGTATATTAAGGATTTGCTGTTGTTAATATTTTATCAAAGGACTTAGTGGCTTGATACCATGGTAAACAAAAAGAAAAAAAAGGAGGAAAAATATACCATTAAGATGCAAGGTTTCTTGTGGAATTTTTTTTAACTATTGATGGACCTGTTGTCTGCCTGAATAATGTCTTTCATTTATATACAAGGACATATGTAAGTGCTTCTTACTAAGTAAAGAATTCTGATGATACTTTCCCACATTTTGAATTCTGACTCTTAAACTGTTTTGTATCTATATCTCAGTTTTTTCCATAGTCATTGTCTCAAATGATGCAACTATTTAGCATAGTACATTTTTATGCAGCTTCTTGTTAACACGTTTATTGAGTGTACTTGACCGGTTTACCGGAATAGTTTGATGCATTTTGACATTTGTGTTAAATATGTATATCAGCATAGTAATAGTAGTATCCATACCTGTCATTTCCAAAGTACACACTTGGGCATGCTTTCTTCCTTCCTGCCTCCATCAGAGACACCACTGTTAGATCACAGACCTGCCACATGCCTGTGTCACCTAGAAGGGAGCTCAGCCCCTTATGCCAATCCTTAAGAAAACCTTGAATAATAATTTTACTTTTATTTAGTGCTTTCATGTCTTACGACTCCTGGCAAGTAGGCTAGGTCACATGATATGGAACTGCATCCAAAAAAACAGACAAACAAACAAACAACAAAACCAAAACAACACTACAATCAGTTTGTTTGTTTCTTGTAAATGGAAAGAATTCTCTCTTCCTTCAGGACCTCATCATGCCATCTGTAGTCTGGTGCTGTACCTCTCTTAACATTCTGGGAACTGAACAGTCTGGTTCTCTGCTATAATCTCCCTGCCATGCTCGATCTGCTAGTGAACCTCTATTTGGACCTGAAGTCTTCCTCTCCTGCTTCATTGTCCCATCATATGGCTGCCTGTAGCCATCTAAGCCATAACCCTAATAAAGCTCCCATCTGAAGGGAAGTCACATCAGCCTCTTTTCTACAAAGCAGTAACATGTATTTATTTTTTATCTGTGGCAATCACTAGTCTGATTTTGTCACTACAGACTTGCTTAGCTATCAGCGAACTAAAATTCTATGTACGTCAAGTCAGTGTGTTCTTTTGGGCGGGGTGGTGTCTGGCTACTTTTAGTTATGTAGTTATTCAGGCCAGGTGTGATAGCACACACCTTTAATCCCAGGACTCAGTAGGAAGAGGCAGATGGGTTTCCGTGAGTTCAAGGCCAGCCTGGTCTATAACCAGAGTTGCATGGTGAGACCCTATCTCAAAAAAAAAAGGTAGTATTTTGAAGGTTACTCATGTTTCGTGTTCCAGTTTATATTTTATATTTTAAAAATTACTAATACTTAAGTTCTAGGTGGGAAATAATTACCCCTTTAAAAACTTAACTCCGGCTGAGATGCCTTAGTGGGCGACGATGGCTGCTGCCACGCCTGATGACTTGAGTTCAGTTCCTAGGACCCACGTGGTAGAGGAAGTGGCACAAATGTCCTCTGACCTCCACACATGCACCCTGGCATGTATGCATGTCACCTCCCACCCCCTGCTGCCTCAAGACATAAATGGAAAGCAAAACTTTACTTCTTTGAATTTAACTGAGAAATGCCTTGAATAATAGGTGAGATTTCAAAAGCTTGCTATGCTGGATATTGTCTTTGTGAAAGTCCTGCTCTAGAAATTAATGTATGCTTAGTAAAAATGCCTTCTGTATTTCCACTGAAAACACTACACTCCTAATCAGTATGTCCTTAGTTTGGTAACACAAGATTTTCAGAACATTAAATATTGTCTGTGTCTGCTTTGATGAATGTCACATGTCTAGAAATAATGCCATAGTTACTAATTATGGATTCTTTTTCTTCCTTTCTCTTTCTTTTCTTCCTTCCTTCCTTCTTTCCTTCCTTCCTTCCTTCCTTCCTTCCTTCCTTCCTTCCTTCCTTCCTTCCTTCCTTCCTTTCTTTGCAGATTCATAGAATCAATTATGGGCGTGAGAGGTTTACAGGGTTTTGTGGGAAGTACCTGCCCACATATATGTACAGTAGTAAATATCCAAGAGCTGGCTGAGCGCCACAGAAACAAGTACCCTGGATGTCCCCCTACCATCGTGGTGGATGCCATGTGCTGTCTACGATACTGGTACACACCAGAATCCTGGATCTGCGGTGGCCAGTGGCGGGAATACTTTTCTGCCTTGAGAGATTTTGTAGCCGCCTTCACATCTGCCGGCATCAAGTTGATATTCTTCTTTGATGGCATGGTGGAGCCAGGTAAGAGAGATGAGTGGGTAAAGCGAAGACTTAAAAACAACAGGGAGATATCCAAGATTTTCCACTATATCAAGTCAAAGCGAGATCAGCCGGGCAGGAACATGTTCTTCATTCCCTCCGGGCTAGCCATATTTACACGGTTCGCTCTGAAGTCCTTGGGCCAGGAAACCTTCTGTTCATTACAGGAGGCAGACTATGAGGTGGCCTCCTATGGTCTCCAGCACAACTGTCTTGGGATCCTTGGGGAAGACACTGATTACTTGATTTATGACACTTGTCCCTACTTTTCAATTGGTGATCTCTGCCTGGAGACTCTGGAAACCATCATGCTCTGTCGAGACAAGCTCTGTGAGAGTCTGGGCCTCCATGTGGCAGACCTTCCTCTGCTGGCCTGTCTGCTCGGCAATGACATCACCCCAGAGGGCATGTTTGAAAGCTTCCGGTACAAGTGCTTGTCCTCCTATGCCTCTGTGAAAGAGAATGCTGGCAAAAAAGGAAATATTATCTTAGCTGTTTCAGACTATATCTCCAAAGTTCTTCACTTGCATCAAGGTGAGAAAAAGATAGAAGAGATGTTACCCTTGGGACCAAACAAAGCTCTTTTTTATAAAGGAGTGGCATCATATCTTTTGCCAGGGCAGAAATCTCCATGGTTAGTTCAGAAACCCAAAGGCACAATGGCAGACAAGCGAGTGGGGAGTTTAAACCCTGAATCTAAGCAAGAAGTTCCTATGTGTGTAGATCCTGAGTCCAAGCAAGAAGTTTCTGTGTGTAGTGATCCCGAGTCCATGCAAGAAGTTCCCATGTGTATGGATCCTGAATCCAACCAAGAAGCTTCCATGTGCACAGATCCTGAATCCAAACAAGTTCCCATGTGCACAGATCCTGAATCCAAACCAGAAGTTCCCATGTGCACAGATCCTGAATCTAAGCAAGAAGCTTCCATATATGCATACCCAGAGGTCAAGCAAAAATTACCTCCAGAAACAGAGGCTGAATTTAATCTAGAAGTACTCATGTGTACACACCCTGAAATTAAACAAGAAGACACCATGGATATGGAACCTGAAATTAAACAAGTAGCCATGGTTTCAGACTCCGAAATCTTAAAGGTAAGGGGACATGTTTCCCCCACCTCTGCTTATGGGGTCATATTTGAAAGTATACCTACTAATGGATTTGCTTGTGGGAATTTACTAATTATCTTCAGAGAACTGTGGGAAGACACAGACTAGACACCTCTTGAGTCTAGTTAGGAAGAAGTCTCATAAATATGAAATCATATTGTAAGCACATTTGATATTGTCTTATAAATATGATGGGAAAGAGATGTCAGAATTCTAAGGAGAGAATGTTGTGGGTTAAGGTATAAAGAGAAGGTTTCCCAATGGAGTCAGGCCTTAAGGAGGACAACATTTGCTCTGAATAAGTCAAATGTGGGGTTATGGGGACCCCACAGATGTAGTGATTAAATTAGTGTCTCTGTGAGTCATACTGGTAAACTATTCAGGCAAGAGCCTAGGGCTTGGGGAGAGGGAGACTTGGAGGAGATAGAGTGTAACCACACTATAAAAGTAGCTAAATGCCAGGAGTCTAGACTGATTCTAAGTTAACAATCTGTAGACTCTAAAGAGTTCACTCTGGTGGAGAGTCACTGTTCAGTACCTATTTATACGAGGTCCATGTTAGGCACAAGGTTTATCTTTTCTCAGTTGACTCTTACAACAGCCCTGTGAAATAGGTGCTTTTCTAATCATCCCCAGCTCCACTGCCATGGCTTCACTCATGCTAAGCACGTGCTAGCCCTTGAGTTACATCCCAGTCCTTTTGCCTTGGTTGTACTAATAAGGTGGATATCCACAGGAATGTCCAAAGGTTGCAAGCTGAGAACCATGATTTTACCCACAAACTTAGAGTCCCACAGTGTATTACCATTATTCAACTACAGATCTAGGAATTCTGTCTCACTTTTGAGACAGGGTCTCATTATGCAGCCCTGGCTATCCTGGAACTAACTGTGTAGACCAGGCTGGCTTTGAACTCAGAAATCCAACTGCCTCTGCCTCCGAGATGCTAGGATTAAAGTCTGTGCCACCATACCTGGCTTTATCCCTTTTCATAACCAATCTTTTTGAGTCTTGTTTTATCTATTAAATGAGTTTCAAATTTGTGCACTATCCATTTCTTCCAGCTATCTTTTTCCCGAGTCCCAGCTATCTCTTATGGAAATTGCTATCTTAATTGTCAAGAAATCCTCCTGAGTAGACTTTTGCCCTTTTTAGTTCATTTGTCATGCTGTGTGAAAAAATAAAGTCCTTTATTTTGTATTTTCTTATAATTCTTACCTTGTAACAAAAACATGAAATAATGGTATGTAGCCTCTGCCTGTCTCCAGCCTTGCGCCACACTGGTTTTCCTCCTTCTCCTCTGGTTATGTGGTCACCACATCTTCTGCCTTGTGGACCACTACTACGAACCTTTCTCCTACTTCATGCTTACTGATATCTTCTGTTGCAGCTTCTGTTGAAAGTGTCTTACCCACCAGTCTGTGTGCTCCAGTTGGAATCTGTTTGTATGATCAATGTCTTTCTTGTGGTCCTCAGGCAGGTCATTTGTTTTTCCAGTGCTGTATGTTTTAAGCCTCACATACTGTCTTTTAATAGCTTTCCTTTAAATATTGGTGGGATAAATGACTTCCTTTCCCAGCTTTAGCTCCTTAGTGACCTCCTGCTACAACAGTCTCCCTCCTCCTTAAAAAGCCATCGACCTTTTTTCTGTTACATGGATTACAGTAAAATGTAGACTCTCACATCACCTAAGAGAATCATAGGTAGGCAGATGTTGAGAATTTAAGAAAACAAAATGATTGCTTGCACTTGGAAGTCTTTGCTAGTGCTTCCTAGAAAGGGTAGAGGGGACCTTCAGGAAACTGCTGGCGCCCTGAAGAGTAGTGAAGTGTATGTGGTGTGGCAGGAAGATTGGTAACTCTTTAGCACTGGGAGAAGGTGAGTCTGACCTTGCTTAACTTCTCTCAGTTTTATTATGCAGATTGGATGTAATAATGCTACTTTTAATGCAAATCCTGTAAAGATTCTCCTCAGATTCCTATGTCTGTAGGGCTTCTTGTTTGTTGAAGGCAGTGCTCACACGCACCATTAGGTCACCAGGCAGGTCTATGGAGGTGGAGGCTCTTGTCTTCCTTCTGACCTGAGGGCCGAGGGGTCCAAGGCCCATGACACCCAGCACTAATGCCAGGTTCTGGTCTCTGGATCTGACCTTGAGTTGAAGCCCAAGTCCGCGTCCATCTTCTCTGCTGGCCTCTTGGAGATGAGGTGTGGTCAGGATCCCATGAAGCTGCCTCCTCCTGGTCTCATGTGTGCCATTTGAGGTGATATCTGACACAGAACTTAGTCTGGGGTGGCCTGAGGGAGTCCTATTGCTGATTCTGCAGCCACTCAGCTTGCTTCTGTCTCCATCTGTCCCTTCCCATTCTCTGCCTTTCATTGCCATTGCCTGTATGTCCTGTGTATGTTCTCTGTGGCTCAGGCTCTGTGGTGAGCGTCCTTCTGCCTGCGTGTGTCCTGTGTATGTTCTCTGTGGCTCAGGCTCTGTGGTGAGGGTCCTTCTGCCCCTCCCAACTCCACGGCCTGGGCAGCTCTCTCAGCTGCTGCAGGTGCAGTGAGTCTGACTGCTCCGGTGAGACCTCACAGGGAACCCCTGAAAGAACTTAGTGCTTGGTGTCTGTACCTAGTAAAGCAGTATTGCACATTTTTTAATACTATGTGATGGGATTGTGTAACTACAGTTTTCCTACCTTGCCCACAGTCAGGACAAATCTTTGTCACCCACCAGTCCCACAGCCGCTCAGACCCAACCAAGTAAACACAGAGACTTATATTACTTACAAACTGTATGGCCGTGGCAGGCTTCTTGCTAACTGTTCTTATAGCTTAACTTAATCCATTTCCATAAATCTATACCTTGCCACGTGGCTTGTGGCTTACCGGCATCTTCACATGTGTTTGTCATGGCGGTGGCTGGCAGTGAGTCCTCTCTGTTAGTCCCGCCCATACTTCCTGCCTGGCCACTGGCCAATCAGTGTTTTACTTATACAGAACAATATCCACAGCAGGATTGTATGTTTGTTTTTGAAACACTGGTTATACTGCAAAGAATGGATTAAAACTCACTGCAAAAACTCAAGTAAGACAAACCTGGGTAAATGAGCTTGAATTGGGAAATGGCAGTCGGAGAAGCAGCTGCATCATGCGTTTTGATTTGGGGGTTTCCCATCCTAGTTTAAAAACTAATAGTCAAAGGAGCCCTGCCGTTAGAGGTTTAGCACTAGCTCTGCTTGGGTTAGTTGAACATGCTGAGGGGGTGATGGAGCACACACAAGAGCAACAGATTGCATCATTTTGATGATCAAATAGCATGATGTAAAAGTCTGATATCAGCAGTAGATCATATGCTCAGCAAGGCCCTAGATCCAATCCCTGGCACCAAGAAAATAAATAAACATAAAAATTGATGTCAAGATTTGAACTTACATTTCCAGTGTAAAGAAAGGAAATATGGGAGAGAACTTGGAGTTCAGAAGTGATCTTCACTTATCTCTGCTGGAACTCTCGATCTTTCTGCCTGAGCCTCCCAAGTGCTAGACCTGCAGGCGTGTGCCACTGTGATTGGCCTGCATCCTGTTTTAGAAGTGAACTAATAGTAAACGGGCTTGTGTTGTCATGGGATTCCCCCAGTACAGCTACAGCAGCTGAGAGAGGCGAAGGGCCATTTGCAGGAACGTGATTAACTGAATTTTACTGTAGAAAAATGTAGTGCAGCACCTTTGACATGTGCACACAATCAAGTATGGGCCTGAAGTTCCATTCCTAGTAGGAAAGAGACAGTAGAAGCCATTCTCTTTTTAAATATCGTAGAAGCCTTCATAGAAGGATATGAAGGATGGAGGCTTAAACACTGTGCTGAGAGACAGACTGAGGTGAAAGTAATTCTCTTCCAGGAGGAGAGAAGTGATAAAGAATGTGAGTACGATAAAGGTGAAGAAATGAGGCCTCTGCCAAGCCTGCCAGACTCCAATGGCTAGCTCCAAACCCACAGTCACAGGTGGCCCTGGTTAATTGTGGTGGGTCATAAAACAAAACAGACATAAAGGCAGAAGAGAGATTTGTGGAGAGGGTGGAGTTTGGGCAGAGGTGGTGGGAGGTAGGAAGTGAAAACATGTAAACTGCATGTCAAGGTATAAAACAATATTAAAGTTTTT
Organism: Peromyscus maniculatus bairdii; assembly: GCF_049852395.1. Classification (NCBI taxonomy): domain Eukaryota; kingdom Metazoa; phylum Chordata; class Mammalia; order Rodentia; family Cricetidae; genus Peromyscus; species Peromyscus maniculatus. The sequence continues at coordinate 66,460,810 of NC_134867.1, forward strand.
TTTTTAATAAGTCTTGGGCCAAAATGCATCTGGGTTTGGCAGTTGGGAGATTTTGGTAATTAAAGTGTAGGTAGGCTACTTGCTGGAGTCTGCAAAGGGACAGTAGGAAGATGGGGTCTAGAAAACCTTACAGGCAAAGGCAAGTGCTATGCAGTGTGTAGATTGTGTGTTATATTTACTGATGAACTTAATTTTGTTGCCTTTGCAGTTAAGTCTTGCAAACCTGTCTAATAGGCAGTTTGGATGATTTAACCACATGTGGCCAAATGAAACTTTGGGTGAAAAGGCTTGATGTGGAACATTGGCAGGCACGGCCACAACCACATACGCATGCTTCTTCTCTGTCAGTCGAGAAATCAGACTGAACAGGACATTATGTAGTTTTCATTGCACTGGACAAGCTGCGATAAATAAAGGCAGGGCGAAAACATTAAGAATCACAAGTACATAACTCACTGGAAACATGATACCTTTAGAAGACAGCATTATATCTCAAGGTATACACAGTTGCCAAAATTAACAATTTACTGGAAGAATAAGTATATATAATTCATTATTATTTTTTAGGCAAATTTGTAAAACTACAAACTCCTTTGAATTAAACGCCAGGGATGGTGGCACATGCTTTTAATCCTAGGATTTCTGTGAGTTCAAGGCCAGCCTGGTCTATATAGTAAATGCCAGGACAGCCAAGGCTATGCAAAGAGACCCTGTCTCAAAAAAACAAAAACAAACACAAAAAAGTCAGAAATGAAAATTAATTAGAAGTAATTTTGTCATAAAAGACACCATTAAATCCATAAGGTGAACATCTGTATTGGAGTTTACATTGAAAGGGCTTCTCATTTTCAAGGTTGGTTGTCCAGTGCCAAACGATCTCCCTGAAAACATACGTATAAGTAACATTATATGGACTCAACAGGTTATATTTAGGAATATATATGTATATACAAATACATATATGCATGCAATATCAGTTAATTAAAAAAGAGGCCTTATATTTGAAGAAGAGTGGGGAGGGCCATTTGAGAGGGTTTGGAGGGAGGGAAGGGAAGAGAGAAACATTTTAATTAAATTACAGTCGCAAGTAAATCAACAAGAACTAGCAACTGTAGTAGGATTGCCTTGGCTTAAGAAACCTGGCGGTGAGTGGGCATTGTGTCGGGAGTCCTGAGTAACGTTGTTGTTCGCTGACACTGTGAGCTTAACACTGTCAGGCGTGTTAAGCACATTCTGGGTATCTGCTCATTTAAACCACACAGTGATCAGTGGCTTTTTAAATAAAACTTGTGTTATAAAGAAACCAATGAATAGGGTGATTAAAACTCAAGTTTCAACAATGAATCCATATAACTGGTTCTACTTAGGTGCATATAAACTAGATCCAAAAATTTGATAGGCCAAGTCATCCTAACAAAATCATTTTAAATGCCTGTTGGTAAGACAGTTTGAATTTAAAATTCTGAATAAAGTTGTAGACATAACATAGACTTTATTCCCACAGTAAAGAGATGTGTTCTTTATAGGGGAGAAAAAACCCTACATGTAGGTCATTATAGACCTTTTGATCTAAATTGCTTATTTAATGAGAAAATAGAGTTTAAATCACATCTTATGGCCTGCCACATAACGTGCAGAGGACAAATACATATGCTGGAACATGGATTTTGCCAATTATTGAAGCCAGGTGCAATGGAACATAAGAAAAAAAGGGAGAGAGGGAGAAAAATTGAGCAAACAAATGAACACAGCACAGCTTCTAACACCAAGATGTTTGATATGAGAAATGAGTTGAGTCTCATGAGCAAAGGGTGGTTAATTCCAGCTGGGAAGCCGGGATAGGTTTGTAGAGAAGGTAGGACATGATTGTGGTGAGCCCAAGACGGTTAGGAAGCGGGAGGTTAGGGAGCCGTGGTAGAGCAGACGGTGGGATTTGTGCTTCTAGAGCACAAAGTGGAAGAGAACTGCTGCTTGGAGACAGTGATGTCCCCTGAGATGAGTATAGCAGTTTCTATGAGAGCAAAATGGTATACAGAGAGAGAAAGGAGATTTGAGACCTACTGGGACTAAGAATGCCATGGTGGAGTTTGTGGTAGCCATTTGGATGTCTTACACAGGAAACAGATTCATCTGTTTCTGAGAAGACAATGTGGTGGTCATATGAATGAGCAGTTGGTATGGGGGGGAGCTGTGCGGGGACTCAGTTGGGAGCCCTTTGTACCAACCCTAATGGAAAACAGTAAGTGTGTTTATTGGGAGGCCTTGAGTAGACATAATAATAAGATACTGAGAGCTGGGCGTGAAGGTATGCACCTTTAATCCCAGCACTCAGGAGGCAGAGGCGGGTGGATCTCTATGAGTTAGTTCAAGGCCAGCCTGATCTACAAAGCGAGTTCCAGGGCTGTTACACAGAGAAACCCTGTCTTGTGGGTGTGTGGTGGAGATACTGCACAGTAAGTGTAAAATTGATAGATTGGAGGCCACAGGAGAAGGGTAATACAAAGTTTGAACTTGTTAGTCCAAAAGAAAAAAAAAAAAACCATAAATACCACTTGATGTGTTTGAATGACAGTTTCTCATTTGAATATCTTAGATTAAACTGATAAGTGGTATTGACTGTTTCTGTTTGAAACTCAAAAGTTTGTTTTCAAGGAGAAATCTGTTGCATCTGAATCCTTGAGCAGGTTGCCAAGATGAATCATGTCCACTCAGAAAGCTACCTAGTGTACAACATTATGAGCAGTGGAGAGATTGAGTGCAGCAACACCCTGGAGGATGAGCTGGACCAAGCCCTACCCAGCCAAGCCTTCATCTACCGCCCAGTCCGGCAGCGTGTGTACTGGCTTTTACTTGGGGACTGGAAAGGTGAGAGCCAATTGGTCTCTTTTAGCAATGATTCTGTTTGGAGTTGGATTCTGAGAAATGTAGGAGAGTGCATTCTCAAAGGTCAAGGAGACAACAGGTTTTGTTTGTCTGTAAAATCTGTACTTGAGAATGCTATTAAAGATTAATGCCACAAGATAGTACCATCTAATTAGCATAATTGGTCAGAATCCTTAATGAGGATTGCACTGTCACTATGAAATGTCATATTTTTATGTCTTAAAACTGTTTGTGCGGGCTGGAGTGATGGCTCAGAGGTTAAGAGCACTGGCTGTTCTTCCAGAGGTCCTGAGTTCAATTCCCAGCAACCACATGCTGGCTCACAACCATCTGTAATGGGATCTGGTGCCCTCTTCTGACATGCAGGCAGAACACTATATACATAATAAATAAATAAATCTTTAAAAAAAAAAAAAGCCGGGCGGTGGTGGCGCACGCCTTTAATCCCAGCACTCGGGAGGCAGAGCCAGGTGGATCTTTGTGAGTTCGAGGCCAGCCTGGGCTACCAAGTGAGTTCCAGGAAAGGCGCAAAGCTACACAGAGAAACCCTGTCTCGAAAAACCAAAAAAAAAAAAAAAAAACTGTTTGTGCTTTTTAAAAACTGAAAACTTTCCCGCTGTAGTCATGTATGGTGTGTTTTTTGGATATAGCTATATATTCCTCAAAGTAAGATTTTCATAAAACAATTGTATAGAATCTAATATTTTAAAATATAAACAGATGTCCTTTAGCATTTTTATGATATGTTTAGATGTTTTATGTTGTGAACATAGCAAAAGAGTACTTGAGGAGCATGGATGACCAGAACAGTAAAAATGAGAGCTTCTCACACACCAGGGTTTTCATAACTCACAAAAGGGAGTCTATGTCTATTTGTCCGAACACCATTATTTCCAGATAACAGTATTATTATTATTTCTTCAAGAAAATAAACCTGTCATAATTTAAAGGTGGGGTACAAAGCAAGGGCCTGGTCAGTTCTGTTTACAGCCATGGCTCCTTGCTTTTTTTTCCCTCAGAAGTTGGCTGCTCTCTAACCATGTGACGGCTTTCACTCAGACTCACCACAGTGGCACCTGCCTGGTTATTTGTGTGCTTATTTGTCTAATGTCCATGGCCAAAGTAATATTATAGTGACTTGTTTTGCCCTGGTGTGAATCAAGTGATTTCTGTATATGCTTTGAATGTATGTTTAAAGTTAATTTTTCCTGGGGTGTTGGTATTTAGTAAGCATTTCTTAGAGACATAGTGGTTGAATTGCTTGCTCAGATGGGAGCTTTGGATTCTCAGTATCCTTAGGTGAGCAGCAATGGCCACATTAATTTGCCTGTCCAGAAGAGCCCATCCATGTACCATGCAGATGGGAGGGTGAGGGCCCGGCACTGGAGCTCAGCTTACACTTGCATAGCCTTTTGCCAGAGGATCTGAAGCTACGCACACTGAATTGTGTTTGGAGTATTTAGCACCCCTCATGACTGCCTTTGGATCCTGGCCTCCTGGGAACACTAGGGCATCTAATTGTCCCAGAGGGGAGCCTCCTCTGGGACTATAGACTGGTATTGCTTTATTTGTACTTATGTGGTATTCACGATTGGAAGGCAGTGTGGCTAATACTCACTCCTCTGAGCATTCTTGCTTTTATATCTGTCCTTTGCTATGGTTATCTCTCCTTCTTTTTCTCTCTCTAATAATAATCATAACGTCTAAGCAGTTTTTACTCGTGACCCTTTTTCGTGAGAATTTTTCCTATGACTCCAGGTATATAAAATATGTATGCACATGAAAGGTTTGATGTTAATAATGAATTTACTTTAAACAGTTCTTTGGCATACATGTAATCTGACCTTTGTTAAAGAGAAGTGGACACTAATGAGATGCATGTGCTTGTCTATCACAGGACACTCCAATGACACACTAATCTGATATGTACATACTGAGAAGTGAAGGCAGGAACACATTAGAAGTCTTTGTTTTACGTCATTAAACCATTGTGTTTCTGTAGTACAGAAGACTCTGTATGCATAATGAAAACACTGCTCTTCGTGACATACAATAGTCCTGAATCTAAGCTGATATGTTTTGCGGAGTGTTGCTGGGATTGCAGGGTATAAAGGCATGTGTGGTACAAATGCACGTGTTGTATGTTCAAGGGTGCACTGAGGTTGTTCTGTGCAACATGGGAGTGCTGCCAGAAACACCCCAGATTTATTACACATTTGGTTTTGAATTAATTTTTGGTCCTTGAGTGAATAATGGTGGTTAGTGTTAATTGTCAACAGAATCTAGAATCACCTGGGAGACAAGACCCTGACCATGCCTGTGGGGTGATCTTGATTACTGTGGTGGGTGTAGGGAGACTGTGGACTCTGGGGGGACTGCTCCCTGGACAGGGGGTCCTGGACTATGTGCAGTGGTGGAAAGGGGCTGAGCAACAGCGTTCATTGTCAGTCTCTGCTCTCCGACTGTGGCTGCTTCAAGCTCCTATGGCCATGATTTCCCTGTCCTTACGGGATTGCACGCTGTGAACCAGAATAAATAAATCCTTCCCTCAAGGCACTTTCCTCGAGGAATTTTATCACAGCTTAAAAAAACCTAGAAGTGTTCAGAAATCTCTTACTGTTTCCAGTGTTTGTTTGTTTACACTGAGCAGTCAGGGCTGCAGGGAGAGCTCCTACTCTACACCTGTAATCCCACTAGTTGACAGTGTTGGAGAAACATTGTCAGCCCTCAGCTTTGCACGTTTGGTCGATTCTTGTTTCTGCTGGCGTTCTGAGGACAGCTCTAAGGCAGCTGACAGCATTGTGTGAGGGCAGTCCTCAGTTGAGCCTTGAGTCTTTCAGAGTCCCAAACATGTTCTTAAGGATCAGTTAAAATAGTGTAACTTCAAAGCTGTACACAATTATGAATTAAACCAATAATATAAAAATATAGAACTATAAGAACAAAGTTTTTTTTTAGAAGTTGGGGGAGGGCTGTGGAGATGGTTCAGTGGGTAAGAGTGCTTATCCCTCAAGTGGGAGGACCTGAGATTGAGTCCCCAGAACTCATGGGAAAGCCAGACATGTAGCACAAGTGTCTTTTATTCCAGTGCTCCTGACGGGAGATGGACAGGCAAGACAGGAAAATCTGGAGTTCTTGGGCCAGCTCTCACTACCCAGTGAAAACAGCGGAGACTTTGGGTCAAACAAGGTAGAAAGCAAGGGCCGCCATCCGACATGTGAGGTTATCCTCTGAGCTTCACACACTTGCATTCAAACACACCAGTGTGTTCACCAACCCCACACACCAGCTAGAGGAAGCCAGCTTTGATGGCTTACATCTGTAATCCCAGCACTTGGGGAAACAGGTAGGAGAATTACCACAAATTGCAGACAGCCTGGGCTATCAAATGAAATCTTATATGAAAAAACCAACAAGCTGGGCATGGTGGCACACACCTTTAGTCCCAGCGCTTATGAGACAGAGGCAGGAAGATGTCTTTGAGTTTGAGGCCTACATAGAGAGACCCTGTCTCAACAAACAAAACAAAACACAAGGGTAAGACCCTGTCCTTTTGACAAATAAGCCTGCAGGATTGTTACCAGATTGGAGCGTGTGAGTGATGAGGTTAGAATCAATTTGGCTATTCCATTTTCTCTTTGCTTGCCCAATACCAGCCTCATCCCAGGTAGTTGAAATCAGTATCTCTTCTCCCTGCCTGTGAGAAGAGGCCAAACAGCACTTTATAAATGTGTACAAGTAGTCCACACAAGGGTTTTTAGGCAAGAAACCAGAAATATAAACACACATATTTGGATAGTCCTAGGAAAAACAAGTACTGGTTAAATAGAAAAGATTTTTCCAAGTGTAAATGCATTGCTGGGAGAGAGGTGGAGGGTAGGTATCACCGACGAAGATCAGTCCCTGAACTGAGATGAGAGATGAGGTGCAGGCAGCCTTGATCTCTTCAGTGTAAGAAGTCAGTTCAAGAGTGGATCCATGGTGTGAACGTCTGTTCCCAGGGTAGTGTGTGACACAGCCTACCTCTCTACTGTGCCACTGTTGTGGAAATGTTTAGTAAGAACTGCGATATTGTGAGAGTCCTTTTCGGTCTTTACATTTTTTTTATGTATCAGTGTTTTGTTTGCATGTATGTCTTTGCACCGTGTGTGCCTGGTGTCTGTGGAGGTCAGAAGCGGGTGTCAGATCCCTGAAAATGGAGTTATGGTTTGAGAGTGGCCATGTGAGTGCTGGGAATTGAACTCAGCTCTTCTGTAAGAACAAGGGCTTTTAACCACCAACCCATCTCCCCAGCCCACTCCTGGCCTTGAACTCAATATTTGAAGTCACATTCAAAACCTACATTAGACTTTTCAAAATAAAAGTTCTTCTGTATGTTTGGTGAGTAATTATTGTAAACTTTCAGTTGGCTCAGGTTTTTCTGTTTTTGTTGTTTTCTCCTTTTTAGCAAAGCAGTGTGAAAGGAATGGATGGGTCACCGTTAGACTGAAGAAACAGAATAGCTGTTGGTGACACAATCACCTTCATCCCTGGGGTGAAAGGAAACATTCATGAGGCAAATGAGAATGCAAGGGGTTTGTGGTCCTCCTGCACCTACTGACCTGTTGTCTTTACTCAGATGGAGCCAACACCGGCCCGGTGGTCAAGGAGTGGTTTGTGTACCCTGGGAACCCCCTGAAGCAGCCAGACCTTGTTAGGCCTCTGCAGATGACTGTTCAAGGTATGTACAGTGTAGTTGACATTTCCTTTGGGCCACCAGTCAGCTGCCAAATAATGACACAGAGACTTCTTATTAATTATCAAAGCTCAGCCTTAGCTTAGGCTTGTCCCACTAGCTCTTATAACTTAATTTAACCTGTTTCTGTTCATCTACATTTTGCCTCAGGGCTTTTTACCTTTCTTTCATTCTGTATGTCCTGCTTTCCTGCCTCCTCTAGGCTGACTGGCCAGCTCTCCTCTCTTTGCTCACCAGCCCTGCCTGTCTCTCATCTGCATAGCTATTGATCACTTAGCTTTTTATTAGACCAGTCAGATTCCTTAGGCAAGCAAGGTGAAACACCAACACATCTTTACATAGTTAAACAAATGCAGCATAAACAAATGCAACACATCTTTACATAATTAAACAAATATTCTATCCCATAGCAGTACAGTCTTAAGCTATCTGTCTTAAGGTGTCAGCTCAAGAAAGAACACACTATATGAATGTCTGTGTTGCAGAATTACATGTTAACTGATACTAGTTTTAATTCCTATCCCCAGAAAGACTCCAGTGACAGAGTTGGTAACTGATAGGCTTTGTGGGGGTGAGGGGTGGGAAGGGTCTGGGAGGGGTGTGGATAGAGGTCAGCACTGAGAATCTTCTTCAGTCCACTCTGATTCTATTTTTTGAAGATAGTCTCTCACTGAACTTGGAACTCATTGGTTTGACTAGACTTGCTGACCAGTGAGCCACAGAGATGGCCTGTTTATAGCTCCCAGCTCTGGTATTGCAGATGCATAGCATTGCACTTGGCTATTTTGTATGTGTGTGGATTCTGGAGGATTGAAATCAGGTCCCCATGCTTATGTAGGTATTTTACCTACTTAGCCATCTCTCCAGCCACCTGGTAGGCTTTTTGTGACTGGATCTTGAAGGCACTGGCCTAATCAATGGTTCCGTCCATTGATGGAGTCATAATTTGATGGTATTATTGGGAACTCAGGAGGTGGGCCTAGTGGGGAGGTGGGGACCTGGGACATGCCTTTGAAGGCATTCTCACTCACAAAGTGTGTGACACAGACAGGGATCCTGTCAGTCATCCTCCTCTGGCCATCAGGAGAGACTTAGAAGGGCTTTGCTTCAGCCTTGTCCCCATCTCAGATGTTAGTTTTTCTTTTCTTTAAAGGTAGCTGTCATTGGCTGCCTCATGCTTCACTTTTCAGTGAACCTTCTATGTTCTTTCTCTTTTTAAAGGCCTTTCCCGAGACTGTAATTCCAGGGATCGTTTCTATAGTTCGTTAAGGCCTTTTCCTCTAACAATGATGTTTGCTTGTTTGACTAGTAGAATAAAAAAGAAACCAATATTTCTTCAACAAAGTACAGGGGGATAGAGGATTGCAGAAAAAAAAAATAAAAAGAGCTTCCTTAAAAATTAGGAAGGAGAGTTGGATGTAGTGGCGCATGCCCGTCTTAACCTCAGTACTCGAGAAGAGGAAGGGTCCAGACTCAAGGCCAGCTTGGGCTGCACAGTGAGACAATATCTCAAAAAGGAAAAAGAAAAGGGGGGGGAGGGAGAGGAAGGGGAAGGAGTTAAAAGTTGGTCAACAAGGAAACAGTAAAAGAAGACATGCTCCTGCTTGCCTTGTTCTAAAGGTGTCCTCCAAACTTATGTATTGGAAGCAGAGTCAGGAATAGGATGGTTTTCGACAGCCAAGGGACCTTTGGGAAGTGGTTGACAGTTAGGTGGGAGCTGTGCCCTTATAAAAGGACACCAGAGGAAATCCTCCTGCTCTTCCCCCATGAGGACGCAGTATCTGTGCACCAGGAAATAGACCCTCACTAGACCCAAGTCCCTGGTCTAAGACGTCCAGCCTCCAGAGTCTTGAGGAAAGTCTCTGCTGCTATGACCTGCCCAGTGTGTGGCATTTTGTTACAGCAGTTCAAGTGGTCAAAGGTACTGGACAGCTGTATTCAGAGAGCTCATTAGTAGTCATATCCACCCCCACCCCTACCCGTGTTCCCGTGTTGACGTGCTTGCATGTGTATGCACAGTATTCCACCTGGCAATGCATTGTGAAAGATGGTGTTTTGTAACACAGGAAGGGATTTAGTTTCGTCCTCTGGCTTGAGAAGTGCATGTATTCCTCCATTCCCCACCTCATTTATGGTCTTGTGTCCTGTCTGCAGAACTGATGTCCTTTGGATGAAAATAGGTGATTTCTTCCCAGTGTTGTTTTTGAGTCATTATAAGTAAATCTTTACTTCAGAAGCCCAGGGAAGCTGACTGAATGCACTGATTGCTTGGTTGGTTCTCTTGAATAACTCTTAAGTGTTGTTCAGCATGTAAGTAAACAGTGTTTTTTGACTACATAAGGGCATCTGACTTACCACAGGCTTACAGCAGAATAGAGAAGGTAAAGCCTTACGTTTCATGGAAGGTACTGTATTTGGCCCATTCTGTCCTGCTCTCTTGTTTTAGCTCCTCCTATGCTGACGATATACATAGGTCAGGAATGATTTCTGTGTCCCGGACATGTGCAGCCGAGTGGAAAGTCATCTGTTGATGCAGCTCTGTGGACCACCTATAAAAACAGTGGAGCTGTCAAGTGACTGTCATGAATACGTATTACAGGATAGCAGTTGCAGTCCACACCATACACCTTTTAGGAACCACTGTGGCTGTTTTGAATGCACTAGATAGCAGCAGCAAACATGAAAGCAGATGGCTTAGCCATGTGTGGACAGAATTTAGTATTCTAATGCAGTCTACTTCATTCACATATTAAGAATTTTTTTATTATGAGAAATAGCCAGTTGAAATATATCCAGATAAGATTCAGGGGTTTTTCTTTAACTGATAGCTTCACATTTCTTATCCTGAGTGGACACAAGCCAGACAGTTCTATATATGTTGGAGGTTTTTGTTTGTTTGTTTGTTTGTTTGTTTGATTGATTGATTTTAGTTATATTTCTCACTTTACAAATTGATAACAAGAAATCCCTTTAAGATAAATAAAAATCCCTAGCATTTAATTTGCTTATTTCCATATGAAGAGTACATGCAGGTACTGACTTCACATCTTTATATGTGTATCCGTTGTATCTTATTCATTCGTTTATGTTTATAGCTGTGAAAACACAAACTTGGTATTACTTATACTTATTTGGGGAACCCCACTGTATTCCCCCAAATGTGCCTTACAGTTTTCAGAAGTGGCCTCCCCTTGCTTGGCTTCGGGGACTCCATCCTTCCTAAAGCCTAGACTATCCTACCTGTTCACATAGACCTTACCACATTTGCAATTAGGTTTTGAAGCTTACGTTCACTCACTGTAGTCTGGAGACAAGAGTGCATTTCTGGCCTCTAGATTCTAGCTATAAATACCTCAGCTCCCCTTTCCTTGTGCATGAAATGTAGGGGTTCCATCGGCTCCTCAATGGTTTGTTTTAGCCCAGACTCTAGATGAGACTATGTGTGTGAATGTGTGAATTGAGAGAGAATGTGTGTCGGATAGTGTGTCTGCTTGTGTGTATCAATAAGAGTCTGAGTACATGTGAATGAAAGTGTGTTAGAGCACAAATAAAATATCACATTTCCCCTTTTTTTGTCTAAAATAAAAAAAATTATGGGCTGAGCAGTGGTGGCTCACGCCTTTAATCCCAGCACTCGGGAGGCAGAGGCAGGAGGATCTCTGTGAGTTTGAGGCCAACCTGGGCTACAGAGTGAGTTCCAGGAAAGGAGCAAAGATACACAGAGAAACCCTGTCTCAAAAAACCAATAAACCAAAAAGAAAAAAATTATAACTGTGCTCTAACAAATAAAGCTTGCCTGGGGATCAGAGGGCAAAGCCAGCCACAATATTAAACATAGAAGTCAGGCAGTGGTAGCACATGCCTTTAATCCTAGCATTCGGGAGACAGAAATTCATCCAGATCTCTGTGAGTTCACACTGGAAACAGAGCCAGGCATGGTGGCACACACCTTTAGTTCCAGCACTAGTTAACCATAGAGGTCTAGAGGTCTGTACAGACAGACAGGAAGTGATAGAGCTGTGCAGAAAGAGGAAATGATGTAGCTAGGTGGAGAGAGGAAGACGGCAGGGCATAGAAAGGTATATAGGCGTGAGTATACAGGAAGTATCTCTCTTGGGCTGAGGATTTCCTAGTGGTAAGACGTGGCTGGCTTGCTCTCTGATCTTTCAGCTTTCACCCCAATATCTGGGTTTTTTTATTAATAAGACCATTTAGCAATTCATGTAACAAAATGTGTGTGTGTGTGTGTGTGTGTGTGTGCGCGCGCGCATGCGCGCGCGCGCGCATGTTTATGCATTCATGTGTGTGTATTTGTGGTTGTGCCTGCACATACATGTTGAATTGTGGATGGGAGTGTATGTATATAATTCTTTCCTATGCTAGGTGATTATGTTATAATTCTGTTAAACATACTTTTTGTTGGGGCTGGAGAGATGGCTCGGTGGTTAAGAGCACTAGCTGCTCTTCCAGAGGTCCTGAGTTCACTTCCCAAAACCCTTTGGCAGCTCACAGTCTGATGCCCTTTTCTGGTCTGCAGGCATACATGCAGACAGAGTATCTGTGTACATAAAAATTAAATCTTTATATATGTATGTATACATATATATAATAGCAATTTTTTAAAAACATACTTTTTATACAGTATAGTTATTTACCTAAAAAAAAAATCTCTACTTTTAGGCAGTTTCAGCAACCAGTTAGTCATTTTTCTTAGAGCTTACTATTAAAAAGAGTTAATCTAGGCATCCTTCAAAACATACCCTACCCAGCACTGGTAAAGATAATCTTGGAGACCTATGGGAGAAGGAAGAGAAAAGTCCTGTAACAAAAGCCTTTGTGTAGATGCATCAGAGGGTCACATATTCTGAAATGTTCATTTATGATGCTTGGAGACAAAGTCTTGGTGTGTGCAGTGTGTCATAGAAGACCACAGCTTCTCCAGAACGCCACAGAGATGCTTTCTCCTACATTCCATGGACATGGGCATTTGGTGTTTCATGACTAAACAAATTATTGATTGCATTTGGAAATGAATTTCTCTGACATTAAGGGATGCTGAGGGGAAGAAGGAGGCCCCAGCAGCCTCTGCTGCGAAGAAGCAAGAGGCCAAAAGGATGGTGAATCCTGTTTGAGAAAGGCCCAAAAACTTTGGCCTTAGATAAGACATCTAGCCCCAAAGAGAGCTCACCCCAATCCATTCAGCTGCAGCAACAAAGGGTTATAAGTGGCTAAAAGTTCCTCCTGCAAAGAACCAGTTTACCAGGCCCTGGACCATCAGACATCTGAGCACAATACAGGCCAAAGACTTAGCAAAAAAAGAAGAAGAAGAAGCGTCGATTGGCTCATGCTAAAAAGAAAGCTGCTGGCTAAGGGGACGACCCCACTGAGAGACCACCTGTCCTTTGAGTAGAGGTCAGTACCATCATTCCTTGGTGGGGAACAGGAAGTCTCAGCCAGCAGTGATCACCCATGATGTAGACCCCTTTGAGTTGGTGGTCTCCTGTTTTGTGTTGCAAGATGGTGTCCCCTACTGGATCATCAAGGAGGAAGCCAGACTGGGGCACTGGTCACAGGAAGACGTGCACCATCATTGCCTTCACACAAGTTAACTCTGAAGGCAAAGTAACTCTGGCTATGCTAGTGGAAGCTATCAGGACTGATTACAATGACATATCTAATAAGATCAGCTGAGGTCCAAGAATCTGTGCCTTCCATTGCCAAGCTGGAAAAGACAAGCCAAAGAACTCTCCATCAAACCATGTTAAATGTACACTGCTGAGTTTTCTGTTGAACATAAATATAACAAAAGATTGCTGAGTGGGGGGAGAGAGGGGAGAGAGAGGAGAGACAGAGAGAGAGACAGAGACAGAGACAGAGACAGAGACAGAGAGACTGATTGATTTTGAGGTACTGGAGAGATGGCCTGGCAGTTAAGAGCACTCCTGCAGAGGACCTGGCTTTGGCTCCCAGCACCTACGTGGCAGCTCACAACAGTCTATAACTTTAGTTCCAGGGAAACTGATGAGCTCTTCCATGCACATTACACAAGCACACACACACACACACACACACACACACACACACACACACACACACACATACACATACATTTTTTTATTTTGAAAGAGATTTGAGGTATGGTTTTTCACTCTGGTGGCTCTCTGTAATCTCTTAATTTCCAGGCTTCTCAAGAGCCAGTTTCTCATTACTGGTAAATATATCTTAGCCTGTAAATGGTAAAGGATGTAAAGGATGCTGGGTGATAGAGGGACTTTGCAAGTATCAGAATCTCCCGGCTTGAATGCAAAAACACAGTTGCTGCCTGACGCCCAAGATTTTGTAATTGGGAACAGTAGGATGGGCCCAGGACTGTCCCTCTGAGTTACCAGGTCATGCTGGGATTGCTGCTCTTCCAAAAAGACACTGGGCTGGGAGGAGAGAGTGGAGCCTGCCCGTTCCACATTCGTTCTCACTCATTGCTGATAGGTCACCAGGATGTCAGCAGCATTTGAAGACCAGGATCCAAAGAAGCAGTCTGTCCATGCATATGCACCACTGCCTGTCCCCGTGAGGCCCCGCTGCAGACCCACACTTTGCAGTGGATGCCTATGTTTTCTAATGCAAGAAATACCACCTCAGCTTCTCTTAGTATTGGCCTGCCCCCGCCACCCCTTTTCCTTTTGATGTTTCCAGTCAGATCCCATTACAGCTGGAGTCAGTTCCCATTACAGCTGGAGTCAGTTCCCATTACAGCTGGAGTCCTCTTTCACAAATGTGATTACAACTTCCCTTGTGGCCACCTTCATTTTGTTTCCAAGGCTCCATCCTAAAGGCCTGAGACATTTCCCATCTCTGAATGTCTCTTCACACTAGCTAATTCCTTTCTTCAGTCGTATCACACCTAACTTCTGTCGTGTGGTTAGTTCCTGCTGCTCCCCAGGCTGTGAGCTCCTGAAAGATGACTCTGGCCTATCTTGTCCCCCATTGGGCCTTCAGTCCCCACAATTGTGCCTTGTTATTCAGAAGCAGGTGCCATGTGGAAGACTGTCTTCTCATTCTCCACAAATTACGTTTTTATATTTGTTATGACTTAATCCGAAATTCCCCACAGGCTCCTATTTCCAACAGTTGGTCCTGGATAGTGGTGCTGTGGTAAAGGCTGCGGCTGCTTTAGGAAGCAGGGTCTGCCTGGAGCAGTGGGTCGCTCACAGGGAGCCTTACCTGCTGCAGATTACAGCCCGTGTCTGCAGTTTGTGGGCGGCAGTGTGAGGAGCTGCGGCTCCTGCTGCCATCACGGAGGCGCAGTGACTCTGAAACTGAGCTAAAATCACTCGTGTTCTGACTGCCCTGCCACATAACTCATGTGACACTGGACTTTTGTGTGAGCAGAGGGAGCACCACGTAAACCTCACTGCCTGTGCCAGTGGCTCTCAGCTGTGCTGCACTTGAGATTTGCTTGGATGGGGGGGACAGGAAGAGGATCTTGGCACGTGCTCATCGCTGCCTGCTTGCAATTCCAGAAGCATTCTTCCAACAGCACTCAGAACACATGTGCCTGCCCCTCCTTCATGAGAACCTCCTTAGAACCCTTCCTCGGTTCTCTGGTTTTTCCATTTGATCTTCAGTGATTTTGTGGTAAAATCTTTACATTTCTTTTGCAGAGCTGGGATTTATTTATTTATTTATTTATTTATTTATTTATTTATTTGTTTTTTTCGAGACAGGGTTTCTCTGTGTAGCTTTGTGCCTTCCCTGGGGCTCACTTGGTAGTCCAGGCTGGCCTCGAACTCACAGAGATCCGCCTGGCTCTGCCTCCCGAGTGCTGGGATCAAAGGCGTGTGCCACCACCGCCCGGCCTCCAGAGCTGGGATTTAAACCCAGGGGCTTCTGCATGCTAAGCATCTGTCTGCCAGAAAGCTAAATACCACCCCTAGTCTTTGCATTCTTAAATTTCTGTTTGCTTGCATGATCTTTTTTCTTTCTTGAGACAGGATCTCTCTATATAGCCCTGGCTGTCTTGGAACTTGCTCTGTAGACCAGGCTGGCCTCAAACTCACAGAGATGCACCTTACTCTGCCTCCCGAGTACTGAGATTAAAGGCGTGTGCCACTGCACTTGATGCACAATCTTTTTACTGCAGGTTCTTCAAGGCAGTAGTTGACCATCATTTATATGGATCTGCTCCGTATAAGCTGACAGGGTACCTGTGATTATAGACATCAGTGTATAGGAGCAATCAGAACCTTCTGTGACAAGAAATGAAAAAAAATAATAGTTGACTTGTTTTGATTTTCTTTGGTAGTTGAGGATCAGGCATAGGCCCTCATAGGTGCTAGGTCAGAACTCTCACACAGAGTGCCCCCAGGACACTGTCTTTTTGTTTGTTTGTTTGTTTGTTTGTTTGTTTTTGTTTTTTCAAGACAGGGTTTCTCTGTGTAGCTTTGCGCCTTTCCTGGAACTCACTCGGTAGCCCAGGCTGGCCTCGAACTCACAGAGATCCGCCCGGCTCTGCCTCCCGAGTGCTGGGATTAAAGGCATGCGCCACCACCGCCCGGCAACACTGTCTTTTGTTGGACAGATGCTTAAAATTTTCAACTCAGTATCTAAAGCTATCTCTTGGACTTGAGTCCCTGAACAGATGAAGGAAGGCCATGAGTGAATAATGTCACCACTTGTTCAGTCAGGGAGTCCCTCATTCATCACTTCAGTGACTATGATTCTGTGTATATTTCACAAATCTCCCATTTTTTAATGTTAAACTTTTATATATCCAGACATCAGTTTGTAAAGAAATGTTCCTTACTGTCCTGAACAGCAGATGAGCACCTCACTCTTCACTCTTCACTCTGGTGGGACCAGTCACGGTCTCCATGCCATTCTACCCCTGTGTTTTAAAATAATATAATGTCTGGGTGGGGAAAGGGCAGGCTATTTTGTTTTCTTACTTTTTTTGTTTTTTAAAAAATTTGCAACATTTGACTTTTATAGTAAAAAAAAATCTCTGAATACTTTAACATTTGAAATAAGTATAGTGGTAGAAATTCATTATTTCCTTTATATCAGAGGTTAGTAAGCCTTTTGTTTCTGGGTCTCATAGTAAACGTGGTAGGCTTTGTGGGCCATGTGACAGTCTGTTACTTGTAACCTGTCATCAAACTGGAAGAAATCACAGATAGTGTGTGCACAAGTGGACACAGCAACTTTCCAGTGAAACTTGACCAACTTTGAATTGACATTGGGACTTTATAGTCACTTGTGCTAGGAAAGAGCCGTTTTCTTTTTATCTCCTTTCAGCCATTTGAAACAAAACTTCTTAGTTCTGAGGCAGACCATCATAAAGATTGGGAATTATTTCCATCAGATTCTCAGACACCTTCGTGACCTTGGAGTGTGATCGCTTAAGTACCAGTCTCTTAGGTGACAATTACATTTCTTTCTCTCAAAGAAAATGTTCTTCTTCCTAAAATAATAACAAAAAAAAAATGCTTTTGGTAAATGCAGCCCTTTAGCCCTTTCAGGACTGCAGGTGACTTGCTGCACTGTTTTGCTCCTGATGGTGGGAAATTCACTCCTGGGAAGAGTGAATGACAGTGTTTGAAACAAAGGAAGAACAAGAATTTCCTTTGAGTCACAGCTTCTGGTGCCATTTGGTTAGCTGCTTTGTTTTCATGGTGATCGTGTGAGACATCCCACCCTAGTGCCCTGGACTTTTGGCAGGGGCTTTCAATCAGCGCCCAGCAGAGAGCCACAGCTGCCGGGAAAGGTGCTGCCATCGTGGTCCTTAGACCAGCACCTTCATGTTTGTGTAGAGTTGCCACTGTTTGTCACCCGCATTCACGGCAGCGTGTCCTTGTCAGGTTAACAAGTAAAGGACCCCACCCTCTCTCTCACATGCAATTGTTTCTACGTACCTGCCTAATAAAGAAATGGGACACTAAAAATTACCTTTTAGGAACGTTTGTTTGGTGGTTTGTGGCCATAGATCCCATGCTGTCGGTTGTTCAGATGCACAGTCACCAGCACGTACACCTCTCGGATCAGCAGGTTTGTGTGTACCCCAGAAAATGCATCACGAAGTCTCTGTATCTGATTCTTTTGTACATAAAAGTTTGAAAACCACCAATTTGGAGGAGTCATGGGGCATGTGCTGGCCTCTGGGTTTGTTTTCTTGAAACCAGGAAGCTGTGCTCACTTTTGCCTCTGGTTCTCTTAAGCCTTAACGCCCCAGGTGAATCATTCCTCATTGTACTTCCAAAAGTCTATTGTGATCATGCTATATGAATTTCTTTTTTTAAGGGGGAACACCTAGTTTGGAAGTTTTGTGGCTGAGCCAAGAGCCAGCAGCACAGGCCCGGCGCCTAGACACATTGCTAGCCTGCTTCAACCTCTCCTCCTCCAGAGAAGAGCTGCAGGCCGTTGAGAGTCCGTTGAGAGCACTGTGCTGCCTCCTAATCTACCTCTTTGTCCAGGTAAACGCTGAGCTCACAGTTCTTACATACAATAAACATATAAAGATGCTGTAACTGCCACATGTTTCTTGTCTCATCTTCCTGAGTGCTATGAGTGTTTCCGTGGGCCAGTTCCCATGACCTCTTTCCACAGAACACAATTAATTCTTTATTATGCTCCTAGAGATGTTAAGTCAGGACTTCTCACAACAAAGAGTTCATGTATCAACAAGTCAGTGGTGGTATCTATTTGTTCACAGGATTGACTATCTTCCTAGAATACTGTGGTAAACCTAGAAGGATAAATTATAAGCTATCATGGTCTTATGTAGGTGAGCTTAGGTTAGGTTTTCGTTTTATGTGTGTGAGTGTTTTGCTCCACCCATTCCATGTATGCATGTGTACCACCTGTGTGCCTGGTGCCCATGGAGGTCAGAAGTGCCCATTGTATTCCCTGGAACTGGAGATACGGGTAGTGTGAACGACTATGTGGATGCTGGGAGTAGAACCCTGGTCCTTTGCAAAGCAACAAGTGCCCTTAACTACTGAGCCAGTTCTCCTAAATTAGCACTTTTGCTGTGCAACATGGAGTAAAATTGCATATCATTCATTATATGAAAACTGAATTGAAACTAGTTTGATTTGGTCTAACATACTTAGTAAGACTTAAGTCTGATTTGAAGAAATCTTGGAAATGCATTTATAACTTTGGTTCTTACTACAATAAAATTCCTGGCCAAAGTGACTTAAGGAGAGAGGAGTTCTTTGACTCACAGTTGGGGACCATTTGTCCTGATGGAGATCACGGTGGCAGGAGCGCAGGGCAGTCGGTCCTGTTCGTGCAGCAGAGTGGTAAATGCTGGTGCCCAGCTTTCCCTTTCTCATGCAGCCTGGGTCTCCATCCACAACTGGGGATCTTCCCATCCAGTTAACCAGTCTAAAAACTCCCTCGCAGGCATGCCAGAGGCTTGTTTTCACAGTGAATTCTAAACCCCATCAAATTAACAATCATGCTTAGTTACCTGTGAAAAAAGACACATGGCTGTCCACTAGGCTGGTGTTTTAAGAACAGCTTCCAAACATGACTAATTGTGGGTAGAATTAAACACTAAGTCATCAGTCTAAGCAGAAATGGCAGTTTACAGATTTTAAGATCTGTATTTGTGCTTGGCTTTGTCACAGATTACATTTGCAGATTTTACTTTCATATAATGGTGATGCCTCTTTTGGAATAAACATGGAAGAGGGTGGTGACAGGTCAGCATTTCCAGATCTGTTATCTGTGCCTTCACTTGAGTGGTAGCATGTGCCTGGGTCAAGTGCTGTACAGTGTCTTTCCAAGAGATTTTCAAGGTTAGGGTGTCAGAAAGCCAGTGCTCTTTCTGGTTGTGGGGACCATTTTACCTGAAGGAGATGCGCAAGCATTTTCTTCCCCAGGTGTTCCTGGTTAAATTTCTGTGATGGACTTGTCGTTGTTCTGTTTCTTTCCCCATAGTTTCTGCTGCCACAGTTACGCCTTCCTCTGAAAAAGAGCTCTGTGTAAGAGTAGAATGACTTCATAAGTAGTTAACATGTTGATTCTACTCGATGACAAATGTGGTTATTGTACTGGCTACTTTTATGCCAATTTGACACAAGCTAGAGTCTCTTTGGAGGAGGAACTCTCGATTGAGAAAATGCCCCTACCAAATTGGCCTGTGAGCAAGCTTGTGGAGCCTTTTCTTGATTGATGACTGTGGGAGGGTCCAGCTCACTGTTGGTGATGCCATCCCTGGGTTGGCTGTCTTGGGTGCTTTATGAAGGCAGGCAGAGCAAGCCATGGAAGCAAGCTACTAAGCAGCTCCTGTCACGGCTTCTGCTTCAGTTCCTGCTGCCAGGTGCTCTGACTTCCTTTGATGATGCACTATAATTTGGAAGTTTAAGCAAAATACACCCCCTCCAAGCTGCTCTGGTCATGCTGTTTCATCACAGCCCTAGAGAGCTAACTGAGAGAGAAAAGGTTTATTTTGGTACAATTTGAGGAGGTACAGTTCATTGTGGTGGGGAGGGCACATTGCTTTCACAGTCAGGAAGCAAAGAAAAACAAATGCTGAGGCTCAGCTCATTGTTTATCGGTCCAGGACCTCACCCATGGGATGGTACCACCCACATTCAGCATGGGTCTTTCTCCAAGGGAAGCCTTCCTAGAAGCACCCTCATAGACACACCTAGAGTGTGTTTCCATGGTGATACGGAGTTCAGTAGTGTTGGCTTGAAGATTCACAGTGGCTTGGGCAGACAGGGTCAGCCTCGGGAGTATGTGAGGTTGAGTGGAGAGCTACCCTGTCCTTGGGTCTCCTCATCCAAGTTCATCCCTCTCTGTCTGTGTTTCCCTCATTTCTCTGTCTTCCTTTGGTTTTTCCCCCACACTTTTTGATTCCAGAGAATGGGAGGGCCTTGTACTTTGGGACCCTTATTTATGTTGTTGGGATCCAAGGACAAGGTTACACCCAGGATTGTTGTAGTCGATGTTCCTCCAGTCCTGGCCACCTCACCTCAGCCTCTGGGTCATCTGTTTTCGACATCTTATGCAGAAGGCATTGCCCCATCACCCTGTTGAGGGCTTTGTGGCCGAGGGTTGTGGCTGCAGAGAGGAGAGGCTGTGCTCAGCCCATCCACACACGTCACTGTTCATTCACTGTGTATGTATATGTGCACGTGTGTTTTCCTATGTGTGCACCTCTGTGTTTGTGTGCATATGTGTGTTGTACATTTATAAAAATGTTGATCACTCTCAGTAGGCTCACACTGGCCCTTTTCTGTGCTTTTCAGGTGGACACTCTTTCCCTGGAAGATCTACACGCATTTATTGCTCAGGCCTTGTGCCTCCAAGGAAAATCAACCTCACAGCTTATGAACTTACAGGTATGGTCATAGTCATTCATCACAGCCACAGAGGCAGCCATGCTGTGGTCACACGGTCAGAATTCTTTCTAGCCTTTTCCTGTTGTAGTTCATGGGGAGCACAAGGCAGGCATGTGTGGTGAGGGTCTCTACATGGAAAAGGATCGTCATCCTCCCTCGATGACTCCTAGATGGGTGTGGTTTCCGAAGCCGACAAGTGCTGTACCCTTGCTCAGGAGCACAGTTGTTCCCGGTCCTGGCCTGGTCATCTCGGTTTGAAGAAAAGCTTTTGTAAGCCTGTTTGGCATCAGAGAAACAGTGCCTTTCTGGTCCAAGCTCAACTGTCATGTCCCTTTGTACACAGCAGGGTGGAGCCAGGCTGCCCTTCCTGTATCCTCCTCACTCAGCACCTAGTGCTTGGCATGCACTTTGTAGTTCTGTTGTCTTGTTTTCTATGAAGAAGGTGGAGCCCCGGAGGCCACGTATAGCAGAATGACTTTACGTCCACCATTTAAAGCTGCTTATATTAAGCATACAGAATTGTTTTAAAACTATATGTATGTATACATTTATTAAAAATCCAGAGTTAGACTATATGTATAACGACCTGTGTACATATTTTTATACTAACCTTCTCTCTATGGCCATAGGTTCCCCATCTAACCATAGATTGAAAATAATTATTTTTAAATGGCATCTGTACTAGAAATGTACAGACTTATTTCCTGTCATTATCCCTCAAACGATATGATATAGATGGAGTTTTTCATCAGGACCACCAGCCATCGCCCAAATATCCACACAGAGACTTATTATTAATTATAAACGCTTGACTGGTAGCTTAGACTTGTTCCTAATTAGCCCTTACAACTTAAACTAACCCGCATTTCTTATCTACCCTCTGCCACGTGGCAGTACCTTCTTTCAGCATGGTATGGTCGTCTTCCTTCTGTCTGTGTCTCCTTGCCACCCAGAGACTCCTCCCCTCCTTTTCCTGCCTAACCTTATCCTGCCTAGCTATGGGCCAATCAGCTTCTTTATTAACCCAATCACAGTGACATATATTCACACAGTATATAGTAATATTCCACAATACAGCATAACAACTATTTAGATACTATTTCTATTACACCAGGTATAATTAATTTAGAGGTGACTTGAAGTATATAGGAGCATGTCTGCAGGCCATGTGCAGATCCTGGATCATTTTGTTTGGACTATTTGGGTAAGTTGTTCTCTAAGACTGAGGAAGGATGTACATGGCATGATGAGGGGGAAAGGGGACACCCACCTAAAATCAGCCGTGGTGATCAGTGGGATGAGAGATGTTATGGCTAGATTGCCCTCACATTCCAAGGTCATTTTGAAATTATTTTCTTGCTAGGATCTTTGTAATCAAAATAGTAGTCTCTTGGTTTCAAGACTCTAATAATCTTTAAATTTTTTGCAAACTTCTGTACTTTGTTAACTTAAGTTGTAAGGATTCCAGGAGTAAGCTGGAAGCTCACTTCATTACAAGCTGTTGTTAGCACTTGGGCTTTGGGGGTGGCCGTAGGCCCGGTCCTCTGTGCCTCTCTCTTGTTTTCCCCTTCATACTTTCTGTCTTTAACTTAATCTTTTCTACTGGCTCTGCCTTCTGGCTGGAAAACTCAGTGCCTCTCAACTTAGGAGAAGATTCCCCAGCAGAGACTCATCCTTCAGTTGTTGCTCTTGCTGGGTTGTCCTGTGGCAAGTTCCATATTTCTGGACTTTTGACTCTATCGCCCTCATCCCCTTTCCTGAGAATTCTCCAACACTGCACAAAATTGCTGAGACAAAGATGAAAACATGGTTACGTGTTATGTCCAGTGTATTCTTGGAAATGTAGATGGATTCAGGCCAGTCAAAACTTCTTCTGTGTATGTGTGTGTGGATAGACATGCAGGTGCAGGTGGTTCTAGGCCATTCACAACCCTTCGTGTGTTGTCTGTCTGTGCGTGTGCGTGTGCGTGTGCACGTGCTGTGTGTGTGTGTACGGATTGTAAAAGGATTCCAGCCATTCCTAGTACCTTCTTCATGCTGCCTCTCACTTGGGAAAGAGTAAGACTTTGTGACCCATTCCAGCAGTAGGAGGTGAGGGTATTTGGAGGAGATTTCACGGTCTTGATGATTATATAGAACCAGAACCGGGTTGTCATTTTCTCCTTAAATGTAGACATAATGTTGGAGCTGTAGGGACCTAACTCCACAAGAAGAAAATGTTAACAGTTTTGAGTCAAGACAGGAAGAACTGTGGGTCTAGGATGATACTAACACCAAGGTCACTGAACCCTGCTTTTCTGTCAGCTAAGCGATAACTTACAGATCCTGCCACTGTTGCCTGTGGCACCCACATAGCTAACGTCCTCTTAGGCACTTGCACTCGTATATCTGCGAGTCTGGTTCTCCTGCCCATATCTCACTTCACAGCTAGTCCATCAGTGTTCACGAGGAACATCAAAGTCATGCTGGAGTTCCTTGAGTCCTTGCCTCCCAGCTGAACTTCGGATAAGTTTAAGGAGCATCTCAAGTGATGCATTCAGAGAGGGCAAGAGGTTTGGAGCCTCTGAGGGTGGATGTGATGGACAAGAGAATGAGCAGTTGGATGGGTTTGGATGCCCCTTCCTCCCATCTGTTTTCACCTTTATCCTCCTTCTCTTTAACTTCATCTTTTCTGCTGGCTCCACCTTCTAGTTGGAAAACTTGTCTCTTAACTTTGGCAAAAGTTCCATCTTTGCTAACCTCGTGCTGGGGTAGCTTTCCCTAGCAAGTCCACACCAGAGAAAGGGAGTTACACATGGGTGAAACCAGAGCCATGTCTCTGAGACCCCAGGAATACCTGAGCAGGAGCCTGCATTTTTGAAGGCATGAGCCTGTAGCCAGAGTGTAGAACAGCTCTGGGTCTTGGCCTCTGAGCACAGCCTTGGAACACCCACCTTAGAGGTACCTAGAAGCCTAGAGAAGGAAGGACAGGAATGCATTGCACAGTGGTAGATAACCCTGACTTCTAATGGGAGTCACTGCAAGGGCGAGGAGCCCCCACAGGATGAAATGACTGAAAAAAGACAGAACAGGTGGAAGTTTTAAAATGCTTTCATTTTTAGAGCTGTGGATCTCCAGGAGACCTATCAACTGCCCCTAGGAAACCTCTGTGCTTTTCTTTTATGTGAATTTATCATTTATGATCTTTATATTTTGCTATACTTATTTGTGAGTCCTTTCCAGAATCCATCAGAAAAAAAAATAAGAGAGCTTGTTTTCCTGTTGATTATGGATTCTAAGCCTTAGAGAGAAGAAATGCGAACAGATGGTGTCAGTGGCTGAGGACACTAAGAATGTGAAGGATGCTTATGAGCAGTTGATGACACAGAGGATGCCAGTGGTATGTGTCACTGAAAACGGTGTATCGCCTGCTTATGTACAAAGATCTGGGTTCTGTCTCCAGCACCAAACCCAGAAAACACAAAGCAGAGAATCCCACATGTAGAAGTAACCATCTTATTCAATAAGAAACAGAACCAATGCAAAGATGAAAGCCCAAGAGATCAGAGCTAAGAGCCTTACTCTTCACTCTGCAGCTATCCTCTTCAGCCAAGAGACCTACTTCCTGTGTGTTTGTCTTTATAAAGACTTTGTTCTGCCTTCTCATTGGTTGTAAACCCAAACACATGACTGCCTCGTCACTGCCTGTATGTACAGCCCTCCAGGTCTTGCATGGTTGGTATTGAGATTAAAGGCATGTGTCTCCATGCTGGCTGTATCCTTGAACACACAGAGATCCACCTAGCTCTGCCTCCTAAGAGCTGGGATTAAAGGCATGCAACACCACCACCCAGCTACTGCGATGGCTTGCTATTAGCTCTGACCCCCAGGCAACTTTATTTATTAACATACAAATAAAATCACATTTCAGTACAAATAAAATATCACCACACCCATAGCCTAGGGAGGATGAAGAAAAGGCTGACAGACATTTGTTGAGCAGAAGGCATATCCTTCTGCATAGCTGATAGAGTCGTACCAGATAGAAAAGTTGCTGGTGGAAGGACATAGAACAGAAAGAGCCCAAGAATGGCTGATTTATTTGCTAGTGAGAACTAAAAGTGACCACAGCCAGGCTTGAGTGTGGGGCGAGCTGAGAGAGGCTCAGAGGTTCTCTGTGCTTTGATGTTATTTGTTCCTATTTCATTGATTTCAGCCCTGCTGCACTGCTGTTGATTATTTCTCACCATCTGCTGTTTGGGGGTTTTATTCTTTCTGTTGTTACAGAGCTTTCAGGTGTGTTAAGTAACGGATGAGGTGGCTCTTGTTTTTATGATGTAGACACTTAGTCCTATGAACTTGCCTCGTGGAACTTCATTGAGTCCCATGGGTTTGGGCATGTTGTGTTTTTATTTTCATTCAATTCAATTCTAAAAAGGTTTTAATTTTCTTCTTGATTCTTGTCTTGACTCATTTTTCATCTAGTAATGAGTTGTTTAGTTCGCAAAAGTTTGTATACATTTGCTGTTTCTGTTGTTCAACTTTTTTATCATTGGTGGTCAGATAAGAACAAGGTGCGTTTCAGTTTTCCTGTATGTGTTGAGACTTGCTTTGTGTCCCAGTGTCAGTTGTGGAGAAAGAATATTTAATGTTCAGGTGAAATGTTCTGTCCATTTGATTCATGGTTTGTTTTGTTTTGGTTTTGGTTTTTCGAGACGGGGTTTCTCTGTGTAGTTTTGGTGCCTGTCTTGGAACTCAATCTGTAGCCCAGGCTGGCCTTGAACTCACAGAGATCCGCCTGCCTCTGCCTCCCTAGTGCTGGGATTAAATACATGTGCTACCACCACCCAGCTGATTCATGACATTGTTTTTATTGTCTTTATTTAGTTTTTGTCTTAATGATCTGCTGGTGGTGGTGGAGTATTGAAGTCACCCACTGTCATTGTATGAGGGTCAATATGTTATATTAGCCATAATAATATTTGTTTTTACAAACTTTGGTACTCTTGTGTTTGGTGCATAAATGTATAGAATTGTAATATCCTATTGGTGAAGTTTTCCTTTAATACATATGTGATGTCCTTCCTTATCTTTTCTGATTAGTTTTGGTTTGAAGTCTTATTTTGTTAGATATTAAAATGGCTACATCAGCTTGCTTTTTAGGTCCATTCACTTAGAATATCTTTTTCAAACTTTTACCCGAAGGTGAAGTCTTCCTTGATGGTGAATTGTTCATAGGTACAGCAGAAGGATGGATCCCATTTCCTAATCCAGTCTGTTAGTCTGTGTCTTTTTATTGAGGAATTGAGACTGTTAATATTGAGAACTACCAGTGAGCAATGTTTATTGATTCCTGTTATTTTGTTGTGGAATAGGTGGTTTTGCTCCTCTTTTGATTTACTGTTCTGGGATTCTTTATTCCTTATGTCCTCTTTCATGTAGTTAACCTCTTGAGACTGAAGTTTTCCTCCTAATGCCTTCTGGACTGGCATCTCTGGTCTCTCGGAGTTTGTAGACCATCCACCCGGGCTCTTTTGGCTTCCAGAGCCTCCATTGAAAAGTCAGGTGTTGTTCTAATGGGTCTGTCTTTATATATGACTTGATCATTTTCCCTTGCAGCTTTTAATATCCTTCCTTTGTTCTGTACATTTAGTCTTTTGATTATTATGTCATGGGGAATTTCTTTCTTTTCTGGTCCTATATATTTGGTGTTCTGTATGCTTCTTGTACCTTGATAGGCATCTTTTTCTTTAGATTAGGGAAATTTTCTTCTGTGATTTTTGTTAAAAATATTTTCTGTGCCTTTGACCTGGGTTTCTTCTCTTTCTCCTTCTACCTCTCATTCATAGGTTTGATCTATTTATAGTGTCTTGGATTTCCTGGATGTTTGTGGCTGTATTTTTTTTTTTTTAGATTTAACATTTTATTTGATTGAGCTATTCATTTCTTCTACCTTGTTTTTAAGACCTGAAATTTTTTCTGTGTCTTTTGGTGAAGCTTACCTCTGAGGTTTTTGTGTGACATCCTAAATTTTTCATTTCCAGTTGTAGTTTAGTTTGATATTTCTTTATTAAATTCTACTTTCATGTCTTGAGATGTTTTCATTGTTTTGTTCAGCTGTTTCTGTTGTCGTAGTCTCCATTACAGCATTTATTTGGATCCTCTTTAAGGCCCTTGGACAGACTCATAATTGCTGTTTTGAAGTCCTTGTCTTGTGCTTCAGCTGAACTGCTTTTCCCGAGGCCTGTTGCATTAGGGCTGCTGCCTTCCGTAGGAGGCATACAGCCTTGCTGCTCATGTCTGTGTTTTGTTTAGACCTAGGCATTTAGAGGTATGGTGTTTGAAGTGTTTCTTGCTGTAGACATCCTGTCTAGTCTTCGTTGCCTGGGTGCTCCATTCTTTAGTTGTTATTGCCCACTTTGGATCCTAGCCAAGTGTGGTGATTGTAGGTCCCTGGTAGAGAGTGTTTCTAGGGGTCAGAGGGTGTCACAGAAGAATGGAGATGGGCTAGAAGGAAAGGCTGAACAGGGGAGTGGGAAAGAACTAGGGAGACCCTGGGTCCACACCGAGAAGTTGAGTCTCCAGGGAAGGAAGGTGGGCAGAGAGAGAGAGGCTTCTGCTGGCTGGCTTCAGCAGGACTAAGAGTGACTCTGGGGAGACTGGAGTGGAGGACTGGAAGGACAATAAAAGTAACCTACCAGGTCCTAGACTAGTGTGACCACTGGGGGTACCTGGTAGAAAATGGTTCCATGGGTCTGTGAGTGTCTCAAAGCAGTGGAGATGAACTAAATGGAAAGGTTGGAAGAGGCAGCAGGGCCTGATCTACAGAGAGAGTTCTGGGACAGCTAGGGCTACATAGGAAACCCTGTCTTGAAACAAAAACAAAACAAAACAAAGGAGAAAGGGAGTGAGGAGGGAGGGAGAGAGAGGAAGAGAGAGGGGGGGAAGGGAGGAAGGGAGAGAGAGAGAGAGAGAGAGAGAGAGAGAGAGAGAGAGAGAGAGAGAGAGAGAGGAGAGAGGAGAGAGGGGAGAGAGAGAGAGAGAGAGAGAGAGAGAGAGAGAGAGAGAGAGAGAGAGAGAAGGGAGGAAGGAAAAGGGACCCTGGGTTCTCACCAAGAAGCAGAGTTCACACCTGATATTCTGCTTCCACATGGTCCATTCTGTTGGTGAGACTGTCTGCAGGACTTTTTATTTGACCTATTGTGTTTTTCATTTCTATCATTGTTTTGGTTTAGGATTTCTTCAGTATTTATGTCTTTATTCTCTTTTTTTTGTTGTGGATTAGCTTCTTATTTCATTCAGCAGCCTGTTTGTGTTTTTGTAGAAAATATTGACGTCCTCCTTATAATGTTTACCATATTTATAATCATTCTTTTTGATCTTACATCCAGAATTTCATCTAAATAATAGGAGTTGTCTTGGTTTTTCCTGTTACTTGTGTTTTTGCATTGGGATTTGCTCATCTGGGGTTAGAGTATAGGCTAAGATTTGTTGGTTGTGTTCTTTTAATTCAGCTTGCCTCTTCTTTACATGGACATGTTTGCAGTGTTGGAAGAGACTAGGTTCTAATACAGTTATGGTGTTGTCATCTGTTAGACTGTCGTTTCAGGCACCGGACTTCATCCACAATCTACCCCTGTGGGTTGAGTACCAGCTGCAACTCCAGTAGTTAAACATCGCCAGTAACCACAAAACAGACACTGACTAGTAGGGATTGATTTAGAAGGTAAATGGACCCCAATAGTACTATGAATACTAGTAATGCTAGTATGAATGCAGAGAAGAAAAGAAGAGGTAAACAATCATGGGGAAACTAGCAATAAGCTTTAGGTTGTTAGATAGGAAGCAGAGGAGAAGGGCATAGTTAGGCGTGGTAATCATTAAGCAAAGGGAAGATGGGGTGGAAAGGTGGCATTTGGATTAACAGTAGACTAAAAAGAAGTAAAGATATATTTAGTGATTGTAAACCAAGTCAGCCGTGGACTTTGGGAGATGCAACACCAAGTGGAATGTGTTGGAAAGGAGAAAGGAAGAGTGTATGAGTGTAATGAACAGTAGGGGGCAGTGTTGGCCTGCTACAGTGCCCTCCTGTGCTGTATAGATGAGAAATAGCTGTAGTGGGGAAGGAGAGCTGGGAAGACGTGAGCAGGAGCCTGAATGTGGGTTTCTTCTCCTGGGCTGCCCTGCTGCCCCGGTCCTGGTGGAGGTTGTGTTCCCTGTTGCTGTTAAATGATCTCATTCCCCCCACCCCACCTCTGCCCCCACCCCCACCCCGGGCTCCCAGCTCCCCTTGTGCGTGGAGTTTTCTTGACTGTTTTAGTGGCTGTGGAGAGCTGAGGTAAACTCAGCCCAGCTGAGGCTGCTGCCCTCCCCCAGGGTTGGGAGCTGCTGGCGGCTGTGCGGTACCCAAAGCTCTAGTGAGAGCTCGTGCTTCGCTCCCTCCGCAGCTCTGTCTTTCCTCATTTGCGGTGTTGATGGTGCACCCGGGAGCAGCCACT
Source organism: Peromyscus maniculatus bairdii (assembly GCF_049852395.1). Lineage (NCBI taxonomy): Eukaryota > Metazoa > Chordata > Mammalia > Rodentia > Cricetidae > Peromyscus > Peromyscus maniculatus. The sequence continues at coordinate 66,490,257 of NC_134867.1, forward strand.
GGGAACCCTTTATGTGACATCCTATGGCTGTCCTGTAGATTTCCTGGCAGAGTCCTTTAGTCCGGTTTCCTTGGGTGAAGTGCTGCTTTGGAGCGTGGAGGGCTGTTTGAGTGGCAGCCGCGAATCCATTCATGGTTCCTGTGGCAGAAGAAACTTGTTGAAGTGTTGATCAATCAGGATTTGGAACAGTAGCAGATGGAGTGATAAAATATTCATATTCCCTTTAATCCCAAACTGTAATCAGCGACTCCGTCCAATGCAGCTTCTGTTTTGCCATCTTATCCAGAAGTCTTCTAAAGGAAAGTCTCAAGGGATTGCAAAGCCAAAACAAAACAGTAAACTCCTAGGAGAGTTGAGCGTCAGGGTGAAAGACCCACATACAGAATTCAGTCACATTTCCAGTGTTATCAGTGAGCACACAGAAACTGAATTTGAAAGCAATGCCATTCATAATTTTTTTTTTTTACTAAATTGAATTGCCTAGGTACAAATTAAACATACGTATGATCTGTAGGTCCAAACTTGCAGTCCTGCTGGGTGTGCTGGAGCATGCCTTCTATCCCAGCTGCGGGAGGGAGGAGGCAGAGACAGGATCTACATATCAAATTCCAGCTGGAGCTATAGAGAGAGCCCTCCCCTCAAAAAAATTATAATCTTGATAAAAGTGAAAGAAAAGCTCATGTATGTGGAGGTCAGAGGACAACTTTCAGGAGTCAGTTCTCTTTACTCATACCATAAATGGAAAAAAAAAATAGGGTTGTGTTAATGGACTTTAGAAATACTGTATTAAATTGAGTTCTGCTTATGGTAGACTCTGCAGACCAGACTTACAAGTTTTACATTAGTGAAGAGCACCCACAGGCCTTACGAGGGGTTCCTGGTATCTCTTTGTAAAGAATGGGTACTTTCACATTACACCTCCAAAACCAGTTTGTGCAGATAAACCCCTTCAGAGTAAAGGTTAAATCTGCAGTGATCAAGTTCATGAGAAACAACGTTTTTCATGAGACAGGTTCACACACTGTATCCCCTGCTGGGACTCACTGTGTAGACCAGGGTAGTCGGCCTCAGCCTCCTCAGTCCTGGAATATAGCCATGTGCTGCTGACCTTGTGCTTCAGTTCTTAAAATAAATGTCAAATGCATTTCAGTGAGACCTTGCCTGTGAAAGGGTTAAAACATCTGTCACTCTCTCTTACCTTTCTCAGTTTTATTAACTGTGTTAGAGATGTGACAGTGTGTAGGGTAACATTGGTCAGTGTGTGTAGCATGAACTTTAAAGGTTCTTATTAATTAAATCAAACCTCGACCTGGGTATTGGAGTGAACACTGGAAGATCAGAGAAACAGAACAAGCCACAGCTACCTCACCTCGCCAGTTCCTCAGCTGATCCTGTTTCCTCAGACTGGAAGCCTCTGAGTCTTCATCCAAATGGATCACAGCTGAATGCTGCTCAAAAGCCTAAAAGCTTAACCAGGCTGTAGTTTCTGGTCCTCATGCCTTGTATACCTTTCTGCTTCCTGCCATCACTTCCTGGGATTAAAGGCGTGAGTCACCATGCTTGGCTGTTTCCAGTGTGGCCTTGAACTCACAGAGATCCAGGCGGATCTCTGCCTCTGGAATGCTAGGATTAAAGGTGTGTGTTCCACCATTTTCTGGCCTCTATATCTAGTGGCTGTTCTGTTCTCTGACCCCAGATACGTTTATTAGGGTACACAATGTATTGGGGAACACAATACCACCACAAGGGTGAGCAAAGCAGATTCCCAGAAGGTGACTGGCTCACCTGTGCTCCCATTTCCATGGGGTTTCTTGGATATTTGGAGTGTTGGTGCCTGTGGTTGGTTCAGCATTCCAGATCTATGGCAAATACGTGTGGATTCTTGTGGGATTGTGGAACTCTTTGTAACATAAAGAATGGCTTCGTCAAGAACAGAAGGAGGCTGAACATAAAGGTTGATTTAACAAAGAAAAGAAGTAGTTCATGTTAGCAAGAGATTTTTTTTTATGTGTATGAGTGTTTTGCCTGCATGTATGTCTGTGTACCATGTGCACCTCTGTACTCTCTCTGCAGAGGCCAGAAGAGGGCATTGGATCCTCTGGAGCTGGAGTTACAGGCAGTTGCCATGTGGGTGCTGGGAATCAAACCCAGGTCCTCTGGAAGAGCAGCCAAGCTCTTAACCACTGAGCCATCTCTCCAGAGCTGAGGCAAGATATTCTTAATTTGTAAAAACTCAGGCACCAGCCTTTGGAGATTACTTCATGTTCCATTCTATCCTTAAATGGCATTCAATTGAAATGAGACTAAGTATGGCTTTTAGAAACACAGGGAGTGTCTCTCCCTTCCCCTTCCTCTTTAAAGAAAATTTCTCAGGGGAACAAACCCCAAAATAAATTATCTTCTAAGTTCTACCTAGTGGCCACATCTTGTGTTACTCCATATTTTCCTAGAACAGTGTCTTAGTTACTTACCTATTGCTATGATGAGACATCATGACCAAGGCAACCTAGAGAAGAAAGCATTTAATTGGGGGCTTGCTCACAGTTTCAGAGGGTGAGTAGAGTCCTTGACCATCGTGATGGGGAGCATAACAGCAGGCCGGCATGGCAAAAGAGCAGTAGCTGAGAGCTTACATAGAATCCACCAGTCCAAGGCAGAGAGAGAGAGAGAGAGAGAGAGAGAGAGAGAGAGAGAGAGAGAGAGAGAGAACTGGGAATGGTGTGGGCTATTGAAATTTCAAAGCCCGCCCCCAATGACACACCTCCTCTATGGCCACTTCTCTTCCAACAAGGCCACACTTCCTAATCCTTTCCAAACAGTTTCACCAACTGAGGACCAAGCATTCGAACATGAGCCCATGGGAGCCATTCTCTTTCAAACTACTCCAAGCAGGATGGTTACGTTCCAGACTTGTGTAAGAGAGCTCACGTGAGTGTCTGCTGCCCTAGTGGGTGGATGATGGACAAGGGTGTGTACCTGGACTGGGCTCCCATAATGCTTCTCTGGCATTGCTTGTTTGTCCATCCTCTTTCAGTCTCGATCAGGAGGCCCAGTGCCCTGATCAGGATTTGGCAAGCACCTGTTCTGAAAACTTAACACCATGGGACTGTGTGGAGGCCCACAAAGGTTTCCTAGTGAGACCTGAGCTTGGTTTATACAGCAGGGCTGCATTAGAGGATTGCTTGACCATGTGCATGGTCACCAGTTGATTGGAAGGGTCTCTATTTTGCTGAGCTAGGGGGAGGTCTTCTGCTCCACCCCTTGGCATTCCTGTAAAAGGCCCTTTAGAAGAGATAGAAGGCGCCGGTGGCTAAGGATCCAGGCCCTCCCGAGGCTATCCTGTGTTTCTATCTGTTTCTCTCCCTTCTATCCTTCTATCTGATCTCTCTTATCCCTCACTCCTTAAGAGTATCCTGTTGTAAAATGTGGGAGCCAGTCTCCCAGTTGGGCTCCCACAAATGGTGCCCGAACAGAGACTTGGACTTGGTGAAAGGAGAGTCGGGGGCGCCACAGGTGTAAGGGGGCATGCTCGATAATGAATTAAAAATAAAGGCGACAGCATTTTATTCTTGGGAGTGGAGGTAAGGCGGCTGAATGCTGAAGTTAAAAGCGAGGCTGCAGCGAGTATCTCTCTCCATCTAGGTTTCTTTCTTTTTTTTCTCTCAATTTCTATCTGTAAAATTTAAGGAAAAAATGTAAGGTAGAATATAGGAATATTGGATAAGAAGAAACGTAGGGTAAAGTAGAATATAGGAATATAGTGTAAGAAAAAAACAGGATAAGAAAAGCAGCAAGACAGAGGAGCTGTGTTCTTGGGAGTCTGAACACAAACTCCTGGGGAAGAATCACAGTCATGAAAAAACACTATGAAAAAAACTGGCAGAAAAAGATTCCTGTGGAAGCTTTTGACCTGTCAATAGCTTAGATCTAAGCCCTGAGCAGCAGGGAAAGAATTTTCCGAGGCAGATGCAGGTGAAATAAAACTCTTCACTCCCCTGGCGCTGCCACTGTATGAAAACATCAAACCGTCAGAATTAGTTTCCTCTTGGCCATGAAGCCAAAGTGTAGGGAACAGAAATCTTGGGGAAAACTTAGTGATCTTTCTCTAAAAAACTGAAGGTTTTTCAGGTCTTTCCTTAGATCTCTTTTCTTCCTGTAAGTGCAAAATTAGATTCACCTGGAAATAACATTGATCAGAATGGGAAAATCACCTAGAAAAAAAAACAAAACAAAACAACAACAAAAAAAACCCTTGAAAACATGGCAAATCCTCTCTGATAATCCTGTCTCCCCTTCAAGCCAGTATTAGAAAAACAAAAGCCAGAATCCCCTGTGGCCCGGAGCCTATGCCTGAGTAAGTACAGGCAGAAAGCTGAGGAGGGACAGCTTACCTCCAGAGTGAAGCCACAACAGAGGTGGCTGCTGGTGTGAGCAAAGCAGTGAAGGCTTTGAAATCCTTCCTGCAATGAGGGAGGCAGGGTCTAAGTTCCTAGATCGGGAACTCAAGCCTCTACCCCCAGAACAGAAAGCAGTTAGCAGAGAAACTGAACCTCTGCTAAGGCATCAGACTCTGCATCTTGGGGGAAGGAACAAGCTTGGACAAGCAGAGGATTTATGAGGGGGGGATCTTAACGAGGAAGCTTTATTTCAAGTACTTTCATTTTCTTTTACTGATCCAGAAAGGTGGACAAGGTTGATCTGTAAATGCACACCTGGGCCCGCTTCTGGGACAGTGTCAGGTAAAGGAAATACACCTGCCAATGCCAGCTCAGGGAGAACAGAAACCACCTGTGGGGAAAAAAAAAAAAAAAAAAAAAAAAAAAAAAAAAAAAAAAAGCTCACTTGATCTTGATTTTCAGTATGAACACAAACCGTGTAAATGGAAACAGGAATGCAGCGGACCCAAAAGGAAGCTTGGGAAATGTAGTCCATAACATAGTTTGTAACAGCATGACGCTATAGAGAAAGGCAGCTTGGGAAATGTAGTGTGTAAAAGCGAGCCAGCATAGGCAAGCATGCCTGGAGAAAAGGCAGATAGATTGGGACAAAAAAACTTTCAGATGTTCCTGTAACTTAGCAGGAGAATGCCCAAGGGAAATACTGCCAGTATAGCCTCCCCCCCCCAAAAAAAAAAAAACAAAAAAAACCCAAATGCCATTTTTTTCCACAAGCTTTGTTAGCTTGACTCCTGGAAATGAGAAACGGCCTGCCTGTCAGGTGGGAACTATTTGTTATTGAAGAACAAGAAACAGGTGATGCCTGTCAGAAAGCAATTAAAATGACACTTCTCAAGTCATTTTGAAACCCTTGACAAATGAGGGTAATCAGAGAAGTGTTTTTTTGCCTTTTGAAGAACAGCCTGCAGTGAGGGATTCCTTTGCAAATATAATGGGGAACAAGGAGGCATGTATTTAGAAAGGAGTGACTGTTTTGTAGATGGGGACCAAACTCCAGAAAATCTAGCTGTCTTACAAAATAGAGTCACTTTGCTTGAAAGTTCCCCACAAGAAAACAATGCTTAATTAGAATGTTTGCACTGATGCTGGTGAGAACAGGAAAAATGTGCCAAGTACTGAAGGTTGAAGTTACAACTACAGTCAGAGCTGAATGACTCATGGTCAGAGTGTACCACAGCTACTGGTGAAATTGGCATTGGGTTAAGAAGCTAGTGAATGAAGTGAAAATACTAAATCATAAAAATGTTCTTCCTCAGAGTGAGCTAATGAAAGATGTGTTTCATGATAAATAAAACAACTCTTTTGGACAGTAGCAGTATCTGAACAAATAACCTTATCAGAAATATTGGGCTAATAAAAATCTATCCAAGACAAAGCCTTGTTAAAAGGCAATTCTAAGATGCAGCTTTAAAAAATTAAGAAAAGGGAGTTTTACCCTCAGTCAAGCTTAGAGCCACTGATGAATTAGGCTCTAACTTCAGACTCTCAAGAAAAGTTTCAGAATGATATCAAGTTGACTATAAACTCTGAACTTTAGAAATGATTTACATACTTCCTGTCTTGTTAGAAGAAAATGTAATAGTTCAGTTAAGAAATCCCTTCTAGATGTTTGCTAATAGAGTTTGCTTTTGAATGTAAGTTAGTTCTGTTAAGAGATTCTTTCTAGTGTAAGTTAGTTCTGTTAAGAGAGTCTTTCTAGATGTTTGCTAATAGAGTTTCCTCTTGAATGTAAGTTTGATAAATAGTTCTTTTAAGAAATTTCTTCTAGATATGTGCTAAAGCTTGTAAAATAAGTTCTATGGAGTTTACTTTTGAATATAAGTTTGTAAAAAGTGCAAATATGTATAATGTAAGTTTGTAAAAAGTGTAAATATGTGTAGTGGAGTTTCCTTTTGAATATAAGTTTGTAAAAAGTATAAATATATAATGTAAGTTTGTAAAAATGTAAATATATAGTGATAAAAAATGTAAATGTGTATTACAGTTTTATTTATGCTAGTTGTAAATATGTATAGTAATGTTTACACCAGATATTTTTGAACATTTTTTTTATAATAGCCCAAAATATAATTTTATGGTATCGGTGGCCCCTGGAAAACCTAAACGAAGGTATCATAATTAGGGGAGCTTTTCTGTCTTCCTAGAAGTTTCCATCCTCCTCTGTTTCTGTTTAGAAAGAGGTAGGCCTCCCACAACTGAGTTAGTTTGTACAGAAATTCTACTGCTGTGGTAGGAACACATGTATATATGAGCTATTTAAACAGCTAAAAGTGTCTTTATAATTAGCATGAGTTTTTGTTTACTTGAGTGGATACTTTGAAGTGTTTTGAAATCACTGTTTTCTCCTGGGAATCAAAACAGTCTCTTGAAAATTGTATTGAACATCTATTAGAAGAGAGTTTTGATTTAGAAAAAGGCTTGATGCAGCTAAGACTGCTGTAGTCATCTTAGACCCATTGCAAAAAGGATATTCCATCTTTATTATCCTCAACTCCTTTACTGGGAGGTGTGTCGGCTGTGAAGATCACTGTAGATGTTTGCAAGCTCTTAGTAGGGACCTGGGCCAGAGCTGAGTGAAGCTCTGTACCTCCTCCTGCCAGAGGCTGGTAGCCAAAGATGGGCAACTTTCTTCTTGATAGTTTAAAATTATTCAAGAATGACCTAAGACAGTCACAGTCTATCTGAGGGGCCTGGAGGGCCCTTTATGATATCAAGAAGGGGAGTTGTGGTGGCCCACAATAGTTTCCTAGTGAGATCTGAACTTGCTTTACACAACAGGGCTGCATTAGAGGATTGCTTGACCACATGCATGTTTACCAGGTGATAGGAAGGGTCTACAATTGGCTGAGCTAGGGGGAGGTCTTTTGCTCCACCCCTTCGCATAACTATAAATAGCCCTTTAGCCAGGCAGTGGTGGCACATGCCTTTAATCCCAGCACTCAGGAGGCAGAGCCAGGCGGATCTCTGTGAGTTCAAGGCCAGCCTGGTCTACAGAGAGAGATCCAGGAAAGTCACCAAAACTACACTGAGAAACCCTGTCTTGAAAAACCAAAATAAATAAATAAATAGCCCTTTAGAAGAGACAGAAGGGGCCAGTGGATAAGGATCCAGGCTCTGCCGAGGCAATCTCTCCCCTCTATCCTTCAATCTGATATCTCTTATCCCTCACTCCTCAAAGAGTATCCTGTTGTAAAATGTGGAAGCCAGTCTCCCAGCTGGGCTCCCACAGGACTGAGACCCTCCAGTCAGCTTTTTGCTGCACACACCTAACTTCTGGTTTGAGCCATCTGTCTTAAGCTCCCTGTGTGTGTCTGTCTCCACAGCTGGATTATATTAACTCCAGAGCTGTGCAGCTGGGGTCCCTCCTCGTCCGAGGCCTCACCACGTTGGTACTAGTCAACAGTGCATGTGGCTTCCCTTGGACAACAAGTGAATTTATGCCCTGGAATGTGTTTGATGGCAAGCTTTTCCATCAGAAGTACCTGCAGTCTGAAAAAGGATATGCTGTGGAGGTTCTTTTGGAACAAAATGTGAGTTCTGGTTATTGAATATTAGAACAATGAGTAAGTTTGAAGTCAGCCACTAGTGTGCCTAGAAAGTCTGCCCATCTCATTAGTTAGGAAGCTTTAAAAAAAAAAAAAATAGGCATGTTCTCCAGAGTCATCCCCATCACCTCACACAGCTGGTGGGGCTGTGCTGACGGTTCTGTAACTGCTGTCCACACGAGGTTGGCTCCGTTTAGCAGCATCACTTGGAATCCACATAGCTAATTGCTTTTGTGGGGAGAATAAGCTGAAAGAAGGGTTTGCACTGTCAGCAGAGGGCTTCTTCAGACAGCAGACTAGTTGGGGAGACTCTGCTGCTACAAAAGGCCGCCCATGTCCTGGGGCTACTGACTGCTGCCCTGGGGTCCCTCAGACAGCAGACTAGTTGGGGAGACTCTGCTGTTACAAAAGGCCGCCCGTGTCCTGGGGACACTGACTGCTGCCCTGGGGTTCCTCAGACAGCAGACTAGTTGGGGAGACTGTGCTGCTACAAAAGGCCGCCCATGTCCTGGGGACACTGACTGCTGCCCCAGCTTTCTAAGTACAATTGCTTCATGATTCCTGGAAGATTTCCAAATGAGGCTTCCCGCCAAGCTCATTTGGAATGTTTTATTACCCATAGGGATGAGAAGGCGGTGTGATTGTGAGGGAACATGCTGATCTGTTAGATAAAACACTCCCAAGTTTTCACACCAAAGGGAAAACATTTGGCAATGTGTCGCTGTCACCATTTCTCACCGAAGTTCCAGGGTGTTGCAGGGTTTGTGAGTGTTTAGAACTTAGAGGAGCAGAACAAGAGCAAAGCCCTTTCTCAGATTTGGACATTGCTCTAGCAGTGATTGAAGGAGATTCAGCCCTGGGGCACAGCTGCCAGTTGTTTGTATACCTCAAAATACATGACTCCTTGAGCACCCCAGAGGGGCTTAAAAGAATCATCAAGGATGAAATATTGACCAGTCATTCAGGAAGCTATGAGAACAGTGCTGATGTTCATACCCCTCTCTGCTGCTGCTGTTGGATGACCCCAGCATCTCCTCTTGGCATTCTTAGATTATCACGGGAGTAGATTTTTAGTCGTGACTGTTTAGTCTATAATGTCTAGAAGCAGGCAGGCATCACAGGTATTTGATGTCATCTGAGACCCTCTTGAGGTCATGCTAATTGAGAGCTGCCACTGTCTTCACTTGGTGCAGACCGTGCAGCTACGCAGGTTGATGTCTTGTGGACAGAGACCACTAGGAGGTTGCCCCCCATCCCTGCCACCTCACACCCTGCTCTTTCACAGAATGTGCAGCTAGCCTGCATTTTCATCTGATCTGTTTGCAGAGATCGTGGCTCACCAAGTTCCACAACCTGAAGACAGTGGTCTGCAAGGCCTGCTCAAAGGAGAACAGACGCATTGTAGGCAGAACACATTGGAACTCGCACTACACAGGTGGGCAAGGGTTGGGTGCTTCCCCTTACCTATCACTTGATGTGCTGGGGCCAGGGTAGACTTACCTGCTTTCTTGTGATTTACTGATAAAAGAACAATGAAATTATGACACATAAATATGATTGGACTGTACTCAATAACTTAAATTCTTGTCCCATAAGGAAAAACATTTCAAGAAGGATTTGTTTGTTAATTGAATAAAGAACTCTTTCTCTGATGTATCATCTGTTTCCCACAATTCCTCTAATTAAAGGCTGCATGAATAGTGTTTGTCTACCTGACAAAAGTTGAGGTTTAGTTTTTCTCATAACAAATGGACATTAGAAAAGTTCAGTATGTATATACCTATATGTATGTGTACAGTAAGTTTTTACAAAAGTGGTCATGAATTTGAAGAACAGTAGGAAAGGACAAATGGGATGGTTTGGAAGGAGGAAAAGGAAGGGAGAAATGTTGCAATTAAATTATAATCTCAAAAAGAGAATAATTAAATAGGAGCTTTAGAAGATTTATGGTTCTGTCACCTAAAATGGCAACCGTTGGAAGATAATACACTTCTGAAGTGTCGTCTTGTGTCACAGTTCAAGATTCTCACTCTTCCACATAGCATTCATCACATTACACAGTGGCCAGTGTAGATGTAACCAACCGTCTTATTAAATAAGAAACACAGAACCAATATAAAGAAGAAAGCCAAGAGGTCAGAGCTCAGAGCTAAAACCTTACCCTTCCTCCTGCGGTGGTCCTACCTCTCCGGCCAGCCTTCCTCCACTGCTGTCCATGTTTGCAGTGGATCCTAGACAACCAGGGGCCTCAGTGGGGAGGGTATCAGTAACAGACATCCCAGTAAGCTGATTGCTGGGGGCCACAGTAAGGGAGCCTGGTGGTCTGGGGAAGAGTGGCTGTAGACTTGGGTGAATTGCAACAGAAGGAGAAGCTAGGAAGGTCAGGAGAAGTTTAGGGTATAGAATTCTTCTTAATGCTAAACTTAAGAGTTGATGTTTGTATCCAATAAATTGAGGAATTTTTGAAGGTTTTGAAGTGGTGTTATCAGAAAGGTACTCTCAGGACAGCAGCTACTTTGGGAGTGAAGGGAAATGGGATCAGGAGATGGCTGGCCCAGGGATTGTCCTGGGCCCCAGGTGAGAGGTGGCCCTGGGGCAAGTGCCTGCACCCTTGGAGTATCTCAGGCATCACATAAGTTGTGCTTTGATCTTTTCCCCTCACTGGTGGGTGAATCTAGTAGTATGGGTGCATTGCTTGGGACCTTGTCCTTTTTGTCCACAGTGGCTCTAAGCAGAAGAGGATTTTGGTCTCTGAAGGCCCTATCACACATGTGTTGTCCTTGGGAGTTCCTGGCCAAATGCCACATTGCCTAGCAGACACACCCCAGAGTCTGCAGTTGGCACTTAGGGTAGGAACTCATTCTTTCTGTGGAGCGTGAGAAATAAAGATACCTTAAAAAGTCCAAGATAGCCAGGGGGTGGTGGTGCACAGTTTTAATCCCAGCACTCGGAAGGCAGAGGCTGGTGGATTTCTGAGAGTTCGAGGCCAGCCTGGTCTACAGAGTGAGTTCCAAGACAGGCTCCAAAGCTACACAGAGAAACCCTGTCTCGAAAAACAAACAAAAAAAGTCCAAGATAGTATGTAATTAGTGGGAATTAGTGATACAAGGGAGACATCAGAGTATAAAAAGTATGTGTTAATGCATTTGTGGGGATGTGGAGGAGCTTACCACATCCATATGATCGTGTTACCTGAAGAGACTGGAGGTGGGCCTCCTTATGGGGGGAATAGCGTTTGCAGTTGTTGCCTCTGGGACAGAGTCTGGGTAAGCAACAAGACTCCGTTTTAAAGACACATGGTGAAATATATCTTAGTACTGGTCATAAGCTACCATTTGACTTCTAGTCCGGATTGGCCGCACCTCTTCTGAGGCCTTTGTCTGTAGTCTTCGTCCCATCCTGCCGTTGTGAGCACACGGAAGGTTCACTGGCCTGGTATCACTTGCTGCACTATTATGTGTGAAACAAAATGAGTGATGGTGTGCTGATGTGTTGACCATGTTCCCACAGGGAGGCTGGGGAGACAGGGCTCCAGCTCCCACAGGACAGGCTCCACACATGGCCATCCTGGGCAGCCATGGAGAGATCAGGGTTCAGGTAAGAGGCTACCACACCAGCCATCAACTGCTCGTAGGTGCTGCATTCCTTTATGCTGTGTTTGTGCTGAAACCTGCTATGTTTCCTGTGTTTGAAAACGAGTTGTGTATTTACAGTTAGAAAGCAGATCAGTGTGTTGGCATACCTAATTCTTTGTTTAATGGAATAGAGACAAACAATGACAATCTTGCTTGATGGCGATATGTCTGCTTCTTACTGCTTTACATTCTACCAATTCATTCATCTCTTAAAGACTCAATTTTTACAATTTACTCAAAGGCTTTTCTAAAGATTGCTTGTAAAGGGCTCAGATAGGAGCATTCTGCTGTCTTTCATGTCATGGATCACATTTATAATGTTGGAAATGCAGCTTCTTATATGTCATATGGGTGTATTGATAACACACTATACTTAATTTGATATGCAATTATTTGCACTTCAATATGTAGAGAACTTCCTATCAGTATTTGAATTCAAATTTCTTTTAGGTTCCAGAGCTAAACTTGATAGATTGAAGTTACCGAAGACTTACGGTTTTGTCCTTTTATAGAAATATACTCAAATGTGATTTTTACTTTTGTAAACCGGGCATGTGCAGATTTGCATGTTGCTCAGATTACTGTCTAAGACACGGCTGCTCTTTAGCAGACACTGATGTGCAGTGGCACTTTAGCAGTCCTGAGTGCTGAGGAAGGACTCTCCTCAGGCTGTAGACAGCACGTGTACAGTGCCCAGGCTTGTCTTCTCGAGTGTGGGTATTGAGCAACTTTGAAGCTTCTGTATGGTTCAGAATAATCCAGTTCCTGATGGACATCTTTGAAAGGCTGCTCCCTGGAGAAGGAGAAGCACCGTCAGTGTAGACTTAGGTTGGCTTTTGACTTTCCTTGAACGAGCTGAACTTACCCAGGCTGCTCTATCACTCCTGTCTTCCAGGGCCTGTGGTGGCCAGCTGAGGTTCTCCTGAAGCTCTCCAGCACAGCCTGTGTCCAGGGCTCCCTGCCACACTACCAGCTAGCCCATGACTCTGAGCTGACCCAGACAGATGTTTGTCCAGAATAATGGCAAGGGAGAGTCAGAGTTCTGAATAGATAGATGTCTCTCAAGGCCAAAGACCACCAAAAGCAGTGAGAGCCTATAGACCTTCTTTGTAAAGCTACCATGACGCTGGTAATGGCTTTAGCCCACTTGAGTTAGATAGGATCTAGGTGTAGGCCCAGCTGTCTGCATGTCCCACCCTGAAAATGTTTACGCATCCTGCATCCTGACACAAGGCACCTGGCCTTAAGGCTTTGGCCCTTTGCCCTTGTGTGTTGGGGAAGAGCCAGTGGCCCTTCCTTGAGGCAGCTGGTCCCCGCTGATGGTTCTTCCCCTGCCGGCAGCCGCAGTCCGCCTTGCCTGGTGTGCTAAGGAAGGTGATGCCTCCTTTTTGTCCTCTTTGGCTTGCCATTGTCCCGTTCCCATGTGCAGAACCTTGAGGCTAGGCCAGATGGCAGCTGAGCAGTTGTGGGCAGTAAGAGGCTGTCGTTCTCTAGGGAGGCAGCACCAGTGTCGTCAGATCTCCACACTCTGACTGTCTGGTGACTGTCCCGGCTCCTCCTCTGGCAGGCAGCTGGCATCAATAAGCTTGTGTGTCTGTAGCTCTGCAGAGCTGAGATTCTTTGATTCATGGTTGGTGAGTAGGAAAGGTAGTGAGGTGCTGTTTACAGAGATGCCACAGAACCAGGCCCGCGCCAGGCTTCTCTGGGGAGCCTGGGCCTTAGTAACCTCACCTGCAGCTCTTAGGACAGTCTCATAACCTGTACCAGGGTGCCTTTGGTTTTCCTGGCAGGCATTCCTTGGTATAGCTATGCTACTGAAACTGTAAACCCTACAAAGAGTTGTCTATATCCACAGAGCCCTGTCCCCAGCTGAGTGCCAGAAAGAATGTCACAAGAATTGGATTATTCTTACCCTTAGTGCCATGGCAGAAGTTACAAGGATATGTTTCAGATATGCTAGGAGAATCAATTCTTCCTTGGGTTGTTTTTGGTCATGGGGTGGGGGGTTGATTTCTTCACATTCTTTTAGCAGAGGGTATTGAGCATGTCCTCGTATAGATGAAAATAATGGGATGACTCCGTAGGAGAAATGCTTTCTAAGTCCCAGGTCTCTACCAGAGAGATGTCTACCCTAGAACCCACATCACTGAGCATTTCCATTGTCCCAGAGATATCATGGTATCTGTATGTCCCACCAATGTGACAGCTATCTTCATGGCACCAGAATGCATCCTACATATGTGACGTGTCCTTATGGCCAGTGATATAAGGCTAGAGGCCTTTAGCCACATGTAGAGTGGATACATGTTTTAGGACATAAGACTGAAGGCTAGTGAGATAATGGTGGTAGCCTCTGCTGGGCCCAGAGCTGAGGTCAGGAGATGTCAATCCCAGGACTGGAACTACAGTGAGTGAACTAGAGTCAACCGCTGTTCCAAAAACAGGTAATCCTATTCAAGCTGTAGATGTCTTTCCAAGGGTGCTATTCCCATTCTTGTTTGTAAAAATATTTGCTACCAATGAGGAATTAGAAGCATAGTGAAGAACTCGGGGCAGCAGCCACAGCTCTTGTGGTCCTTTGTATGCATGCCACGCATCTCCTGACTTCCTGGTCTTTTGACCCTTGTGGTCTGCAGCTCTCTCACACACATCAGCAGCCTCAGCCATGGCCTGGCCTGGTGAGATACACTCTCCTGGACCTTTCGCATCTGCAGGACTTGCTTGTCCCTGAGCCATGGGCTCTGATATCCCCAGCATTCTACATGCCACTACTTCCTGACCTCTTGTCTGCATCCTGGGCCACAGTCCTATAGCCCAGCATTGACATCCCTTTTGGTAACTAACACTCACCAACTTAATGAAACAGATGTGGTGAACAAAGTCTGGACAGCTGTGCATTTCCTGGTTGTGTGCTCTACATTGGTTTACTTTGCATGCATGTTCTTCGAGTTCCATAGGGCAGTGGTGGAGACAAAGGTCTTGCTCTTGCTGAACTCAATGAATGATGTCATGCTTCCCATCATATACCCAGTTTTAGTTCTAAATCCAGTATGCACATCCACAACCACCAATTTTCTATATCTCATTTCTGATATACGTATCTTGAAAACTATGTTTACACATATAAAGAAAAGGCCAGATAATCAAAAGCAATAAGCAGTTCTTCTGACCCAGAAAAGAACAAGGTGAGGTTGTCATGACTGTTCCAGATGTGCAGGCACTGAGGACACACAGGGCCCTGGACAGTTAGTCTGTCCAGTGATTGAATATGCAGTACCACACATCTCTTTACTCAACTGCCTAATTTCCTGCTACCAGCCAGGCTGGAAAGTTGCAAGAGTTGGCTTCTATCCTCCGCCACACTAAACTTGACACACTGGGAGTGTTGAGTGGTGTGTGTGTTATCTAGCCCATTTACCCTGTTGTTCTGGTTACTTGAAAACAGAAACATGGCACTGGTCACATTAGTTAAAGCCTAAAAACTACATAGACATTGTGCCCTGGTTTGAGACTTGGGACTTGGAAGGACAGCTCTGCTTTATTGGGGTGGGTTATAATAGAAACGTAATCACAGTTGTGCTGTGAAGGTTGGGCTGGGAGAAGTTTTAGGGTCCTGAGACAAAAAAGACAATCTTAGTGGCCTGGGTGCTGGGTTGATGTCAGGTTGAATGGCTCAAGGTGAGTCTAGAAGCAGCTAGGGGCAGCATGTGAGCCAAGGACAGTGTTCCACTGGTACCTTGCCCGTGTGGAAGCAAGTCCACAGGCCACCTCCTCCTCCTCCTCCTGCTGCTGCTGCTCCTCCTCCTCCTCCTCCTCCTGCTGCTGCTGCTCCTCCTCCTCCTCCTCCTCCTCCTGCTGCTGCTGCTGCTGCTCCTCCTCCTCCTCCTCCTCCTCCTCCTCCTCCTGCTGCTGCTGCTGCTGCTCCTGCTGCTCCTGCTGCTGCTGCTGCTCCTGCTGCTGCTGCATTAGTGCTCTTTGGTGTTGTGTGCAACATCAACTTTTACACATTTGGTCCTTAATTGGAATTTTTGTTGTTGTTTTAAAGATCAGGCAATCTACTTTTTCTGCGAAATTATTGAGGTGTGTTTTGTTTGGGCCAGCACATTTTTGTAGTGGGTTTTTTCCTGCCTTAAATATTTTTGTATTTCTTCAACATATGAAGTAGAAAGTTGTTACTATTTCAAGATTAGAAAAAAATAGACAACATTCTTGTTAAAAAAAAAAAAAAAGACTCGAAATGCTTTATGTTCAAAATGACAGTGTTCAGTTTTGGCATAGTTGACACATTTTCAAAGTATGGACCTAACTATACATGTGGGCACTGTGGAAGCTGAGGCCTCAGGGCCACTTCAGGGACTGCAGCCTGGCAGATGGGGTGGAGTACATCTCAGAGATAGTCAACATCAAAGTCTAGCCACCCTAGCCACCCTGTGACCAAATGGCTACCAGAGTTGAAGTTTTGACCTTTCCCTTGCTGTTATTCAGCCCAGCTGGTGAGGGAAAACGTGTTAAATTCCATTTAAGGAGCTGTAAACTAGGTGAGATTCTTCACTTTGCCCGTTCTCATGGTGACTGAGAGGGGCCTGCCCACTAGGAGACTCCAGGAGTGGAAACGGAGATGACAGGGTGGACACCTGTCAGGGCCATCACCCTTACACCTTAGGGGTCATTAGGCAGAGCATGTTAAAGCCATTGCTTTCATGTACCAAAGAAAGCCAAGAGCAAGACTTGCAGAAAAGTGTGTTGTCTTTGAGAAAGAATCTTACCATGTGGCATTATCCTGCCTCGAACTCACAGAGATCCACCTGCTTCTGAGTCCTGAGTACCACCATGCTCAACCAAAAAGTGTCATTTTTAATATGTGGAAACTGTCAGTTTTCTTCAAGGCTAGCTCTGTACCAAGTCCCTTCCCAACACCCCGTGTCTGTCAGAGGCAGGAAGAGGCCAGCCACACTGGGGTTGGGGGCTTGTACGCTCAGCCCTGGAAAAGCCACACGTGGTTCTCTCTGTGCTTGGCAGGAAGTCCTGTCAGAGCCATCTGCATGAATTTCCATTTCCAAAGTCATTAGCAGTAATAAACATCTAGATGTCCTGCAGATGGTTAGAACTGGCACCAAGAGAAACAATTTTGACAGTTTCCTTCCACTAATAGCACTGCCTCCTAATTAATTGCTTCCACTTTAATGGAATAATTATAGAACAAAATTTAATGACAGGTGGTCACAGCTGAAAAATGTTCTGTCTTCCAGTACAACTCAGCATTCTGTCTTTATGCATACTTAGAACCACGCCACTTCTTTCTGTTAGTGTTTGGAGACAGTTCTTCTTACTTTGGCTTTTATTTCTGTTTGGTGCAGGAGGCAGACAGTATGAGCATGACCAGTGGAGACGATACTAGACATCTCGTAGGTAAGTTCCTCACCAGCATCTCCACATGAATCAGTAGATGCTTTGTCTTTACAGTTGAGAACCAACATGTCACATGTGGCAGCTTCCCGACTGGGGTCCACCAACTTAATTCAAGATGTGTTTGCTTCTTCCAGAAAGTGTGGGAAGAGGATGCAGAGCCCAGGCTCCACCCTCATCCAGAGTAATGTCACCCAGTCTCACCAGCAAGGCAATGGCAACTGGAACCACACTTCAAAGGAAGGAAAAATTACCTTTCAGAGGTTTCTCCCACATGTATTGTAAAAACGCCCATTGGTTTGGTTTCAGAGGTTGCTCCTGACTCCATGACCCACAACACCATCACTAACATCACATATGCTTTCCCGATCTTAGCAGGACTCTAGATTGTGAAAATGTTTTCCCAAATCATTAGTCTTTGAAATCATGGCGTCTTAGTTACTTTTCTATTACTGTGAAAAGACACCATGACCAAAGGAACTTATAAAGGAAGCATCTGACAGGGCTCAAGGTTCCAGAGGGTAGCAGAGTCCATGACCATCATGTCAGAGAGCATGGCGGCAGGCAGGCTAATGAACACTTACTAACTGGGAACAGCTCGGGGGTTTTGAAACTTCAAAGCCCACCCCATTGACACACCCCCTCTAGCAAGGCCACGCCTCCTCCAGCAAGGCCACACCCCCTCCAGCAAGGCCACGCCTCCTCCAGCATGACCACAGCTAATCCTTTCCACCAACTGGAGAACAAGCATTCAAACATATTAGCCTGTGCGGGTCATTCTCATTCAGTCCATGACACATGAAATCTAATAGCCATACAACCTGTCAGAAATTACTTTTTCATTAGAAATTCTAACAGAAGTTAATTGTCTAACTACTTCTTTTCTTGATCCTCAGAAGTGTTTGGATAGAAAAAATAAACTAAACTCTTGCTTGCTTATGGGAAAGTTGGTTCTGCTTGGAGGAGGGATGTCTCAGCAGTTAAGAACAGTGGCTGCTCCTCCAGAGGACCCAGGTATGGTTCCCGTCACCAACGTGATAGCTCACAACTGTTTTTAACTCCAGTTCCAGGGGACCTAAAGTGTCTTCTGGCCTCTGTGGACTCGAGACACACAAGTGATGCACGGACATCCATGCAGGCAAAGCAACCATTAAGATGAAATAAAAAAAGTAAAACTTTTTTAAAGGAGCACACTGAGTCAGGCTTAGAAGTAAGGTCCTCTTGAACCTTTGAGGTTATTACCTGTCTCCACTGGGGACATGAGAATAGCTGTGCCCAGGACCCTTATGGCCATGCTGTGTCTCTGAGGACACTTAGTTCACTTGGGAGATGCGAGCACCCCTGACCCCGGAAGATGTGTCCTTCAGTGCTGCTGTCTCTAAATCCTTAGCAAGCCTCTAAAAATGCTCGTTTTCTTCTTTACACTGACAGTTACCCAGATGACTCTGGCTCAAGTGTGCTGCTCAGAGCTCTTGGGTTTCACCTTGAAATTCTTATATTTACCAGAAAGGTATATAGCTCCCACATGTGAACACATTTGTATTTGGTCAGCTCCTTTCTGCTCCTGAAGGACTTCTGCATACTGTGTCTGCATACTGTGTCTTGTAGCTGCTATGACTTTAATGCTTGGATTTGGAACTGGGCTTTCTGATCCTCCAGTGAATGTTTCCCTCTAATATTCACTTCCTGTCCTCCTCGTGTGCGCTGCCTTTAGATGTTCTGTTTCTCTGCTGTTTTCCTGTGTAACTTCGAGTTAAGTTTGTGATCTCTTAGAAAGTATATTTCTATGAAAGCTGTTTTCCTTCACAGAATCTGTATTTTGACCTGATAATAAAATATGAATGTCATTCATAAGCTTAAATGAGCCATTGTGTTGGTGGATATGTATCACATTTAAACTACCAGTGTGCAGAGCTTTGACAATGAGAATATTGCTTATGTTGTGTTCCAGTCAAGTCTTGTAGAATTTCCACATATCGATCTAAAATGCTCATGATTGACTCCTTCCTTCCTCCCTCTCTCCTTCCCTCCTTCCCTCCCTCCCTCCCTTCCTCCTTCCCTCCCTTCACTTCTTCCTTAATTCCTTCCTTCCAAGACAAGGTCCTATTCTATTGCCTACACAGCCCTGGGAGTCCTAAGTCCTCAGTTATATCCTCCTATTGTACCAAACCTTCTTAGGCATGCCATATCTTTGTTCTTGTAGAAAAATGATGTTGAGCACAGAATCAGATAGTGTTCCTAAAGTAGGAAAAATCAACACATTTTCAGGAATCAAAAAAAAAACAAATATCCTTTCTAAGGATATGAGTGTTCTCTGATAGAATGAGCGCTTCATCCCACAGAATGTAGGGACTGTGTGAGGCAGTGCTGGGCGGAGAAACAAGTGAAACGGGCAGGTGTTGCTAAGCAGTATTGAGCGGTAAAAGCGGAAGGCGACAAGACAGCAGGGGCCACGACTCTGGATTAGTACGTGGGAAGTGATGGTGAAAAGTCAAGGCATGTTTTCTCTTCTGCTTAGAAAACAATACTTTCATTATCTGTCGATATTTTTAGAAATATATGCTAAAATATATGTAAAATGCGATATGAACTAGAAAAACAAGAGTAAAAAAGGAAAGCCACTTAGACTCCTCATGCTGGAATCAATTCCAGAGTACAGGAACAATGGAAAGATAGATAGTGTAGCACATGTGTTTTAGAAACCAACAGGTCAAATACAACAAAAATAATGACATACATGTGAGCGGTCAGTGCCTTTTGGTTTATATTCTTTTTGAACACATGTGTACAGTTCATAGAACCTAACTATGAATTAGACCCATAACAATTAATTTATCATTCTAAAATATTTTTTGAGGAAATGACTTGCAAATTTATTTTAGAAATACTAATAAAGGTACTACATTTAAAACTCACAGAAGGGAAGTGATGTCACAGAAGATAAATCAGGAAGCACCAGAAGTCCAGCTCAGTCACAGTCATACTTGCATAAATGTTGAAGCTGGCTGCCAGGGTAAGCTTGATTGATACATTGTAGCTAATTTCCACTTATTTCAGTTGCTTAGTCAGTGACAGCCCCGTGTGCATTTCTGATTCAGGCTGCCAGAGCCAGGGAGCAGAACTTCTCGCCCTCCGAATGGGGTGCTGTTGGCAACTGCTGCTTTTGTTTTCTGAGAAGCAGGCACAGACTCCCCCAGTTTATGTAATCGCATGGGCTTTAAAAGAATACCACCTGTGGGTAAAGATTAATTAGGGGAAGAGCACTGGCTGCTCTCCCCAGAGACCTGAGTTTATTTCCAGCACCCACAGGGTGGCTCACAACCACATCTCATAGCACACATGTAGTATATACACACAGGCAGAATACCCACACACATAAAGTAAAAATAACTACAAATTTTTACCATTTAGGGAGCCAATCTTTCAGTGATCAGAATATTCAAAAGCAACGTAGTGTAAGGGTAAATTTAGCAGTACAGCAGAATGGCCAGGACCCAGCAAGGAGTGGAGAAGACTCCAGGCTTTTCATTCAGGTCGACTCACAGCACCAAAATACCCTTTACTCATCAAAAAACAAACCCTGAGACTGATTTTTCAGAGGTATAATTACATAAGACTCAACATTTTCAACTTCCAACAACAAAATCACAAACACAAATCAGGAAAACAAAGTATATTCAAAAGTCAGAGATAAACAAGTTATCCCAGAAGAAAGCAAGACATCAGAGTCATTGCACAAAACTTTAAATCTTAAAGATGCTCACAGCTCTAAAGGAAGGCATGAACAACATCTGTTGATGCATGTATGAATCAAAAATGAGACTTGATATATAAAGGAACCAAAAACGAAGTGTAATAACAGAAATGAAAAATTCCTCAGAGGTGCTCTAGGGTGGATTTGAGAAGACATAGAGCAAATTTGAAAGTTATTAAGCCTTAAAAAATGAAAGAATAGGGCTAAAGAGATGGCTCAGAGGTTAAGAGCACTGGCTGCTCTTCCAGAGATCCTGAGTTCAATTCCCAGCAACCACATGGTGGCTCACAACCATCTGTAATGAGAGCTGGTGCCCTCTTCTGGCCTGCAGGGATACATGCAGACAGAACACTGTATACATAATCAATAAATAAATCTTTTAAAAAATTAAAGAATAAAAGAAAACATGGAGCCCATAGGAACCCTGTATTAGTTACTTTTCTGGTGCTGTAATAAAACACCATAACCAAGGAGACTCACAGAAGAGTTTGTTTAGGCTTATGGTTCCAGTGGGGTGAGTCCGTGATGCAGAGCAGAGGCATGGAAGCCGGAACTGAAAGCCAAGGGCTCACGTACTTAACAGTAAGCACAAGCCGAGCAACCAGGAGTGGGGAGAGGCCTTGAGCTCTCAAAGCCCCCCACACACACAGTGACAGTGACACTTCTGTCAGTAAGGCCACATCTCCTAAGCCTCTCAAAGAGCTTCCAAATGGGGACGAGTGTTCAAGTGTCTGAGACTATGGGGACATCTCGTCCAAACCACCACAGGCTCCACCATGCTGTCAAGATGTTGTAAAACCTAGAACATAAAAGAGAGAAGGAGCACAGAAAACGTTTAAAGTTCCCCCAGAGAAGAATGTGTGCATCCAAGAAAGCAAGACACGTTTGGAGACACAGACTTACGAGGGCCAACAACACAAAGTCTTGAACATAGCAAGTGGGAGATGACTTATTAGACAAGGGACTCCCGAGATTATCACTGATCTCTTATTGGAAGCCTTGGAAGATAGAAGACACACATTATTCAAAATGCGAAAGAGACTGGAGAGATGGCTCAGTGGTCAGGACCCGCGTGAGGCGTCTCATGACTGCCTGTAACTTCAGTTCTAAGGGGATCTGATGCCTTCTGGCCTCCATGTGTACTTCATGTACACGGTGCACATACACATAAATAAATTTAAAAATTAATGCAAAGGAAAACTTGTCAACAGAGTTCTTTATCAGGCAAACCTATCTTCCTAAAATACGGATGAGGTTGAGGTATTCCCAATAAGTATAAGCTAAAAGGATTCATTTACCATTATACTAGCCTTGTAGATAAAGCAAAACGAGAGCCAATGAGACAGTTCAGCAGGTGGAGACACCTGCTGCAAATCCTGAGGTCCTAACCAGATCCCTACACCCACACAGTGGAAGGAGAGGCAAAGGATGAGTTGTCTCCAAATCTTCACATATGCACACACACAAATACATGTAGTAAAAAATGGTAAGCAGCTTAAGATTTTTAAAGGAAGAAATGGAAAAGAAAGTCTCTCAGGTTGAAATGAAAGGATTCCAGACGGTAACAAAACCAAATGAAGAAATATAGACCTCCAGTAAAGGTAATTACATGGGCTGTTAAAAGGCTAAATTTATTATAATTTTGATTTGCAACTCTGATTTTCCTATATGTTTTGAAAGACACAATCTGTTACTGGTCTTACAGTGTATGAGCAAATAATCTGTGACAGATTCAGGTTGTATTGTTATGACTTTGGGATAATAAATGTAATTCCTGTGGAAACCAGATAAATTAGAATATACATAAGAGGGAATGATAAGGTAATCAAAACCTCACTACAAAAATATTGGAGGAAGTGATAAAGACAGACCATTTTGTGAAGATACAGAATTAGGATTTTTGTTTATTTTTTTTAGGCCAAAGGCCAGTCAAACTCAGTCCTCCTTCCTCGGTCTCCTAATAGGATTACAAGTATGCAATACCATGTCCACTAAAATGAGTCCTTTTTTTGGTAAAGATTTATTTATTTTTGTGTTTTACCTACATGTCTGTATGTCTGTGTACCACTTGCATGCCTGGTATCCACAGAGACCAGAAGAGGGCATCAGATATCCTGAGAGTGGCATTACAGTTTTGAACAGCCTTGTGGGTGCTGGGAATTGAACCTAGGTCCTCTGGAAAAGCAGGCATTGCTCTTAACCACTGAACCATCTCTCCAGCATAAAATGAGTCTTAACAGATTCAAAAGATATGTGTGCAAAGCATCTTCTCCAATCACAATGATATAGAAATGAGCAACATAAGGAAAACTGGAAATTTCACAAAAATGTGGCAACACCCATGGTACTAAACAGTCAGAAGCAGAGATGAATGAAAAATAGGAAATGCAATAATAGCAGTGCTGAGGAAATGTATAGCCATTCTACATTAAAAAGAAAGCCAGGTGTGATGGCTCATGCCTATAATCTCAATTTAGGAGTCTGAGACAGGAGAATTGTGTGCGCGCGCGCACGCGCACACACACACACACACACACACACAATAGTGAGGGGCTGAAGCAGAAGGATTGCAAGTTCAAGGACTGTCTGGGCTATGGAGGGGGTTCAGGACCAGCCCTGGGGAACTTAGTGAAACCATGTTTCAAAAAGTAGAAAGGGTGCTCAGTGGCAGTGCTTGCTTAGCTTGCCTAGGGCCCTGAGTTCTGGCCCCAATGCTGGCAGTAGGGGTCTGTCTCAACTGACACAGAAAGTTTGTTCCTGCCATGCTTATCTCTGCACACACCCCTGCCAAGTGACCAAGTTAAGTTTGTCTCTCTGATCCCTCTTTTCACATCATCTGCATTGGGAAGAACTATTGAGTGCCCCTCAGTCTGCCTCCTGGTAGCCTCTTCATGCGGGCTTTCTACTGTGTGTTGAGGAGCCGAAATTTGAAGGCATATCAACAAGTTATCAGTTAGAGCCCTGCTCAAGCAGCTGTCTGCTATTGACATTCCTGCAGTGGGCAGGAGACAGTGAATGTTGCCTGTGTATCCTGGCCAGTTTTTATGTCAACTTGACAAAAGCTAGAGTCATCTGAGAGGAGGAAACCTCAACTGAAAAAAATGCCTCTATAAAGTCAGACTGTAGGCAAGCTTGTAATTAATGATTAGGGTGGGGGGACCCCTGGGCTGGTGGTCCTGGGTTCTATAAGAAAGCAAGCTGAACATGCTAGGAGGAACAAGCCAGAGGACAGCAGTGATGATGGCTTCTGCATCAGCTCCTGCCTCCAGGTACCCACCTGCTTTGAGTCCTGCCTTGGTTTCCCTCAATGGACTGTGATTCAGGACGTGTGCACCGAATAAACCCTTCCCCCACGCAAGTTGCTTTTGGTCATGGTGTTTCATCACAGCAATAGTAACCCTAACTAATATACCAGGGTCACCAGAGAACAAGTCAGGTAGGGATTGGTTTCAAAGGAGCAGGGAATTCATGAATCCAGTCAATGTTTCAACAGACCAGGGACAGATGAAGTCATAGGGACTCTGCCCACTGAGCACCGATGGGTCCAGGGACCAGCAGACACTGTAGACAGCCTAGAGACAAAGGACTCAGCCTCTAGTGGCTGTGGAGCCCGTGCCCAATCCTTCATCCACCCTGCTGGATACATAGAGACTCTTAGCTCAGTATCCAGTATCCAAAAAGCCAGCTGGCTGGCCGGTGGCTGTGGGAACCCAGAGATGTATCCGCCAGTATGAGACAGCTGTGTAAAGGTGTGTGTACTGTTGATTCTTCACCAAGACCCCTTGAGTAAATCCCACATCCGTGATGGTGGAGAGCAATATTTGACATCTCATTTGGCCATTGCGAAGGTTGATCCACTGCAGAGAATATCTGAGCCACAGGAAACTGGGATCATTGTGTCACGCCAGCCAGAACTCAGGAAGCATGAAAACGCATTTTCAACTTCTAAGTTCTTGCCACCTCTCAGGACACCATTCTTTCTCCCTTGATCCCAGTCACAAAGGGAAGTGTGGTTTCTGCTGTAAACAGCCACATAAACTGGAAGCTGGAAATGCAGGCAGGCCGGGCAACAGCTGCTACATGAGGCTGGGTGGCTCCTGTGGCTACCGACATGGCCTCGGTTAGGCAAGACTGAAGCTGGGCCGCGGTGTTAGTAACCACACAGCAGCCCCCAGAACGCTAATTTCAGTCGGTGCCCTCTGACAATGCACCCCAATGAGCAGGGAGAGAAGGAAATGTCAGGTTATGTCCCAGGCCCACCTCCCGCCCACCCTCCATCTGTGCCTGTGTCAAGGCTCACAGGAACATATGCTGCCTGTTGCTCACTGACCATCTGTTCACAGGGCTGTGAAGTGTGCCCGTTACCTTGGAGATGGGACCCTTGATTGGCGCAACACCACAAACATTTGCTGCTCAGGTTCCACTTTTATCTGTGCTCTGGAATGGGGCTAGGGGAGGCAGAGGGGAAGGGGGCAGACTGGAGGGAAGTGTGAGCTAAGAGGCCAGGCAAAGGGGACCGGGCTGGAGGAGGGGCCGTTCCAGGGTGGGCTGGGAAGGGCTTTCCTAGGCATCCCTGTTTGTTCTCCCCAGCACCCCACCCACTGCCCGGTCCCCACTCAGGCACAGCGGGGGGTGTGGGGCGCCTGGTGAATCCAAAGCAGGGATCTGCCTCTCTTTCCCAGGGCTTGTTGGGCCTGACTCCAGCACTGACTCCGGCTCAAAAGCTGGTGTCTGTGGAGCCGCAGCCTTCCATCCACCCCAGCTCTGCCTCATGGTAGGACATCTGTCCTCCCCCACGCTGTTGGAGCTGGTGTGAGGAGGAACAAACAGGCTGTTATTAACAACAATCGGTCCTGGGAAACATCTCTTGCTTAATTTGAGGGGGGGGGGGGGGGGGGGGCTCTGCCATGGTCGCAGGGGGAGTCCAGGTTTCTGGCAAGGGTCAGGAAATTGGAACCACATCTTTTAAACAAGCTGCCCTATTCACACTGCAGCCATCCCAGCATAGGAAGTCACCTTCGCACAAGGCCAGTCAGAAGGGGTTCTGTTCTTTTCTTATTAGAAATCTGGGGATTCAGAGTCACTAAGTCGTAAGTCTATTTTTTTTTTTCTGCCATTGCACAGTCTGGGAGCAAAGTTACATAAACGCATGGAGGCCATTTGAAAAGGGAGCTGTGACCACCGGGACCACACTGTAGTGCTTCATCACAGTGGGCAAATGAGTTGGCACCCCTGTCAGAAGGAAAGACTGGACAGCTGTGGTCTAATTGCCCAGCTTCCCACATTGGGACTACAGCCTGGTCCAAGCTCTGCTTGGGGTCTCTGGGGCCTCTTCGTCACTGGCAAAGGAACAGTGTCTTCCATATGTTCTCGGGAGCCCGCATCCCTGTAAGTTTCCATTTGGGACAAAGTCATATCAGAATGGCACCATCCCCCTCACACTCTTGAAGCCCTTTCAAAAATGCCCTGGCCAATATGCCTGTGGTGATCACAACTATTTTAAAAGCTTTTTTGTGGCATTAGAAAGTGCCCAGACCTCAATCAGGGCTTGGGCCCGAGTCTCAAAGGCCACCTTACCAGGCTATCTGTCCCCAGTTTAGCAGGGGCCTGCCCTCTGTCCTGCCTCCTAGTCTTCCAAGGCCAGAGGACTCCTTCTGACCTTAGCACCAGCCTTCATGTCCTCAGTACTCCCTCCTCCATGGCCAAATGTCTGTCCAGTGCCTTGCTAAGCCTGTGAGAACCTTGTTTTGTAATATGCCAATCAACTTCCTTAAAGACTGTCCCTCAGTCAATCATTGCAACTTACCATTGCAAGTTGAACCTAAATACCATCATTTAAATAAAATTACAATATGATCTTTAAACAACTTCCAAAAAACAAACATGTTGGGCACAAAATGGATGTGAGAAGTAAGTCAAACTTGGAATTTTTACCAACTCCTACTTTACACATTATCATAACTGAGACTGAGACCAATTCTTCATCTCATTTATAATTTAATTCCCATAGGTGTCCACAAAAGGCCCATCTCCAAGGATAAGAACTTCAGAGTCATCCATGGCTATATAGTAAGTTTGAAGCCAGCCTGGGTTGCATGAGACCCTGTATCTAAAAAATAGATAGATAAATGCCCGCTTCTAAGCTGTCAGTATAAGGAATGAGAAATGTCAGTTTTCGTGTTGCTATTTTCTCTGACTCCACCTCTGATATTCCTGACACAGACGAAAAGCCTCAAGTTTTCTTACTGAGCTAGCATAGCATTTCTACCTAAGAGTAAAAAGACAGCTTCTAAAACAGTACTTCTCAACCTGTGGGTTATGACCCCTTTTGAATTCAAGTGACCCTTTCACAGGAGTTGCCCAAGACCATCCTACATATCAGATATTTACAGTTCATAAAAGTAGCAAAATTATAGTTATGAAGTCACAACAAAAATAATTTTATGGTTGGGGTTCACCACAACCTGAGGAACAGAATTAAAGGGTGGAAGCAGCGGCAAGGTTGAGAACTATTCTAAATGCTGATGTCTCAATAGCCATGTAAAATCCTGTATAAGACCTTGGCAAACTGCATCTCATAGCTGAGAGCTAGGTGGCCTACGGGTAAAGATGTGGTGATATGTTGTCATAAAGGCTTGTAGATTTACTATTTAACAGAACAAACAAGAACAACAGCATGATCATTTGGAGTTAGACACTGACAAACAGGTGAAATTCAGGGTGCACCCATTCTCTCTTTTAATTACTATTACTGCTGATGAAGAGGAAGTACCGTGAGACCCCTGGTGTATGCTGTCATGTGAAGGAGACACTGGTGTGCGCTCATTGTGGGGGAAAAAACAAGTCATAGACAAAGAAAGTGCAAAGGAGAAAGGAGAAAAAGTGAAGGTTACTATAGTGAGAAATCCACAGATTTCTGTTTAATGGGCAAAGGAATTTATTAGGAGAAAAACTCACTGTCAAACAGAACAGTCTCAGGTTCTGGACCACTGTTCGGCGGCCTGAGCCAGTCCCGTATGCAAAACCATGAGGGAGAGAAGAGAGCATCTAAGTGCATCTCAGGTCTTAAGAGTCGCCAAGAGGCCATGCCCAAGGTCATAGACTGGTAGAGCAGTTATCTCCTGCATCTCTAGGGGCGGTGCTTCAAGGTCATAGACAGAACAGCTATCCACTACAGGTTATTTGAAGATTATTTTATTATGTACCTGGATAATTCCAGCGAGGTAGCCAGACAAAACATTAGAGAATTGCCTAGGTATAAAATTAGAATAGAAAAGTCTGTAGTCTTCTGGCTCTGGAATGGAAGACCCATTGATCTTGAAAAAAAAAAATAAGGCTCTGAGAATAGGTCTGGGAAGTGTTGAAGACCCACCAGCCAGAAGTGTTTCTAAGGGACACAGAAAGATGAGGAATGTTCAACTTATCCATCTTTGTAAGGTCCTTTGGGATATCTAGTATAATCCCTGTTAAAGGACTTTGTTTTTTCTTAAGCAGTCAGACTAAACTAAGTCTCTGTGAAGAAATGTCCAAGAATAAATATGAAAACCCTATTTTAAAAAAGAGGGAAACTAATAGAGGAATTCATTCTATCAGATACTAACTTTTTCTGAAGTGCCATTTAAAACTATATGCTACTTGCAAACGAGTAACCTGAAAATACAGAATTTTCAAATTATATTAAAAAGGTATTAAAAGTACTACAGGATTTTCCTGTGATGGTGTTGAGCTGATAATTTCCTAAAAATATGACAAAGCTTGTCTGAATTCAATTAAAATTAATTATAGGCAGATCAGAGATTTAAGTATTAAGGATACAGTGGGGACAGGTAGCAACAAAGTGTACTAGAAAAGAACATGGAAAGGCTGGAGAGATGGTTCAGTGGTAAGAGCACTGGCTGCTCTTCCAAAGGACCCGGGGTTCAATGCCCAGCACCCACATGGGGGCTCACAACTGTCTGTAACTCCAATTCCAGGGGATCTGACACCCTCACACCAATGTCCATAAAATAAAAAATTAAATAAAATTTTTAAAGAAAAGAACATGGGAGAAGTTTTTATTATGCATAAACATAGCAGTCTAAATATAAGACAGCCAGAAGCTACAATAATAACAAATATTATTCCACAAATTAAAAATATTTCTACCTAGGGCAAAAAAAGGAAAGGAAAAGAGTTCAACAGTTCATAGAAGATGAAGAACAAGACACTCCTCACCTGTGAAAAGACGCCTCACCGTCACACAAAGCCACTGTGTACCCCACAAAGGCTAGATTCAAGCTGATTCTCTCCTGCACTTCATCCCTCCCCAAGGGAAGAAAATTTGTCCACATCCATCAGAATTAGAGAGACACACAGAAATTTCCCAGATGTTCTATCTCTGTGAATGGATTCTGACAGAACCTTGAACATGTGAGAAAGAATGTTTGTGTGAGGTTGTTCGTGAAGACGTTGCTATAAAGGTTTGGAAATCAAAATTCCCCCAATAATGGACCAGGCACCTGGAGTCACATATGCCATTGTTAGCTGGGTATCACTCCTGGTCCATCCACCTACAGATTTTACTGGTCATCAGTCACTCCACCCTGCTGAGCAGAGAAGCCTCAGGCTCCCCAACCTGATCACAAGCTCAGATTCCGGCTCCCACGTTTATTATGAGGCTCTGATCTGCTACTATTCAGAGGAAAGCAGAGGAATAAATAAAAAGAGCAGTCTCCAGAACCATCAACACTTGAGAACTCCGTAAGTGGCTCTAGCCCTGAGTCTTGGCGATCTTACTCCTTTAATGGATCCCAGAGAAAGGAGGTGTTTGGGAGGAATTTCAATTTCTACTTCCAAGACACTCTGACAGGTAGGAAGCCCTGGGAGTCCCTGACACCACTCTCTAAAGCCGTGCGCACCTGTGTGTCCCCCCTTCTTCAGCATGGTTTTGGGCCATAGAAGGGAGGCCCTGGACCTATTTAGCCTGGTAAAAAGGAAGTGATGTAACTGGGCAGGCAGCCTGACCTGTTGTCCAGGTGGCCTTGCAGCATGAAGCTTTCCCTGAGGCTTGTTGTGCTCCCAACTGTGTGCTTATGAGCAATTGACCAAATTCCAAGAATGCTGTGTACTGGATCCTCTAAGCCACTGTACTTCTCCCAGAAACGCATTATGCTTGTGACTGTCTGAGTGTTTCTTGTGCTTCCTAGACTCCTCAGGGAGAGGGGTGCAGCGGGGCCTGGAGAAGAGAGAGTTCCCATAAGAAGAGGTTGGTGCCAAGAACAGAAGCTGCCCCTGAATCATACAACTGCTTCCACAGCCTGAGAGAGTGAGGAACAAAAAGGAAGTGTTAAGCAAGTGGCCCCATCACACAAGGCTGCATGCTGTGAGGCTGGAAAGAAGGTTTAGAGGTTAATAGTGTTTCCTTCTCCTAAAGGACCCAGTTCAGGTCCCAGCATCAACATCAGTGGCTCTCCACTGCCTGAAGTTCTGGCTCCAGGGGATCTAATGCTTTCTTCCGGCCTTTGTGGCATACACACACACACACACACACACACACACACACACACACACACACACACACACACACGTATACACATACATACACACACATGAACAAAAAGAAATTTTATTTTAAAAGGCTACATGTTGGGGTCCTTGAATGCTACTAGGGTCCCTAGGGGATGTTGTTCATGCTGTGAGTGGCCTGATTTGACTAAATATGAGCCCATGGGATCCCAGAAGCTGGCCCAGGTTCAGGGCAGAAGGCTAGCATTACTTACATCCAGTCAGCATGTGTCACTACGAGAAATTTACTCAAGCTTTGATGAAAACACTGAAGGATGAGATATATACAGGTCTAGACCAGATCTACCTGCCTCCTTCAAACTGGTTAGAGACTGTGGTGGGCATGCAAGTGTGTAGGCTCCAGCCCAGTGTCTACCCTGCACCCACAGCCTTGTGCTTCTTGACTTTGCTTCTAGACAAGCTTTGCTCCTGAAAGAGTTAGACTAGATCTCTGGGGGATACTGGTTACTGCCACACAGCCTAAGTCTAGCAAGAAACTAGACTTTGAAGCCAGGTAGTGGTGGCGCACGCCTTTAATCCCAGCACTCGGGAGGCAAAGCCAGTTGAATCTCTGTGAGTTTAAGGCCAGCCTGGTTTACAGAGCGAGATCCAGGACAGCCACCAAAACTACACAGAGAAACCTTGTCTCGAAAAACAAAACAAAAAAGAAAAGAAACTCTTTGAAGGTTTTCAGGAATCCATTCGTAAAAGAGGTGGTCTACTCAGTACCCAAGGAGGTTTGCTGTAACCAGAAATGAACCACAAAACATCAGTGGTTGTTTTAATTCATTGAGGCTATCTCCAGACACTATCTTCCTAGTTCTATCCCTTCTCATGGCCCCACCACTCCCAGTGATGCTCAGTCTGAGCATATCTCTTTCCATAGTCATGGGTAAAAGCTCAGCTCCTGAGATTCCAGTACCCAATGGTTATTCCTGAAGTGATCTCAAACTGGCCCAGTCCTAGACTGGTGGGAAGCTATAATGTTACCAAGAACCCTCATTTGGATCCAGCCCCCTCCTGAATGGGAAATAGGTCAGGGACTTCCCAAGAGACTTAATTGTGCCTCTGAGCTCTCTCCACCCCTCCATCCTGTACTCTAAGAGGCTCACCTGGTGCAGCATACTACCTGCTTGTCAGGGTGAACTGGACTGTGGTGGAAGCAGGAAAGCATAGACACCAAAGGAAACCACGTCTCTTTTTAGAGGTCAAAATCTGGGATGAAGTTGCCCCCTGTACTAATCAGCTGGTTCATTGCTGTGAGCAAAGTCCTGACGAAGTCTATTTAAAGAAGGAAGGGTTCATCCTGGCTACTTTGAGGGGTAGAGTTCATATTGCAAAGGAAGGCATGTTGGTAGGTGCCATGCAGGAGCTTGAGGGCAGCTGGTTGCATTGTGTCCACAGTCAGGAAGCTGAGAAATGAATGATGGTACTCCGCTTGTTTTCTGATTTTCTCCCATTTCACTCAGTCTGGGCCATGAGGTGGTGCTGCCCACATTCAGGGTGCATCCTCCTTCCTCAATTAAAACCTCTCTGGGAACCCCTCACAGTCACATCTGGCAGTCACCCAGACTTAGCCACTAATGGCACAGTTGCCACTTTCTGCTGATTCCAGGGTTTGAGTGACACACAGATCTGGAATTGGTTCCCAGCACCCACACAGTAATTCCAGTTCCAGGGGATATCATGCTGTCTTCTGATCTCCTTGGGCACCAGTCGTGTGTGGTGAACATACATGCATGCAGGCAAAACATTCATACACATTCAAAAAATATCTAAAGCTTTCTTAAGAGTTAAAGAAACATGGATATTCCTCCTTGGTATTTAGAAAGAACTTGACTGGCTTCCCTAAAAGTTTTGTTCAAGGGCACACACACAGCACAGTCTCCTGGACCTAACCAGGCTATGACTTTGGACACCTCTCTGCCCCAACCCTGAATAGCTTTCCTGTATGCCTGTCAGTGATATCTCTGCATATAGTCCCAGCTACTATTAAAGAACCAGGGTTAGGCAAGACAGAACCTGTGGGAGGGACACTCCCTGTCACCTCTCCTCACCAGTTCAGCCTTTCCCATCCCATTCTTATTCTTTGCAAAGATCTTGCTCCTTACCCTGTCACCACCAGCTTGGAACTGGTCTATGTTCTGCCTTGCTGAATGTCCTTCCCTGAAACCTGTTCTGCCCTCGCTGCCCTGCTCGTCGGTTACCTCCTGTCACAGGAGGAGTGCGGCCAGCACTTCCACAGCTCCCGTGATCCCGTGCAGTGGGAGAACACCCCCTTTTCTCCCTAGCACCCACCTCTCTTTCCAGCAGCCTCACCGATTCTTCTCTGGAAAGCCATGGCTCATCTCCTGCCTGCATGTTCAACGTCATTTCCACATCCATCTTGCTCCTTCACCTCTGCGTTAAGCAACTCATCATCTAGTGTTCAAGGTTCCATCCTGTTGTGGCCAGACATTGAAGGGAGCAAGCTGTGAAGTTGGAGCATTACCCCCTCCCCACTAAGGCTCACTCCAGCTAGCCCTTCATACTTCATAAGTGAAAAGGAATCCACCTTATACAGACACACAAACAACGGTAAGCTCGTGCCATACATTGGTGTTCATTCCATGTGTCCACACACCACACACAAAAACATCCCCCATACATATGTATCCATACTCAGCACATGGTCTACACACACACACACACACACATACCCCATGTAGTCCACAAGCACATGCCACGTGCTTTTCACACATGCCACATAGGCAAAATACACACCAACATCAGGTGCTTCTGGGAACCTAACCTCCTCTACGTCCACTCCTTTGGTTCCATCATGGGTTCCTAGTTGGTTGACTAACTCCTGCTGCAGTTTCTAAATCACACCTCCCAGTCTCCTGACCACATTTCTCCCCATAGCTGTTCTAAAATCAAGCCTGGATGGGAGTTGGGAGTCTGATTTCATCTTCACCAACATAAACATAAACACCTAAAGGACCTCAGGATGAACACAGCATGGCCAGTGCTCTGCTTGTCCATTCTGCATCCCCTGGGGGTGGAGTCAGGGGTCAGTGAGAGGAGACTGGTCAGAGGCCAGTGCATTTTCTACCACAGGCCTTTTCCAGGCCCCAACTGCTCCCTATGGGAGCTCCTGTGCCTGTTGACCACATCTTTCACACTGCATCCCTCCCATCTAGTGACCTCTGCATCCGGACATCTACTGTGGCTATGAGCCTGCTTCCTGTGGCAGAGTGACATGAGGCTCCGCCTTTATCAACTTAGAGGGTCCTCCCAGACAGTGACAAGGACAGCAGGGCTGCTGCTGTTTCAGTATAGTTCCAAGGAGCTGCCTACACCTGTCTTCTCTACACCTGTAGCTGAGGCCACTTGTTGCATAAGGAGGCTCCAAACAGAATGGAAAGTGGGTGATGTCTGACACACGGAAGGATAGTGACCTAATAATTTGTGATTGACAGCAGGCAGAGTGCTAAGGATTCTGCAAGTGAGCAGGGAAAGGTAGTTGATAAACAGTCTGCCCTGATGACAGACAGTCCTTTGGCATCTCTTGTGTGGGGTGGTGGGACAGGGACAGGGACATCTTTCTTCACGCTTCCCACCCTTGTTTGACTTTCTACAAGCTCATGTGGCTTCTGTGGGTAAAAGACAAGCTCAGGTATAAGTCAAAGAGAGGCCCATCGGTCCATTTCTACCTAATTCCACCTGTGTTCTGGCCCCTATCTCCTGGCAAAAATATGATTTCCCATGGAAGTTCGAAAAATTAAAACCATGCTGAGAAAAGAAGGACCAGGGGCTTTTACAGAAGACAGCAATTAGAGAGTCCTCGGTGGGAATTGCAGCCTGCCTTGATGCAACAGAAACTCTTATGCCCTGGCAGCAGTGGCCTGGTGATGGAGGTGTGGGGATGGGGTATCTGAATGCTGCTGGTGGCTTTGAAGTGTGTGTGTTCTTTCACGCCACCCCCCTTAGCTATTCTCACACTTCGTTCTGAGGAGCAGGGACCAGCTCCTCCCTGACCCCATGTCCTTTGGTCACACCTTCAGTCCTGTGTTTTATTTTCACAGTCTGGATGGTGTCACTCTCTGGGCCCAAGCAGCAACATCTGTACAAACAACATAGACACTGTAAAGGGCAAGAGAGAGGACAGTTAGTTGAGCTGACCCTAAAAGGGAGAAACCACCCCAGGGAGAAGACAAGATGGACTAGGCAGGGATTCTGGTCCATAAAGAATATCGGTGGTCTCCTCTCCCTGCCTAGCTCTCTGACTCAGGATTTCAGATCCCAGGCTGTACACAAAGGTTTTTCTGAGCCAAGACCCAAGTGGGGAGCAGGGAGAAGGCATCCAAGATTAGGGTAGTTTAGAGGCTGGCTGAAGTTCTAATACAGCTCTTTGGCAAGTTTCTTGGCTTCTCTAAGACTTGGTTTCCTGTGGTGGGGAAGGGAGAACAGTAGAATTATGGCAGAGACCAACACAACCCGGGAAATATTCACACAGTGTCTAGAGGAAAACCGGCTCCTTTTGAGTAGGTTCACTCATCACCTCTAAAGCATGATACAGGTGGAAGTCAGTGAAGGGCCATAAGGTCTTTCTGGAGAGAGGGAGAAAGAGATGAGGGGGAGAGGGGGAGGGGGAGAGTCAGTGTGCATGTGCAGATGTGATGAGCCAAGGGCTGGTTAACAGAGAACCTCTCACTGTCCCACACATTGCTTCAGAGTACTTCAATGCTCCCCCTTCACGCATCTCTCTCAACAATGTGGGGTCCTCCCAACCTGCCTGGGAAGGGATAGGGTGAGTCTCAAACCTCTGTTCTCAGCACCTATGATGGTGTCTGTGGAACTAAGACCAACTTTTTCATGAGGAGCAGCAGGTTCTCCTGAATCCTATATTTTTATGCAGTCTGAGCATTCTGTGGACATTTTGAAATGTGCAGAACAAAGAACTTCCCAGAACTATCTGAGTTTTGTGAAAATGGCATAAAAAAATATTTGATCAGGTTTCAGACCACAGCAAAAGGAGGAGACAGACATTTCCCTTGCAGACATAGCAGGTGCACATTGTTCCTGGGAAGGCCGCACTTGTGTCTCTCAGAGACAGGAGAAGCTCCAGGACACTGGCCACCCTCTGCCCTACCCCCTTCCCCGAAAAGCCACCAGGAGATGGACTATGTCACGCTTGGCTGTCTGTGGAAGGCCTAACATCGAAGCCTCACATTTCTTACGAGCACAGGAGCCAAATGTCTGAAGTGGAAGTGGACCTGCCCCAGACCATGTGGGCTCAAAGCCCCACTGTGGGTTGCTCCCTTGCTCATGCTGCCCCGTCACTAATAAATTAGCACAGCCCCGTCGGAGGGTCAGCCAATGAACCAGTTTGCTCAGGGGCTGGGCACATTCTAAACCGGGTCTCATCACTGGTACTGTCTGGTCCTACTGTATAACAGGATGCAGTATCTCAGTCCTGTAGTAATATATCTCATATTAGTGGAGAACTAGCATCCGTTAGCATCTCCGACTCTGAGTGTCACATTTCACTCTTGGGAGATGACCGTGAGTCCGAGTCCATCTTCATATAGGAAAGACCAACATCTACTAGCATATTTAGTCTCCAGGTTCTTGGTCCTGTTTGAAGCAAAGCACTGAAGTACAGGGACTGAGATATAGTTGTGCCATGCACAAAGTGCTCCTAGGGGGATGAGAGTTGCAGGCTTCAGGAAAGTCAGGTATGTTTGTCCTTAAATTTGGGCTATAAAGGGTCCACTCCTAATGTATCCTGCTCTCCTGGGTTCTGGCCCAGGCTGGGTGGAGGATAGCAGTTCTTGTTGGAGCCTCGGGATTCCAAGTTAAGCGAAAAGCTCAGGAAAGGCCCCTCATCTACCCATCCAAGTACCCAGCATCAGTGTGCTAGAAGGATCTGCCGTGATAAATTCCCTCCCTGCTGAGCCTCACTCGGTATAGTTGATAGCCCAGCTTTTCTGTGCAGGCTTGAGACGGCACAGCATGGCAAGCAGAAATCTGTGGTTCCTGCCATTTGCTCTGTTCTTCTCAGCATTTCTCTGTCCCTTGATGCCTCATTTGCTTCTGAAAACTCAGGAATAGAAGACTAGTGATATCTTGTTCCAGAACTATCATTCTTGTGTGGTAAATAAAGGTAGCTCCATCTGCCTCCTCCAGAGCCCCAGCTTCAGGCCTGTGTCTCTCCAGGGGCTGCAGCAGTCAGAATCGCTGCACTGGCCCTGCCTCCTACCTGGCTCAGGGTCCATCTCGGCACACACAGCTGCATCATTGCATTCTAACTCATCCTCTTATTGCCTGAACCCAGGAGCCGCTTCTGAAGGTCGTGACCCCTCCTCAGAAGCAAAACTTAGAAATAATTGTCATGGGATCCACTTAGAATACTGTAAAAAGCTTCCAAGAACGAGCGTCCCACACAGAACCCTGAAAACACATAGGGTGCACCCACTGTACCCCCCAAATGTCACCATGTGGGTTGGGTCCTCACTGTACCCATTGTGACATACCCACCCACTAGGGATTCAGCAGTGTAAATAAAAAGCAAAAAACCAAACAAACAAAAAACAAGTAGGATGCCTAGCAGTTAAAATTTGAAGTTTAGTTAAAGAAAAAAATTAATCTTCAATGTACTTATCTAAATACAGTATCTGAAACATACTTGCCCTAAGATTTTTTTGTTGCTTATCTAAAATTCAGACTTAGCTGGACATTGGTGGGTGTTTTGCCTGGTCCTGTCCTTCCCAGAGCCTGTGGCTGGCCTTTGGGAGCAGAGGTCCTCTCTAACCCGACCATCTTTACCCCTCCCCCCCTCCAGCCTTTTCTGTCTTATTCTTTTGAAATTCTCATTTCCCAATAGTGATGCTTCTTCCTGCTGCTATCAGAAGCGCTCATGGTAGACATGAGTGCAGGACAGTTGCCAGGGCCTAGATTCGGTGTGTAACTGGGTCTGTATACTATGGGTATCTGTCATTTCTCAAGTGTTTTTCAGAAAAGAAGCAGGTTGGGTGAAGGCCTTCAGGGCCAGGAAGCAATGCTCCCCATTAGTGGCTGTGAGCAAGCCGAAACTGGTAGCTGTGGCAAGCGTACAGAGACAGGATCTACACAGACGCAGCTGGGACATTGTCCTTATCCCATAATGTGGTGATATACTGTGTACCCTAATAAAGTTGCCTGAGGATCAGAGGACAGAGCCAGCCACCAGATTAGACATAGATGTCAGGCAGTGGTGGCACATACTATCACTCGGGAGGCAAAGATCCATCCGGATCTCTGTGAGTTCAAGGCCACACTGGAAACAGAGCCAGGTAGTGGTGGCACACACCTTTAATCCCAGTACTGGGAGGCACACACGCTTTCAATCCCAGGAAGTGATGTCTGGGCAGAGAAAGGTATATAAGGCGTGAGGAAACAGGAACTCACTCTCTTGAGGTGAAGATTTTGCAGCGGTAAGAACTAGTGCCTGACTGCTCTGCTTCTCTGATCTTTCAGCTTTCACCCTGATATCTGGCTCTGGGTTTTTTTATTATTATTATTATTATTAAAAGACCATCTATGAGTCAAACAACACATCCACACATCATCCTTGATTTGAAGGCCACCAGAGAACTTTTTTCTTCTTAATGCAAGTGGCAGTGGTATCAATTGTGGAGGTGGAGCTCCACGATGTTGCCCACAGCAGCCTGCAGAGTTTGTTAATCTCTCGGGAACTGACTCAGATAAAGCTAGACCCAATGCTTCACTGCAGAAAAGAATCTCAGAACAAGCTCCATGAAACAATAATCCTTCACTATAGTGAACACAATCATGTGCATACCATCTTTCCTAAGTTTTATCTTTCATAATTTTTTTTGTTATTTATGTAGCTCTTCTGTAACATGCTTAAGCTTTTGGAGTTTCTCTGTGTAGTTTTGGTGCCTGGCCTGGATCTCGCTCTGTAGACCAGGCTGGCCTCAAACTCAGAGATCCGCCTGGCTCTGCCTCCCTAGTGGTGGGACTAAAGGCACATGACACTGCCACCTAGCATCCTCATTTCTTTTTATTCCCATTTTAGGACAAAATTATCATCTAAAATCTTCTTTCTAAATATAAAAGCATTCTCTTTAACCTTTTTTGCTAAAACATCTCATTTTTATAACTTAATATTTCTTTTCCCTATTTGGTGACTATTTTTCTTAGAAAATTTAGAAATGATTTTCTTTTTTAAAAATTTTTATTGCTTTTACATTTGTTTTGTGTGTTTGTGTGTGTATGTG
The DNA here is from genome assembly GCF_049852395.1 of Peromyscus maniculatus bairdii. Classification (NCBI taxonomy): domain Eukaryota; kingdom Metazoa; phylum Chordata; class Mammalia; order Rodentia; family Cricetidae; genus Peromyscus; species Peromyscus maniculatus. The sequence goes on from NC_134867.1 coordinate 66,528,861, forward strand.
TGCATGCATGTGTATATTTCTTGCATATCACAGTGTGCATGTGGAGGTTAGAGACAACTTTTGAGAGTTGGCTCTCTCCTTCCTCACGTAAATTCTGGAAATTGAATTTAAATTATCAGGCTTAGTATCATGTGTCTTACCTGTGTTCTCAGCCATTTTACCACCCAGAATAAATGTAATCATAACAAAACGATGATATTTCACTGTACACTGAGGTTCTTCCTTTTGCCGTGACTTAGACAAAAATCCTATTAGAGCTGTTTGCGTGTTTCTGCCATAGCCTTGGGTGTCGTCAGTCACCTGAGTTCCTCGTGACTTCTAACACTAAGGAACTTTGGCACAATGGGGCACATGACCATCCAGCCTGTTACATCAGGATCTTAACCTGCTCTTCTTACCTTTTATTTCAGTCCTACATGGCACCCCTGTTTATCAAGTTTTACAGAGAATTGGCAAGTTGTAGTATGAAAATCCACCCACTAAATACCTCAGGATCCCCAGAAGTATCTGAAGCTCTTTTATATTTTATGGGCATAGTCTGTTGTAGAATATTTTCAATAACTTTGTCAAGTGTCATACATGTTTTACCAGACCATAAAACTCCCAAGAACTTTACAGCTGTGTTTGGCTCTTGAAACTTGTGCAGACTGATCTCCCATCCCTATTCCTTTTGGTATACTTGTGAGTCTTTTAGATGCTTTTTAAATCTATAAAACCATGCAGCAGTTAATATTATGTAACCTGTACAGTGAAACCTTTCCACAGAGGGTTATAAGGAAATGAAGCAAGATCTCAGGCCACTGTCCCATGACAAATAGTGGGACAGTAAAGGTAATTCTAGGGTAGCACTCTGAAGATCCATTATTGGCTATTTCAAGTGAATGAAAATTGGTCTTGATATACAGCAGCTCAGGGAATACTAAAGAAAAATGTGCTATCAGAGTCTAGTCAAGCATGAAAAGATGCCCCCCCTCCATTACTTGGAGCTGTGGTTCAGTCAAAAGAACAATATCGGGCACAGTGCAGTGGATGGTAGAACTACCCTGTTGAGCTCTCTGTAATCCATGATTATTCTCCAAGAGCCACTTGGCTTCTTCACAAACCATACTAGGATTTTGAAAGGGCCTTTGGCTGGGCAAATGATCTCTACCTTTTCTAGCTCTTCAGTGGTTTAATCACATCTTCTAGGCAGTCTCCACTGTTTGATACTCGCCACCCTACTCAGGGCAGGCAATTTTACAGGCTACCATCTTGTTCACTACCTTTACAGTTCAAGCCCTCCAGAAGAAAAAAACTCCCCTCAAAAACATTCAGGGTGTACTCTAGCAATGCATTCACTCCCAGAATTCTCTTTTGCATGGAAAAATGAACACTGTATACTTCATGGTGGGAGAAATATCCACCCATAAGACAGGCTTGTTCATTTTTACCTTTACTGTTTTATCCCTGAATTCATCCACAGCTGCCAATTGCTCCAAGTGCTTTTTTGGGTCCAGTATCCACCAAAACCTAAGTAATTTGAACATTAATAGCAGACCAATTCTTTCATAATTCTAATGGAGGGCAACCACTTCCAGGGGCTTAATTGAGGGTTGGTGGGACTGGAGAGAAGGAATCTGATTCTATCAGGGCCTTGCCACCCTGGACCAGGCAGTAATGTAGATTTGGGGAACAGGAGGTACCTAGGACCCTTTTAAGGAAGATTTTGTGGCTTTAGTGAAAACTGATGAAGGCATGGACCAAGTGTGACGCTTGGTCCGCAGCCCAAAGGCTGGTTGTCCACAGGCAGAGGAAGTCGGCAGGCAAGTGGCCTCTCAGATCTGGAAGGCAAGGCCTTCTTTCCATCATCTCATGCTGAAGTAAATTCTGGATCTGTTAGACCTTCTTAAGCAGTGGTGACTTGGGGCCTGTGTCTATTATGGAGCCAAAGTTACCCTTAAGATGGGAGCATGTAGATTTTAAAGGAAATACCTGTTGTAAGTGTGAAGGGCTGTGTAGGATCTGTGTCCTGGATATACCTCATGGCCTTTCAGTCTAAATAGAGAGCATACACTGCCTAATCTTAGGACTTCTTCCAGGAGCTTATAGTTACTTGAGGTAATTGACATAACCCAGTGGGGTGTGATAGGCAGGGCTAGAAGGCTGCATGTGTTGGAGTTCCCACTCTCCAGACAGAGCAGAGAGCACATTGCCCAGAGAGAGGCCTGCATTTGTAATGGGCAGAGCTATTTGGGAGTTGTTTTGTGGGGGGATAAACAGGTGAGTGGTATTAAGATGAGCCCATGGAGGAAGTGCTTGCCTGGAATGTTCGGTGCAGACACTGTATTGCTCTGAGAGAACACACTTCTTGATACAGGAGGCAGGATTCATCCTCCACCCCTCACTGCCTACCCTCCACCCCACCACTCCCTCCACCCCACCCTCCTCCATCCCCACCACCCCCTCCACCCCACCACTCCCTCCACCCCACCCCCTCCACCCCCACCATCCCCTCTACCCCCGCCACCCCCTCCACCCCCACCACCCCCTCCATCCCCTCCACCCCCTCCATCCCCTCCACCCCCGCCACCCCATCACCCCCACCACCCCCTCCACCCCCACTATCCCCACCACCCCCTCCACCCCCACTATCCCCACCACCCCCTCCACCCCCTCCACCCCCTCCACCCCCTCCACCCCCTCCACCCCCACCACCCCCTCCACCCCCACCATCCCCACCACCCCCATCACCCCCACCACCCCCTCCACCCCCTCCACCCCCACCACCCCCTCCACCCCCATTACCCCCACCACCCCCTCCATCCCCTCCACCCCCACCACCCCATCACCCTTGTACTTCAAATGTCATCTGCAGAAGGGCTAAGACCAGCAACAGCCACATGGGTCAGAAGAGCCCTCCCTGGCTTCCAGGATACTCAGTCCCAGTGAGATGTCCAACAACCCACTGTCTGGTTTGTGTGCTTCACTGTCTTCCCAGGCCTGCCAAATAGGAGTATGAAGTCACAATAAACACTGAAAGTTCTGAGACATTCTGCAGGGGAGTCCAAAGCAAGCCTGCAGGAGTGAGAAGTTTCTGCAGCAAGCAGTGCATTTTGAAGCATCCCAAGAGCTCTTGCTCATGCCGGTCCTCTCCTGGACAGAGCTCGAAGGTTTCCCTGCCCAACTCTTCCAAGAGCAGTCCCAGGGACCCACCTGAACTTCAAGCTCCTTTGTGAATTCAAGGGTTTGATAAAATTAAACCATTCACACTTGCCTGAGAAGATGAGATGCACCACCTCCTTCCTTCCCCTCTGCTTACAAATGGCCCTGTGGACGAGATCAAAAGCTAGCCCTGCTCTCACACGGTCTTAAGGAACTCACAGATGCCCAGGTGTGGAGAGTTGTATGGCTGAGACAGCCCGGAAAAGAGGTAAGGAAGGGAGAAGGGGTGGATAGCCGCCAGCAGGTGGGTAATATGAGCTCCTTCCCACCTTAGAAGATGCTTTGGGGAGGGCTAATTTCCAGGAATCCTGTATTCCACACGCCCTGGTGGGGCGTGGGAGTCTTAGAGGTCCCACAGTGCTCCCCCACTTCGTCTTTTCCCAGCCACAGCCCTAGCAGAGCCTGCAGCTGGGGCTGGTATGCAGAGCTTTCTTACCAGAGAAAGCAAGGACAATAAGTCGAGAGGAGGATGTAGTAGGAAGTCACAGTGTGAAAAGCCTAATTCAGGGACTCGGGTGGAAAACATGGATTTCCTCAGACAACCAGTTTTCCTGAACTTTTCTCACTGAGTTGTATTTGTTTAAAAAAAAAAAAGAAGAAGAAGCAAGCAGGGCAGCAGTTTGAGTAAGCAGCTGTGAGATGAAAGTGTTTTCACTGATTAATCCCTGAAATGGTCCAGAGGCCAGCAGCAGGTACCTGGCTCCCCAGGGTCTGTCACTGCTCTCTCTGACAACTTTTCTCACTGAGTAAATGATCTGATTCATGACAGACTGAATCCTGTGGTTTATTCACTGTCATCAAATAATTTACCTGAAACTTCTCAAATGATGTATTGCTAGTTATTCCTACTAGTGTGGAATACTATTTTAAAGTAGTCATTCCAAGTAACTCTGTCTTGTTCCATCTACAGCTCTTTGGCTTGGTTGTGAAAACTTCTGCTTTCCCTTTTAAATGATTTTTCTCGTACAAGAAGCTTTCAGATAACTCTCAAGTTACCAAGGCCTGGAGCCTACTTCCTATGAGCAATGCTAATAGGCCAGGAGTCAGGCTCTCCGATAGGCAGATGGGGAGAGGGACCGTGACTACATAATAAAGACGACGGTGAACTTCCAAAATGGCCAGCTGCGTCTTCACCCTCCTGACCTGAGACAAAGGCCTGTAGGGTCCCCTGCCTGTGAACCAGCCCAAGATGAGTGTCTGGTAGATGGGAAAGTGACCTCTCTTTCCATAGGCCTACGGCAAGAAGGAACCAAGAGGACATAAAAGCACCATAAGCAGCTCAGAGAGAACTTCAGCCAAATCAGACTGTGATGACACCCTCATTTAGACCTCCAGCCTCTGTGTCTGGGAGAGGACGAATGAATCCCTGTTGTGTCAGCTGTCCAGCTGTGGCGTCTTGCTATGGCAGCTTCACTTTTCCAGTCTACTTACTAGATGGAAATCACACATAAAAGGTCCCGAAGCTGCTGCCAGCTGATCCTGAGTAACAACACAAATCAGAACCTATAGTGCCCCACAATCCACCCATTGGTTCCCTCTTGGAGCCATAAACACAAGAAAGAAAGTTCATAACACACAGCAAGGACTCACTGTAGTTGATGTCTGATGGCACACACTTATGTACTTCAGTGGCTTCATATTAGTTTAGTGGTGTGCAGACTGACATAGGAACTCTGAGCCCGGTAGAATCCATTTTGGTTTAACTCTCTCTGGTGGACCAGTTTAGAAAACAATAAGACCGCTGGGCGGTGGCGGTGCACACCTTTAATCCCAGCACTCGGAAAGCAAAGCCAGGTGGATCTCTGTGAGTTCGAGGCCAGCCTGGTCTACAGAGCAAGATCCAGGACAGGCACCAACACTACACAGAGAAACCCTCAAAAAGAAAAAAAAAAGGAAGGAAGAGAGAGAGAGAGAAAGAGAGAGAGAGAGAGAGAGAGAGAGAGAGAGAGAGAGAGAGAGAGAGAGAGAGAGAGAGAGAAAGGGAGAAAGGGAGAAAGGGAGAAAGAAAGAAAACAGTAAGACCCACTTGCCTGACAAAGGCCAGGCTCCAACTCAGAATTGTGATTTGAGCTGTTGTCTCTGGCTGTGTCTTTGATGTCATTAAACTGCTGTTGATCACCATGTGGGTAAACTTCCTCCTCGGGGACACTTGGGTCAAAGGTAAGGTGAGTGCAGGTCACTTATCAGTTCCAGGCAAGACCTACTGTGCATCTGCATAGTCATGATCTTGTCCCTTCCAGATAGAGAGCCTGTGAGTAGAGTTCTTTCTGATGTGGAAAGCCATGCATTCCTGCTCAGAGCACTTGTGTTTACTATCAGAGCACTTGTGTTTACTATCATGGACAGCAATGAATGTCTAGTGCAGCCATCTAAAAGTAAGGCGTGAAAGAATGAGTTTCAGGGTCCCTTAACTTAGTTTAAAGGGTAATAAATTGCAAACTTATCTCAAAAGAGTGCTATGAAAACTGTAAGAGATCATGTGCATAGAGCAGACTTTCCAACATGTGAATCCACCACATTGTGCCCACAAGCACCACAGTGGTGGGTCAGTCACCACTGCCCTCCAGAAATAAAGGGATCCAGGTTCTGGAGAAAGTCTTGCAGCCCTTTCCCATTTCTTGAAGGAGCCTTGGGCTGCCATTCAGCTTGGTGCTGGGTTCAGTTGGCCCAGGCCTTATTCCAACCCTCCTTCTTGACTGTTGACTATACTGGCTACTCTGACCTCTATTCTGTTTATGACAGGAAGGGTGTATCACCCACAAAGGAGTGACGGAAACCTCAGAGGGGACAGGTAGACTATAGTGTCCAGGACAATGGAGCTAGCCTTGGGACTCATGGGACCCTCCAATCTCAAGTTGTAAATCTGGGCAACATCCCCAGCCCTATCTATGCTGGCCCTAGACCATTGTAGCTGCTTTGCTTCTGCACTTTGGGAAAGACAGGAAGGCAAGGATACTAGTGGAGGGTGTGAACCCAGAGGGTGTGAATGTAATATATCTTGGATTTGTTTGGAAGCATTTCATCCTACTTACCTGTCTTGAGCCACCTCTCCATGTGTACCCCTAAGCTCTCCATTGGAGTCCAGCTTCAGTTATCACCTCTTCTTCCAGTAGAATCAGAACATCTACTGAGTGTCAATCAAAACCACAAACCTCAGACCCCTGGCTTATACTTGCAATATCTGCCAGCTTCCTGACTTTTGTGGTACAGCCTGAGGCTTTATTCCTCCCCTTCCTACCAAGCTTCCTATAGAAAGTAGACTTCAGCTGCCCATACAGAGGACACATGCACTGTTGGAGGGTGTAGTAATTTGAATAAGAATGCCCCCATAGGCTCATATATTTGAATGCTTAGTAATGAGGAAGTGGCACTATTTAAAAGGATTAGGAGCTGTGGCCTTGCTGGAGGTTTCAAAAGCTTAAGCCAGAACCAGGGTCTCTCTTCCTGATGATTGCAGATCTGGGTGTAGAACTCTCAGCCACTTCTCCAGCACCATGTCTGCCTGAGTAAGACTGTACTTCCTGGCATGATGATAATGGATTAAACCTCTGAAACTGTAAGTAAGCCCCAATTAAATGCTTTCTTTTATAAGAATTGCCATGATCATGGTGTCTCTTCACAACAACAGAACACTAAGACAGAAGTTGGTACCAGAGGGTGGAGTATTGCTGTGACAGGCCTGACAGTGCTGATTGTTGGCAGAATGTGCACTTTGGAGCTTTGGATTAGGAAAACAGTTGAATGCTTTCAGCAGGGCTTAATGGGCCATACTGGTGGGAGAATGGAAGACAGTGGTGCTTAGAGAGCAATGTAGATACAGACAGCCCAGCTCAGGAGTTTTCAGAGGAGAAGAATATTAGTAAGTGGCCTAGAGACCATTCTTGTGATATTTTGGTGAAGAATGTGCTTTCTGCCCTTGCCCCAAATATCTGCCTGAGGGTAAATTGAAGAGTTTTGGATTAATAGTGTTGGCAGAGGAGATTTCAAGACAGCTTAGTTTTGACTCTGTCATGTGGTTACTAGTGGTCACTCTTATGAAGATCTATACTGAAAAGGAGAAAGCTGAGCAAGGAAAAATATAAATTGTATAGTTTGAGGAGAAGAGGAGCACCAGCAGCACCAGGAAGTGTAATGGAGCTAAGTCCTGCATTCAAGGAGATAAACAGATTAAATCAAGCCTGATGCTAAATGTAACAAAGGGAGTGGTGACCTCAGAGCAAAATTTCACCCAGCTAAGCTTCCAATTTGTGGAAGGAATTAAAGAAAAGCTTAAGTAGTGAAGGAATCCACAGAAAACAGAAGGCCAAATCACAAATAATTGAATGAGGGGTCCAGGTTTCAGTCCCATCAAGCAGAATAACTTGGCAACTTTGACCATGTGGTTTTTCTTTTAAAGTCAAGGATACAAGAAAGGGTTTATAGAATCTCCTTTCTCAGCTAAGAAAAGCCACTGAGGTCAGGCATGTGTCAGGAGTGTCCCTGAATGGAGGCCCAGAGGGACCATTGTGTGAAGATGTGAAGGTGAAGCCTGGATTGTGTTGGATACCCCAAGATGTTGGAGATGCCAGAGTCATGGGATACCTGCCAAGAAGAGGTAAAAACAGGGTGTGGAATCAGCCCAAGAGAGACAAGTGTGCTGCAGTCAGCAAAACTGAAAGGAGTTAGAGATCTAAAGAGTGCTTTGACATCAGACAAGGAGATGCAGAGTTTGTAGTTTGCTCTGTTGTTTTTAGTCTTGCTTTGGTCTAGTATTTCCTCACTATGCTCCCCTTCCTCCATTTTGGAACGGTAATGTGTATTCTGTGTATTGTATGTTGGAAGTATGTGATCTGCTTTTTTGGTTTTTTGTTTTTTGTTTGTTTGTTTGTTTTGTCTTGTTTGTTTTTTTAAACAGGGGATTACAGTTAAGAGGCTGCCATGAGTCTCAGAAGAGACTTTGGACTTTATGACAATGTTGAGACTGTTAATAGACTATGGGGACTTTTGAAGTTGGCCTGAATGAATTTTTGCATTATGAATAGGAACAACCCCCATAGACTCACATATTTGAATGCTTAGTCTTTAGGGACTGGCTCTATTTGAGAGGGATTAGGAGGTGTGGCCTCGTTGGAGAAGGTGTGTCACTGGGGAATGGGCTTTGGGTTTCCAAAAGCTCAAGCCAGGTCCAGTGTCCCCTCTTCCTGCTGCCTGCAGACCCAGATGTAGAGCTCTTAGCTTCTTCTCCAGCACCATGTCTGCCTGTATGTGGCCATACTTTCCACCGTGATGATAATAGACTAAACCTCTGAAACTGTAAGCAAAACCCAATTAAATGCTTTCTTTTATAAGAGATACCTTGCCTTGGTCATGGTATCTCTTCACAGCAATAGAACCATGACTCAGACCAAGGGGATGGCACAGGACAGGTGACGTGTCCCCTACTGCTCATTATAGCTCTCACTCTGAAGTCTTGTCTGCTGAACCCAGGGTCTTTGCTGTTCATCTCGTCCTTGGGATGCACTCAGGCCCATGCTTTCAACCCACAATTCCTCACCTGCTATGGCTACTTCCCACCCATTAATCCACTAGTCATGTCTTCATTCATATATTGAATAAATAACCAGATAAGTAGAGTCCTTTGTACACTGGAAAAGAACATTGTGAGGTACCTAGCAGAAAAGACCACAGACACAGTTTGGCATCCTGTTTGGCATTTTCACTTTTTGTCCACTTGGTTTGTGTATAGGTTGAGTTCCAGGGCAATTCAAGTTTTGGAGAGGCTTCACCAGTTCTAGGTCTACCTTCTGGGTGGCCAAGTCTGCTGCTCTATTCCCTTGGGCCTCTGAGGATTTCCCTTTTGATACCCTTTGCAGTAGACAATGGCTTCCTCTCCTGGCAGCCATATGGACTCTAGGAGAGCATGATGGACATGCACCATGGCAAATGCATACCCCTGTATACACAGTGATGGTTTTGCCCTTTCCCCAGTGAAATGCCTGAGTTAACCCCAGAAGCTCAGCCCTTTGTGCTAGAGTCCCTCAGCTGAGGAACTGGGCCCACAACACCCTGTCCAAGGTGACAACTGAGGCCCCAGCATTCCTGATTTCATCTTGAACAAAACTGCTCCCATACAGTTCCTCTTCAGGTCTCACAGATTGGAACATGTCACTTTCAGGAAATTTGGACGGACTCTACTGGAGTTGGAGCCTGGAGCAGAGGCCAGAGGCTCCTGGCCCACGAGCCCCAGAAAGAAGTAGAGGTGCAGCAGCCCCTGCCACAGGGGAATCAGCAGCCAGGACCAGAACCCTGCCTGAGGGGGGACCTGAAGCTGCTGCAGTCCATCTTTTATTGCAGCTTCTGCATTGCCAGTCCTGCAGGCTGGAGCTGGAGTGTGCAGACCAGGACAACACCAGGACTGCATCTCTGTTCATGGTGGTTGGTTCCAGGGGGCCTCATCAGCATCCAAGGCAATGTCACATACCTTGCTGTGCCCCGAATCTGGTCAGTGGAATCTGATGACCCTAACTTGACTGCTGTCTTGGAAAAGCTCTGCTGGGTGACTGTCTGGCAGTATGCTGGCTGGGCTGATGGCTGAGGTTTTACAAGAATTGGAAATGGGGCTGGTCCAGGAGAAGTGCCTGATAATGCATTATTTGGGCATTGTACATCTACCTTAGGTCCACCTTAGGAAGGCCTGTACAGAGTGTGGGGTGATTAGGAACAGTTCCCTGCCTGCCTTAGTTAGGGTTTCTATTGCTGTGATGAAAAACTACAACCAAAGCAACTTGGGGCGGAAAGGGTTATTTGACTCACACTTCCACATCACTGTTCATCAGTTGAGGAAGTCAGGACAGGAACCTGGAGTCAGGGACTGATGCAGAGGTCATGGAGGGGAGCTGCTTACTGCCTTCTCCTCGTGGCTTTCTCAGCCTCTTTTTTGTAAATAGAAATCAGGACCTCCAGCCCAGTAATGGCACCACCCACAATGGACTGGGCCCTACCCATCAATCACAAACTTAGAAAATGTCTTGTGGGTTTGCCTACAGCCCAGTCTTATGGATGTGTTTTCTTAGTTGAGGTTCCCTCTGATGACTTCAGCCTGTGTCAAGTTGACCTAGCCAACACACTGCCCAAAGTCAGTTTGTCCAACTCAGTCCTGTAGTATATTTAAAAGACTTTTCCCACCAAAAATAAAAAAATAAAAAAGCATTCTTCAAGAATCAGACATTTTATGATGATCAGTCTTAGTTTAAGTCATACACAAAAAATTGAATTAATTTATCATTATTATTATTATTATTATTATCATCATTAAGATAGCATCTTGCTGCTGTTTTATTGTCAGCACAGCGGCTGCACCTGAATCTACTGCTGTCTCAGCTACTGCAAATCACTGCCCCACTGCTTGGGCCGAGGCCCCGCAGGAGTTTTGTATTCGGCTAAAACCGCCTCTGCCTCTGCAGCCAAATGTAGTTTTTAACTAAGTCCTTATCATGCTATTTTACCAATAAAGACTCGGGAGTCAGGTACTGGGGTGAAAACCTGCTCGCTCAGAGAGGCTGAGAAGCAACCAGTTGACCTTCCTCCTTAGCTGGTGACCCAGCAATAGAGTGTCTTCTGCAGTTCCCAACCAAAAAATAGCACCAATTCAAAGGTGGGTCATAAAAATCTAAGTTTAACAGTATCCATGACTCAGAGAAACATGGAACTCCACAGTGCGGCAAAAGTGGACATCAGAGCCACTTCAGACCCTGGCCGTGGTGATCACAAGTCTGAAGAGAAAGTCCTAGCCAAGACAGCCAGCCACAGGGCTGAACACCGGTTTTCTGGGGTGTTACCTTTGCTTGTGTGTTCTAGCCTCATATCTTAACCACAGCTGAGGCTCTCCCAGGCTCCTAAGCCCACCTGGTTGTGCTCCCTTAGCTTCATGTTCCAGGACAAGATGCTGGCTTCTGCAGCATGCTGACTCAGTGGGACATTTCTCAAGTCCTCTCCTTTTAAGGCCGTCAGGGATCTGAGCCACAGGCAGGGAGCTAGCCATACAATAAGCATGCAGGAGTCGCCACTACACATAGTCTGAATCTTCAGTTTCTAAAAAAGAACCTGGACCACCCTGAGTCTCCCAGAGATGCTCAAGCCACTTTGACTCTGTGGCTGCCATTGGTACCAGGCAGGACCAGGTGCATAGCGTGAAGCAGACTTTGTGAGCCTCAGCTGTGTGAGTTAAATGTAGCCTACAGCTGTCGCTGGCTCGCTCCAGAAATAGGCTGCAGTAATAAAGATAACGACAGAGGTGGTGAGGAGACTATGGGCCACGCACCAGGACTGTTGTCCCTCAGAATAAAACCTGTGACTCAAGAGATTACTAGCAGAGAGCACAGAAAACAGTGCTAAGCTGTAAAAGGAATCCCATGACTGGGGGAACAGTCAGCAGGCCAAGGTTCTAGTTTCACTTCTGTTGCTGAGATAAAATACTCTGACAAAAGGCAACTTGTAAGAGAAAGGATTCATTTTAACTCATAATTCCAGGGTATAGTTCATCACCGAGGAGGGGTCAGGCAGCGGGAGGCTAAAGCACCTGGTCCATCACATCTGGAGTCAAGAGCGGAGACAGGGCTAACAAGCAAGCAGCTCAGCAGGTAAAGGCACTTACTGCCAAGTCTCATGACCCTAACTCCACCGCTGGGACCCGCATCGTAGAAGGAAAGAATCTAGTCCTACAAGTTTTCTGATTTCCACACAAACCCCCTGACCCGCAAAAATAAATAAATAAATAAATAAATAAATAAATAAATAAATAAATAAATAAATAAATAAACCTAAAGATTTTAAATTTTAAAAAGAGCCGAGAGAAATGACTACGCACATGCTGAAGGCAAAACTAGTTTTCCTTTACTCTTACACAGTCCAGTACCCCAAACCAAGGAATGGTGCTATCTACTTTCAGAATAGTTCTTCTCATATCAACTAAGGCAATCAAGATAATCCCTCACAGACACACTCAAAGACCAAACGGAGGAGCTACAATCCCTCACTAAGACTCTCTTCTCCGATTCCAGGTCGTGTCCAGTTGACAATTAAAACTATCCATCCTTACCATAGAGATGGCTTAGTAGTCAAGAGCCTACACGTCTTGTTCCCAGCACACACGTCCAGCGGTTTACGACTGCCTGTGACTCAAGTGGTAATCCAGCCCTCTTCTGACCTCCTTGGGCACATAAACACCTAACTAAGAAGTGACAAAAATAGGGTTGGTGAGGTGGCTTTAGTGGGTAAAAGCACCAACTCGCCTGATGACCTGAGTTTGATGGCAGGACACACACGGTGGGAAGAGAGGGAAGCTCCCACAGGCTGTCTGCTGATCTCCACACACGTCATGGCACACTCACCCTCCACCAAATACATAAATATATAGCCAAAAAACTAAAACAAAAATAACTCTTAAAAATCCCTAACCATCATAACCAATAACTGTGAAAAACTTGAGACTATGAATGAGATTTATACTAACACAGAGTGAGGTAAGATGACAGGGTAGAAATACAAAAGAAAAATGAATTATTTGGAGAAGCTGAGATGAGGTAGAGCGCCTCTTGACAAACCACACCCACTGGACTGCTGAGTGTATGCAAGGAGCTCTCAAGCCAAACCTGGAGGTTGGTGACCACCCTCCAGACAGGCAGGAAGATCTTGTGAGAGACCAGGACAGGTGCCGAGAAAATGCAAATTATTTCATATTGACATAAAAGAAGACAAAACAAAATGATACTCTGATATTAAAAAAAGATTTATGGGACTGGAGAGATGAGTCAGCTGTTAAAAGTACTGACTGCTCTTTCAGAGGAACTGGGTTCAATTCCCAGCACCAATATGGAAGCTTAAAATTGTAACTCCAGTTACAGGGGATCTGACACCCTCATACAGATATAAATGCAGGTGAAACACCAATTCACGTCAAATAAAAATAAAATAATTCTGGTTTGGTTTTTGTTTTTTTTTTTTTGTTTGTTTGTTTGTTTGTTTTTCTTTTAAGAGGGATGGAGGGAGAGAGAGAGAGACAAAAGTTTAGTGGGTAGGGGAGTGGGGAGGATCTGGGAGGAGTTGAGGGAGGGGAAAATGTTGTGAGATATTTGCACACTGTGTGAAGAAGTACTGCTGTGGCTGGTGTAATAAAACAGCTGGGCAGAAGATATAGGTAGGACTTCCAGGCACAGAGAAACTGGGAGGAGGAATCTAGGTGTGAAATTTCACCAGCGGACTTGGAGCAAGTTGGATGTGCAATACTAAGAAGAGTTAACCAAGCCACGTGGCAGAACGTAGATTAAAAAATATGGGTTAATTAAGTTATAAGAGCTACTTGGGGAAAGCCTAAACCAAGGCCAAGCTTTCATAATTAGTAATAAGTCTCCAGGTCATTATTTGTGAGCTGGTGGCCCAAAGATAGTCCAACAACTTGCTACATGAAAATATATTTATGAAAATTTAATTTTTAATTAAGAAACAAAGATCTTTTGGGGCAGGAGAGCTGCCTCAGGTAAGAGCACTTGTTGCTCTTGCAGAGGACCCAGGTTAAGTCCTTAGAGCCCACTTGGTGAGACACATCCACCCATAACTCCAGTTCCAGAGGATTAACAACCTTTTTCAACCTCTGTGGGCACCAGGCACACATGTGATGCAAATACATACATTTAGCCAAAAGTACTTATACACATAAGACAGAATAAATAAATCTAATTCTTTAAAAGTGCATTATTGTTTAACTAGTAGAAACAGGTCTAAACTGCTCTACTAAGTAATAAGACTTGTTCACTTGGTGAAAAACAGAACAAATGTAATCAAGTCTCTAAATCTATCCATTTATAGGAAAAGAGGGTTAAAAAATATAAGAATGCAGTTGGTGACAACCAAAACATGGGGACTTTGCGAGAAAAACCACCTTGTTTCTTTGATAAGCAAATTTGAAGAGAGTGAAGGTGTGAGGAGGTGGGGGGCTTGGAATCTGAGCAAGCTGTTGACAGACACTTAGGGAACAAGGAAGGGATTTTAACAGATGGGATGGACATTTGATACTGAGGAATTACAGTTAATCTTGAAAGTGTGATTATGATACTGTGGTGTTATTACAAAACATAGTCATGATCTTTAGAATATTTACAAGATAAAATTACAGGCATTCTGAGATTTGTTTTAAAATAGTCTGGTAGGAGTGCAGTGGAGAATGATGCAAGGTTAGGTATGAGTAGTTGATGGCGTGGTTGAGAGGTACCTGGGAGTTACTGTGCTGGTCTCTCTATGTCGTCTGTGTGTATCTTATATGTTCCATGATAAAAGACAGGAGCGAACCAATAAAGATTTAGAGAAATTCCAAGGAAAAGTGGCTTGTGTAAGTGATGACTTAAAACAAGCACACTGGGCATTTTAGTGATAAAAGTTGGACAGCGTTGTCGACCCCCCAAGTGTCCCAGTTTAGACCAGACATGGCCTATCTAATGAGGGTTAAAGTGGAATACTTATTCTTTAAAATGTATCTCTTATCAATTCAAACCAAGTGCCAGCTGTATTTTTCAAGGTGATTAATAGACAATAGCCATGAAGATTATAAATATTTTATGAAATTTGGTCGATTCTTTTGGAATCATACAAAGTTTGAGCTATTAAATATGGGATTCTAAATTTATTAACTTCTGTCCTAACATTTAAAAATAAATGATAAAGGTCCATCATATAATACCTATAAAATTGAAAATCATCCAATATTAGGCTACTCTGTTAATCTGAGTGGTCTTTTTCTTCTGTATTAATATATTTATGTTTTCATACATGTAGCTAGAGTTTTTCTGGTCCTGCCTGGCCCACAGTCAGGACAAATCTCTCTAACATGCCAATCCCGCAGCAGCTCAGACCCAACCAAGTAAACACAGAGACTTATATTGCTTACAAACTGTATGGCCATGGCAGGCTTCTTACTAACTGTTCTTATATCTTAAATTAATCCATTTCCATAAATCTATACCTTGCCACGTGGCTCATGGCTACCTGCATCTTCACATGCTGCTTGTCATGGTGGTGGCTGGCAGTGACCCCTTCACTCAGCCTTCCACTTCCTGTTCCCTCAATTCTCCTGTTAGTCCCACCTATACTTCCTGCCTGGCCACTGGCCAATCAGTATTTTATTTATTGACCAATCAGAGCATTTGACATACAGACCATCCCACAGCACACACACTTGTGATCACTCTGTACAATTTTGTGCTCTGGATATTTCATTCCCCTTGTGCCTTAATATTCTGTCATGTTGCTTTAAGGCCCTCTGGGCCTGCACAATATTCCATGTAGTGAATACAAATTACTCAGCCATTTCCCATTGTTACTCACTGTATTAGTCAGGGTTCTCTAAGGGAACAAAACTGATAGAAAGAATGAATACATATTTATTTACATATATTAATAAATATACTTGTATTTATGAACTGTTCTAAAATTTAAAAATAAATGATAAAGGTTCATTATATAAGGACTATAAAATTGAAAAATCATCCAACATTAAGTCAGTATATCAGGCCCATATATATACAGTTCGGTTGTTTTTCAGTCTATAAGGCTACATGTCTTGATAGTTCTAATCTGGTGCTGTAGTCCCAGAGGACTCCTGGAGAGCTGCTGGTCTTCAGTCTACACTGGAATCTGGAAAAAGCACATTCTAATACCAGGGAAGGAGTGTCTCCGAAACAGGACAGGTGGAGTTGCCTGGGGAGTGAGGGCAAGCATGGAAAAGTAAAGCTTGCTTCTCAGATGTCCTTTTATGTTCACAGCCACCAGAAGGTAGCACTCAGATTTAGGGTGGGTATTCCCACCTCAAATGATCCAATCAAGAAAATCCCTCACAGGTGTGCAGGGTTGCTTGGGTTTCAGTTGATTCTAAATGTTGTCAAATTGACAACCAAGATTAGCTATCACAAGTACACCCCTTGTCAACTTGACACACAATCACACATCCCGCTGTTATGCTTAATTTCCAAATGAAAACAACAGCCAGGCCATAATTCTACCTAACATGCTGTAACTACGTCAAGTACAACTGAAAACACGTTAGAAAGATTTTAGAATAGGTATTAGTGTCCCTTGAGGAACAATTAGTCTTTTTGGGTTTCATAAGTTAAATATGACAATAGGCATTGATATTATCTCAATTTATGTTACATTACATGATAAAGAAACAGGAAAGAAAACACAATATCTGCTTTATGTATATATGCACAGCCTCTTTTCTCTCTCTCTTTTTTTGTTTGCTTTGTCTTGTTTTTGTTTTTGTTTTGTTTGTTTTGTTTTGTTTTGTTTTTTGAGACAGGGTTTCTCTGTGTAACAGCTTTGGCTGTCTTCAAACTCACTTTGTAGACCAGGCTAGCCTCAAACTCGCAGAGATCTGCCTACCTTTGTGTCCTGAGTGCTGGGATTAAAGGTATGCATCACCACCTCATGGTTGCATAAACATATTCTTAAAAAATAAAACAGAAACATCATGTCAAAAGTCTTTGCTGTGTATATGCTTTCCAGATCCTCTGGAAATTGCTGTTGTGATCACATGGCTCTATTTCATAACCACTACTCAGAACCTGTTCCTATTCTCTCCTTTCTCTGGATCACACTGGATCCTGGAGAATCTGCAAACAGGAAGCATTCCTATTGGGGAGCTTTACAAAGAAAGTACGATTTCCAGGGGATGTTTCACTAAGTTTAAAACTTTTGAGCCCTACCTGAAATCCAGGTACAAAATGTTGGCAAGTCCTGTGTAGGCTTTGCCATGGTTTGAGAAAATTCCAGAGACTATGGAAGTTATACTCCCAAAAGCAGAGAGAACAGGATAGTAACAGCTGACAGGTGGAGCTAGCCCATGTTTGGGATCTGTAGATGCGTGTTCCTAATATTCTAAATGAGGTGAAAAATTGGTAAGACTACCACAGAACAGCAATGCCTTTGTCTTCTAGCTGTTACAATTAATGCTCAACAATCCATTCTAAAAAACAAATACAAATACCAATATGAAAGTTGGTTTTGAAATAACAAAAATAAAAAAACATTTTAAATTAAAAAAAAAAAAAAAACTAGGCGTCATGGTACATGCCTTACATGCCTTTACTCCCAGAACTTAGGAAGAGGCAAGAAGATATCTGTGAGTTTGAAATTTATATATATATATATATATAGCAAGTTCCAAGCCATCAAGAGCTGTAGACATAGTAAGACTCCATCTTTTTTTAAAAAAAAAAAAAAGTGTATAGCTCCAAATAAATGCAGTGTTCTGATTTTTTCGTAGTCAATTCCCTTTCTCGTCCTCCTTCTCCTCTTCCTTCTCTGTGTCTTCTCTCTTCCTTCCAGAACAAACACATACCTAACATGCCTCCAATACAATTATCACCAGTTTTATTGAGTTTATCTTCTGTCCTTTGCACTTTAATATGTGGAAGAGCTGAGATTAAAAGCATCCACAAAATGTTATTTTTCCAAGTTAACAAGATTCACCCCTGGCCTACCACAGAAACTAAACTCAATCCTGGAGAATATTAGCAGCAAACTGGGGGCGTCAGAGGTAAGTCCACAATGCCATCTGGTGGCCTCTAGGAGGGTGACATGGAGTCTGGCATAGTTCAAAGAGTTAGACTTGGTTAGTTGCATACTTGACTAGACTTTGGCCAACCTTGCAGCTCATGTCAAAGCAGGAGTCAGGTCATAGGTCCGATGGAAGTTACAATGGAGTCCACAGTTCAAATCAGTTGTGTTTACCAAATACTCAGCCTTACAGACAACAAGCCCACATCCCATATCATAAATATTTCCTTCTTATGGAAGAAATATTTTCCAAAGATGATTCACAAACTCTACAGAGCCACTCAAGAGCAAATAATGGTCCTAAGAAGAAGAGTGTGTAGCTCTAAGCACCCACATTTAAAAAAAAAGAGAGAAAACTCAAAATAATTTAATGATGCAACTTAAAGCCTCAGAAAAATGAGAACAAACCAAACCCCAAATCAGTAGATAAGGAGAAATACTTAAGAGTATTTCATGAAATAGAAATGACAAAAAAAAAAAAAAAATACAAAGTCAGTGAAATGAAGAGTTAGTTCTTTAAAAAGATAAGATGGACAAATCCTTAGCTAAACTAACCAAAAGACACAGAGAGCAGACCTAAATTAATAAGATCCAAGATGAAAAGGGAGGATATCCCTAAGATTCAGAAAATCATAACAAATCTTACAAACCTATATTCCATAAATCTAGCCTTTGAAAAATCTAAAGGAAATGGATGAAATTCTATGCAAATGACCTACCAAAATCATAGCAAGATGAAAAAAAAATTTAAATATTCCTGCCGGGCGGTGGTGGCGCATGCCTTTAATCCCAGCACTTGGGAGGCAGAGCCAGGCGGATCTCTGTGAGTTCGAGGCCAGCCTGGGCTACCAAGTGAGTCCCAGGAAAGGCGCAAAGCTACACAGAGAAACCCTGTCTCGAAAAAAAAAAAAAAAAATTCCTAAAACCAGCAGCACTTGCAAAAATCTCCCAACTGAAGAAAAGCCCAAGTTCAGATATGCTCATTATAGTTCTATCTACCCTTCACAGAAGAACTTAGACCAATATTTCCCAAATTGCTCTATAAAGCAGAAAAGGAAGGAAAACTTCTGAACTTTTTTGTAATCATTTGATATCATGCTGATACCGAAACCAGACAGAGGCAACAAAAAAGAAAATTATAGACTAATGAACACAAATGCAAAAGTTCTCAACAAAATACTAGCAAATGAAATAAAGATCATTCACCATGATCAAGTTGACTTCAGTAAAGAGAAAATTCAATATATATAAATCAATAAACACAATCCATCACATAAGTAGACTCAAGTACAGAAACGAAACAGATTCAGAAAAGGTCTTTGACAAAATCCAGCATCTCTTCTTGAAAACTTTGCTAGAGAATAGGGATACAGGGGACATAATTCTCAACATAATGAAATCAATATACAACAAGCCCACAGCCAACATCATGCTAAAGGAAGAAAAACTTTGCAAATGAAATGATTTTAATATAAGAGATGCTATCCACTCCAACAGAAAACTAGAGCTGATAAACACTTTCAAAGAGTCAGTTTACAAAATTAGCATATGAAGAAGCAGAAGCTTCTATACCAATGAAGAGCATGCTGAGAGTCAGGGGTACAGTCCCATTCAAAGTGCTCCTGCATACACACACACACACACACACACTCACCATTTTGGTTGGAATGAATTGAACCAAGAAAACAAAAAACCTCTATAAAGACACTGAAGAAACTGAGGAAGAGATGAGAAGATGGAAAGACCTTACATGTGCATGGACTGGAAGAATTGATATATGTCAAAATGGCCATCTTACAGAAAGCAACCTACAGATGTGTGCTGGTTAGTTTCATGTCAACTTGACAAACTAGAGTTATCTGAAAGGCAGAAACCTTAATTGAGAAAATGCCTCCATAAGATCCAGCTGTAAGGCTTTTTCTTAATTAGTGATTGATGGGGTGGGGGGGAGCCCAGCCAATTGTGGATGGTGCCATACCTGGGCTGGAGGTCCTGGGTTCTATAAGAAAGCAGGCTGAGGCAGGCAGTAGTGGTGCATGCTTTAGTTTAAGGCCAGCCCAGTCTACAGGTGAGTTCCAGGGCAGCCAGGGCTACACAGAAAAATCCTGTCTCAAAAGAGAGAGAGAGAGAGAGAGAGAGAGAGAGAGAGAGAGGAGAGAGAGAGAGAGAGAGAGAGAGAAGGAAAACAAACAAAAAAAAAAGCAGGCTGAGCAAGCCATGGGAAGCCAGTAAGCAGCTCCCCTCCATGGCTTTTGCATCAGCTCCTGCCTCCAGGATCCTGCCCTGTTTGAGTTCCTAAGCTGACTTCCTTTGATGATGAACAGATGTGAAAGTGTCAGCAGAATAACCCTTTCCTCCCCAGCTGGCTTTTTGGCCATGATGTTTCATCACAGCAACAGAAACCCTAACAGTAAGACACAGATGCAATACAATTTCAGGAAAAATTCTAGGACCATTCTTCAGAGACATAGAAAACAAACAAACAAAAAACAAAATTAATATGTATGCACAAAAGACTAAAGATTGACAAAACCCTGAACAAAAATAATACTGCTAATGGCATCACCATACCTGATTTCAGGTTACACTACAGAGTCATAGGAATAAAAATGGCATGGCTCTAGGCCAGTCTGATCTACAGAGTGAGTTCCAGGACAGCCAGGATTGTTTCACAGAGAAACCTTGTCTCAAAAAGCAAAAAAAAAAAATAAAAAATAAAAATAAATAAAAAAGTAAAAAAAAAAAATTTTTTAAATGGCACTGGCACAAAACCAGACATCTAGATGAATGGAATGGAGGACACAGATAAAAGTCCACACATCTACAGCCACCTGGTTTCAACAATGATGCAAATAAATAAATAAATAAATAAATAAATAAATAAATAAACAAACATTAGAGAAAAGTCCATCTCTTCAGCAAATGCTGCTGGGAAAACTGAATATCCAGTTGTTGAAGAATGAAACTGATTGTAGTGGGTAGCCATTCCAGCTTGGATCTGGAAGTTCCAACCCCCATTGAGACTCTGGCAACTGTCACGCCTACGAGGCGGGGCCAGGGGAGGTGCCTGGAGACCGGAGAGCTGGATGGGCCAGCGCTCTCTCTGTGTGCTCTCTCTGTGCCGGGACGCTGAACGGTGAAGGTGGACTGTGCAGAGCTCCGGAGAACACCGCTGGACTGCGATACACCTTCCCCAGACCCTGCGACTTACCTTTCACTTAATTTGTG
Organism: Peromyscus maniculatus bairdii; assembly: GCF_049852395.1. NCBI lineage: Eukaryota > Metazoa > Chordata > Mammalia > Rodentia > Cricetidae > Peromyscus > Peromyscus maniculatus. Next base: position 66,549,876 of record NC_134867.1, read on the forward strand.
AGTTACACCATTAAATAAATATCCTTTTAACTACGTGGAGTGGCCAAAATAATTTCTTCAATATCTGGAGCCCAACGTGGGGCAAGAGTTTCTACCTAAAACCTGAGAAAAGATTCTAAAATGGAACTATAAACAGCTTCCTAATTGTTTCTCTCAAATAAGTGGCAGCCTGCCGGTTGGAGCTACTGGCGGGTTCCTAGCGTGCGAGCTCATCTGCAGTATGGCAGGAATGAGGCCTCTGCAAGTGGCACATTAAGCTGCGTGGTGGATTTAGCCTTTGCTAGTACAAAACAAAAAAAGAGGTTTCTGGGCTACACGCTGCTTGGATAAAAGCATAGACCCATGATGGCTCCCAGAGCTGGCGGAAAACCTACCACCGCCATGTTGGGAAGCTGAAGTGGGCAGAGCCAGCAACCACAGCACCGTTTCAGGCTTAAAAGGCTGCAGTTTAAAGCAATAGGCTCAAGGTAATATAAAACATAAGCCACATAAAGATGGCTACAACACAGAGAATCTGGATTATGTTCTCTTTGATATTTGTAACTAAAGAAAAACATTTGATTGCAAAAGCTGTTGAGTTATGCCAAAATGTGTATTTTAAAGGTACCTTGACTTCAAAATTTGGATATAAGGATATGTTGCTTTGGAAAAGAGGCTCTGCTTTTGTTTCTACAGAAAGCCAAAGGCTATGGATTTATTCCAGATTAAGATAAATCAGGTTTGACCAGCCAAGACCACCTAAAAGGTCTCCGATGACACCATGGCCCAGATGATCCAACATCCAGAATCGTTTCAAGGCAACTGGCTCAGACGATACAGTCTCACGGACTACTCCATGATCCTAAAATTTTCTTTGTGTCCCCATAAGATACAGCGCCCCCTCCAGCAGGAAGTAGTAAGAGAAACTACGCCCAAATTCCCAAATATACCAAGCTGGCTTTGGAAATATGTAAAAGTTAAAACCTTCCTTTTTAAAAAAAGAAAAGGGGAAGTGCTGTGGGATGGTCTGTATGTCAAAGTCAATAAAACACTGATTGGCCAGTGGCCAGGCAGGAAGTAGGTGGGACAAGGAGAGAGGAGAATTCTGGGAAGCAGAAGGCTGAGGCAGAGAGACACTGCCAGCTGCTGCCATGACCAGCAGCATGTAAAGACGCCGGTAAGCCACCAGCCACGTGGCAAGGTATAGATTTATGGAAATGGATTAATTTAAGCTATAAGAACAGTTAGCAAGAAGCCTGCCACGGCCATACAGTTTGTATGCAATATAAGTCTCTGTGTTTACTTGGTTGGGTCTGAGCGGCTGTGGGACTGGCGGGTGACAGAGATTTGTCCTAACTGTGGGCAAGGCTGGAAAACTCTAGCTACACTCGATCCTATCTTTCATCCTGCACAAAAAGTAACTATAAATGAACCAAACACCTCAACATAGAATCTAAAACTTTTATAGCAACAAGTAGGAAATATGGAGCTAGAGAGAAATGGTTCAGTGGTTAAGACCACTGATTGCTCTACCAGAGGCTGTGTTCAATTCCCAGTACCCACAAAGTGTCTCACAATCTGTGTAACTAAAGTTCTAGAGGATCTGATGCTTTCTTCTGGCTTCCACAGTGCACAGACATATATGCAGGTAAGACACTTACAAACATAAAATAAAACTAAATAAAGTATTAGTTTAAGTAGGAATATGTATCACCACATAGGCATAGGTAAGGGGTTTATGATAGGGCTGCAGTTGCATGGGAAATAAGGCTAACAATTAACAAATAAGACCTTAAGAAAACAAAAGGCTCTGTACAACAAAGAAAACAGTCAACCAAGAGCAGAGAGGCCCACAGAATAGAAGAAAGTCTCTGAGAGTTATATATTTGATAGAAGAATATTACTCAGAATATACAAAGGGCAACAACAACAAAAACACACCAAGAAAACAGTGGGTAATGACTGACCACCTGTTATGTGATTTTCCTTTGGAGAGGTAACATACATATCTACTCACCCTAGATAGGGAGTCCATAACAGACAAAAGTATGGACACCACCAAAGTCCAGCTTGGTAAACCAATGAGTTTTATTAAGGATATTTACAGGAGTATGGGTGTGGGATTACTTATAGGAGCAGAAATGACTCAAAGACAGCTGCATCACCAAAGCCCACCCCAGCATGGATGACAGCTCACACACCGGGAAACCTGGAGCATGCTGCACAGCCTGCAGGCAGCTCAACAGATTGGAGTGTCCTTTCCAGGTGCCTCAGTTGATCTAAACCTCTTCCAGGAAGATTTGCTGGTTTCTGCTTCTCCCAAGCAATTGGTCTAGTCTGAAAGTTGTCTTTGCAGCTTGGCTTGTCTGAGAGTGACTCTCAACAGTCTTATTATTTAATCTTGGAGAGAAGAACCTAGAAAATCTGGCCAGTTTCAGGGAACTTCCTGTAGGCATTTTGACTTATCATTTGTCTTAAAGCACTTGCCTGCAGGAAGGAATGTTTCAATTAGAAAGGAAATTACTACACAACACTATCCAAGTTCCATCCCCAGGATCCACATAATGGAAGGAGAACTGATATATTGTCCTCTGACCCCTACATTTGCACCATGGCATGTGAGAATATGTATGTGTACACAAATTTAATTAATTAAAAAATAACCAATTTTTTACTTTTATTTGTTTATGTGTTTGGGTGTTTTGCCCACAGATCCCAGAAGGTGATTGATCCCCTGGGTCTAGAGTTAGAGATGGTTAAGAGTTTCCATGTGGGTGCTGAAAACTGAACTTGAGTCTTCTGGAAGAGCAGATAGTGTTCTTAACTGCTGAGTTATCTCTCCAGCCCAACATCCTAATTTTAAAAAGTTGGTTATTAGCCAGGTAGTGGTGGTGCACGCCTTTAATCCCAGCACTTGGGAGGCAGAGACTGATGGATCTCTGTGAGGGCAGCCTAGTCTACAAAGTGAGTTCCAGGACAGCCCAGGCAACACAGGGAAATCTTGTCTTGAAAACAAAACAAAACAAGAAATTGGTTATGGAACTGTTTTAGTTTCACTCTGTTGCTGTGACAGGCACCATGACCAAAAACATGTGGAGGAAAGGGTTAACTGGCTTATACTTGCAGATCATAATCTACCACTGGGAGAAATTAGGGCAGGAACTCAAGGCAGGAAACTGAAAGGTAGGAATCGAGGAATACTGCTTACTGGTTTGTTCTCCGGCTTGTTCAGGGGCTTATTTATAATCAGCCAGGTTTGCTATCCAGCTAAGGATGTTGTTTCCCACAGTGGGCTGGACCCTTGCAAACCAATCATCAATTAAGACAATCTCTTACAGACATGGCCACAGGCCTGTCTGATCAAGGCAATTCTTCAGTAGTTCCCTCTTCCCAGATGATTCTAGACTCTGGGAAGTTGACAATAAAAACTAATCAGGACACTCCACTCCTTGTCAGCTTAACACACAGAAAAATCACTGTTAAACCATGGCCTTTCATTTCTTGTTTGTCACCATATTCTCATGTTAGTATCGTAATATAAAATACAGTACAATTTTAAAAGCCCCATAGTCTTTAAAAAATTCCAGTGCCAATTCCAACCGAGATGGTTCAGCGGTTAAGAGCATTCCCAGAGGAATTGAGTTCAGTTCCTAGCAACCATGTCAGAAGTAACTCCAGACCCAGGGAATCTGATGCCTGGTCTCCAAGGTACCTACACGCATGTGCAGGTGATCTCAGTGAGTTTGAGGCCAGCCTGGTCAACATAGCAAGTTCCAGGACAGCCAAGGCTACACAGAGAAACCCTGTCTCAAAAAAACCAAAAAATAAAAAATAAAAAAGAAAGAAACAAAGAGAGGGAGGAAGGGAGGAGGGAAGAAGGAAGGAAGGAAGGAAGGAAGGAAGGAAGGAAGGAAGGAAGGAAGGAAGGAAGGAAGGAAGGAAGGAAGGATGGAAAAGAAAAAAGAAATCAACTACTTGATAAGCTAATTGAAAATATAATAACAAAAAGTTTGAAAGGAGGTACCCTGCATGGATAGATAATGATCCCAGAAGCCATGGTTTATTAAACTTTAAGGTTGAGGACTATTATGATTTAAAATAAAAATAACAAGACAAGCAAACTATAAATATCACGGCTGCCCAGAGGAGACTAGAGAAGACAAGCCAGCAGGAGTTGGGGGGTGGGGGGTGGGGTGGTCACTGACATGACAAGGGTGGAGGTTAGAGAATAAGGAAGCCCAACTCATTGGGAGTTCAAGTGTCCTTAAGTCTGGCCACAATCTGAAAGAAAAAGAAAAAAGGAATAATTATGCCTTTCTGAGTTGGGACTTATAAGGTAGGCAGACCCAACAGAACTTCATGGTGGCTGGTAGGAACTACACTATGGAGCAGGAATTCTGGGAAGGAAAATTATATTATTGTAGGTGAATCTGCTGTCTTAGGTGCTTCCCTTATCCAAGTCCCTGTTTTATATAACTGAGATAACTTTTAAGGGTGGAGACTGAGTTGTCTCCACACAGATGTATTACTATAGCAGTTTTATAATTTTGTCAAACTGCCTCTTAACATTATTTATGTTTATACTGACAGACTAACACTAACCTGAGCTTTGGTCAGATGAACATCTACATGCAGTGAATGACAGTTAATACAGAGACTCATGGCTGGTCAAGGTGCTAAGTGCTGAGTAATCAGCCTTAATGAAACAGCAATGTCTTCCCCTCCAAGTCTGTTTAACCATCATAGTAGAGGACAGAAAGAATGCAAGGGCTGGATGATAATGAGGACAGCTGTGCAATGCTGTCTTCTGGGCATGGCCTGGTCAGAGCACTCATGAACTCACAGCAGCTACAGCTGTACAGGGCTGGCACAAGGCTGGGTCTGTAAACTTAGAGCATGGTTTGGGGAGGAGCTTATGTCTCTAGGCAGCTATTGGCAGTTGATGGCTGCTAGGGGAGGAGTCATTTTCTTCTGCTTCAGTTAGGGTTATTATGCTGTGAAGAGACACCACAACCAAGGCAACTCTTACAGAAGAAAGCATTTAATTGGGGCTTAGTCCATGCTCATCATGAAGTTGAACATGGCAGCAGGCAGGAAAAAAAAATCCCCTTGCCTCCACATGCATGGTGTGTGCTGTGGCATATGTACAACTCTCCCACATAAATAATAAACAAATAAATGCAATTGTTTTAAAGAAACATGGCAGCTGAACTCATGCTACAGTGAGTCACACACATGTGACTCTCCCACTGAGCAGAGGGGCTAAGCCTGTCTGAGAGAGTGCTCACAGCCACAAAGTCACAGACTATTCCTTTCTTTGGATAAATGAACATCAGGTGCAACCTTGAAATGTGCACAGATCACATTGGTGCTAACAGACAAATGCATAGCCATCTTGTGGGTGAAACAGTATCTCATACACTGATTTTGGGAAGAGTGCAGGTATGAACCCTGGGCTCCTGACCCGACTACCTCAGGACCCTGAATGTTGTTGGGAGGTTTTTGCTCTTTTTGGGGGGCCCACCACCCAGCTCCCAAATAAATCACACAGAGGCTTATTCTTAATTATGAATGCCCAGCCTTAGCTTGGCTTAGTTTCTTGCCAGCTTTCCTTAACTTATCCTGTACCTTTTGCCTCTGGGCTTTTCCGTTCTCTTTACTTCTGTAAATTTTACTCTTACTCCATGAGCTGGCTGTGTAGCTGGGTGGCTGGCCCCTGGAGCTCTCTTCTCTGGCTCCTCAATCTCCCTTCCCAGATTTCTCCTCCTATATATATTCTCTCTGCCTGCTAGCCCAGCCTATCCTTTCTCCTGCCTTGCTATTGGCTAGTTCTTTATTAGACCATAAAGTTTTTTACACGGGTACAGTAACACAGCTTCACAGAGTTAAACAAATGCAACATAAACAAAAGTAACACATCTTAAAATAATATTCTATTACACTTGAAAGCACAAATTGTCATTGTCCATGGACACAGCAGCCACCTCTCCACAGAAGAGAAGTTCCTCCCAGATCAGACTTAAGCCAATTACCAGAAAGTCAGGAAAAGGAGTTGGAGCTTCACATAGAACCAGCGTTTCTTACACAGCCAGAAACTGGCAGCCACAACAGGTAACATATCACTTAATTAATAATATAACACATAAATGTCAAGCTCATTGATACTCTTAAACTTAAAACATGTTGAGTTGGGGAATACCAGTAAAGGAAAAAATATTTTGTGGATCTTAAAGAGTATATAGTTTCAGTGGACAGTACATGCAGCCAGACAACACTAAAATCACTGAATTAAGAATGAAAACAGTATGGGGCTGGAGAGACAGCTCAGAGGTTAAGAATGAGTTCAGTTCTAATCATCCATATTGGGTGCCTCACAACTGTCTACAACTCCAACTCCAGGGGCTCAATACCCTCTTCTGGCTTCTGTGGGCACCTGCACACATGTACACACACACACACACACACACCTTTTAAAAAAGTGAAGGTGACACAGCACTTAGCAAAACAGCAGTCCAGCTAGCCACAGAAGTTGGGTGCTCAGGCTTTGCTGACTCCCCATGGGAGGCCTTGCCTTTTTGGAGGGAATGGGGGGTGAACTGGGGGGGGGGGAGTTTGGGGAGGATGGGAGGAGAGGGGGATCTGTGGTTGGCATGTAAAATAAAAAATTTCTTGGTGTGTAAAAAAAAGTTGGGTACAGAGTGAGGATACTTGTAGAGGGATCTAAAAGTCGAGAGACAAACTAATGGTGTCTGTGGGGTGTTGAAAACCACTGATGAAATCAAACAGCTGTGGGCCTAAGATGTATTAGAGGGACAGATACAAGCCAAGGTGTTACAGCCACACTTGGAATCTCAGCTCCCTCAGTTAACCATCAGGTTTTCCATCTTTTCATCTCTGGGCAGGAAATCATCTAGTTCATGACAAAGAAGAGGGAATTAGAGTCAATCATGACTACTCTCTACAGAAAATAATGGGTTTTCCATCAACAATTTTCAGTGGGTTCTCTCAATCCCTTCCATTCTGTGCATCAAGAATAAAATCCTCTACACAGAGGCAGCATTTCTAACAGCCCCTTGGAGGCTGATTAAAGTAAATCTGCAGCCTTCATTAAAAGCCATCCAGATAATTGTTGAGTTAGCTCCAAGAATTACATGACAGCACGTTCTGGACCTCAGCAACAAGGCCGTGTCAAAAGGATTCAGAAATAGTATGTTAAAATAACCTGTAGCTAAAGAGAATAAAAAGACACTGACAAATACAATCTTCACATTTGTTGTGAGGTATCCACTAGAGAAGACCATTCAAACACTGGTTCAAGCCAATAGAAAGTCTTTATTAGCCAGCAAGTGACTACACTAGATGTCCCTTTCTCAGGGTGAGCTTAAAAACACAAAAACCATATCCTGGATTGACATACCTCAGTTACCAAGTTAGTCAAAAGTTCTTCCCCAGTGCCTTTCTCACTAATTTTCTAATCTTGCTCCTTCCAACCCCTGACCATCCAGCCAAACCATTTGCTTCAGCCCATGAATACAATAGCACATCTGACCATTTCTCCTTCCAAGCAAAATGTATGACCATGTGCTTTGTCTGAAGTTCTACCCACTGTTAGGATTTCCCTTCACCAGTATCTTTCAGGGTTCTAATGATGCAGCTGCCTACTTTTAGGTGGTGCCTGCACAGCATGCAGAACCATCAGAAAACCAGGCAGGAGTAATTTTTTCAGCCAGCCAATCATAAAGCACACCCCATGCTTGGGAACAGAAGACAAGGTAACAGGAATAGAAAAGATATTTGGGCAACTTCATACAACGTGCTTGTTCCCTAGTCTGCTTGGACCTGATCAGGCATAAACCACCTCCATTTGTTTGATAATTGATTGCTGCTATTCACATCCAACTTTGTGGCTTGGTGGGCTCAGGTAATACTCAGCAACTTGGGTTTAATTTATTCCAAATGCAGTCCAAGTTGACAACCAAGATTAGTCATTACACCTGGGAGACACAAAATGCTGTGGGATGTTCTATATGTTAAATGTGTTGCTCTGACTGGTTAATAAATAAAACACTGATTGGCCAGTAGCCAGGCAGGAAGTAGGCGGGACAAGGAGAGAGAATTCTGGGAAGTAGAAGGCTGAGGCAGAGACACTGCCAACTGCCGCCATGAAAAGTGAGCTGTAAGGTACGGGTAAGCCACGAGCCACATGGCAACTTATAGATTAATAAATAGGGTTAATTTAAGATATAAGTTAGCAAAAAGCCTGCCATGGCCATACAGTTTGTAAGCAATACAAGTCTGTGTTTCCCAACTTGGTTGGGTCTGAGCAGCAGCTGTGGGACTGGCGGGTGACAGAGATTTGTCCTGACTGTGGGCCAGGCAGGAAAACTAGCTACAACGAAACCTTGGGTATAGCAAAGCACAGCAAAAACAGTATGGTGGCGAACACCTTTAATTCCAGTCCTTAAAATTTAAGGTAGAGGTAGGAACAGAAGTTAAAAGTCATCCTCAACTACATATAAAGTTTGATGCCAATATGGGATATAAGACATCTTGTCTCAAAATAAATAAATAGGTAGACAGACAGATAGAAGGAATAGAGAGAGAATAGAAGCAATTTCACTCTCCGAGGCAGAACCATTTCTCCTTCTCCCCTGGTCATCAGAACTCAGGTTCTCAGCCACATATCTTGGCTCACACTTGTAACAGCACTTTGGGAGGCTGAGGCAGAAAGATCACTGTTAAGTTTAAGGTTAGCCTGGGTTACAGTGTAAAGCTGTCTCAGAAAAACGGTGCCCTGGGGGTCCTGTTCAGCTGCACTGAACTAGCTATGCCATAGTTAACGCTAGAGAATGCTCCTGTGGCTTTGAAAGCTGTGTCAACTCCCCTAATAAATCCCTTGTCGTTTGTCTATTTAAGAGTCCTAACACACAAGCACCAAGATCTGTTGTGTTCCAAAGCTTGTAAGACACAGGGTAATAAATGTATTCATAGAATCTTTATGTATTTCCCAGTTTTTGATAATTTGAAGTTTTTTTTAGAAGGGATAACAGTAAGGGAATTCGTCTGGCTTTTTCTCCTTCTTAAAACATCCACAGATATATTAACTGTCAAAAACACTCCATACTGGGCGATGGTGGTGCACTCCTTTAATCCCAGCACTCGGGAGGCAGAGCCAGGCGAATCTCTGTGAGTTCGAGGCCAGCCTGGTCTACAGAGCGAGATCCAGAACAGGAACCAAAACTACAGAGAAACCCTGTCTCAAAAAACAAAAACAAAATTTCTTTGCCGGGTGGTGGTGGCACACGCCTTTAATCCCAGCACTTGGGAGGCAGAGGCAGGCGGATCTCTCTGTGCATTTGAGGCCAGCCTGTCTACAGAGCGAGTTCCAGGACAGCCAGGAATATACAGAGAAACCCTGTCTTGAGAAAAACCAAATCCCAAACCAAACAAAACCCACCTCCCTAGTCCCGTTTTCTTCATTCTTTAGAACTAGAGATGGCTCAGTAGTTGAATGTGTGGCTCTCCCAGATGACCCAAGTCTGGATCACAGCACACATCTGACAGCTCATAACCACTTGCAACTCTAGCTCCAGGAAAACTGACACCCTCTTCTGGCTTCTACAAGTACCTACATACATGTGGCATATATTCACATAAGCACATACATATAATGTAACATAAATCTTAAAATAAATAAATACATAAACATACCCAGATAAAAAGAAATTTTTTATTAAAGATTTTATTTTTTATTACATATACTTATGTGCATGTGCCTGTTGAGGACAGAAGGGGGCACTGTATCCCCTGGAATTAGAGTTACAGGTGGGTGTCTGGAATCAAACTTAGGTCCTCTATAAGAGCCATACTTTCTTAACTGATGAGTCATCTCTTCAGCCCCAAAGGAAGAAATTCTTCCCAATTTGTCATACTTAGAGAAGCCACACTGTAAGAAAACGAGTACTTTACATTTCTTTTTAATAAAACAAACTTGTGCCACAGCTCCCATATATAGGCCACAATCAGTCTTTCCTCAGGGGAACAGTCTCCTCCCTGATACCCTCTTTGGTCACAATGCAGATCCTGAGGGCATCGCCAGTGTACACGTCCCTTTCAGCTGCAGAAATAAAGACATCTTTCACCAGCCTCATGGCTCTGTCCAAAGACAGGGGGACATGTTCCACATTCTGCATATTTTTGAAACCAACCTGGAGAAACAGAAACTCATATGAAGCATCATGTGACCTCAAGACCTAAGGAAGGTCCCAACCTCCCACATCCCAGGATCTGTACTGGATGTATCAGGTTACATTAGGATGTCTTTCAGACTAAGGATATTCTAGTCCCATTTTAAACACAATAGAAATGTTGCAAAGCCCCCAACTTCTCTAAAGCACAAACACACTGAGCTAGAAACAGACACTTTAAAAAAAAAAATCATAGGAAAGGGGAGAGGGCGTGCCAAGACAGCCCCGAATGGCCATTAGGTAAATCTGTTAGTAGGCAGCTTCATCAGAAGAACCCGGGCAGGGTGGGGCAGGGTTATATGAGAAGAGGGGGCTTCAGCTGAAAAAATACCTCCATCAGACGGACCTGTAGCAAGTCTGTGGGACATTTTCTAGATTAATGACTGATGTGGGAGGACCCAGCCCACTGTGGGCAAGTGGTCCTTGGCTGTATAAGCAAGCTGGTTGAGCAAGCCCTGGGAACAAGCTGTAAACAACATTCCTCCATGGCCTCCAGGTTCTTACCCCAACTTCCCTCCATCTAGAATACAAGCAGGTAAACTGAAATAAACTCTTTCCTCCCTAAGTTGCTTTTGGTCACGGTACTTTTACAACGACGGCAGCAGAAACAAAACTAGAAGGCACTGAAATTGAAGAGCATCCAACACCCGACTGAAGTGTGGATCAGACAGGAGATGACATCGGTTCAGGACAAAGCAGAGGCTGGGTGTGGTGTAAGTGAGACGGACAAACCAACAGCAGAGGGCAAGGCATAGGAACCATGAGCAGCATCAACTAGATAATTGAGCTTGGAGGATGAAAGAATTTGGGGAAGAAAACCCAATAAACATAGGTCTGAATTGAGGCAGTATGAAAAAAAAAAGATGCATAAATAGAAAGTTTAGATGGGAGACAGACTACAGCTCAGAAACAGGGTAACGGAAGAGTCACTTATGTGATGTCAGGTAAAGATAGCATGGAGAAAACCGAAGACATGACCAGTGACTGCAGAGAAAGAGTCCGTAAGGCCACGGGGCAGGTGAAGACCAAAGGGTACCAGCAGAACAGAGAAAAAAAATGGTCTGGTAAGGAAAACCAGTTAGAAGACCTTAGCAGCATCTCAGCAGAGTGCAGAAGCTGGAGGCCCCCATAGCTGGCTTCGCTGGCACAGGCAGAGGCACAAGCATATTACCTGGTTGTCAAGCAGAGGCTGTAGCATGGCACTTGCTGAGCCTCCAGCCTTGAAGGAGTCTCTCTGATAGGAGCCCACTGGGTCAAAGCTATACACAGCTCCCTTTCCTTAAAGAAGAAAAAGTACACTTAATACCGTGAAAAGACATAGTCAAAACATGATACAGAATGCTAATGACTTGGCTAAACCTTTGGCAAAAGTCAGAATATGTTTACTATTGTGCAGTGGACCCCAGCACGCTATTCTTTATGTAATGGGTAAGTTCACATCTTGATGCCCCAACACTGTGGCCAACTTGCCTAGAACTAAGGTCCCTGGCAACCATCTCATGGCCCTGAACAAGCACACCATTCAGACACAGCAGGTAATGATCACAGGCCTTATTTCAAGTTCTACCCAAAATCTTCATACTACTTCTAACAAATAAGCTTGTGTAGGTGCAGCATAGACCTGATAACTTAAACTTTTCTTAACGCTAAATGTAAGTAAAAATACCAGAAACTCACTGTGTATATCTTTTTACTATTAAGTAAACATACTCTTTAACAGCGTACTGTAAAAATTATGTGTGCCAGCTAAAAGTTGACATTTTATGTAAACTTGACACAAGCTAGAGTCATCAGAGAGGAGGGAATCTCAAATGAGAAAATGCCTCCATAAGTTTGGGCTGTAGGCAAGCCTATAGAGCATTTTCTTAATTAGTGATTGATGCACAAGGGCCCAGCCCATTGTGGGTGGGGCCATCCCTGGGCTGGTGGTCCTGGGTTCTGTAAGAAAACAGTCTGAGCAAGTCATGAAGAACAAACCAGCAAGCAACACTGTGGTGGTATTGTGTTCCCCAAAATATTGTGCACCCTAATAAATTTATCTGGGGTCAGAGAACAGACAGCCACTAGATACAGAGGCTAGAAAATGGTGGCACTCACGCCTTTAATCCTAGCATTCCAGAGGCAGAAATCCATGTGTTCAAGGATACAGCCAAGCATGGTGACACACGCCTTTAATCCCCAGAAAGCAAGCTTTTAATCTCAGGGAGTGATGGCAGAAAGCAGAAAGGTATATAAGGTGTGAGGACCAGAAACTAGAAGCATTTGGCTGGTTAAGCTTTCAGGCTTCTAGCAGCAGTTCAGCTGAGACCCATTCTGGATGAGGACTCAGAGGCTTCCAGTCTGAGGAAAAAGCATCAGCTGAGGAACTGGCAAGGTGAGGTAGCTGTGGCTTGTTCTGTCTCTGATCTTCCAGTGTAAACCCCAATAACTGGCCTCAGGCTTGATTTTATTAATAAGAACTTTTAAGAATCATGCTACACGCCGGGCGGTGGTGGTGCACGCCTTTAATCCCAGCACTCGGGAGGCAGAGGCAGGTGGATGGATCTCAGGGAGTTCGAGGCCAGCCTGGTCTACAGAGGGAGTTCCAGGAAAGGTGCAAAGCTACACAGAGAAACCCTCTCTCAAAAAACCAAAAAGAATCATGCTACACAACACACCTCCATGTTCTCTACATCAGCTCCTGCCGCTAAGTTCTTGCCTTGTTTGAGTTCTGTCCTAACTTCCTTCAATGACAAGTGTTAGCTAAATAAACCCTTTCCTACCCAACTCACTTTTTAGTCATGGTGTTTCACTGCAGCATTGAGACCCTAAGACACCACGGTTTAGGTTAAAGTAGGAGGATAGTGAATTCATCACCAGACTCAGGTACAGGATGAGAACCACCCTCAGTCAAATACCACCAAACCCAATTTAATAGTAATACTTAATTTTTTAAAATATTTAATAAAGGAAGGGTTTTAGCAAAATACAAATGATGCCAGTAAGAGCTTTGTTTGGCCCAAAATTTTACAGCTTGCTTTGAATTACTGGAATGATAAGGAATAACTAAAAAATTAGAGATTATTTTATTTATGTGCATATTCACGTAAATGTCCATATCCTATGTATAAGTGTCTGTGAAGGCCAAGTGATTCCTTGGGGATGGAGTTACAGGCAACTGTAAGCTGGCCAGTGTGTGTGCTGGGGTCCAAACTCAGGTCCTCTGGAAGGAAAACAAATACTCTAAATGCTAAATCATCTCTCCAGTCCAAGTACTTTTTTTTTTTTTTTTTTTTAAGAGAAACACAAGGGACTGGGGATTTAGCTCAGTGGTAGAGTGCTTGCCTCAGCTCTGAAAAAACAAAAAGAAAAGAAAAAGAGAAACACAAGAAAAGTGATCCTTGTATATTCCACTGAAATCAAATTATGTCTTTTGGAAAAGCAATTTGCCATTAGTATCTGTGTGATGCAAAGAAACCCATGCCCATGACATAATTTCATATGCAGAACAGGATTTATCCTAAAAAATTTGAACACATACTAATTTCATGCATGTGTAAGAAAAAAATTAAACCACAGGTAGACTGATAAGGACTCATTTTCCTGAATCTTCACCTTCACGCCCACTAGCCAACTGTGTCAGAGAGTGAGGCTGAGTTCCCACCAGTGGGCTGAGGGGCAGTCACCAGTCATAAAAACGGGAGCCATGCTGGCCCTGCTGTGTTTCCAGCCTGGTTTGGATTCTGGTGCATCTTTTGCAAACAGAATCGTCTTGCCAAGATACTTTGACTTTGTGTGTTTCTTTGTAAAACACTGAAACTATTCATTATTTGTTTTTAATAAGTTTAATAAGTAAAGTAGGTATCTTTGTTATATTCAAGATAGCAAAAAATTACAGGCATCTTAAAACTTATTAGAAAGGTAGCATTCATTCACAACAGAAGCACAGTATTATGGAAGAGAGGGAGGGAGGGGGAAAAAAGCCAAACAATGGTGGCAACAGGCAGATGTATCTCTGTGAGTTCAAGGCCAGCCACATCTACAGAGGGAGTTCCAGGACAGCCAGAGCTGCTAAACAGAGAAGCCCTGTCTTGAAAAACTAAAACAACAACACACACACAAAAAGAAATTGAAAAAAAAAAAAATCAAAAAAGCTAGAGAAAGCAACTCTTGGAGTCAGACTGCTCCACCTGTTATAACTTGTCTGGTCAGGCTGTTGGTTTCAGTTACTAAACAAGTTAATATGCTTAAAATGAGTTAACATGTTGCTAAGACCGGTCAGGGCCAGAAAGATGGAACAGAGAGTGATGGCACTCGCTGCAGTTTGTTGACTTGAATTTGATCCCCAGAACCTGCTGGCAGGCTGTCCTGACATCTGCACCATGGCAAACACTCCCTGCCCAAAAAAGTAATTTTAAAACAGACAGAGGTCGCCAAGCGTCGGTGGCGCATGCCTTTAATCCTAGCACTCGGGAGCGAGATCCAGGACAGGCTCCAAAACTACACAGAGAAACCCTGTCTGGAAAAACAAACAAAAAATTTAAATAAATGAATCAGGCAGAGGTCATTCTTAGTAAAATGCATGACCTTGCAGGTGAGTGTGCATATTGTTACCTGTAACTGGCTACCTTTGAGGAAAGCTGAAGGTACCATATGCCTATGTACTGCTTGAGTTTATATCAAAGAATATATCACTAGAATTTTAGAAAAGGTCTTCAAAAAAAAAGTCTGAGTGTTTTGTCTGTATGCCCGAAAGTGTATGATAGTGCATGCCCGAAGAGGCCAAAAGAAGCCATGGGATTCCCTTGGAACTGAAACTGCAGACTTTGTGAGGTGTCATATTGGTGTTAGGAACTGAACCCGGGTCCTTTAAAAGAGTAGCAAGCACTCTTAACTGCTATGCCATCTCTCCAGCCCCTAGAAGAGGTCTTTTAAAAATGTGGAGCCAAGTGTGGTGACTCCTGTCTGTAACCTCATCAGGTGAGAAGTTGAGGTAGGAGGATCACAACAAATTTAATGTCAACCTGGGCTACAGACTGGGAAAGACCCCCTTAAAAAGCAAAACAAAACTCCCAGTCCCCAACAAATCAGTCACAAGCTCCGACTTGCCACATTACAGTACAGTAGGGGATGTATTGTAGCCAGATGTATTTGAGAGTTTCAGCTTTCAACTCAGCCTAGATGTGCCAGCAATTAATTGTACAAGTATAATTTTATCGTTTTTATTTAATTTCTACTCTAGCATGTTTCATTTTTGGTTATTTTGAGATAGGGTTTTTCCATGTAGCCCTGGCTATCTTGGAACTCCCTCTGTGGACCAGGCTGGCCTCAAACTCAGAGATCCGACTGTCTCTGCCTCCTCAGTGCTGGGATTAAAGGCGTGTGTCAGCACTGCCTGGCTGTAAGTTAGGTTTTAAGACTTGGTTTTGATAACCCAGTCTACAAAGGCAATTTTTTACTCTTCAGCCACAGCTCATATACCCTCCTATTTTACTCCTACATCTTCTCATCCTTGACCTTTCTCTTTTTACTTAATCACAAATTTCCGTAACTTAGACAATCTCTAAAATCTGTAGACCTTAATGGTATCATGCTTTCCTCTCCTAGCTACTTCACCCATCTTAAATTCTTTTTCTTTTCAAATTGACCTCATACTTAATCCTTATCCTTACTGACCCTACTTCTCTCTCACTCCTAATCTCTTTCCTTCCTTCCTTCCTTCCTTCCTTCCTTCCCTCCCTCCCTCCCTCCCTCCCTCCCTCCCTCCCTCCCTCCCTTTCTTTCTTTTTGGTTTTTTGAGAGAGGGTTTCTCTGTGTAGTTTTTGGTGCCTGTCCTTGATCTTGCTCTGTAGCTGGCCTTGAACTCAGAGATCCACCTGCCTCTGCCTCCTGAGTGCTGGGATTAAAGGCATGCGCCACCGGCACCCAGCCTTACTCCTAATCTTATTAACTAAAATCCAACAAATATGACGTATACTGCCCTTGGTTATTTATCCTGCAACAGTTATTAAGATCTAAGGACACCATTATTAAGGGACTAATAGGACAACTGCCAAGCAGCAACATCAAATGGCTGTAGCTCATCTCCCCATCAGTGTCCTACTCCAGGAATGAGATGGAGCTTACATGAGGAACCCAGAGCCCCTGGAAGGAATTGCTTTCTAAATTATAAACTACCAAACCTAAGTCCCGCCCGAACACTGCAACTATTTCAACTGAAAGAATATATCTTTCAAACAAACAAACAAAAATCACAAAATATACCAGACGTGCAAATCACAATGCAGTAACAAGAGACTAGAAAAACCAACACAACTCCAAAAAAAATATAAACCCTATAGCAGTCACATCTCATCAGAGTGGGTTAGATGAAATTCCAAACAGAAAATTCAGAATAGTAAGTATGTCCAAAGGTACAGTTAAATAAAATAAGGAAGGGGTTCTGGTTGGAAAGAGCTCATCACTTGCTGCTCTGAGTTTGTTTTCCAACACCACATGGTTGCTCACACTCTGTGCCTCTAGTTCCAGGATTTGATGGTCTCTTCTGGGTCTCTACAGGCACCAGACATACATGTGATACATATAAATATATGCAGATAATCACACATATAAAATAAATCTTAACAAAGAAATCAAGTAGGTAGTGATGCTACATGAAAGAGGAATTCAACAAAGAACAGAAATACTGAAGAAAAAACAATGTGGAATGCCAGAAATAAAACACAGAAGTTATTTAAAAAAAAAAAAAAAACCTCTGTGTAAAGTCTCAGCTTCAGAATGGATCATGGAGAGAACAGATCACCTGAGCTTGGAGACAAGGTGGGAAAACTGCAACAATCCCCCAAGGACAGAGATAAAATAGTAAGGAAGTACCAAGGGGAATTCCAGGGTATCCGAGAAACCTTGAAAAGACCAAATCAACTGGTTACAGACACAGAACTTGTTCCAGTGGCAAAGAAAACACTTTAGAAGAGACATCAGGGCCAGGTTGGTGAGATGGGGGAGAGAGAGAGAGAGAGAGAGGGGGGGGGGGGGGAGGTGAAAACAAAGAAGACAGGAAGCTGGGTGGGCAGAGAATTAGAGGGTGGTGTACCTGCGAGGAGTTGGGAAGATGGGTGACTATGATCGAAATACACTATACAAAGTTCTCCAAGAACTAATAAAAACACGAGGAGAGGGAAGCAAATACACAGACACACATAAAATCTTTTGTAGTTGTTTTGTTTTTTGAGACAGGATCTCTCTATGTAGTCCTAGCTGTCCTGGAACTTGCTATGTAGTGCAGGCTAGCCTCAAATCAGAGACTCTTCACCTCTAAGTGTTGGGATTCGATGTGCCTCAACATCCAGCTTAAGAAAAGTCTTAAATAATATATCCTGCTGGGTGGTGGTGGTGGTGGTGGTGGTGGTGGTGGCGGCGGCGGTGGCGGCGGCGGCGGCGGCCGCCGCCTTTAATCCCAGCACTCGGGAGGCAGAGCCAGGCGCATCTCTGTGAGTTCAAGGCCAGCCTGGGCTACAGAGTGAGATCCAGGACAGCCACCAAAATTATACAGAGAAACCCTGTCTCGAAAAACCAAGATATATATATATATATATATATATATATATATATATATATATATCCTATCTCACTCTGACAGAAAAATCTAAAGATATATATTCTGAGAACACTGTGGGAAATACAGGTATTAATTAACCCAAATCACCCTTGTTTCTTGAGATAAAGTCATGAATAGCCCATGCAGGATCAATCCTACTTCAGCTGCCAAGTGCTAGGGTTATAGTCATGTATTGCCATGTCCAGCTCCAAAGACTAAGAAATTACTTTAAAAAAAAGATTATTTTATGTGTCTAAGTCTTTTGCCTGCATGTATTGAGTGTGTTGTACAGCCATTTCCTCCCTGATTAAAACATTCCATCCTATAGGGAAGTTAAGACAGAAGGTAAACTCAACAGCCGAAGTCCCTAAAACTAATCAAATCTATAAGACCCTTCTCTCCCAAGAGTAAACAATAAATAGTGTTGGGAGTCACTTTCAGTCAAGTCAAGCTGCAAAAAAAGAAGCAGAGATTGGCTGAGCTGTTTGAATACATTATTGTTCAACTACCTAGAGGGGACGCTCTCCAACCTGTTAAATTACCCAAAGGCTGTACGGTGTGCTCCAGGTTTCCAGCTTTTGTGATGCAGCTGTCTTTAAGCCATTTCTGCTCCTCTAAGTAACCCCTTACCTACAGTCCTGTAAGTAACCCCAATAAAATTCATTAGCTCACCAAGTTGGACTATGGTGGTATCCATACTTTGGTCTACTGTGGGCTACCTATCTAAGGTGAGTAGTGTGTATGGATTATGTCTCCGCAGGAAAAGTCTGTTACACAACAGTTTGAGTATCACATGCTTACCCGAAACATGCAGGTCAGAAGAGGGCACCAGATCCCCTAAACTGGAGTTAAAATTTGTGTTGTGAACCACCATGTTGGTGCTGGGAACCAAATTCAGGTCCTTAACCACAAGTTCTTCCAGCCTCAGAAGTTCCTTTTTAAGAACTATTTGAATTCACTATGTCTATTGTGTCACCACACGTCAAGTTCTGTAGGTCAAATCTCTAAGATAAAAGCTAATAACTATCAACACATTCCAGATACCCGACAGCTCACCCGGCACCATATACAGTACTCGCGGTATGTCCCTGGGTGTTATTTATCCCTTTTAGATTTAGTTTCTTCTACTTTCATGATCAGAATACAAAGCTGCTGGGCTAGATAGCTCCACTCCAAGCAGAAGCACACACATTTATGAAATAACACTTGAGCATTTGCCAGAAAGCAACATGCTACCTTCTTCATCAAGTCCACCGATGATGTTGTAAACATAGTAAGGGAAGAAGCGCCTCGAGTACAGGATGGTAGACAGCATTGCAGCAATGGCCCCGGTTGTCATGGCCTTGTTGTTGGAATGCTTATACATCTTCATGTGGGTGGGGGGACAGAAAAGCAGAGTCAGAGCCTGTCAAACTTCAACGACAACCAGTACACAATATCAGCATTCCTTAGTGAAACACAAAAGCTTTTTTCTTTAATGACTAAATAACATAGTATTACTAACATAAAATCACAGCTTATTACATATATTTGAGGTGGTTAACATGTAACAACCCCAATAAACTCATTGGTTCACAAGGTAAGACTGTGGTAGAACTATTATTCTGGTGTGTAGTTGGCTCCCTATTTTAGTTGTCCCAGCACTCATGGAGGCAGAGGCAGAAGGACCTCTATGAGTTTGAGGCCAGGCTAGTCTACACATCAAGATCCAGGAAGCCAGGACTACATACTAACCCTGTCTCAAAACAGACAAACAAAGATTTTTAAGGGAAGGATGTCAAGAATGCTGGTTTAAAGAGGCTGTTTACCCTACTCTCTTTATTTCGGCCACTACTAATTCAACAACAATGTAATGAACAGGGCATGTAAGTTGAGCCTGGGGAACATGCTGCAAATGCATCTCATTACTGCACTGTGTACTCCAATGGTGTCAACACCAGCAGCCAAACTTGACCTACTAGCTGCTCTTCTAAGTAAAAATGTCCTGGAATATAGCCATGTTGTTTATGCTGCCTTCTCAATCCAACAGCAAAATAGGGTAGTTGTGACAGAAATGAGATAGCCCTTGAGACCTAAAATATTTATGATCTCTTACAAACAAACAAAAATTCAGTGGACTGAATCATTTGGGTCCCACTCTTTGTAAACTCTTAGACAAACACATCGTCGAAGGTTAACAGTCTTGTTTCTCAGTGTCTAACAAGAAAAACGGTCTCAAAAATATGATCATAGCCGGGCGGTGGTGGCACACACCTTTAATCCAGCACTCAGGAGGCAGAGGCAGGTGGATTTCTGAGAGTTCGAGGCCAGCTTGGTCTACAGAGTGAGTTCCAGGATAGGCTCCAAAGCTACACAGAGAAACTGTCTCAAAAACAAAAACAAAAACAACATGATCATAGGGACTGGAATGGCAAGATGGCTCAGCAGAGTTAAGAGCACTTGCTGCTCTTACAAAGACCTGGGTTTGAGTCCCAGTACCTACATGGTAGCTTACAAATGTTCACAGACAGTTCCAAGGGATCTGGCACCATTTTTGAGCTCCTTGAGTACCAGGCATACCCATGGTGTACATACGTGTAGACCAAACATCCATACACATAAAATAAATAAATGGAATAATTAGGTTAAAAAAGATCTTAGGATGACAATACAGGAATTTCATAATCCTGATATACTAAATCCTTATAAACTTCAAATTACCTACAAAAATTATAAGCATAAAATGGATTTAAGGTCACAATTTTTGTTATTGTTTTTTACATGTTTTCTCTATGTAACAATCTTGGCTGTCCTGGAACTAGCTTTGTAGACCAGGCTGGCCTCAGAGATTCACCTGCCTCTGTCTTCAGAGTGCTGGGATTAAAGACCTGTGCCACCATTCCTGGCCAAGTTCACCATTTTCTGTTAGCCACAGAGCAAGCATTTCTAAAGCAAAGCCTAAGTACTGTAAATCAAGGTCAAAACACTGAACAATTACAAGTAAGCTATATGACAAAAAGCAGACAAATACAGATGAATTTCTAAGATAAGTTATAGTAAAGTATCAATTAGAAGGCATGTATCTGCTAATAAATGTAAATTTCTGAAGCTTTCGAATACTAGATGTTCTAAAATATACAGTGAAATAATTTCTATACAGCCCCACAGATAAGTTTTATAAATGTTTTGTGATATGTGATGTATCTCTTAACTGACCCAAACAGGCAACAGAGAATGTAGTCATCCCTGCTAACATGTTCCTATCACATCATCCCTTGGTGATTTCTATTGAAGACTGCCAGATGATGATAGGCTGCTGCCCTTCCTTCATCAATGCTCCAGAGATTATTTTTTCCTTTCTTGTGTTGTCTACTAGTGTGGAAACGTGTGAAGAAGGAAAGGTCAGCAGACAGTTCCAAATCATGCTCCTGTCAATAGGCTGCCTGGGCTATTTTCTGCCACAGCCAGACATGATACACTTCAGAAAGAGAAGCTTCAAAAGAGCCCTCAGGCTACCTCCAGAAAATAGACAACCCTGACAAGGCACAGAGGTTTAAAGAGACTAGATGTGCTGCTGTTTCCTGTCATTTGTGTGACCCTAACAGCCAGTGGCGGTGTTGCCTTATTTCTAGGCTAGGCTAACTCCACCTGCTAACTTGCTATCTCTCTAATCCAAGTCATACTGAGGCTCACAAGAATCTTATGAATTGTTCCAACAGGGCAGACATGTACAAAAGCACCTACCTTTAATCTTGCTTCAATAATCTTTGTCAGAGTGAGACAATCTCCATGAAAACCACTGCAGCCAATGACTGTTTTGTCTGTTCTGTAAAAAGCCAATTTCAGGGAAATCAGTTGATAAAGCAGGGCACTGGTATTACAAAGCAACATGTTTGTCTCTTGGAGACCAGGTATAGATAGTAGTCCTACAAACAAATTGAGTTCAGAAAAGGACTATCTCTATTTATTTACATTTCTGCAGCATGGGAGTCTACATACCAACATCTCCTTACACCAAATTAATTTTAGATGAGCCAAAAATATACTATTAATAGGCTAAAGAAAGTAAAGGTGACTGTTTTACAATCTAGGGCTGGGAAAGGTGAAGTAGGATGTAGCCCAAGGGTCATAGAGAAGTTTCATAAATCTGACTACTTCTACAGAAAAAATGAAGTTAAAAATATATGAACATATGACTAAAGTCTAATTCTAATCTCCTTATGGAAGAACAGTCAATGAGATAGAAAATTTGGGTAGCTGGGAACTGGGAAGACAAGACAAACTTCATTGCCTTTTATGGAAAGATATGGGCCATGCCTAGGACTGAAACATGGCAAGGCTGCCTTCCTTATTTTCTACTCCACATCACCTTAAATGTCTAGCAAAGAACCCAAGCCTTGTTGGGTCCTCTTCTACTTCAAGTTTAACAGTTTTGTGATCAGCCCTGCGCCTTCCCACTGCACTACAAAGGCAAGTGAGTGTGTCTTTAGAAATATTTATTCATGGGTTAGGGATGGCTCAATGGATGGTTAAGAGCACTGGCTGTTCTTCCAGAGGACCTGGGTGGGTTAAACTCACAGTATCCACATGGGAGCTAACAACCAACTATAACTGCAGGGGATCCAGTGCCCTCTTCTGACCTCTGTGGACACTGCACACACATGGTGTCATACAGACAAAACATGCACACACATAAAGTAAATCTTAGAAAGAAAAAAGAAAGATTGATTTACTTACAGTTTATAACATTTGGGGCTATCTCGGGTATGAATTGAAAACCCTTCACTCAACCGAGTGTCTGAAGCAACAATGGAAAAATCTTCTCCAGCAATTGCCAGTACAGTACTGATGAATAAAAAAAAAAAAAAAAAAAAAAAAAGACAAAAAAAAAATTAATTCTTCAGGGTGGCAACTGTACCTCGTCAAATACGAGTGTGCTCCACAGGACCTGTCTGGGTAAATCTATTAGATGTAAGAGTAGAATTCAAGTGAAGGACAAAAGACAGGAGGAAAGCATTCCTGGCTACATGTCATCTTGGAACATTCCTAACCTAGACTCTAATGGCACCCTCCCCATTAAGCAGTTATAAGCCTGAGGACAAGCTAACTTCTGAAGGCTTCAATTTTCTCAAAAATATGACACAGGATATAAAATGGGACACAAATCCTGTTCTAGAACCTCCTTGGGAAGAGGTGATAGGGAAAACACTGAGTCACACCTTCATAATTAAAGAACCAGAGGCTGCTTGGCAGGCTAGCTGCAATAAATGCTAAAAGGAGAGAGAGAGACAGAGAGACAGAGACAGAGAGAGAGAGAGAGAGAGAGAGAGAGAGAGAGAGAGAGAGAGAGAGAGAGAGAGAGAGAGATGGCTCAGTGGTTAAGAGCACTGACTGCTCTTCCAGAGGTCCTGAGTTCAATTCCCAGCACCCACATGGCTCATAACCATCTGTAATGGGATCTGATGCCCTCTTCTGGCCTGCAGGGATATATACCAGACCTCTGACAGGGCTGTTTAAATGCCAAGAGCCAAGGACTAAGACTGAATATTCACTTAACTACTTGCAGCTTACAAAAATGTAACCACCTTGAGTCTCCCTCAACCTACACATGAAACTGAAAGGAACCCACACAGCACACATTCACATTTGTTCTTCAAATGGCACAACCAAGGTTAAAACCATTATTTCACTCCATATGTAGACAATGTTCAACATTCATAAATATAGTTAATTTTTTTTTTTTTCTTTAAGGCAAGGTTTCTCCTTGTAGCCCTGGCTGTCCTGGAACTTGCTCTGCAGACCAGGCTGTCCTTTGCCTCTCCAGCGCTGGGATTAAAGGCATGCGCCACCACCTCCTGGCTGTTTTGATTTTCTTAACAAGCCTTTTTTGATAATGGTTGTTTCAACGCATAAAATTCGATGAAGAATATCCCTGTATTGTCAAAGATCCTAAATTCGAAGGAAAAACATCCCTTCGAATAAAGCAGATAATTAAAATGCACAAGCAATTTGAGATAAGAATACACACAAACAGGGGCCGACCGCCTAAGGCCGGGGACACACAGCTCAGTAGGACTTGCCCAGCAGGCCACGTCTCAGAAAACAAAACAACCGCTATATGTCACCCCTGAACTTAAACCCAACGAGCATTGAAAGAAAAAAAAAAATCAGTGATCTACAAAATGAAGTCTAATTCACCAACGTTATTTTCTATTTGAAATAATAAACGATCGGACGGCTCGGCCGCGGAAACAGCCGCGCGTCTACCGACCAGGGCAAACCAATCCTAACAAGGATACCGCCCCTCTCCGGCTGCCTTCAGAAACCCGTTCGAGCCCCCACGAAACAGCAGCCCGCAGAGCGGAGGGCCCAGGCCGCAGCCGCCCTGCGGGAGCAGGCGGCACCAGGGGCGTCGGTGCCCCGGTCCGGGTACCGGCCTCGGAGCGCCCTGGCAGGCTGCAGCTCCGCCATGCCCACGCCCGCCCGCCGCGACCCCGGGCTCGACCAAGGTGGGCGCAGCACACCCGAGCGCTTACCCTCCGTTGAAGGCATACGGTGAGAACCGCAGCTGCACAGGGCCGGCGGAGCCGTGAGGCCCCATTGCCAGCTCTCGGTCGGGGTCCCTGTGAGCAGCCGTGGAAAGCATCGCGCCGAACTCCTGCTGTCTCACGGCAAAATGGCCGCCGGGGCAGGTCCACTTCCGTCCCCCGCCCCGCCCCGCCCCGCCCCGCCCACCGGGCTCCTCTAGCCCGCCCTCGTCGTTGCTCCGGGAGGTCTGCGCCGAAGTCCCGCCGCATCCTGGATCCGCCAATTCCAGCAGACCTGTTTTTCCAACCTCAAGGAAACATTTGGATTCACTCATGGCGAATCAAAAGTTAAAAGTCTGACCATCCCCCAAAATGAACCCAATTACAGAGCAACGACAGCTCGAATGGTCATATTGGTGATGTGCTGCAGCATTTGAGAAGGATTAGCAGCCCCTGCTGCGTTCGGGGCCTGACGGTCAGGATGAGCGGTCAGCTGTGTGGTATATGCAGCCACGCGACCCAGGAAGCAATACTAGGTTTCCCTAGCCAGAACCTACCTGATGGTTAGTATTAACTTGACAGAATCTGGAACCACCTAGTAAAAAACCTGGGGGCATATTTATACAGGTTATTTCAGGATGGTTTAACTGAGATGGGAAGACCCAACCTGAATATAGGCGGTACCATCTCACGACCTGGCTTTCTGGACTAAATAAAAAAGAAGCAAACTAACATTCATCTGTTTAGGCTTCCGATCCGCGGATGCAGTGTGACTCCCGCTTCTCCAGGCGTCGTGATTTCCCATGATGGACTGTATGTCCTCAAGCTGTAAGCCAGAATGAACCCTCCTTCACTTAGGTTGCCTCGTGTCAGGCCTTTGTTAAATTTTCTTAATTTCCTAAATCTTATGAGGTTCCCTGTCCTCCAGGAGAGGATGTTTCATTTAGGAGAAAATAGCTACATAATACTATTGTACTTATTAGAGTCCATACATAGGTCAACACCTTATACACACAACACACACAGGTACTGTCCATCACACACACAGAGCTAACCTAAAAGAGCTCGTTACTTCGATGATAGTGCAAAATACAAGGGAAAGAAAGTAAGAACAATACATGTATCTGCCTAGATAAACCACAGAAGGAAGAAATCAAGATATGCTGGAATTCAATCAAGCATTAAGAAGCAGCGTAAGAAAAAAATGTAAATGAATTTGTGACTACAACACCGCCTGTTTTGTTGTCCTTCTTTGGACATGAGTTAACTTTCACTGGGAACATGATAAGGAGTATCTGTTTGCCATTCACATTACGGATTGCACAAAGCTCTAAACTTACATTCCACTTTACGGAACTAAGCGGAGGAGGCTGTGATCTTGCCAAGGGTAACACTGTGAGTTTAAAAACATGTTAGACTAGCAGGGCGTGGTAGCCCAAGCCTTTAATCCCAGCACTCCGGAGACAGAGGGGCAGAGGGGCAGAAGCAAGCCGATCTTCGAGTTCGAGGCCAGCCTTTTCTACAGAGTGAGTACCAGGACAGCCAGGGCTACCCAGAGAAACTCTTTCTCAAACAAGCAAGCAAGCAAGCAAATAAACAAAAGAATAGAAGACAGGATGTAGCTCAGTGGTAGAATGCTTGCTTGAGTTTGATCGATTACCACATCCCCATCTGTTACCGCCACACACTCCACACCGCTCTGGCTTTGGACAAGAACCAGCTAAAAAGGGTTGCCGAAGGGCCCCGCCCCGGAACTTCTGGGGAGCTCCGCCCCCTCGTTTCCCAGGCCGGGCCCCAGTCAAGAGCGCAACTGGCGGAAGTGACGACATCAGATGTGCGTCAGGCTCCGGTGGGGTCGAGTCCGGTAGCGGTGGCGGGTACTTGCTGGCGGTTTGGCTAGGCTTCTGCGGTCGCGTCATTTTCCCCGCAGTGCCCAGGTAACGGTCATTCAGCCTTTTCTCTGCTGTGAGGGCCGTAGCGAAGGCGACCTCTGCAGCGGGTCCCCGCAGACGGCCGGAGCCGGCACGGCATGGGCGCGCGGCCGGGCGGGGAACGGTCCCCCGCGCGTGCTGCGGCGGCTCGGCGAGGACCGGCCGCTGGGCCACCACCGCTCCGGCGGGGTCCTAAGACCCAGTGCCAAGTGTGAGGGTCTCTGAGGGGCTGGCACCGGACAGCACCGCGCACCGCACACCTCAGCTGCTTCCCCCCTTTGGAAAAACAGTTTTTTTACCCGGGCCTGGGGCTGCTCGTCTTGTCCCCCTAGTTAGGATAGTTTTGTTCGGAAGCGGCTTTGAGACTGTTCACATCTCGTCAGAAGCACAGTAGAGATTAACATATAAACACGCGCTACTTGCTTTATTTACACGCTCTCCGTCTCCAGGCTCAGGTTAGCGTGGTTTCCCAAAACTCTTGGCAGGCTTTTCTGGGAAAAGATGCCGGACTGGGTTAGGACGCTTGAAGACTGCAGAACTGGTTTCTCAAATATTCAATTTGATGGCTCAGTTTCCAAAAGACGAAGACCCTGAACAACAGCCTAAGAATAAGTTAGTGTAGTGATTATTTCGGTTTTATGATACAGGTGAGGAAAGATGGTTTATATCGTCTGCAGGTGTGAGATGACCTCTGCATAGCATGCTACAAATTTGCGTCTTATATAATCAACCGCTTCGGTAAACTCATTTGACAAAGTGATCGGGATAAATCTCTGGCGATACTTTGGACGTTAAATCCAGCCTTTATTATCTTTGGGCTCAACTAAAGCAGAAACCCCTGAAATTGAATTTTCAGCCTTCAGTTTTCTCAGATTTATCTGCTCTTGACAAAGGAGGTACTCAAACTGCACTTTAAAATCCTTTAACTTAAAAATTCCATTGCCTGTGTAATAACATCTTACACTCTGAATTATATAACCCCACCCGCTGTTGTCATCTCTTGGAGTGCTTGTCACTAAGCCTGCTACTTACATACTGCATGCTCTTTTTGTCTCCCTTTCACTTGTATGTAGTGCTGATTTGTATGTTTTTGTTCCTCTTGCTAGACCTGTGTTAATTTGCTCCTGCTTTGTGGAAGATCTGGCCTCTCAAAAGGGTACGTAACTTTAGTTTTTTTTCTTGATTTTCTAAAGGATTTATGTATGTGAATGTTTTGCCTGTATGTCTGTGTACCACATGCATGCCCAGGGCCCATGGAGGACCAAAAAGCACTGGATTCCCTGGGACTGGATTTACAGCTAATTGTGAGCTGCTGTGTGGGTGGTAGGAATCAAATC
This sequence comes from Peromyscus maniculatus bairdii, assembly GCF_049852395.1. Classification (NCBI taxonomy): domain Eukaryota; kingdom Metazoa; phylum Chordata; class Mammalia; order Rodentia; family Cricetidae; genus Peromyscus; species Peromyscus maniculatus. Next base: position 66,577,452 of record NC_134867.1, read on the forward strand.
TAGGCCTTCTGAGGAGCAGTAATGCTCTTAACTACTGAACATGTCTCCAGCCCCTTGACTGTAGCTTGTATTCTTTCTTCCATAGCATTCACTTATGATCATGTACTACATGCCAGGCCCATTCCTAGGTGCAAAGATTTTGAAGTCATGTATGCTGGTTTCAGCTTTCTTGCATCATGCCTTAGTAAATACCTGCAATTTTAGTGCTGGCTAGTTTTTTGCAGTTATATGTATATATTTTTTTATATTGGACTGTTTGATAAGGACTGTATCCTCTTTATCTTTGTATCTGGAGCACTTCTGTTACAGAATAATAAATACATTTTCTGATGATATCAGAAAAAGTGTAATTTTCTTGTAACCTTAGTATCTCTCACATAGCTCGTATCTCTAGGAAATAGGCATCTCTTCATTTTTTCAATAGTGAGTTTGTAGAATTATATTTTGGGTCCTTTGTCCTCTCAAAGTGATTATGAAATTCTTTCATTGATTTAGCTAACATGAGAATGCCTGTACCAGCATATACCTTTTTTTTTTTTGGGAAGATTTATTTATTATGTATTCAGTGTTCTGTCTGCATGTATGCCTGCATACACTAAGAGGGCACCAGATCCCATTGTAGACGTTTGTAAGCCACCATGTGATTACTGGGAATTGAACTCAGGACCTCTGGAAGAACAGCCAGTGCTCTTAACCTCTGAGCCATCTCTCCAGCCCACCAGCATATACTTAACATGACTGTGGATCTTTGAATATACGACTTGTAACTTTGAAGCCTGTATGTCCTGTGTGATATTAGATGATGATAAATGTTTAGAATAAGATCTGATTGTCAGGCTGGGGAGATAGCTCAGTGGTTAAGAGCACTTGCTGCTATTGTAGAGGACCTAGGTTTGGTTCCCAGCACTTACATGGTGGCTCACAACCATTTGAAACTCCAGTTGTAGGGAACCAAATACCCTCTTTCTGACCTCTGCAGGCACCACACATGTGATGCACATATATACATGCATACAAAACACTCATACACATAAGTGAAAATCTTCTTTAAAAAGATCTAATTGCAATAGCTAATATCTGTCCTGTGTGTACTATGTGTATATAGTTAGATTCACCCTGCTCCCCCGACAGGGTTTTCACTATGTAGCCCTGGCTGTCCTGGAACTTTCTCTGTGGGCTGCCACTACCTAACAGACTAATCTTGATTTGTTAGCTCATTCTGTCTGTTCATCCATTGTTGATTCCTTCAGTCCTTATGGCCTCTCTGAGCAAGTTATTGGTCTGCATGAACTGAACTGATTTTTAAAAAGTGTCTTTAAAGAATCGAGGATGGACATTTGCCTAGCATTTTTGAGGCTCTGGGTTCTATCACTACCATTACAAATTTAAAAAAAAAAAAAAAAAAAAAAAGCTCTTTTCATAGTCTCTTAATCCATAATCATATTGCATATCCCTGACCACTAAAGAGATGATAATGTAAGGAACCCATTTCCGCCAGGCGGTGGTAGTGGTCATGGCAGCAGTGGTGGCGATGCACACCTTTAATCCCAGCACTCAGAAGGCAGAGCCAGGCAGATCTCTGTGAGTTCGAGGTCAGCCTGGGCTACAGAGTAAGTTCCAGGAAAGGCACAAAGCTATATAGAGAAACCCTGTTTTTTTTTGGGGGGGGGCGCAGGCGGGGAGGACACTTCCAAGCATAGTTTTTATTAATGTGTTCTGAAGAGTTAAGAATATTGTATTTCTAAAATTATGTTTCATTGATTGTTAATCTGTCTTTAATTAAAATTAGAACACCAAAAAGTGATTACCTAAAGCATATTGTGTCAAGTTCATTATTTGTGACTTTTTATGCTTGAGACATTATAAAGAATATAAAACTGAGCAGAATATTTAAAAACCAGCATTGACCTAATAGTGCTATATAAACAGTGCTTAATAAGTGTTCTCCTCTGGTAGTACAGTTTGCTTAGGAATTAGTTTTCCCTAGGTGTTCCCCCATACAAAAAAAAAGTCCTTTTCTGGGGGTGATGGTGGTGGTGGGGTGTTCCAAAGGGCTGGTCCCTGATTCTCTTAGAAAAGACGACTCACAGGCTAAAAGCACTGCCTGCTTCTCCAGAGAACCCAGGTTGGAGCCATCTCTCCAGCCCTATAATTTGATCTTAATCTAAACATTTGTTATCATCTAATTTCACAAAAAAAAGTATACACATTTCAAAGTTACAAGTTGTATATCCAAAGACCCATTTTTATTTTAAGTATATATATGACCCTGTGGTGGCTCACAACCATCTGTTAACTCCATTTCCAGGGCATCTGACCCTTTCTTCTGGCCTCTGCCGGCACCAGGCATGCAAATGGTACGCAGGCAGGCATGCAGGCACAATACCCACACATATAAAATATAAAATAAGTCATGTTTATGCCTAGAGTCAACTAGTGAGAATCTGTTCTCTCCTTTCACCATGTGGGTGAACTTAGATTATCAGAATCGACAGCATATGCCTGTGCCTGCTGAGCCATTTCTTGGCAGCTCTTTTTCCAAGAGGTTTTATTACTGATCTTAACACCTTCATTTTCAGTACTGTTAGAATATTTAGAATATTTAAGAACATAGTAACATAGTTTTTGTTTTGTTGGCAGTTTTACATGAGTCACGGGAAACATGGACTAGGGATATATACATTTTCTCCAAGATAACTGGTGTGTGTGTATTTTGTATGAACATGAAACCTGTTTAAACTTAAAGCATTTTTTTCCAAGCACAGCATCACTGTTTTATGGTGTGTGAAGATAACCCAGAAAATAAAAGAAGTTTCTAAGGAGAATTTGCAGAGGATGCTCTAGATAAAATCCAAGTATCGAAGAAAGTGAGAATCATGGACCAGAACAACAGCCTCCCGCCCTATGCTCAGGGCTTGGCCTCCCCACAGGTAATAGAGCAGGAAGGAGGGGCAAGAAGGGCTGACATACTCCCTTTAAGAGAAAGTGAAAGACGGTAAACTTTAGCCATCCAGTATTTAACATGGATTTGTATATTTTTAAGCTTATTTACTTTGTGGAAATTTCTGCTTTAGGTAAGCATGATGCCCTTCTGCTTGGGGAGTCTGCTTGGGAGTTTATTTGGAACCTAATTTATTTAGAAGACTGTTCTATCTGTGTGAGCTGTGGAACAGTTATTCCATTTACTCCAGAAGGTTCTTTCTTGAACCTGTTGTTGTCACTTTTCTATCCTAAGATGACAACCAAATCTACGTTCAGAGTTCAAGATTAGTGTTGATGTAAAACGTGCATAGTTGCGATAGAATTAGACCTAGATTGTTACCAATTCAGTATAAATTTTGCCATCTTTTTTCTTCCTACTTCCACATAAATAATTATTAAATATAACAATGTAAGGCATAGAAGCATTATAGAAAAGGCAGTTAATAGTATTTTACAGGCTTTGTTGATTTTTTTTTTAGTAGAATAAATAGCTTATTCAAGTAGTATGATAGAGTAGGCCATGAGCTTGTCATCTTGAACCTCTAGGTGACTGTGATCCATCATCCAAATTGGTCACATGTTAAATTTGTGGGTCATCCTTGTATACTGCATAGCACTTTTCTTTTTTCTTTTTTTTTTTTTCCCCCCCAAGGGCTGAGGACCAAACCCAGGGCCTTGCACTAGGCAAGCGCTCTGCCACTGAGCTAAATCCCCAGCCCATGTGTAGCACTTTAAATAGGGACATGCACTTATGCTTTGTCCTTATGGTCTAGATGTGCTTGGGAGGCTAAACATTTGCATATCATAAATAACAGTCAGATTCCAGATGCTAAGCGCTCATCTACTAGGTTCAGTACTAGGGAGAAAAGTGATGCATCTCAGGATGCCAAATTCTTCCCTAGTATTTAATGACCTATTATATTCAGAAAGCACTAGGCTTTATACTTTACCTGGGTTCCAGTAGGAAAAAACCTGTATTACTCAACATTAATGTCTTATCATTCTCTTTGCTTTCCACAGGGTGCCATGACTCCTGGAATTCCCATCTTTAGTCCAATGATGCCTTATGGCACAGGACTTACTCCACAGCCTATTCAGAACACCAATAGTCTGTCTATTTTGGAAGAGCAACAGAGACAGCAGCAGCAACAGCAGCAGCAACAACAGCAGCAGCAGCAGGCAGTAGCAACTGCAGCAGCCTCAGTACAGCAGTCAACATCTCAGCAGTCCACACAGGGTGCCTCAGGCCAGACGCCACAGCTCTTCCATTCTCAGACTCTGACGACTGCACCCTTGCCAGGCACCACTCCCTTGTACCCTTCACCAATGACCCCTATGACCCCTATCACTCCTGCCACACCAGCTTCTGAGAGCTCTGGGATCGTACCACAGCTACAGTGAGTACCTCTTAGCCTGTGTGCTCTCGCTCCTCTTCCCCTGACTCTGTGTGTGTGTGTGTGTGTGTGTGTGCGCGCGCGCGCCCTCTCCTCTGACCCCTGCACCAGAGGCTCTCAGTGGTATTACATTAATTTGCTTTCAGACAGTGGATTTACTTAAAGAAGTGACTCTGGTAATTCTGTTACACTGTGGCTTCATCTGCTCTTGGCAAGGAATTGAAGCTACAGAATTGAGTCAGTGCTCTCAGCAAAACCTTTCCTTAGAAATGTGTGTTTATGTGTTTGGGCCACTGAAATGAAAACCGAGTTTTATCGATACTGTAGACATTTCTCTGTAGCTAATTGACTGAGTCACAGGCCAGTTGTATCACAGCCTTGGCCATAGTGTCAGCAGAGGTCTTAGGTCCAGGTTTTTCTACAGTTCTGCTATGAAGGCTGTATTTATATCTTTGGAGATTTGTGTCTCTCTTTCAAAGTGAGGATGGCAGTTCTTGTCTTGATGAATTGTTTTGCCTAAGTGAAATAGTTCCCACATGTAAAAAGGTAGGAGATATAGGCTTTTTTTCTTTCTTCCTGAAACAGCTCAAATCCAGATTCTACTTAGTAACAAGTGTGTAGCTTTACCTTAGGGAAGCGTATGGCCTGATTAAAGGATTCTAGAGAGGTAAGCCCTGTTAGCTCTCCTTTGTCTACAAACTAATGTTTTATGCCTATTTGACTTCCACAGACATTCTGTTTGTAATTCTGATTACATCTGTTAGAACCAGCTTAGGACATACACTTATTTCCATATCCATAGAGCATGCACTTGGGAGCCAGAGGCCAGAAGATCTCTGGGTTCAAAGCCTGGTTTAGAGAGTGGGTTCCAGGACAGCCAGGGCTGCACAAAGAAATCCTGTTTCGATATTTAAAAAAAAAAAAAAAAAAAAAGTACTGCATAGAATGCTTCAAGAATGGGACAGAGTGGCATGAGATAGTCTTTTAGACCCAGGTGAACGATGATAGATTTTGTGCATGTGTACAGGCACTTCCCTATGTATGCTGGAGGAGAATCTCAAGAGTCATTTCTCAGGACACTCACTACCCACCCTGGTTTTTAAGATGGGATGTTTTAACTGGCCTGAAATTTGCTGTTTTGGCTAAGCTGACTAGCCAGTGAGCCTTAGGGATCTGCCTGTCTCCATCTCTTTCGCACTAAAATTACAAGTGTGCATTATCACTCTGGGCTTTTTCCCGTGATTGAATTCTAGGGATTGAACTCAAGTGTTCATGATTGCATGGCAAGCTCTTTACAAGCTAAATTATCTCCTCAGCTGCTAAAGATGATTCTATTTAACATGATTTGCTGTGGTAAATAGCAGAAAAGAAGACATATTTTCTTCCCTTGCCAAAGACATTGAATTCCATTTTTCCAAAAGATAGCTTATTTGGGAAGACTGAGAAAGTCCACATCTGCCTGTTTTTCCTGTAGTGACTTAATAGTGAGCTAGTGTTAGTAGTATTTCAGAGCTCAGGAAGGAGGGGTGGTAGTTGAATGAAGCCGCAAGGTGTCCTGGCTCTTCCACTTGGGAGTCATGTGCATCCCAAGCCAAACACAGTCCATTCCCTAGAGTTTCAGATGCTTTGAACATGGGAGTGATAGTTAACACTGCAGGGTACATTTTGGGTACTGAGTGAAAATATCTGGTATGTGGCACTTTTTAAACATTTAAAATCAGCAGAGTTTTTTTGTTTTGTCATGTCATTTTTTTTTTTTAAATTAAAGCCTAGTGAAAAATAATGGATTAGCAATCTGAATCATGTTTTCTTTTCAGAAATATTGTATTCATAGCAAATCTTAGTTGTAAACTTAACCTAAAGACCATTGCCCTCTTTGTATAAAAGTTAAATATTTTAAGTAATTATGTTTTCAAATTTCTTGCAGAAACATTGTATCCACAGTGAATCTTGGATGTAAACTTGACCTAAAGACCATTGCGCTTCGTGCCCGAAATGCTGAATATAATCCCAAGGTTAGACCCATTTTCATGTATTTCAGACTGTATAAGATACAGAGAAAATTCTTCCTAAATGTTGTTGTTGAGAAGATTGTATTGCGCTTGTTTCTTGATACCAGCAAAATGAATGGTATCATGCTTATCTTGAATGTTAAGTGCCTAAGAAAAGTTCATTTTGGGACGTTTTCCTGTTTTTGCAGTATTGAAGTTTCAACCTAGGACCTCAGCCACACTAGGGTAGTGCTGTCTAAGCTACATCCTCAGTTCTTTTGCTTTGTTGTTTTGTTTTGTTTTTCAAGACAGGGTTTCTCTGTGTATAGCCCTGGCTGTCCTGGAACTTGTTCTGTAGACCAGGCTGGTGTTGAACTCACAGAGATCCGCCTGCCTCTGTCTCCCAAGTGCTGGGATTAAAGGCGTGCACCACCACTGCCCAGCTGCATCCTCAGTTCTTTAACTTGTGTTCTACTGAATACCTGCTATGTATATTTCCCTCTATATGTAGAAATTCATACATACACTCACATGGAGTTGGAAGACAGAATATTCCATTTATATCCTGAAGAATAGCTGGTGACATATTTGTGGTACCTACTTTAGTAATCCTGTGGGAGAATTAGGGATGGATTACATGGGTGGAGAAAGATTGGTCAATAGTTAATAATTGTTGGCTGTAAGTACAAGGAGTTTGTTATATGTTTTCCCACCTTTGTGTAACTTTGAAGTTTTTTTCTGATAGACAAGATCAGGTGTGTTCTGAGTGGTATGGCCACAGATGGCTTTTCTGGCAGAGAAATTGCAGGAGATTAGAGTGGGGCTTGGTGGTAGAGCACTGGCCTAGCAAGGCCAAAGACTTTTGTCTTATCAGATGTCTTAGTTACTGTTTTATTGCTATGAAAAGACACTATGACCGAAGCAACTCGTAGAAATGAAAGCATTTAATTTGGGGCTTGCTTACGGTTTTAGAGGGTTAGTCTGTGATCATCATGGCCAGAAACAGACAGGTGTGGTACTGAAGCAGTAGCTGAGAGCTTTACATTCTGATCAGAAGGCAGCAGGCAGAGGGGAGGAGAGAGGGGGGAGGGGGGAGGGGGGAGGGAGGAGGGGAAACACTTGTCTGGAGTGGGCTTTTGTGACCTCAGAGCCCACCCCATCAACATACTTCAGCAAGACCACACCTCTTAATCCTCCTAAATCTTTCTCAAATAGTTCTGTTCTTTGGTGACTAAGCATTCAAATATATGAGCCCATGGGGTCCATTTTCATTCAAGCCACAATACTGGAACTGGAGAAAAGAAAAAAAAATAAAGATTTGGGAGGAGGCAAAAAGCACCAATTTCTAAGATAACAGCCTAGTGTGTGTTAAAAGCTTTTTTTTTTTTTTTTTGGTTTTTTGAGACAGGGTTTTCTCTGTATAGCTTTGCGCCTTTCCTGGATCTCGCTCTGTAGACCAGGCTTGAACTCACAGAGATCTGCCTGGCTCTGCCTCCCGAGTGCTGGGATTAAAGGCGTGCGCCACCACCGCCCGGCAAGACTTTTTTACATACACCAATAGAAAATATTTTTTACATATGGAACATCTGTACTAACAGATGAATAGACACTTGTGAGGTCCAGATGGAGAGCTGCCTGGGTGCCTGGATGTTGCTTGAGAAGGCTAGGGTGAGAAGATTTACAGAAAGTTTCCTAAAGTGGGAAGCGTTTGTCACAGGGCCATCATGTACATGTAAACCTTTACCATGGAAACCAGTACCTCATATATTTCTTCTAATAAAGGAGAATAAGATGATTTTGTGACTATGTATACATGTGAGTGTGTATATGTGCAAGTGCATTTGCTTGTGAGCGCATGCAGAGGCCAGAAGAGTGCTGGATGTCCTCCTTAGTCACTCCCCACCATACTCATATCTTTATTGGTGTCTTTCCCTGAGCCTGAGCTCACATTTGGGGGGGGAGGGGGGCGGCTATCCAAGCTCCAGTGATCCTTCTGTCTTCAGTTCTGCAGAACCAGAGTTACAGGTGTGCATGGGATGTGACAAGGTTGTTACAGGGTGCTGCGGTCTGAACTCAGGTCCTCATGCTTGCACAAGTGCTCTTACCTGCTGACTCATCTCTCCAGCCCTGGAAATTAAGTTGTATAAATGAAAAAGAAAAAGGCGGCAACAGAAAGAACGTGGGACAGTTTTTAGAACATAGTCCGATAACCAGCAAGAGGCTAATCAGGCTTTTGTCCTTTTACAGTTTAATAGTCCCTTAATGGAGCACACAATTCTAGTGAAGTCTGCAGAAACCTTGACGTTTACCTTGCCTTAACCCTGTCTTAGTTTTGCCCTTTTTCTTTCGCCAGAGAATCTCAGTTCTCCCCCTTTATATACTTTCAGTGCAGGTTGTCCATGAGAGTTTCTGTTTTCCTCCTGTGGGAGTGCCTTATGTGTCCTCCTGTGAGCGTCCTCACCCTTTTCCTGTGACAGCTCCTTACATGGCCTCCTGTGAGAGAGCCTCATACTTCTGGTACTGATACTGGTAGTCAGAATCTGTGTCTTATGTTCCCAGGTTCTTGGCTTTTTATTCAAGGAATTGAAATAAAGGTCCACACAGATTGCAAACTAACAGTTCATTTATAGTCTTTAGTACAGATCAGAAAGATATGCTGTTAGGAGTAAGGGTGGGCCACATAAATGAGAAGGGACTCAAGGGTCCCTGATGACTGCCTGGGGCGCTATTTTATATGTTCTAAAGGAAAGAGGAGTTGGTTATTAGGGGTGTGTCTTTCTATTTGACAAATACATTCCACTTATGTAATATATCGACTATGAATGTCTCTTCCCATGATGCAACTGATTTTAATGATATGCATGGCCAGTTTTCTATGGGCATAAAATGATAATAGAGGATTCTCCCTAAAAGTTTACTCAGAGGACATAGCTTGCCTTATTGCACCAAAAATTTTCAAGCTGAATCAGGGAGCCCCCACCGCCCTCCCTGTCTTGTACTCGGCCATAACTGGAGTATGATTGAATAGATTCTGTTTGATCAAGAGAAGGAGAAACTTATTCCATTGTTTGAAGTGTGCTGTTTGTGTATGTCTGTACATGGGGGTCCTGGGTTTCTCGGTTGGAGAGGGCGGTATATGTATTGTTCATGCAGGTAAGGGTCTCAGGCTGCCAGGCACATTACTAGCAGTAGGGTGTATGCATAGCCCAAACCACGGGAGGTCCAGATTTCAAAACTGCTCACTATGCTCGCCTGCCTTGTGTTTCTGTCTGTAAAAGGGTTGCATACTTTATATTGTGATTTCACTTTTATGGCCTCAAGCGCAGATCCTTCTGTCTCCACCTCCTGAATGCTTGAATTAAAACTATGTCACTGTGCCCAGCTTTGTACTATGATTTCATTAGTTGTGTGTCATCTTGAAAGTGGAAACGTGACAGCATCTAGAGATTGAGTTAAAGAACCGTCCTAAATATAGGAAACATGTGGGACCTACTTCATAGCCAGTTTTTTAGTTGAGTATGAAGCTAACCAGAATATCAACTATAAAGAATCAAATGGGCCACTGGTCACTTCTAACTAACCAAGTTTTTGTTGTTATTTCTAATATTTACAACTGTAATATCTACTTGATGGATCATTCACCTCATTAAGATAGTAGCCTCATCTCTTCTAATTTTAGCTTGATGCCTACTTTGTCAGTTATTAGTACAGTTACCTCTGCCTGTTTTTTGTTTCCATTTGCTTATGTATCATTTTCCTTGCTTTCACTTTCAGTTTGCAAGTGTCTTTGCCATTGAGGTGTGTTTCTTGCAGGCAGCAAATGGTGGGATTAGAAAAACAACTAGTCCTTTGTCTTTTAATTGGATAGGTAAGACCATTTACATTTAGAGTTACTATTGAAAAATATCTATTTTCTGTAATTTTCTTGGTTGTTTTTCTGGTTGGCTTTCTCACCTTTCATCACTAGGAGTTAGTTGGTTTACTGAGTCTGACATGGTGGGTTCTTTCTTGGTTCTCATTTATTCATCTATTGCTCATAAAATTCTTATTCTTTCCTGAGCTCTCATGTCTGACTGTCTTCTCCTTTGTGTATAGCATTCCTTAAGTATTTTCTGCAGTACTGACTTTGGTACTACTGGATTGTTTAATTGGGCAAACTTGGAAAGTTCAAGAGAGTATAAAGGAGAACAATGTTAGAAAACAATAGAGAAAAGTCAAGAGATTTTTAAAAACTGCCCAATAAAGAAGAAATACCCCCCCCCAAAAAAGTAGATAAATGTAAGAAAGGGAATAAAAAATAAAAACATTTTAAAAGTTTTTAAATGCATTGATGGGAATATCTGGTATAGCCAAGAGAGTTTGACTCAGGACCTACAACACTCCAGCCTTCACCAGTGACAGAAACTATAATCAGTCAACCTGAGTGCACTTTTAATGCTTCTTCCTGACCATTTCAGCGGTTTGCTGCTGTCATCATGAGAATAAGAGAGCCACGGACAACTGCATTGATTTTCAGTTCTGGAAAAATGGTGTGCACAGGAGCCAAGAGGTATCCTTAAGGGATTCTTTGTTTCTGATGGATGTATTATGAAAGAAAAAAGGACATGGTTTATATTATCAGGCTAGCACTTTGTTTTAAGGCAGGGTTTCTCTGTGTAACCGCCCTGGATTTCCTGGAACTCACTCTATAGACCAACCTGGCTTTGAACTAAAAAAAAAAGTCCATCTGCCTCTGCCTCTGGAGTGATGGAATTAAAGGGATGAGCCACTACCACCCAGCTGGACTAGCACTTTTTGTTTTTTTCGAGACAGGGTTTCTCTGTGTAGTTTTGGTGCCTGTTCTGGATCTCGCTCTGTAGCCCAGGCTGGCCTCAAACTCACAGAGATCCACCTGGCTCTGCCTCCCAAGAGCCGGGATCAAAGGTGTGCGCCACCACCGCCCAGCTGGACTAGTACTTTAATTTAATTTTATTTTATTTTTGCCAAATGCCGTTTATTGAAGGAAGGAGAAGCTCTTAAATACAGGCTTACAGCACAATGGGAGAACCCCAGAAGGCAGAAGTTTGCAACTGATGTTTTACAATCTTGCATCTAAGCTGTTAACTCCCATTATGCAGGATACACAGACAAGGAACTTCCCTTAAGCATTCAGGAGGGTGGAAACCGGCAGGGAATTAGCATAGAGAGGATATCAAGGTCAGCAAGCAAGGCAACAGTTACCCAAAATGGGGGGGGGGGGGCTATAGGTCCCCCTTTTACTAGAAAATGAGCTTCTGACTTAGGTTGGACTAGCACTTTTAGCGTGTTCTTTTTAATGAGTTATCTTAATCACCTTGAATAGCATCGGTGCCCCACTTATCATTTTTGTTACCCTGCTGTCCTGTACATTGGTTGTAGCATTGTATTTGTATCCTGCTTTTCAGATGAAAGCTTCCTAAGTTGGAAAGTCACAGTTTTGTCCAATAATGGTATCCTAAGAATAGATATTTGATGTAAAGGAAGATAGAATTTGTGTATTTGTCAATAGTAAATTTTACTAGTGTTTTTGTAATTTAGGTTTTGTTTTGGTTTTTTTTTTTTTTTTTTTTTTTTTCAAGATAGGGTTTCTCTGTGTAGCCCTGGCTGTCCTGGAACACACTCTGTAGACCAGGCTGGCCTTGAACTCAGAGATCCACCTGCCTCTGCCTCCTATGTGCTGAGATTAAAGGTATGCACCACCACCATCTGGCCTTAGTAATTTTTTTTTTATGGTTTTAGAGAGTTTTCATCTCAGTAGAAATTTGTGGGTCAGAATGTAGCAGTAATAGCAGTGATCATGATAATTGAACCATATGCTACATCATATCTTTTAAACCTAGGGCTTGTCAATAATGTGGCAAGTCCAAGGCTGATGTTTTGGTAGATTATGGTTTTTGTTAAGGACTCAGGGATAGTTTAATTACTTTTCTAATTTAGACTTCATTTAAGTTATTCTTCTAAATTATTCCATTGGGCTCCCATACATAACTCACTGTTTTTCCTTTCTGTAGTGAAGAACAATCCAGACTAGCAGCAAGAAAATACGCTAGAGTTGTGCAGAAGTTGGGCTTTCCAGCTAAGTTCTTAGACTTCAAGATCCAAAACATGGTGGGGAGCTGTGATGTGAAGTTCCCCATAAGGCTGGAAGGCCTTGTGCTGACCCACCAGCAGTTCAGTAGGTAGGTCTGAGGGTTATTGGAATCAGTTTTAGCAACAATCCATTTATAATCTACTCAGGCATCATCTAGGGTGAAGTACATTTAAGACATTCAGTTTCTAGGCATATGATGTAGTTGCAAGTTGAGTGTGCTACTTGTAAGCATAAGGCATCTGCAGTTGTACTGCAGTTCTCCAATCCTTACAACTCCCATTTCCTTAGTCACTTAGTGACTCCCGAACTCCCCTTCAATGGAATGGCTTATATTCATTCACTTCTGTATGCCTTATCATTTTGTTAGTCAATAAATACATTTAAACACATGAATTTGTAGTTTCTTCTACCACTTTTCTCCTGGTTTGAATCTTTTTTTGTCAACATACCAGCAAAGTATAAATATAAGCAGCAGGGATATGCTGTCCATTATTATTCTTTGCCATTTTCTGGTGAACATTTGCATAGTTTCCCTACTCAAAGCCTTATCTCAGTATCTTTTTTTCTATTTGCAGCCTCACCAGCTTACCAGTTCCCTCACACTCACCATATTCTTCTTGCTTCAGGGCCTTTGCACATGGCACTTTGATACCTGGCATATTAGGTTCAGTTTTCAACATAGGAATTCCTGTTTGAGTTTCAGATATTCACTCAATGTTGCTCTTCCTCATATAGATCTTTCCTGGGTTTATCTACCAGTCACATATAAGATAGACAGGTCCTTTTATCAGATTGAACTAATAAACCCAAAATCACTAGGTTAGAATTTCACTAACTAATGTTAGTTCAGGTAGACAGTGTGATCAAGAAGTAGGTTCATTTCCATATTTGGTTTATCATTCTGGTTAAGTCACCCTGCTAGAAAAACTGACAGCTCCAGAATATTTCTATTTGGGGAGATGAGATATGATTACAAGGCTGACTGTCAGTACCAGCTCTTAGAGTGAATGGTGAGATTAAGCTGCTATTCCGAGACTTGCCCAAAATAAATCTAATGAGGATCAGAAAACGTGAATTACAGCTCTTGTTTTTAGTCACAGAAAATGTAGATTCTGTGAAGACAGCATTAAGTGATAGGAGGACATGTAGTTTGTTGCCATGTCCATGACACATGGCTCTTGTTTGGTGAAAGTGTTTTCTTCTTGTGTGTCCTATTTGTTCACATCTGCTTATTCACTCACTACTTCCTAGCACAAGGCCTCACTGCTTTTACACAAAAAATGATGATTTCTAAACTCTTTCCCATTTTCTTTCTAGCTATGAGCCAGAATTATTTCCTGGATTAATCTACAGAATGATCAAACCCAGAATTGTTCTCCTTATTTTTGTTTCTGGAAAAGTTGTATTAACAGGTAAGTTAAAAGGGGAAGTAGTGCCCCAAAATTGGAAATAATTTTAGAATGGCATTTCTGGGTTGGGACAGTTGTCTACCCTTGTGAGGATGTTTTTGTTTACATTTTGCTTCCCATCCTAACCTTCATGAGAGAGGGGGAAGGATGAAAACAGCAGAGTCCTGCTACAGTTATGGCCTTTAGCTAGATTATGCTTGACTGTGGAAGCAGGTAAGGAGGGAACACTAATAAGTGACTGTTTTCAGTTGGCATTAGCCCCCTGGAACTTGGGGTTACTAGAGTACCATTCTGAGATAAGACAGAAGAGTCCCATTGAATGCCAGTAGTTGGGAGAGTAAGGATTCAGTCCTCAGTGCTTACCAGTTACCATGTCACTCAGGACCAAGTGTGGTAAAGAACTGCACTGGGGTCTGGTATTGCCTTGCTGACTTCTGGATCCTGGCCTAGGACCAACTGTGATAAAGAAATGGTGGTCTAGAGTGTTAAAAGTCACCCGGTGTACCATTTTTTAAAATGGTAAGAAAATAATGTTTTAAAAAACAAAGCTAGCCGGGCGGTGGTGGCGCACGCCTTTAATCCCAGCACTCGGGAGGCAGAGGCAGGCGGATCTCTGTGAGTTCGAGGCCAGCCTGGGCTACCAAGTGAGTTCCAGGAAAGGCGCAAAGCTACACAGAGAAACCCTGTCTCGAAAAAAAAAAAAAAAGCCTGGCGGTGGTGGCGCACGCCTTTAATCCCAGCACTTGGGAGGCAGAGCCAGGCGGATCTCTGTGAGTTCGAGGCCAGCCTGGTCTACCAAGTGAGCTCCAGGAAAGGCGCAAAGCTACACAGAGAAACCCTGTCTCGAAAAACCAAAAAAAAAAAAAAAAAAAAAAAAACAAAGCTAGAGAGCAGGGCATGGCCCTTAATCCTAGCACTCAGGAGGCAGAGGCAGGCCAACCTGATGTACACAGCAAGTTCCAGGACAGCCAGGGCTACACAGAGAAACCCTGTCTCCAAGAAAAATAAAACAAAACAAAACAAAACACGCTAGGATTATGACAAGGGACCTCTACCATTTGTTTTAATAACATTGTTTGTCTTAACTGGGTATGGAGAGAATTGTATTTGTGGCTTTGTTTTAAGGTAATGATGTTACTTTCTATTTTAAGAAATGCTACTTAACCATCTCATTTGTATTCCTATGTGTCTTCGTAGGTGCTAAAGTTAGAGCAGAAATTTATGAAGCATTTGAAAACATCTACCCCATCTTAAAGGGATTCAGGAAGACCACATAGTGGCTGCCATGTACCCCGCCTCCCCTACCCACTTGTTTTTTAAAACCAGTCAGTTTTGGCACCACTGATGGTACAGTTGTGAGAAGGACACTCTTCACAGGTGGCAGTGAAGTGACATGTGTCCTGCTGCAGGACACTGGAAAGGTTACCTCCTCTGCACTGAGATCACCTGCAGCATCACTGTGAGTCGCTTGCTCTGTGCTGCTATCTGGGCAGCACTGCCCACTTATTTATATTAGATTTTAAACACTGCTGTTGATGAGTTTGTTGGTTTAAGGGACAGAACTTTAAGTGTTAAAGCCACCTGTACAATTGGACTTTTTATTTTAACTTTTCCCACATAAGCCAGTTTTTATATTTCTACCAGAAAAAGTAAAAATCTTTTTTTAAAAGTGTTGTTTTTCTAGTTTGTAACTCTAAGGAGTTATTTTTGTGCCAGATACATTCCGCCTTCCCAGTATTGCAGAACTGAATAGTTGTATTAATCAAAAACAAATGTACATACTTTTCTTTCTTCAGAGTACACTGCACAAAAAAAAAAAACAAAAAAAACGCAGCTTGTAAATTGTTAGATTTTTGTTATAAATGATACCTTGTAAGACATGTGATCATACTGTCAAAGAAATTTATTTTAGATATAATGCCTGAGATCATTGTTTTGTTTGCTTGTCATTTTTTTTCCTCTTTTGCCTGTTGCAGTGGAAATGGACTTACCGTTGGTTTTATGGTCCCCATTGAACACCTTGTTTGCTAGATACTCCACAGTGTCTGGGATCTTCACCAAACTAGTTATGTTTTGTTCCTTTCTCAGCCTTTGCCAGAGTCTTGTCCAAGGTTTCATAGCTGGTAAGGGACATTGGAGGGTTCTGAGTAATTCAGGTATAGAAGTGTGGTGTCCTGTCCACAGATAGCAAGCTTCTCTGATACAACGTTTTTGTTATGGCTGTTTTTCTCATGAAATATCAGGTGGACATTTATAAGGCCTTGGATTATTTTAGGAGCATTTTATGTCCTTTTTTTAATTATAAAAGTACATTTTTCACAGTTCAGAGTATGTATAATCAGAAAGAAGTCTTTTTATTTCCATCCTTACCTATTTCCCTAGGTAACTTCCAGATTAGTGAGTGTCTTCTAACCCTTCACCTAGATTATGCCTGAGCTCTCAAGTGATGGTAGCAGTGGGACACACACACACACACACACACACACACACACACACACACACACACACACACACACACACACACAAATAAGTGACTGTTTTCAGTTGGCATTAGCCCCCTGGAACTTGGGGTTACTAGAGTACCATTCTGAGATAAGACAGAAGAGTCCCATTGAATGCCAGTAGTTGGGAGAGTAAGGATTCAGTCCTCAGTGCTTACCAGTTACCATGTCACTCAGGACCAAGTGTGGTAAAGAACTGTGCACTAGGGGCTGGTATTGCCTTGCTGACTTCTGGTCCTGGCCCAGAACTTGGTGTGGTGAGGAAACGATGGATGAAGATGTTACTGTCACCTGGTGTGTTGGTTTCTAAGTTTTTAATGTGCAATTCTGTCCCTCAGGGCTACTTTTCATCTCATTTTTGGAAAAATAATGAAGCATATGTTCTTTTGTGACTTTCATTTTTGCAGTCAGTGTATCAGTTATACTTCCAAGATATACAATGTAATATCATCTTTGACACCTTGGTTTGAACTGCTCCCTTAGGGATGGTCCTTTGTTACCTGCAGTGCACATGCTGTACCGTGCTGGACCAGTTATTCTTGTCTGTGTATTTTGAATACATTCTAGATTTCTATAGTATACTTTTACAAGAGGAAGTGATGTATTATAAACCATTTATGTGTTCTAAGTTTTGACAAATCAATACTAGATTCCTATCCCCCCCAAAAAAGTATACAAAGTACCCCTTCTTGCACTTCCCAGACATTACTGATGTTAGTAATATGAGAACTACTTGGAAAGGCATCATTCTAGTATTTCTCTTCAAGATTATATGTTTTTCTTTTTAAGAGTTATAATTCTTTTTATATGGGGCATTTTCATTTCATAAAAATTAATTATTTCATTGTTTTTTCATAACACTTTAAGAAAAAATGTTGGTATATATTTAGCTTTTTCCAATCTATTTATTGAACTCTTATTACTGCTGTTAATAGTTGATTGTATTTGAACCCTACATTCTAGGCATGTAGTAGTTTTAGTAAGTAGTAATCTTGTTTTTTCTTTCTGGTATTTACTTTTAACATTTCAATGGCTGGGACTTCAATGCATGTAGCTAAAATTTTCCTGTGTCCTGCCACTCAGACCCAAGTGAACACACAGAGACTTATGTTAATTAAAACAGCTCGGCCATTAGCTCAAGTTTTCTACTGACTAGCTCTTACACTAAACTCGGCCTATTTCTGTTAATCTATGTTGCCACGTATTCCGTGGCTTTACCTGTGTGCCATTATATGCTGCTCCCTGGACGGCAGGCTGGCGTCCTCCTGCCTCAGCCTTCCTCTTCCCAGAATTCTCTTTGTCTGCTTATCCCGCCTACACTATACTTCCTGCCTGGCTACTGGCCAATCAGCATTTTATTTATCAGTCAATCAGAGCAATACATTCACAGCATAGAGAATGGCATTCCCCAGCAAACGTACCTTGCTTTTTTTCTTCTTTCTTTCCTGTTTCTATTTGAGACAGGTTGACAGGATTAGGGTTTTATAGCCCAGGTGGCCATGAATTCAGTGATTCCACCTTACTCTCTTAAGTAGCTGGGATTATAAGCCTCATGAACCCCTAGGTCTCACCAAGGTTTTTATTTAACCAGTTCTGTATTATGCATATGTTTATCTTTATTGTTAGTTTTTGACATACTGGTGACAGAACACAGGCTCTTGTGCTTGCAGGGGATGATCTCTGTGACTGACCTACCCCCAGAGTAGAACCCTTCATTCTTAAGGACATAGGGGACGGCAAATTAGTATGTACCGGTATGTTAAGTGTACTGCACCTAGATTACACATGCAGCAGTCTTTTTTGAGAAAGTGGTTGTGTTAGTGTTACTGTTGCTGTGATAAAATACCATGACCAAAAGCAACTTAGGGAAAAAAGGGCTTATTTCAGTTTATAGTTGTAATCCATCATGAAGGGAAGACAGGGCTGGAACCCAAGCAGAGGCCATGAAAGAATGCTGCTTACTGGCTAGCTCAGCCTCTCTTACACAACCTAGGACCACCTGCCCAGGGGTGGCACCATCCACATTGAGCTTGGCTCTCCCACATCAATCAAGAGTGTGCCCGCAGACTTGCCTACAGGTCAATCTTACGGAGCCGTTTTCTCAAGATTCCTTCTCAGATATGTCTAGGTTTGTCAAACTGACAAAAACCAAACAAGGTAATGGTCTTAGTGAGAAGGGATCTTGCTATATCTAGCCCAGGCCAATCTGATCAGGCACTCAGTTTATGGCCTGAGTTGGCCTTGAATCCATGGGCCTCCAAGGTTGACCCAAATGTACTCATGAGTGCCTGGCTGGTGCATTAATGTCCATACCACCTGGGGATATCCCTAAATAATAGTCCTTACCATTTATAAATAACTTAATACATTTACTTTTAAAAGCCCTCAGCATTCAGACCTTTCTCTTAATACATTTTGAGTAGACAGGGTTACAGGTAATTAGGGATGTGACGCCACACTCCTGTCTGGGTCTTTTCCTGAGTCACTGTGTTTCTACGTTTACCACTAATTGCCAATTCCTTCTACAGCTGTAATACTAGTTCTGTGTGGTATTGGGGAAAATTATAAAGGCCACTCCACGTAGTTAAAAGGAAGATTTATTTAGTGGATGACTTACAAATGAAGGAATAGATAGGTTGCGGGGGTCTGGGGAAGGTGTATCGCAATCCAGCGGTGTTCTCTGGAGCTCTGCACAGTCAACCTCCACCGTCCAGGGTCCAGGCACAGAGAGCGCGCACAGAGAGAGCGCTGGCCCATCCAGCTCTCACCCTCACCCCGCCTCGTAGGCGTGACAGTTGTCAGAGTCTCAATGGGGGTTGGAACTTCCAGATCCAAGCTGGAATGGCTACCCACTACAGTGTGGTTCTTATTATTTTATCTACCTCAAGTTAAAAATGAACATTTTCCCCTTAAAAGTAGCTTGGTAAATAACAGGTGTCCCCCTTAGGAATCTCTAAATGGTTCTACATGTATCTTAATGTACACATAGGTAGTATGAACTCGTAGGCCAGGACTTTGTATAATATGCTATAGCCAGATAGTCAGTGGTAGTAGGATGTGATATAACCTTGGCAGATTAAGATTCAAGGTGAACAGGGCTGCTAAGGTAACACTTAGCACAACAGCTCTGCTGAGGTTTTAGTGTGGGTCTCCGATGTTGGGAATTCACTGTGAGTAGGTGAAGACTGGAAGCACTGTTAACGTCTTAAGATGTGGCCATTTGCTCGGCCATGGACCATATAGAACACCCCATACCTGAAAGATGGCCTAGAACCTCCCTTTAGTCAGGGTGCTGCTTCCAGGGCCTGTTCCTTGTCTTCACTCTCCTCCGTCAACCCGGGAGGGCAGCCTGTACAAAGTCCCCTCCCTGGCTTTTCAAGGTCAGTTCTGAAGTAAGGCCTTCTCAAATCCAGGCTCCTGTCAAGCCTGGGACTACTGCTTCTTTACTGGCTCCTCCTTCATCCTACCCAGTCTAACAAAGTTTAGTTTTTCCTTGTTCTGGCACCAGACAGTATTGACTACTTCTGTTTTACCTACAAACCTCTTTAACTATAAATTTGGAGGTGGAGAAATGCTGTGAATGTGATGGTTTATAGAAAGAAATACACATGGTTCCTTCCAAACACTTTTTTTTTAATTGATAAAGTTCCAGACTCTTAATCTCTATTTTTATTTTATGTGCATTGGTGTTGGGTTCCCTGGAACTCAAATTACAGACAGCTGCAAGTTGCCATGTGGGTGCTGGGAACTGAACCCAGGTCCTCTGGAAGAGCAGTCAGTGCTCTTAAACACTGAGCCATCTTTCCAACCACCCCCACCCCCCAGATACTCTTTAAGATTTTATTCTTTGCTTATATGTATGTTTTGTGTATCTGTATGAGTTATGCCATATATATATACTGGGTCTCAGATCCTCTGGAGCTGGTGTTACAGGTAGTTGTGAGCTTCCTGATGTGGGTGCTAGGAACTGAACTTGGGTCCTTTGGAAGAGTAGCAAGCACTCTTAATAGCTGAGCCTGAAGCTGGAGAGATGGCTCAAAGATTAACTGAGCCCTGGCTGTTTTTGCAGAGGACCTAGATTTGATTCCCAGCACCCACATAGCATCTCACAGCACCCACATAGCATCTCACAAGGACCTGTAACTCCAGTTTCAGGGGATTGGGGATTCAGTGTCTTCTTCTGGCCTCTGAAGTATGTGGTACACATACATGCAGGCAAAACATGAATACATTACAAATACCAATAGTAATTATAAACAGCTGAGCCACCTCTCTAGCATATTTATTTCTGTGCACACATAATATTTCCACAAAGTTGAAATACCATGAACATCAATAATAATACCCTATACCCCTCTTACCTGGTATCAATGTATGTTTGTAACATTAACATTATCACCCTTCATTATGGATATACCAAAAATGTAAGTCCCTGTTATTAGAATACATTTAGTAATATGGAGACATTGTAAATAGTATATCAAGCAACGTTTTCATACTTCCATCTTTGGTAACTGCTTCCTTGGAATAAAGTCCTGGAGGTGGAATTGTGAGGTACAGAGGCATAAGGAACGTTTTTAAGAATGTAATCCTTTTCAAGGTGTATCTGTTATATCCTGTTTCCACACAAATTCCTCTGTGTAGCCAATGCCCAGACTACAGCTCTCAGCACAGGTGAAGACTGCCAGGACGCCCCAGTCCACACTTCTGCCCAGTCTGTCTGCCTTTAGGTAGTTCAACAGCTGGGGCATGACCTGGAATTCAAATATCCTCTTGGCACCACAGGAGCAATCTGGAATATCTTTTTCTTGAGGAATATTTTCACCAGAAATCCAGATGGGTTTAATACCTCTTCCATACCTGAGAATCTAAAATCAACAAGGACCACATTTCATCTAAGAATTTCCAATGGAATGATGACCTGAGGATCATGTAGAGAAAATCCACATGTGCTTCTATATACTACCATCATCCCTAAACCTCAAAGCCATTATTTAGGCTTATTTCCTAAATAGTGATATTCCTCCATAAGACGTCAGAACCTTTTAAAACAGTTAAAAATTATTGTGTGTGTACACATGCATATGGCAGCACTCATGCCAAAGTGTGAGTACAGAAGTCAGAAGATAATCTGTGAGTCAACTTCTGTGTGGGTCCCGAGGACCAAACTCAGGTTATCTGGTTCAGCAACAGGCACTGGCCCCACAATGGCAGAACCTCAGTCCTATTCACTACATTGTAAAGGAGTTAAGAATAACTCATTACTAGAGTCTACATACAAAATTTGGCCCAAAGTAGTTAGTACTTGTTTTCATATATAGTCAGAATCCTTAAATAAAAAAGGGATATATATGTAGTCAGACATGGTGCTCAGTTAAGTTTAAAAAAGGGTAAATTCACTTTGTTTAAAATATATCACCACTGCTAAAAACCACCTTAGTGTAAAGGTCTGGATGCTTATTTGATTCAGTATTTTTAGGAAGTTGCCTTTAGTGATTTTTGTTTATGATAAAGTAATTTAATGGGGAAAAGTTAACAATATATCATGCTTTTTTTTTTAGAATTGTGTATGTATATATTTACGTGTATACAGTATAAGCATTTGAATCATACTGGTTTTATAAGCTGGAAGTAGGGGTTATAGTCAATTTGAGAACATAATGAAGAGGTATAAATCCCACCTTACCTGCTCTGGTTCAAGGGCTATTTTGGATTTAAACTTTTGGAAAATGTGATCTTCCTTGGATTCATGCCTTGCCATGGAATCTAGTTCTTCTTCAAGTATTCTCCCTGAAAACAAACAAACAAACACAATAATTATCGAATACTGGGATAATCCCCACAACTTAACAATTCTGTATGGGGAATCTAGTTAATAACCTAATTAGATAGCTTCCTCTGTTGAAGTAACATTAGTGCTTATTTCTAGGTAACATGTAATCATTATAGATCTAGTCTTTAAGGCTTCGAGTTAAAATATGGATGATGGCATATAGCATTGCATCTTAGGACTCCCTGCAATGTGAATCCTCATCACTATTGTTCTTAAACTGTCTGGATTCTTTTTTTGTTTGGTTTTGTTTTTCAAGACAGGGTTTCTCTGTGTAACAGTCCTAGCTGTCCTGGAACTTTCTCTGTAGACCAGGCTGGCCTCGAACTCACAGAGATCCACCTATCTCTGCCTCGAGTGCTGGGTTTAAAGGCATGTGCCACCACTGCCCGGCCTGGATTCTTATTTCAAGTCTCCTTATATCTCACCTATCTCTTTGCAGTCTGCACTCACTCACAGTCAGGAAATGCCATTTCCTGTTCCATAGCCAGTTTGGAACATCTACCTAACCTGAACCACTGTTCTTGAACAGACCAGTGGCTACCAATACAGCCTTTTAGTGTTGGTAATGTATCAAAATACAATTTTGGTATCCTGAGTCACATAAGCTGACATTCACTTTCACCATTTTGATAAACTGGATGAGGCACTTACTGCCATAAACAGCCAGGATGCACGGAGAATGTACATCCCCTCAGACTGATGTTCTCTCAAGTTTAGAAGCAAAGCATTAATGATTTGGGGGACCTTAAGATACTCCACAGGTATCTCCCTGTCCCTCTCCTCCCTCCCAGCCTCTTTCTCCTTGCTGCCCAAACCATAAAGTTTCTGTTTTTCAAAACCAGGAATTGAATCTAGAGCCTGGTACATGCTGGGCAAAATACCCTACACTGAGTTCCAACCCCCATCCTGTTTTTATTCTTCTAGATAGTGTCTTGTGAATTTGTTCAGGCTTGCCTTAACCTCATTTGGTAGCCCTAGAAGGCCCTGGGCTTAGAATCCTCCTGCCTTAAGCCTCCTGAGTAGCTGGGATTATAGGTCTGTACCACTAAGATCTACTTTTGTTTGGTGTGTGTGTATGTGTGTGTATGGTTTTTCGAGACAGGGTTTCTCTGTTTTAACAGCCTTGGCTGTCCTGGAATTCACTCTGTAGACCAGGCTGATCTTGAAATCACTGAGGTCCACCTGCTTCTGCCACCAAAGTGCTAGGATTAAAGACATGATAGATTACTGAATTCTTAACTGTTAACTTCTTTAATTTCTGATAATAACCACTTTTTTTTTTTTTTTTTTTTGGTTTTTCGAGACAGGGTTTCTCTGTGTAGCTTTGCGCCTTTCCTGGAGCTCACTTGGTAGCCCAGGCTGGCCTCGAACTCACAGAGATCCGCCTGGCTCTGCCTCCCGAGTGCTGGGATTAAAGGCGTGCGCCACCAACGCCCGGCCCAAATAACCACTTTTTTTTATTATTTGAATACTTCTTCCCTAGTTTTGGAATCAACTACCTCTTTAAGTAGATCATTTTATAGATCTGGAGTACCAACTACAAATAAGATGATCTAAAAATTTCTAAACATTTAAAAATCTCAAGAATTTTAAATATTTTTTGTAGATAAAAGTACTTATGAGTTGCTGGCATCTTCTAATAAAAATTCAGACCTACTTTTTGCAAATCTGTACTATTCTTTTCCCAGACCCAGTACATCAATTTACTCATTAAAATACAGCAGTTAGATAAAAAATGATGTAACATGTGTAATATTTGTACTCAGGAGGTGGAGACAAGAGGATGAATTCAAGGCAGCTTGGCCTACAGGAGAACCTGTCTCCAAGTAAAAGAAAAATATGCTCATTAATTTTTTTTTCATTCTTGAAATATATTTTTACTAGAGATCTACTGTCAAAGCACTGGTTTGAAGTCATGTAGAATTAAGTGGTTATATAATTCAACTGCTTACTGTTATGACTGCTTCTTATAGAATGCTTACTCATGATTGCCAGGTCTCACAGTCACAACTCTTGAGCACACCATCCCTCCCATTAACTTCCTTTCTGAAGGAAAACTTTCATGTCTTGCCACTTATAAAAACATGAGCAACAGTGTACACATGAGTAGACACATCATAGTTACATCCAGGTAGTTCGTATAGCATCCAAACCTAGGTTCTCCAAAAGAGCAACAAGTGCTCTTAACCTCTGAGCCATCTCTCTAGCCCAGCATCCTTTTACCAGTCACAAGACATTTTACTTGGTTGAGCATTCATGGGCTTCCTCCTGACTACTAGGTGCTGTTCTTCCCATTGTGTGTTACTGTTACCAAGCATCAACTGAGCCACAAAACAACTCTGACATTAATTTTTTTATGCTTGTGGCAAATGAACCAGCAACTGGGATTCTAATTTAGTTTCTATAAACCTAACCTTAGGGTTTAAAAGTTCAAATTCTAGAGTCAGCAAGATCTAGAATCAAACTACAAAGACTTTTTTTGTTCAAACACATGATACCTAGAACTTCATTTCTTCACTGGAAGCACGAGGCAGTGTGTGCAATGCGCCCCATGCATAAGCAGTCTCAGGATAGGGTGAATCCTGGATTGGTGACTACACTTGTGTTGTTTACTACTCAGGTCTGTTAAATGGTCAGCATAGACAGCCCTAGAGCATGAGCTCTAGAGAAGATAACCAAAGTATGTATCTAAAAGACTAAGTTACAAAGGGCCCTTCTTGTCAGTCATTCTGTAGTTACTGTTTTGATCTACAATCTTACCATGATATTCTCTGTTTCACCACAGACACACACTGATGGAGCCTTTCTTCACTGAAGTTTTTTTTTTTCCAAAGTATATTTGATCATAGTACTGTAAAACTGATGCACCGACTCCTTACCCAGGCTTCCTGTAACTTCAGAATAATCTTCCATTTCCACAGCCTCAGGTGTAATCTCATCTTCTGCTTCTGTTACAATTTCAAATTCTGGAAATAGGAAGTTGTGGTCTGGAGCTGTCTGGTTTAAATGATCTACAAGAAAGTTATTAGCTTCATTAATAAACATTTAGTTTTGAAGGTGATCTGAAATGTTCCCATTTCTAAAGTGTAGTTCTGAGATCAGTGTTGGTAAGTGATTTCATCACAGTTTGAACATCAGTCACTGTGGAAGAAGACAATCACTATGTAACCTTACAGCAGTCATCAAGTGAAATAATAGACATTAAATGTACGAGGCTGCTGCCTATAGAACATGTGAGGTTATGAGTTTTATGAGTCAGGCTCTCACTATGTAGCCCAGATGAGCCTCAATCTCAAACTCCTGCATCTATCACCACCACTGGCTCAATGATATCTGTAAAATACACAGGAGGCTAAAATAAGATGAAATGGTACATTAAGCACACCAGCTGTTAGCAGTCACTTGTTGTCAGAGGGTTGGATATCACACTTAACTTCATGTACCTCTTGGACTAGCACAAGCATGGATCACAGTCCCCAAAGTCACTCAAACAGTTAAGAATTGATTATAATTTAATCAGGTCAAGGATGTATATGCTGTCAACCAAAAGATAGTGAAGCTTTATGCATGACTACTGTTAACTACTATGTTTCTCTGTTAATATGGCTGGTTGTATTTTAGGTTAGGGAGTTCTAAAAGCCAATACTCAAGAAAGGCTGTCCACATGAGTAAGATTCAACAACACTGCACTTTCATTAGTGAAGTGTTCATGTTACCAGTTCTTAGAACTTTTAAAGTTTTCTAATTTCAACTTTAATCAGAAACTAAAAGTATCTGGGTTGACTGAGGCGAGGAAACTGAGTCAGAACAAGGAAGTCTTACCTGACTCTGTACAAGCCTGCTTGTGTCCCAGCCGCCAGTCTAGTGTCTGATGCTCCTTACTGCAGTAATGTGCCTGCCTGCACCTAGAGCACGTCTTAGGGCCCAAGCAGCCGCAAACCCTGCAGAGGTGGGCTCCGGACTTAAGCTGGAGACAAACCGATCCCCCAGTGTCTGAAGCTCCCGTCTCAGAAGGTGGCTCATATGAGTAAAACTCATTTTTCCTTGGTAGCTGATTACGAAAAACTGAAACGAAGAGAAGAGGTATGGAAAGTATAAAGGTTTTCAGAGAAACAAAATTCAAACATTTGGACCTTCGGTGTCACCTCATAAAGTGTTATTTAAAGAGGAAAAGTGAGGTTTTCGATTTCAGGGAGCAGTTCTTATAGGAGAGGGAATAAAACCGGGAAGTTCCATCTGACACGAGCAACTAACTAGTTGTCTCTAAAGAGTTCGTGCCGATCAACGAGTTATCACCGAGTGCGAAAGGATGAGATCTAGGGGCACATTTCTAAGAGACAATTTCCATTACCGGACCACAACCACCCACGCCCGGGGTCTGGCCCCCGTGGCAGCCCTAGCCTCGGGCCTGCCCCGGGCCGGCCGCTCACCTCGCAGGCCGGCGCAGCACGGCGGCTCGCGACAGCAGAAGAGGAAGAGGCTGCGGTGGAAGGCGTCGTCGCGGCCGGGCAGCGGCGCGTACACCTGCAGCAGGAAGGCCAGCGGGCGGCCGCAGCGCGCGCACGCCAGCGCCCCGGGTCCCGGCAGCCCCGACAGGCCCAGCCACGCGGGCCGCCCGCCCACCTTGCTGGGGAACTGCTCGCTACGCAGCCTCCAGGCCGGGGCCTCCTCGGCGAAGCCCAACTCCACCCGCCCGGCCGCCCCTGCAGCCATGGGTACTAGCGACAGCCCGCGTCTGCACCACCACGCCGGAAGCGGGTGGTCCGCGTCGGACCGGAAGGCGGGGTCAGGTCGCTAGCCGGGACCCGACTGGCGGTCACCGTAAGAGTAGGCAGGAAGCGGAAATGAATGCAGGCTGCTGGTGGGCGGGACCCAACGTCTTCAACCCTCCACAGCCCTGTCCCTACTTCCGGGGACGCGGAGGCCAGGTGCTTTTTCAGGCTTTGGGGGACCTCAGAGCTCAAGGTGTTGGTTCTTAGTGTAGACTTTAGCTACGGGGTAAAGAGACTTGGCCCGGATCAAAAACATTTCATAGTTGGTTTTTGTTTTGTTTTGATTTGATTTTTTTGGTTTTTCGAGACAGAATTTCTACGTGTAAAAGCCCTGCCTGTCCTGGAACTCGCTTTGTAGATCAGGCTGGTCTCGAACTCACAGAGATCCACCTGCCTCTGCCTCTCGAGTGCTGGGGTTAAAGGCGTGCGCCACCACGCCAGGCTCATTTCATAGTTTTATATACGTTAGATATTGCCATAATCTTGGGACTATCTTAGGGTGGTCCTTTTTAATCCCTGCTTCAAAAGACTTTTCCAGGAGCTGAGCAAGTTGTACAGAAGCTGAAATTTTTCAGGTTTCTATTAAGACAGTTTTATCTTTAGCAAACAGAACCTGTTGTCTAAGTGGATATTGGTGTTGTGTCGTATCAGAGAGACAGATTCTTATTCTGTTTTCTTGTAACGTAGTACATCCTAAGTAAGGTTGTTAATCATAGTAAATGTTAGAGCTTGCTGTTTTCCTCTTCTCTTTCAAAGGGAGGGTCTGCGCTGCTGCGAGAGATTGGCTCCGCCCTGCATCTTGACATAGAAGCCTCCTCTTAAGAAAAAAACTTCCTCTCTCCCTCTCTCCCTCCCTCCTCCCCTCCCTCTCTCCCTCTCTCTCTCTTTCTCTCCTCTTCCTCTCTGCCCCTCTCTCCTCTCTCTATCTCTCTCTCAGGAGGTGCGCACCCTTTGAACGCTCTCCCTCTCCTTTCTGTCTTTTCCTATCTTTCTCTTTATCCCTCATTATAATAAACCATTTCCGAAAGGATGCAGCCTCTAGGTTGTGAATGTCCACCCACTGCCCTGCTGCCATGCCATATAGGCACAGAGCAGGTGGCCCACCAGACCGCTGCTGCGTCTGCCCAACATGTTTCCCTGCACCCTCGGGATACCCTCTGGGTCTCACACACACACACACACACACACACACACACACACACACACACACACACCACGTGTAATATCATAACGGCAAATACACACAGAGCCTTGAAACTTGTCCTCTTGCGGTTAAAGAATGTTCACAGTTGAGGATGAGCATTAGAAACAAGATCATGGAAACGCTTCACACAGCTGGGGTGCCCGAATACTCATTGTCCTGTGTATTGGATTTAGACAGATCTCAGGAAAACAGAAAGACAAAACGAAAGTGTGTTACTGGCTAATGTAAACCAGAATTCCTGGAAGGAAGCTGTTTTCATAGTCTGATCAACTAACAAAACGTTTTTTACTTTGACGAGTTTAAAATGTTACTGATACTATTTCTCTTTGGGTTGTTCTTAGCCCCTTAAAGAGCCCTTAGTGCCCACCTCTGTGTCAGACCTAACATCCTGAGAAACATAAAAGACGATTGGAATGTAATAACAAAATGCTATTCTCCACTAATCAAAAAGCTAAGAATGCTATCAGCTGGCTCTAAAGCCTATAGGTGAGATTTCTCTGCCTGTAACTGACTACTTAATATTTCCACCAATACATTTTTAGAATACCTTGATTTCAGATTTTCTTTGTTCTGTTACTATAAAAACTCCATGAAACTGCTTCCACATTGGAACATTGTACTTGGGAAGACTTGAATATTTGTTTCTAGACTATGATCACTCAAATTTAGCTCCAGAATAAACTTCAACCACCTCCCCTTGAGGTGAAAATTGTAGTCTTTGTGTCAACATTAGATTGCAGTGGGTTCCAATGTTGTATGCACAGCCAAATTAAGCATAGCTAAAACAGAAGAGGGAGGAAGATTTCTCAGCAGGCAAGGAGAGCACGGGAGTGATACACATATTCATAGAGGGGTCAGCCCATTTCTTTTTTTTTTTTCTATTAATTATAAAAGTATGTTTTTTCTGCCATTTGGCATACTTTTTTAAATTTAATTTTATTTTATTTTCAACAACAAAAAATTTTACTGAGCATCAGTGGTGGCACATGCCTTTTTTTTATGAGGAGGCATTAATGATTCATAAATTTTCCATCAATCTAATATCCCCAAATTGTACAAATATTAGAAGCCCCCCAAGCAGGCAACATATGGAGATCAAAAGAAAATGTGTCACGGAAGCCATCACGCATCTCAGCTTCGATGGATCTTTGTCAAGCAGCTGTGCCCGTCGAAAGCTCTTCCAGAGTACAAGTCTCAGGGGACTTCTGTTTCAGCTCCCCAGGTCCTGTCGTTACTCCGCGTCCAGCTGTTTCTTACTCTAAGGAATTTCCTTTCGTAAATGGTGCTGTAGGGTGTTTAGGAATGAGAGAGGACTGCTGACACAGGTCAACCCAAAGGTCACAAGGTCACGTGGGTTCTGGCTCGAGGCAAGCATGTGCCCTCTTGACTTGCAGCACTTTTTTTTTTTCTCGAGTCAGGGTTTCTCTGTGTAGTTTTGGCTGTTCTGGATCTCACTGCTGGGATTAAAGGTGTGCGCCCGCCGCCGCCGCCGCCGCCGCCGCCGCCGCCGCCGCCGCCGCCGCCGCCGCCGCCGCCGCCGCCGCCGCCGCCCCCCCCCCCCCCCCGCCCCCGCCCCCGCTGCTTGCAGCACTCTGGAGACACCTTGGGAAAGGAGAGCTCTGTCTTCATGTTTTGCTTATCAGGATTTATTTCAAAAGCCAGAGAATCTACTTTCAAAGTCTTTCTCCCCTCTCCCCCAGACAGTGTCTCTATAGCCCTGGCTGTTCTTGAACTCATTATGTAGACCAGGCTGGCCTTGAACTCACAGAGAGTCCTGCCTGCCTCTGCCTCCTGAGTGCTGGGATTAAAGGCTTTTAAAGTCTTTTTTTTTTTTTTTTTTTTTTTTTTAAATCAGCTTGATACAGTACACATTCTTATCCTAATAGTGAAATGTTTCACTGAAGCTTGCCCAGTGATTGAGTAAAACCAAAACTTATAATAAGCCACAGTCATCCTAGGGTTCCCCCTGCTACATAGCCTCCCTGGTTCTGTGGGTTTGCAGTCTGATTGTTCTTTCCTTTATATCTAGTATTCACTTATGAGTGAGTACATACCATGTTTGTCCTTCTGGGTTTGGGTTACCTCACTCAGGATGATATTTTCTAGTTCCATCCATTTGCCTGCAAATTTCATGCTGTCATTGTTTTTCTCTGCTGAGTAGTACTCCATTATGTATATGTACCACATTTTCTTAATCCATTCTTCAATTGACAGGTTGTTTCCAGGTTCTGGCTATTCTGAATAATGCTGCTATGAACATCGTTGAGCATGTATCTTTGTGGTATGATTGAACATTCCTTGGGTATATGCCCAAGAGTGGTATGGCTGTGTCTTGTGGTAGATTGATTCCCAATTTTCTGAGAAACCACCATACTGATTTCCACAGTGGTTGTACAAGTTTGCATTCCCACCAACAGTGGAGGAGTGTTCCCTTTGCTCCACATCCTCTCCAATATTGATTGTCATTAGTGTTTTTGATCTCAGCCATTCTGACAGATGTAAGACTGTATCTCAGAGTCATTTTGATTTGCATTTCTCTGATGACTAAGGATGTTGAGCATTTCCTTAAATGTCTTTCAGCCATTTGTATTTCCTGTTTTGTGAATTCTCTGTTTAGCTCTTTAGCCCATATTTTAATTGGATTCTTCAGTATTTTGATGTCTAGCTTTTTGAGTTCTTTATATATTTTGGAGATCAGTCCTCTATCAGATGTGGGGTTGGTGAAGATCTTTTCCCATTCTGTAGGCTGTTGTTTTGTCTTATTGACCGTGTCTTCTGCCCTACAAAAGCTTCTCAGTTTCAAGAGGTCCCATTTATTTATTGTTTCTCTCAGTGTCTGTGCTACTGGTGTTATATTTAGGAAGTGATCTCCTGTGCCAATGTGTTCAAGAGTACTTCCTACTTTCTCTTCTATCAAGTTCAGTGTAACTGGATTTATGTTAGGTCTTTGATCCACTTGAACTTGAGTTTTGTGCATGGTGACAGATATGGATCTATTTGCAATCTTTTACATATTGACACCCAGGTATGCCAGCACCATTTGTTGACGATACTTTCTTTTTTCCATTGCATAGTTTTGGCTCCTTTGTCAAAAATCAGGTGTTCATACGTGTGTTAATGTCAGGGTCTTCAATTCGATTCCATTGGTCCCGTGTTGGTTTTTATGCCAGCATCAAGCTGTTTTTATTACTATAGCTCTATAGTAGAGCCTGAGGTCAGGGATAGTGATGCCTTCAGAGGTTGCTTTATTGTACAGGATTCTTTTTTTAATTTTTTAATTACACTCATGATATTCATTAATTACACTCATTATATTAATTACATTTGTGGTATTCATTGATTACATTTGCAGTATTCATTCAATAGTTATATTTATGATATTAATTACATTAATTGTATTGATTTATTACATTCATGATATTATGTCTTGATACTACTGTCTGTAAAGGATTCTTTTAGCTATCCTAGGTTTTTTGTTTTTCCATATGAAGTTGAGTATTGTTCTTTCCAAGTCTGTGAAGAATTGTGTTGGGATTTTGATGGGGATTGCATTGAATCTATAGATTGCTTTTGGTAAGATTGCCATTTTTACTATGTTAATCCTACCTATCCATGAGCATGGGAGATCTTTCCATTTTCTGATATCTTCTTCAATTTTTCTTCAGACACTTAAAGTTCTTATCATACAGGTCCTTCACTTGTTTAGTTAGTGTTATCCCAAGGTATTTTATATTTTTTGTGGCTATTGTAAAGGGTGATGTTTCTCTGATTTCTTTCTCAGCCCTTTTATCATTTGTATATAGGAGGGATACTGATTTTTTTTTTTTTTTTGAGTTCATCTTGTACCTTGCCACTTTACTGAAGTTTATCAGCTGTAGGGGTTGCCTGGCAGAATTTTTGAGGTCACTTATGTATACTATCATATCGTCTACAAATAGTGAAAGTTTGACTTCTTCCTTTTTAATTTCTATCCCTTTGATCTCCTTTTATTGTCTTATTACTCTAGCTAGAACTTCAAGTACTATATTGAATAAATATGGGGAATGTGGACAGCCTTGTCTTGTTCCTGATTTTAGTGGAATCACATTGAGTTTCTCTCCATTTACTTTGATGTTGACTGTTGGCTTGCTATAAATTGCCTTTATTATGTTTAGGTATAGTCCTTGTATTCCTGATCTCTCTAAGACCTTTATCATGAAGGGGTGTTGGATTTTGTCAAAAGTTTTTTTCAGCATCTAATGAGATGATCATATGTTTTTTTTTCTTTCAGTTTGTTTATATGGTGTATTACATTGACAGATTTTCATATGTTGAACCATCCTTGCACCCCTGGAATGAAGCCTACTTGATCATGGTGGATAATTGTTTTGATGTTTTCTTGGATTTGGTTTGCCAATATTTTGTTGAGTATTTTTGCATCAATGTTCATGAGGGAGATTGGTCTGTAGTTCTCTTTCTTTGTTGCATCTTTGTGTGGTATGGGTACCAGGGTAACTGTAGCCTCATAAAAAGAGTTTGGTAATGTTCCTTCTGTTTCTGTTGTGTGGAATAATTTGAAGAATATTGGAATTAGCTCTTCTTTGAAAATCTGGTAGAATTCTGTACTGAAACCATCTGGTCCTGGGCTTTTTTGTTTGTTTGTTTGGGAGACTCTTAATGACTGTTTCTATTTCCTTAGGGGTTATTAATCTATTTAAATAGTTTATCTGGTCTTGATAACTTTGGTATGTGGTACCTATCCAGAAAATCATCCATTTCTTTGAGATTTTCCAATTTTGTGGAGTACAGGTTTTTGAAATATGACCTGATGATTCTCTGGATTTCCTCATTGTCTGTTGCTATGTTTCCCTTTTCATTTCTGATTTTGTTAATTTGGGTGCTGTTTCTCTGTCTTTTGGTTAATTTGGATAGGGATTTGTCTATCTTCTTGTTTTGTTTTTGTTTTTTTTTTTTTTTTTCAAAGAACCAACTCTTTGTTTTGTTGATTCTTTGTATTGTTCTCTTTGTTTCTATTTCATTGATTTCAGCCCTCAATTTGATTATTTCTTGGAGTGGATTCCTCCTGGGTGAGTTTGCTTCTTTTTGTTCTAGAGCTTTCAGGTGTGCTGTTAAGTCACTAGTGTGAGATTTCTCCATCTTCTTTATGTAGGTATTTAGTCCTATGAATTTTCTTCTTAGCGCTGCTTTCATAGTGTCCCATAAGTTTGGATATGTTGTACTTTCATTTTCATTGAATTCTAGGAAATGTTTAGTTTCTTTCTTTATTTCTTCCTTAACCCATTGGTGATTCAGTTGAGCATTATTCAGTTTCCATGAGATTGTAGGCTTTCTGTAATTTTTGTTGTTGTTGAAATCTAACTTTAAGCCATGTGGTCTGATAAAATACAGGAGGTTATTCCAGTTTTTTTGTATCTGTAGGGCTGGATTTGTGGATAGGTATTTTTTAAATCTAGTTTTATCATGGAATATTTTGTTTACTCTGTCTATGGTGATTGAGAGTTTTGCTGGGTATAGTAGTCTGGGTTGGCATCCATGGTCTCTTAGTGTCTGCATAACGTTTGTCTAGGACCTTCTAGCTTTCATAGTCTCCATTGAGAAGTCTGGTGTTATTCTGATGGGTCTGACTTTATATGTTACTTGGCCTTTTTCCTTTGCAGCTCTTAATATTTTTTCTTTGTTCTGTATGTTTAGTGGTTTGATTATTATGTGGCGAGGGGACTTTATTTTTTTTTTAATCCAGCCTATTTGGTGTTCTGTAAGCTTCTTATATCTTCACAGGTATTTCTTTCTTTAGGTTGGGAAAGTTTTCTTCTATGATTTTGTTGAATATATTTTCTGTGCCTTTGAGTTGGTATTCTTCTCCTTCTATCCCTGTTATTCTCAGGTTTGGTCTTTTCATGGTGTCCCAAATTCCTGGGCATTTTGTGTTAAGACTTTTTTGGCTTTAGTGTTTTCTTTGACTGACAGGTCTATTTTCTCTATTGTGTCTTCAACATCAGAGATTATCTGTTCCATCTCTTGCATTTCTGTTGGTTATGCTTGCATCTGTAGTTCCCGTTTGTTTAGTCAGATTTTCTATTTCCAGCATTCTCTCAGTTTGTGTCTTCTTTATTGTCTCGATTTCAGTTTTCAAATCTTGAACTGTTTCCTTCATCTGTTTAATTACTTTTTCTTGGCTTTCTTTGATTTCTTCCAATTTTTGGTTTGTTTTTTTCTTCCCTTTCTTTAAGGGAAATTTTATGTCCTCTTTAATGGAGTTTTTCATTTCCTCTTTAAGGGCCTCTATCATCTTCTTAAAGTCATTTTTAGGATTGATTTCTTCTGCATCTTCTGTTTTGATATGTTCAGGCCTTGCAGGTGTATAACCACTAGGTGTTGATGGTGTCATATAGGTCTTTATGTTGTTGCCTATATTTTTGCACTGGAGTCTACTCATATCTTCCTCTGCTCGGTGCAGGTGGTGTCTGTGTCTGAAGGTGCCTCTCTTGTTTCAATTGATAGTCTTGGTCCACTGGGAATTCTTGGTCAAATCAGTGCTGTTGGGCTCTGTTTCTCCAGGAGCAACTTAGACCAATCAGTGTTAGTGGGTTCTGTCTCAGGGAGCAGCTGTTCTCAATCGGTGCAGGGTGGGCTTATGGCTCTGGTGTTTGTTGGTGTCGCATGGGATGGTTTTCTTGGTGAGGGAGGCAGGGAAAGAGGCCACAGGCTGGGAGGAGAGGCACGTAATGTGCCCCCGGGGCCTAGGGGCTAGAGACCTGGTCTGCTGGTCCAGAGATGGGGCCTTACCTGTTCCGAGTAGGTGTAGGGTGGGCTTATGACTCTGGTGATCTGGTTCGGTGGCTGGACTGCTCCTTCTCTTGCGTTCTCAGGTCGTGGTTCTGCTTGCTCACCAACTCCTCAGCTGATCTTGTTTCCTCAGACTGCAGGCTGCAGGCTTCTGAAACCTCTCCCAAATGGGTGTCAGCTGAACAGGTTATTAAGTAGGACAATCTCACCAACGCCTCAGCCTCCACGTTGTTAGGCTTCGCCACGATCAAGACCCACCCCCCAGTGATTAAAGGTGTGTGATCAGTCTCTGTTGCTCCTCCCCGACCGTGTTCTCCAGCTCCTTAGCTGATCCTGGTTCCACGAAGTTACTGGGTTCCGCAGATCAGCAGCTGGGTCCCAGGCCAATCTCGGGCAGAATGCTGGGGTCCGTCTGGTTTCTTCCCAAGGCAACAGCTCCCTCAGGTGGTGCCTGAGGTGGCTCCTGGCTTAGTTTCACAGCAACTTTACCTGGAGAGTCCGAAGGAAGGCATCAAAAAACACTTGAAGCCAGCCAGTCCAGGTGGAGAGTCCATCTGTGACTCGTTGTTTTTCTAATTTTCCTTCTTTATACTTATCACAAATGTATTTAAAAATAATTTGGGCCGGGCAGTGGTGGCGTAGGCTTGTAATACCAGCTCTCGGGAGGCAGAGGCAGTCGGATCTCCGTGAGTTCGAGGCCAGCCTGGTCTACAGGGCTAGTTCCAGGAAAGCCACGGTGGACACATAGAGAAACCCTGTCTCAAGAAACTAAAAAGAAAAAAAGAAAAAATAATAATAACTTGGGCCTGGGGATGCAGCTCAGTGGGAGAGCACTTGATTAGCACATGCAAGGCCCTAGGTTCAATTCCCAGCATGACAAAAATAAACTTAAAAATGAAAAAAGTCTCCAGGGAGTTTTTATTTTCTTGATTTCCTCTTTGGTCCATTCGTCATTCAGTAATAGATTGTTTAATCTCCATAAGTTTTCGTATTTACTAGAGGTTTTATTGCTATCAACTTTATTTTATTACATTGTGGTCAGATAAGACACTAGGAGCAATTTCAATGTTTTTGAATTTTTAAAGATTTGTTTTATATCCCAAGATGTGCCTGTTTTGAAAAAACAAAAAAACAAAAAACTTCCATGTGCTGCTGAGTAGAATGTGTATTCTTTGGTATTTGGATAGAATATTCTGCAGATATTGGTTCAGTCCATTTGATGTATGATGTCAATTCTGATGTTTTCCTGTTTATTTTTTGTCCAGATGATCTGTCTATTGGCAAAAGTGGGGCTTTGGAATCATTTACTGTTAGTGGGTTGATGTTAATCTGTGTTTTTAATTCACATAAGTAGTAGACTTCTTATGAAATTGGGCACCTCTGAGTTTGGCACATGGATGTTTAGGATATATGTTTTATCTGTGTGTTTTCTTAGTTAGATGTTCCCTTAACTAGGATAAATTATCTTTTTGTCTCTCTTCTGATTAGTTTTAGTTTGAAGTCTGTTTTGCAAGATATTTAGATAGCAACACCTGCTGGTTCCCGGTCCTCTCTGATTTGAGTACTTTTGTTTTTATCTTTTTACTCTGAGGCAGTGCCTATCTTTAAAACTAATATGTGTTTCTGGTAGGCAGTAGATAGATAAGTGTTGTTTCTTGATCCATTCAGTCAGTCTGTGTCTTTTGATTGGAGAATTGAGGCCATTGATAATGAAGTTATTATTGAAATGTGTATGTTAGTTGTGGTCATTGTTTTGTGACTTTTTGTTGTTCGTTTTCTCAGTGGTATTTTGTTTCTTAATAATTATGGCTTCATATTTCTTTCCATGAGCTCTCTTCTATGTTCATTCTTCTCTTGAAATAATTTTTCTTACATTTGATTTGCTGGATATAAATTTTTCTAGGCTGTTTATGTTGTGGAAATTTTTGTTTGTCTTTCAAACATGGCAGGTAGTTTTGTTGGGTATACTATTTTAGATAGGCAGTCATAGTCTTCTAGGACTTGGAATACACTGCTTCAGACTCTCTGGCTTTCAATGTTTCCATTGAAAAATCGGTCATTATTCTAATAGGTTGTCCTTATATGTGACTTACAATTTTTTTCTCTTGAAGCTTTCAGTGTACTCTCTTTGTTATGTATACATAGTATTTTAGATTTTTTTTTTTTTTTTGATTTTTTGAGAGAGCATTTCTCAGTGTAGTACCTGTCCTGGATCTCACTCTGTAGAACAGGCTGGCCTCGAACTCACAGAAATCAGCCTGGCTCTGCCTCCCGAGTGCTGGGATTAAAGGCGTGCGCCACCGCCACCGCTACCCAGTGTGTTTTAACTTTGATACACTGTGGGGATTTTCTTTTCTAGTCCTATCTACTTCCTGTTCTGTATGCTTCTTGTATTCATTTGGGTGTGTCCTTCTTTAGTTTGGGAAATTTTTCTTCTATGATCTTGTTGGAGATCTGGTCTATGCCATTGACTTGGGATTCTTCTCCCTTCTCTATACCTAGAATTCAAAGGTTTGGTTTCTTATGGTGTCCCACATTTCCTGTGTGTTTCTTTTCTATATTTTTAATTTTTTCACTCCCCTGTTTATTTGCTATACACCCTCTATTTTATTTTTGAGACCTGATTCTGTCTTCTGCTTGATTCCTTTTTTTTTTGTAAGGCGTTCCTTTGACTTTTCTAACTGCGCTATTGGTTTTTTCAATCCCATCTTGATTTTTAGCTGAGTCCTCTTCAGTATTTTGATCTCTTGATTGAATTCTATTCTCAGGGCTTGGATTGTCTTTGTCATTTCCATCAGCCTTATGTTTGTTTTTCCTGGGCATCACTCAGGCATTTATTCTCCTTAAGCTCTTTCCCCTTGATTTCATTGAGCTGTCTCTTTCTGTCTTTTTTTAACTCCTTGAATTATTTGATGAAGTTTATGATTTTTCTTTTAACCTCTGTGTCCTGGAATTCATCTAAGTAATTCTCATTGTCAAATATTTCTACAGAGCTGTTAGGTTTGGAGAAAAGATATCAGCTTGATCTTTCATATTGATGGGATTCCTGTGATGAGATATGGGCATGTGGACTTCCTTTATTAGTTCTAAGTTTGTTGTTGATGGAGTGGGTTGAGGGAAAAAAGAAGATGTGGAGCTAGAAAGTTGAGATGTATTAAGTGAAATGAAGTCACATGGGCAAAGAGAACTGGGCTGGTAAACAGAATGTGCTTTCTGTTCCAAGTTGAGTACTATAGAGTTAGACAGGTCTGAGTAGAAAGGTTGAATATGACATGGAAGAATCCTATGATCTGGTGAATAGGGAAGGAGAATACTATAGCCCAAGCCTAGAACTCCTCTGTAATGAAAGCAGGGAAGGCCAGACTAGACTGGTGGTGCATTGGATGTGAGACCCAGGCTGATCTGGTGGATTGTGGGAAAGCCATGGATGAAGTGGTCAGGCATACTCACCAGATTATACCCTGGAGAAGGATGTGGGATATCTAGGTATTGGGTCAGATGGTGAAGATAGTTACAGTGTCTGGAGGATGGATAAAGCTAGGGCTTGTGCTGGAGAATGCCTAGAGGTTGGCTGTGGCTCAGGAGGAGGTGGGGGGACTGTTGGGACTAGGTCTGGGTGTGGTGACATTCCCACTGGGCTACTCCTGGCCTGCCTCCAGAGAGTAGCACCTAGCCCTAATCCATCTCTTGTTTACCCGATACCTTTTGTTTCTCTTGTCGCCCTATGTGAATCTTGTCTCAGAGTCTCTGAAGGATACAAAGGCCTATGCAAACTTGGTCTGAGAAACCCAGAAAACTGTGGTACCTGATAAATTGAGGGATTTGCACATGGCATTGTATTTTGGGGAGCTTCTTTCAAGTTATTTTGCACATATGGAAATCAACTGGCTAAAGTGTAAATATTGAAAAAAACTAAAATTGCCCTGGGTGAAGGGAAAGTTTCAGTCCTGAGAGCCTGCATCCGGAAAAAGGCTAGATTCATTCTTACGGTACCTCTGAGTCTTCTTCCCATAGACCCACATAAATCCACACACCTGTGCAGTGACATTTCATGACATTTGGCACCCAATGTGACATCTGAGCACAGGATGTGGGACTTTGAAGAAGCCTAGGGGTTGCCTGCTGCAAAGTGCAGGTGGCCATACTAGGCTGGAGCACCAGCTGTGGGACCCAGGCTAGATTTGGTGGGTTGTGGGGGTTGGGGTGGGAGTGGGATAACAAGTATGGGGTGGTGGTGGATAGCCACCAGGCTAAGGCTAAACTCTGGAGCAGAATATGGGAAGTCTGTGATGGAGTTGGGTGGTGGAGGCAGTGTCCCAGTAGTCTTAAAAAAGTATCATCTTTCTATATTTTAATTACTGTTTCTTTAAAGACATTATTTTTTAAAACTATCTATTTTTTTATATAACTATATATTTTCTTTTTCTCTCTCTTCCAAGCCTACGTACATTTTTACACACATTGTAAAGCATTTAAAGTCTTGTTCCATCTGAATCTGTCTTATTGTGAATCTATTGCAATCTTATTTGTCTTATTGTGCAATCTATTGCACAAAGTGGGTTTCATTGTGACATTTTCATACATGTAAGGTACTTTGATTGTGCTTATTTCCCTATTACCCACACTTGTCCCTGCTCACTAATTCCCTAGCCCTATTCCCTAACAGATCTTCCCTCTACATTCATGTCTTTTGTTTGTTTACATTTCCACATATGAGAGATAACCTACAATACTTGTGTTTCTGGGTCTGGATTATTTTGCTAAACATGATAGATATCTAATTGCATCCATTTTCTTGAAAATGCCATGATTCACGGGGCAGTGGTGGCACACACTTTTAATCCCAGCACTCAAGAGCCAGAGGCAGGCTGATCTCCGTGAGTTCAAGGCCAGCCTGGTCTACAGAGTGAGTTCTAGGAAAGGCTCCAAAGCTACGCGGAGAAACCCTGTCTCAAAAAGAACAAAAAAAAAAAGGAAAGAAAATGCCATGATTCTATTTTTAATGGCTAAGTAAGTCCCTACTATTTCACTATCTATTTAACTTTTATCTACCTGTCTACCTATCTACACACACACACACACACACACACACACACACACACACACACTCACACACACACACACATACACACATACACACATACACACACACACACACACACACACACACACACACACACACACACACACACAGATAAGGGTCTAGGATTACTCTAGAGGGATGGACTAACTACATTATTTCCCTGACTGGCAGCCCAAATAAACATACCCACACATGGTGCCCAACGAGAGGGCAAGAGTTTCCACCTAAAACCTGAGAAAAGATTCTAAAATGGAGCTAAAAACAGCTTCCTAATTATCTCTCTCAAATGAGCGGCAGCTTGCCAGTTTGAGCTACTGGTGCGTTCCTAGCGTGTGCACTTGATCTGCCATATGGCGGGAATGAGGCCTCTGCAAGTGGCACATTAAGCTGTGTGGTGGATTTAGCCTTTGCTAGTACAAAACAAAAAAGGTTTCTGGGCTACATGCTGCTTGGATAAAAGCATAGACCCACAATAGCTCCCAGAGCTGGCAGTAAATGGACCACCACCATGTTGGGAAGCTGAGGTGGGCGGAGCCAGCAGCCATAGCACCGTTTCAGCTTACAAATGCTGCAGTTTAAAGCAATAGATTCACAATAAGACAGATTCAGATGGAACAAGACTTTAAATGCTTTACAATGTGTGTAAAAATGTACGTAGGCTTAGAAGAGAGAGAAAAAGAAAATATATAGTTATATAAAGAAATAGATAGATTTTAAAAATAAAGTCTTTAAAGAAACAGTAAAATTAATGTAAAAAATAAGCCACGTAAAGATGAATATTACACAGAGAATCTGGATTGTGTTGTCTTTGGGATTTTTAACTGCAGAAAAACATTTGATTGTAAAAGATGTTGAGTTAAACCAATATGTATATATTAACGATACCTTGACTTTAAAATTTGGATATAAGGATGTGTTACTTTGGAAAGGAGACTCTGCTTTTGTTCCCACAGAAAGCCAGAGGCCATGGATTTGTTCCAGATTAAGATACATCAGGTTTGACCAGCCAAGACCCCCTGAAAGGTTTCCGATGACACCATGGCCCAGATGATCCAACATCCAGAATTGTTTGAAGGCAACTGGCTCAGACAATACAGCCTCATGGACTACTCCATAATCCTAAAATTTTCTTTGTACCCCCATAAGATACAGCGCCCCCCTCCAGCAGGAAGTAGTAAGAGAAGCTACGCCCAAATTTCCAAATTATATGTAATTTTACTTTGTTAAGGTTAAAACCTTCCTTTTGGAAAAAAAAAGGGTGGGGGAGTGCTGTGGGATGTTCTGTATGTCCTGTGGGAGCCCGTTCTTGGGTTCCTTGTGGCTTTACCCAGCAGGTCCGCATAGAGGATGATTAGGACCACAAGCCTGAGTACAGGTGTCTGAGATGGTCTGCACTTGGCTGTGCTGGGGGATGGTCTGTATGGCAAATGTGTTGCTCTGATTGGTCAATAAATAAAACCTGATTGGCCGTGGCTAGGCAGGAAGTATAGGCAGGACTAACAGAGAGGAGAAATAAAAGAACAGGAAAGCAGGAGTCACTGCCTGCAGCAGCCGCCAGGACAAGGAAGATGTAAAGTATCGGTAAGCCATGAGCCACGTGGCAAGGTATAGATTTGTAGAAATGGATTAATTTAAGCTATAAGAACAGTTAGCAAGAAGCCTGCCACGGCCATACAGTTTCTAAGCAATATAAGTCTCTGTGTTTACTTGGTTGGGTCTGAGTGGCTGTGGGACTGGCAGGTGACAAAGATTGGTCCTGACTGTGGGCAAGGCAGGAAAACTCAAGCTACACACACATGCATATACAAATAAAATGTACACGTTAGGTGTACTGTCATAACCATCCCCCATACAATAAGGCACACATTTTCATACATGCATGTAAAGTACATAAAACAGAGCTGCACATGAACTCATTCATGTACACATACAACCCTGTCTGGATTTCATCTCTGAGTTTACAGAGATTGAAAGAAGCCAAGAACTGTTGCAGGATATTTGATCACACTATGAACCCCAAGATTGCATTACTTACTAGGAAAAAAAAAAAAAACTGCTTCTAGCTGTGGTGTGGCTCATCCCTAGCACACACCTTTAATCCAAGAGCTTTCTGATTGAATACTGTAAACAGGATTAAATAAAATCAACCATGGGTCAAGATGTGGAGCAAGCAACCAGTTGATAAGGAAAAAACCATAGAGAGTAAGAGGAAGTCAGAGGATGTGGAGAGAGATGTATAGGAAGTAAAAGGGAGTGCCATGCGTTTGGAGGAGTTTTTTATTTCAGATGATGTAGGAGAAAACTCTTTCTGGGACAACAGCTGAGGACATTCAGCTGGGTGCTTTCTCTGCCTCTCTGAGCTAGCAGGTTTACACTCCAGCATCTGGCTCCTGAGTCTTTATTGATAAAATATAATGATAGAGACTTAACTAAAACAACAACAACAACAAAAAACAACAACAAAAAGTCAAGGGAGGAGCCTGGCAGGAGAGTAGAGAAAAGAAAAGTTATTCTCAGGTAACTGCAGAATCCTCTTCCCTGGCCCAGTGTGCTGGCTAGTCTTATGTTAACTTGACACAAACTAGAGTCCCTTTAGAAGAGGGTCTTTCAGCTGAGAAAATGTCCCCACCAGGTTTGCCTGTGGGCAAGCCCATGTTGGATTTTCTCAACTATTGATGTGGGAGGGTCCAACTCATTGTGGGCAGCACCACATCTGCGCTGGTGATCTTGGGTCCTATAAAAAAGCTAGTAGAATATGCCATGAGGAGCAAATCAGTAAGCAGCACTTTTCCATGGCCCCTGAATTAGCTCCTGCCTCCAGATTTCTGTCCTACTTGAGTTCCTGCCCAGACTTCCTTCAGTGATGGACTGTTACTTGGAAGTGTGTGATAAAATAAACCCTTTCCTTGCCAAGTTGCTTTTGGTCATGGTGTCTTATCACACAGTAGAAACTGTGACTAAGACTCCCAGTTATGCCTTAAATCTCAGATAATTCTCCCTTAGTCCCAGATATAGTGGCATTCCTGCTGAGCTGCACCTGGCCTGGCTCCAGAGAGTAGCACCTAGCCCTAATCCACCTTTTGTTTAGCAGATGTCTGTCTCGGAGTTTCCCAAGGATACAAAGGCCTATCCAAAACTTGATTCAGGAAACCCAGAAAACCATGGGACCTGAGAAATTAATGAATTTGCACTTGGCATTGTATTGTTGGGAGCCCCTTTCAGGTTGTTTTGAGCATATGGAAATTAACGGGCTAAACTGTATTGGAGAGAAATAAAACTGCCCTAGGCAAAGGGTTAGTGCTTCAGTTCTTCGAGGCTGGCCCCCCTGCAGCTGTCAATAGGTCAAAAGGTCAAAAGGCTAAATGCATTCTTAAGTGCCTCTGTGTCTTCATTCCACAGACCCGAGAAAACCCACACATCCATGTAGCTACCACACAGCTACACCCAGACTTGATTCTCTAATATTTTTTTTAAATAGGGTCTTTCTATGTAGTTCTGGATGTCCTAGACATTCACTATATAGAACAGGCTGGCCTTGAAATCACAGAAATCTACCTGCCTCTGCCTCCTAAGTGCTGGAATTAAAGGTGTGCACCAATATGCCTGTCTGGCTATGATTCTCTAATAGTTTAACTGTAGTGATCTCAGACTTACACCTTTCCAGGGATTGAAATTTCACAAAGACCTGAGCTCAGAGTATGAGTTCTCTAATGCCCTCTTGACTTTTTCTGCTTATGGAGACAAACTTTATTACACCAGGAAGCTAAATATATAAAGTATATATTTATATATATAAATAAATAAAGTAGAAACAAAAAACATGGAAGGGATTTGTGTGGGAAAGAACAGAGAGACATCCTTTGATCACCCAAGGAACTGCTTTTTCATTGTTGTTTGTTTTTATAGCTCATTTCAAATCATG
This sequence comes from Peromyscus maniculatus bairdii, assembly GCF_049852395.1. NCBI lineage: Eukaryota > Metazoa > Chordata > Mammalia > Rodentia > Cricetidae > Peromyscus > Peromyscus maniculatus. The sequence continues at coordinate 66,621,438 of NC_134867.1, forward strand.
TAAATGGGAATTTGTAGTAGTGGATGCATGCCCTAATCCCAGCACTCAGAAGGTCGTAGAGGCAAGCAGGGCAGCCTGGTCTACAGAACAAGTTCCAGGACAACCAGGGATACACAGAGAAATCTTGTCTTGAAAAAAAAAAGAAAAGAAAAGAAAAAAGAAAGTGGGGCTAATCATTTTATACTCTTGAATTTAGAAAAATCAGGGCTGGCCGGGCGGTGGTGGCGCACGCCTTTAATCCCAGCACTCGGGAGGCAGAGCCAGGCGGATCTCCGTGAGTTCGAGGCCAGCCTGGGCTACCAAGTGAGTCCCAGGAAAGGCGCAAAGCTACACAGAGAAACCCTGTCTTGAAAAAAACCAAAAAAAAAAAAAAAGAAAAAAAGAAAAATCAGGGCTGGAGAGATGACTCAGAGGTTAAGAGCACTGGTTGCTCTCCCAGAGGTCCTGAGTTCAATTCCCAGCACCTACATGGTGGCTCACAACCATCTGAAATGAGATCTGGTGCCCTCTTATGTATACAGCAAGCAGAATGCTGTATATATAATAAACAAATCTTTAAAAAAGAAAGAAAGAAAATCAGTAAACTTGTCAGAAGTTTTAGTAGAATAAGTGGGAAGGTGTTTAAAGGCTACAATTGTCTTCCTGTGATTGTTGAGGTGTGGTTTTATTGCTATTGGTTTTCTCATCCTTCTTGAAAAGACAGGGCTTCTCCCCTGTGTGTGTCCTCTGGTGCCTGATGAGGTGTGACTTCTGTATAAAGCCCTGCCCACACTCCCTGCAAACATAGGGCTTCTCCCCTGTGTGTGTCCTCTGGTGCCTGATGAGGTGTGACTTCTGTATAAAGCCCTGCCCACACTCCCTGCAAACATAGGGCTTCTCCCCTGTGTGTGTCCTCTGGTGACAGATGAGGACTGACTTCCATGTAAAGCCCTGCCCACACTCCCTGCAAACATAGGGCTTCTCCCCTGTGTGTGTCCTCTGGTGACAGATGAGGACTGACTTCTGTGCAAAGCCCTGCCCACACTCCCTGCAAACATAGGGCTTCTCCCCTGTGTGTGTCCTCTGGTGACAGATGAGGTGTGACTTCCGTGTAAAGCCCTGCCCACACTCCCTGCAAACATAGGGCTTCTCCCCTGTGTGTGTCCTCTGGTGATAGATGAGGACTGACTTCTGTGCAAAGCCCTGCCCACACTCCCTGCAAACATAGGGCTTCTCCCCTGTGTGTGTCCTCTGGTGACAGATGAGGTGTGACTTCCGTATAAAGCCCTGCCCACACTCCCTGCAAACATAGGGCTTCTCCCCTGTGTGTGTCCTCTGGTGCCTGATGAGGTGTGACTTCTGTATAAAGCCCTGCCCACACTCCCTGCAAACATAGGGCTTCTCCCCTGTGTGTGTCCTCTGGTGACAGATGAGGACTGACTTCCATGTAAAGCCCTGCCCACACTCCCTGCAAACATAGGGCTTCTCCCCTGTGTGTGTCCTCTGGTGCCTGATGAGGACTGACTTCCATGTAAAGCCCTGCCCACACTCCCTGCAAACATAGGGCTTCTCCTCTGAGTGTGTCCTCTGGCTCTCATTGGCATTTGACTTATCACTGAAATGTTGCCCACATTCTGTTTCAGTTCTTGAGATTTCTGATCCAATAAGTGATTTGACTGTGTCCTTTGTATTTGTTTTCTGGCCTGTTCTGAGTTCTTCTTCCATAGTTTTCTTACTTTCCTCAGATCTAATTTGTTCTTTGAGTGTGCTGAGAAAGGCTGTTGAAATCTTCTCTCTTGTCCATTTATGCATGGGTTTGGACTTTCCTTTGCCCTCTTGACTTCTGGCCTTGTCACTTTCATTGTATGAATCCAAATGTTGCTGTTCCTGAAGTTGATCTGGGTGAGGATCCCCTGGTTTGGAGTTTATCCTTGAAGATGCTCTTGAGAAGATTTGAGTTCGATGATTCCATTGCATATGTAGACTGAGGAATTTTGGATTTGAGAAGGCCAAAGAGCACAAAAGACACGGATGGATCTCTGTCCTTAATTCTGTGGAAAGATGAAAATTTGGTTAGAGTGAATATAATAAATTGCCTAGGCATCTGATTTTTCATGTGATCAGGCCTATTCTACTACTCAGTCTTTATGTGTTAACAACACAAACTCAGCTGTGCTTGATGGTTCATGTCTGATCACTTTCAGTTCAAGGACAACCTGGGCTATGGAATGAAACTTTGTCTCAAGACAAACAATAGCCAACACAAGCTGCAAACAGTTAGTGCATTCCCTTATTCCATTTTTGTTTACTATATCTTTTATAGAAATCTATAAAAGCTCACATTGGGTCCCTTTTCTACATGTCAGCCAGACTACAGTTCTCCAAGTAGGATCAGGGACAACTTTACTTCTGGTATAAATAGTGCAGCAGTGAGCATGGCCTACAAACAAGTAACTTCTAGGTTATATCCTACTTTACCCAGCAAACCTAATGCCTCATCCAGTTTCACTTACTCAGATCTCTGAGCACCTTTCCCCACATGCTTTCTGCCTCTATTCATTCTGTTGAGACATAGCAACACTTCCTGACTTAGATGGGATTTCCTTTAATGGTTTTTCCTAAGAAGGGAAAGGGATATGTTAAATTGGAGTCCATCCAGCTAGAAGATTGACAGCTATGGGCAACTGGGTAGATAAAGGCAGCACATGTAAGTCTAAATTGTCTTCTCATTCAAAAATGCATATTCAACTGGGGATTCTCCTTAGTAGGATTCAAGTTAGAGAAGGCAGAGTGTTCTGGGTCCTATTGACTGAAAGACCCTGGCTTCTGCTGCCACAACTTGTCTTTCTCAGTGATCCACAAATCTTAAAATGAAAGTTAACTCCTTCCTCAGGTCTCACACAAAGTATTCATGCTTATTTCATTTACTCTTAGCCCATTCCAGATATAACAGAAAACCCTGTTTCAAAACATATCCATAGTCAGATATCATCTCTGACACCTAACCCTTTGTATGCCGTCCTCCTTCCCTCTGGAGACTGAAGCAATCTCTAAGGTGATCACACACTGCATTATATTTTAGAAAATTAACCAAAGCATCATTTTAGAAGAGAGCTGAAAACCCCACAATTGTTTCATTCTCCACTGTCCTGGCACCAGTCACAAGCTCTATGTTAACAGGTTTACATGCATTTCTCTGGCATCTGCTTCCTTCCATTAAGTGATTTCAGCATGTTCTCAAAGGTCCAAACCTTTCATGCCTCAACTACTTCCTCTGTCTGGGACCCTTTGACCAACTGTTTGCCCCTCCCAAATTCTATCTTCCTTCAATATCATTTATATTCACCCCTACTCCACAGGTCTCTAAACACTTTTCCTGGATTAATTTTCTTCAAAGTCGGAGTTACTTCCTGACTCTACACAGGTCTGTACATGTATGCATGTTTCCCTAGCTCATGAGTGTTTTTCCCTCCTAGCACAGAGCCACAATTTACTTGACAATTAATTGATATGATGCATGATGACATATTCATATTATTTACAAATGTGAAGGAAATTAAACAGAATCCAAAAGGATCAGAACAAACCAGTTCAGTAAAAGAGTTAGTGGATACTTGAGGACACTTCTTTTGCCTCTACACGTATAGCACTATATGTTATATATTTTGCTTATAAAGTATTTAAAAATAAATTTAGGGCTAGAGAGTTGGCTCAGTTGTTAAGAGTATTTGCTGAGCCCAGTGCCACTTTGAGATCTTTGGCAGCAATTAACCATGCAGCTCACACACTATTGAGCCGGTATGATGAGTATTAGGAGACGGGTAATGCCTGGGGGGCACTCACCAACCTAAGACAGAGAGCCTGTGTGGCCTGGGCAGGCATCTCCATGATGGGTAAGGTGACCTGCTGACGTCCCACGCAACCCAAGTCAGAAGCTTTTTTTTTAATAAAAGGGGGACCTGCAGGGCCCTGGCCCCTGTTTTGGGTAACTGTTGCCTTGCTTGCAGACCTTGACCTTGATATCCTCCCAATGCTAATTCCCTGCCAGGTTCCACCCTCCTGAATGCTTAAGGGAAGTTCCTTGTCTGTGTATCCTGCATAATGGGCGTTAACAGCTTAGATGCAAGATTGTAAAACATCAGTAGCGAACTTCTGCCCTCCGGGGTCCTCCCATTGTGCTGTAAGCCTGTATTTAACCTCCTACCCCCTTCAAGAAATGACATTCAACATTTAAAATTAAAATACACACACACACACACACACACACACACACACACACACACACATATATATACATATACATATATATAAAATTGAATGAATACTTCGAATGTAATCTATGAATACGACAAATGTGATTAATATCATGAGTGTAAGTAATGAATATCAGGAGTGTAATTTAAAAAATAAAAAAAAAAGAGTATTTGCTGCTCTTGCAGAGGACTTGGGTTTGGTTTTGGCACCTACATGGTATCTCACAACTGTCTATAACTCCAGTTCCAGGGGATCCAACACTGTCTTCTGGCATCAACAGGCATTGCACACACATACATACATGCAAGCACTCAAATATATAAAATAAATACATAAATTCTTTTTTAAAAGTTAGAATATTTACCATTTTACAATCTGTCTTTGGAAAAAAGTTAGAATATTTAAAAACACATAAAAAATTTTCGGGCTGGTGAGATGGCTTAGTGGTTAAGAGCACTGGCTGCTCTTCCAGAGGTCCTGAGTTCAATTCCCAGCAACCACATGGTGGCTCACAACCATCTGTGGTGAGATCTGGGGCCCTCTTCTGGCCTGCAGGCAGAACACTGTATACATAATAAACAAATAAATCTTTAAAAAAAATTTTTCTACCATAATTTATTTATTGAGAATTTCAGATCATGTACCCCAATCCGCTTATTTTCCAGTCCCTCCATATCTGCCTCTCACCCCTGTAGCATCACCCCCCAAAAGAAAATTTAAAAAATATTAATTAAAAAAAATAAAAACAGCCGGGCGGTGGTGGCGCACGCCTTTAATCCCAGCACTCGGGAGGCAGAGCCAGGCGGATCTCTGTGAGTTCAAGGCCAGTCTGGTCTACAGAGTGAGTCTCAGGAAAGGCGCAAAGCTACATAGAGAAACCCTGTCTCAAAAAACAAAAAAGAAAAAAAAAAAGAAAAACAAAACCTTTGTTCTATGTTTTCTGCCTCTTCAAAACCTCATCATTGATCTTAGTGGCATTAGGAGCTGTGGTGTGTCACACAGTAGAACCTTTTGTTCACTTAGCTTTACTTGCAAGTGTTCATTGCAATGAGTTGTTGGTCTGGTTCAAGGCCTCTGGCTTCTGGAACACCATCATTACTGGACCTTCACCGAAACTCCTCTAGGATATTCTGCTGTTACCCTGAGTCATGGAGATCCTGCAGCTATGGTTCTGCAGGACCAGTCCCTTCACACATTCTGGCAGGCCATAGTAGGAACATTGAGTTGGGTGGGCCAACTCAAAGCTCTGGATGTGGGTCTGGGTAGTAGCTGATTTTGTCAGTCCTGGCCACTGAGAGCACCTCCCTCAGGTGAGAGGTGGAGCCAGCTTTTCTTTCTCTCTTTCTCTTTCTCTCTTTCTGATTTATTTATTATGTATATAACCTGTATGACTGCAGGCCAGAAGAGGGCACCAAATCTCATTACAGATGATTGTGAGCCACATGTGGTTGCTGGAAATTGAACTCAGGACCTCTGGAAGGACAGTCAGTGCTCTTAACCTCTGAGCCATCTCTCCAGCCCAGAGCCAGCTTTTCTATGCCTATACTATCATGGACAGCTCTCCCACACTGGTGGTGAGGGGCCAGGCCATCTCTCCCGAATGTAGAGAAAGCTCTCCTGTGAGGGGTGGGGCCAGCTCTTGTGCTGTAGTGGTCAGTGAGGGGCAGATCCAGTTCAGCAGGGCCGTCAGATTTCAACATGCATGGTTCCTATGGCTCCCTGTGGTAATATGGGCCACAGAGAGCAACATAGACCCCCGCTACAGCAGAACCATAGACTCAGCAGCTTGTGCCTGGATGTTGCCATGGCCTCAATGCAAGCCACCCAGATCAGTATGGCCCCAGTGGCAGCATGGCCCTCAGACACCAACATGGCCACAGGTGGCAGCCCAGACCTTGGCCATCTGCGTGGCCTTTGGTGGTAACACAGGCCACAGACATCTACATGGACCTCAGTTGTAGTAGGAACATGGATTCAGACATGGTCCTGAGCAGTAGCCCAGGCTGAGATGTCACCGTGGCCCCAAGTAGCAGTATGGCCCTCGGACACTAACATGGTCCTAAGTGGCAGGCCAGAACCTGGGCATCCACACAGCCTTCGATGGTAATAGGAGCCATGGACATCAACACAGACGCTGGATGCAGTAGGGCCACGGACCTAGATATGGCCCTTGTTTGGCTGCAGCTCAGACTGGACGTCACTGTGGTCCCCAGTGGCAGTGCAAGCCCCTCAGAAATGTATGGCCCCAGTTGCAGCCTGACCCTCAGCAGGCACTGAATGGACATACACACATGCAAGCAAACACTCATACGTATAAAATAAATACATCAATTCTTTTTTAAAATCATATTATTTAAAAACATAAAAATTTTATAGCACTTAAAAGCACATAAAATAATCTTTAATTTTAGAAGTACTTGAAAATGTACTGAATTTCTATTTTCCTTTCACTCTGCTTAAGAATTGAAACACACCCGGCCCATCCCCCCCTCCCCACCGGTTCCCTGAGGCCCTGCCGGGTTGGGCTGCGGGTGGCCGGGCTCCGACAGTCGGACGCGCGGAGGGCGCCGGGCACGCAGGGCCCGGGCCGGCGCTGCGAGGCCCGCCCGGGAGGGCCGGGGCCGCGCTCAGAATTCTATTTGGCTGCTACTTTGAAATACAAGCCCTAAAGATGCCACCTTGTTTGGACTTAGAGGATGACCTGGATAAGTGATAAAAATTAAGACATTTTGGTTTTCTTATTGTTCACTTTGCATATACTTCTGGAATAATACACCATGGTTTTGGATGACCTTCCAAACTTTGAAGACATCTATACTTCCCTGTGTCCATCAACAATGGAAGACTCAGAGGTGGACTTTGACTCTGGACTAGAAGATGATGACACAAAAAGCGATAGTTTTTTGGAGGATTCCACAATTTTTGTAGCCTTCAAAGGAAATATAGATGATAAAGACTTCAAATGGAAACTGGATGCAATATTAAAGAATGTGCCTAACTTGTTACACATGGAATCCAGCAAGCTAAAGGTGCAGAAAGTGGAGCCCTGGAACAGTGTGCGTGTCACATTCAACATCCCCCGGGAAGCGGCGGAGGGGTTATGGATCCTGGCTCAGAGCAACAACCAGCAGCTTCGGGATCTGGGGATTCTCTCCGTTCAGATTGAAGGGGAAGGTGCTATCAACCTGGCTTTGGGTCAGAACCGGAGCCAAGATGTGAGAATGAATGGACACATGGCATCTGGAAATTCTGTTAGGATGGAGGCAGGATTTCCCATGGCAAGTGGTCCAGGATTAATAAGGATGACGAGTCCTGCCACTGTTATGATGCCCCAGGGTGGGAACATGTCATCTTCCATGATGGCACCAGGCCCCAATCCAGAACTGCAGCCCAGGACTCCTCGCCCTGCTTCTCATTCAGATGCAATGGATCCACTTCTCTCTGGACTCCATATACAGCAACAGAGTCATCCCTCAGGATCTTTACCTCCAGCACATCACCCAATGCAGCCTGTTCCTGTGAATAGGCAAATGAATCCAGCTAATTTTCCCCAGCTGCAGCAACAGCAGCAGCAACAGCAGCAGCAACAGCAGCAGCAGCAGCAACAGTTGCAGACAAGACCTCCACAGAAACATCAGCAGCAACAGCCACAGGGGATTCGTCCACAGTTTACTGCTCCAACTCAGGTGCCTGTTCCTCCAGGCTGGAACCAGTTGCCTTCTGGAGCCCTACAGCCTCTGCCAGCCCAGGGCTCTTTGGGCACAATGACTGCAAATCAAGGGTGGAAGAAGGCTCCCTTGTGTAGCCCAATGCAACAACAACTTCAGGCAAGACCTTCCTTAGCCACCTTCTCACCCTCACCCTCCTTATCGCTTTGGCAGCCAGTAAGCCTCACAAGCCCATACAAACTTTCCTCAAATGAGCAACCCAGGCCAGTTCACAGCTCCTCAGATGAAGAGTTTGCAGGGAGGGCCCTCCAGGGTCCCAACCCCCCTGCAACAACCCCACCTCACCAACAAGTCTCCTGCCTCCTCACCCTCCTCCTTCCAGCAGGGATACCCTGTATCCTCCCCAACGGTTAACCAAACTCAACAGTAAATGGGACCAAGGCCACCTCAAAATAACCCACTTCCCCAGGGATTTCAGCAGCCTTTCAGCTCTCCAGGTCGGAGTCCCATGGTTCAACAGGGAAATGTGCCACCTAACTTCATGGTGATGCAGCATCAGCCACCAAAACAGGGGCCACAGAGTTTACACCCAGGCCTAGGAGGAATGCCTAAACGCCTCCCACCTGGCTTCTCAGCAGGACAGGCCAATCCGAACTTTATGCAAGGTCAGGTGCCTTCCACTACAGCAACCACCCCTGGGAATTCAGGAGCCCTTCAACTGCAAGCAAATCAAAATGTCCAGCATGCAGGTGGTCAAGGAGCTGGTCCTCCTCAAAACCCGATGTCTCACGGGCCACCAAACATGATGCAACCCAGCCTCATGGGAATTCATGGCAACATAAACAACCAGCAGGCTGGTAGCTCTGGAGTTCCTCAGGTGACCCTGGGCAACATGCAAGGCCAGCCACAGCAGAGCCCACCATCTCAGCTAATGGGCATGCACCAACAGATTGTACCCTCTCAGGGCCAAATGGTCCAGCAACAAGGAACTTTGAACCCTCAAAACTCTATGATCCTTTCAAGGGCCCAGCTTATGCCACAGAACCAGATGATGGTGAACCCTCAGAACCAAAATCTTGGGCCTTCACCCCAAAGGATGACCCCACCCAAGCAGATGCTTCCCCAGCAGGGCCAACAAATGATGGCACCACATAACCAGATGATGGGGCCTCAGGGGCAAGTTTTGCTCCAGCAGAAACCAATGATAAAGCAAATAATGACCAATCAGATGCAGGGGAATAAGCAGCAATTTAAAACTCAGAACCAATCCAATGTCATGCCGGGACCAGCACAGATAATGAGGGGACCAACTTCGAACATGCAAGGAAACATGGTGCAATTTACAGGACAGATGCTGCCTCAGCAAGGGCCTGTAAACAACAGTCCATCTCAGGTTATGGGGATTCAGAGGCAGGTTCTGCGGCCACCAGGGCCCAGCCTACATATGGCTCAGCAGCATGGTGATCCTGCTACTACAGCAAACAGTGATGTATGTCAACTTGTCTCAGATGATGCCTGATGTTAGCATGCAACAAGCCAACATGGTTGCCCCACATGTACAGACCATGCAGGGAAACAGTGCTTCAGGAAACCACTTCTCAGGCCATGCGATGTCTTTCAATGCACCATTCAGTGGTACACCCAATGGAAACCAGATGTCTTGTGGTCAAAATCCAGGCTTCCCAGTCAATAAGGATGTAACATTAACAAGCCCATTGTTGGTCAACTTATTGCAAAGTGACATTTCTGCAGGCCATTTTGGTGTAAACAATAAACAAAATAATACCAATGAAAATAAACCGAAGAAGAAGCCACCTGGGAAAAAGAAAAACTGTCAGCAAGATCTAAACACCCCAGATAATCGTACAGCTGGTCTAGAGGAGGCTGACCAACAGTCATTACCTGGAGAACAAGGAATCAACTTGGACAACACAGGCTCTAAACTGCCAGAATTTTCAAACCGGCCACCAGCCCCTTCACAGACTTTAGTCCCAAAGGAGATTGCAGCCACAGCACTGCAGGGGCCTGTTGCCAGACCAGAACTTGAGGCAAATGCTGCCATAGTCTCTGGACAAAGCAGTGAGCCAAAAGAGATAGCTGAGAAGTCCAAAACCCCAAGCCGAAGAAACTCTCGAACTGAGGAGCCAACAGTGGCTTCTGAGAGTGTGGAAAATGGACATTGAAAATGATCCTCTCGGCCTGCTTCAGCCTCCAGCTCTACAAAAGATATAACTGGTGCAGTGCAATCCAAGCGAAGAAAATCCAAGTAAGCAAGCTGGAAGATGACTTGATACTTGTAAATGTGTGTGAATTTTACAAAGAGCAATTTTCAGCTGTGACTTTTTAAATCTATTTCTGTACAGTTAGTCATTTTAATAACTCAGTCCTTTTCCTTGTCCCTGAAACCTGTCTCATAAAGTGCAACGGGGAGCAGCCCTTTTGGTGTTGCAAAATGAAGTTCAAGGCTTCTAAAATGTTGCCATGTATTGAAAGGAGCTAATGCCATTATAAATGTTATTAGTTTCACATTTCTTAAGCAGCCTAGAGTACAGGGTGAGCATTTGTAGATCTTCTAATGATGTATTGTGCTGTGGAAGTACTGTGTGTGAATAGCAGTAGTGGGGCAAAAGCAATCCTGTCATTTGGAAATGTTGTAAATAATTTTATTATATAGTGTTTTGGATGTATTTGTTGTAGAAACGGACCAGTGAATAAAGAGAATCTAAGGGTTTGTACAATGTGAAAAAAAAAAATTGAAACACAAGGAGTCCCATGGACTCTGAAACTTCACGTAGCAGACACAGCAGTGACTAGCAGGGTGTCCTGTGATGCCAGAGTGCACCCGCTTTCCTAGGGGATGCAGCTGTCTGCTCCAAAAAGGAGCCTCCTCCCACACCGGCTGTAAAGCCAGCTGCCTAGAGGCCCAGGAAAAGCACTGCTCCTGCTATTCTAATATTTTGAAGGAGCTCATGTGTTTAGGAGGATGTGAGCACACCTTCTGTAGTGATTGTAAAAGTGACTGTGTTGGAACAGGATGCCCAGTGTGTTATATCCCAGCCTGGGTCCTAGACCTTCAGACAAACAGACAATTGGACAACATGATGCACCTGTATAGTAAGCTTCAAAATTTGCTTCATAATAATAAACTTTTAGATCCAAAAGATGACACATCTAGGACAATTTTATTTGGTGATGAAGAAAGGAAGTAGAATTCAATAAAAATGTGGTTTAGTCCTTGAAGTAAGAGGGTCAGATATGCTATGAATAAGTGTCAGCACTAACCCAGCCTCAAAAGGCAAAGGATGACAAAGCCCACCAAGGATCAGTGTATGAATTTGTTTCTACAAGTCCTCATGAAGTTGTTTCTAAGAGGGTTAAAACAGCTTTCAGAACATCTGCAAAAAGGCAGAAGAAATCTTTAGCTGAGATCAATGAGGAGTGGAATTTAAGGCCAGGAAAGAAGATAGTTAATTTGATTCCAAAGAGGAACTGAAGGAGAGCCTCCTGTAGCCAATCACCAGTTGTGAGAGTCCACCAGTAAATGGTGAAATAGATTTCTTAGTAAGTGACTCTGCTGCAGAATCTGGATGTTCTGGAAGCTTGACTAAAGTCTCTTTACCATTGGCTGGGCATATAGTGTCTCCAGACACTGTGAGCAAGAGTGAAAAGACTTCTGAGAGGAAGGAAGGTCTATGTAAAAGATCTTCATTCAGCAGGGCATAATGGAAATCTCCAAGGTTGCAGCAGGTCTCCCAATCCTACCTCTAAGTGATGTGGAAGCAACATTCCAAGCACCACCAGAGATTTAGAAGGCCAACAGTGCTTGCAGAAAACATACTGGTGACTGTTCTTCACTGCCTTCGGGCAGACTTCAAGTTGACGTCACACTCAGGAGAAATAGTAACGTATCAGATGACTCCCTTAGTCGTTCACCAGGCACACCCCCACCTCTGCTGCATAGCTCAGCTCACAGACAAATGTCAAACCCCCCACACAGTGAAGCTGTCACCCAACATTATGGCCAGGAAAAAAAGTCAGAGGAGAGACTTTGCTTCATATCGCTTGTATGAAGGGCAATATACCTTCTGTTAAATAATATTCTTTTTTTTTTAAAAGATTTGTTTATTCATTATGTATACAGTGGTCTGCCTGCATGTATGTCTGCAGGCCAGAAGAAGGCATCAGATCTCATTATAGATGGTTGTGAGCCACCATGTGGGTGCTGGGAATTGAACTCAGGACCTCTGGAAGAACAGCCAGTGCTCTTAACCTCTGAGCCATCTCTCCAGCCCTGAATAATACTCTTGCAAAATGGAAATGACCCAAATGTTAATGATCATGTGGGATGGACACCATTGTATGAAGCCTGTAGTCATGGTCACTCAAAGGTAGTGGAATTCCTGTCCAGCATAAGGCTTTGGTGAATACCACTGGGCTATCGGAAAAACTCAGCACTCCATGATGTAAAAAGAATGGGAAAATGGATATAGTCAAGGTGTTATTGTCCTATAGTGTCTCCAGGAATGCTGTTAACATACTTGGTATGTGGCTCATGGGTTATACAGACTGTCTTAGTCACTGTTCTATTGCTGTGAAGAGACACCATGATCAAGGCAACTCCTACAGAAGAAAGTATTTAACTGGCGGCGGCGGGGGGGGGGGGGGGGCGGCTTGCTTACAGTTTTAGAGGTTAGTATATTATCATCATGACAGGGAACATTGTAGCAGGCATGGCAGGCATGGTGCTAGAGAAGTAGTTGAGAGCTACATCTTGATCAGCAGGCAGAGTAAGAGATACTGGGCCTCACATGGGCTTTTGAAACCTCAACGCCCAGCCCCCAGCAACACACTTTCTAACAAGGCCACACCTCCCATCCTATCAAAGAGTTCCACTCCTTGATGACTAAGCATTCAAATATGAGAGAATGGGGGCTATTCTTATTCAAAACATCACACAGACAATATGTGATCATTACTGATGCTACCAGAAAATAAGTGATTGCCCATGAATGCTGGGCAACAAAAGAATGGGCCACTGATGCTTACAGGCAGAGTACTTGCTTCAGAACAACAGAAAACGCTCAGCAAACTTGAGAAAGTTTTTTTGTTTGGTTGGGGTTTTTTTGTTTTGTTTTTTGAGACAGGATTTCTCTGTGTAGCTTTGGAGCCTGTCCTGGAACTGGCTCTGTAGACCAGGCTGGCCTCAAACTCACAGAGATCAGCCTGCCTCTGCTTCCCAAGTGTTGGGATTAAAGGTGTGTGACACCACCGCCCGGCGGGATTAATTCTTAAGGCGTTTGACAGTACTATAATGCCTGTAATTGTTGCTGATGATGAAGCTCAAAGTACTTTGATGTGTATGTTTGGGATTCTCAAATGGATGCTGGCTCCTGAAGTTTGATTGGGTGAAAGCCTGGCTATAAAGTACATGAACAGGAAGAAAAGTACAAAGTTCCTGAAAGTCCACAGAGGAACAGGCTCAACAGAGAGCCAGAGCTGTTTGATGGATCTTACTTCTTTTGGACAGGAAACCAAACATCATCCACAGAACCACCTCCTTGAGCTCATGGCTGCAGCAGGGGCAAAGGCCTCAGTAGAAGCCCAAGTCAGACTGACACGACTCTGAAACATCAATACAGTTGCATACCATGGGAATCCTGACTCTGATCAGCACCTTTGTACGAAACCATCATCTATGAGGATCTCTTCCATGGTCATTTGGAAAGGGATCAGCAGGGCAAAGTCTGTATGGCTCCTTCATGTGACTCATCAGCTGTGTAATGGCCTTTGAATTGTTTCCTCTTGACAATTGAATATCATACCAAGTAAACATTTTAATTAATTTAAAGATACATGGTTTGTTAGAACCCAGCCATTGGGGTATGTTTGGTCATTCATATTCTTATGGATAGGTAGAACCATTCACATTTCCCCTCTTTTAATTACAAAATAAAACAACTGATACTAGATTAGGAATTCATTTAGATACCTAAACTGCTTTTAAGACTTTTTTGTTCTCATGAGGGAGGATGGAGCTCATTGGTAGAGTCTTCATGAGCCACAGTTTCCACACTGGGAACTACAAAGATGTTTTCATTTTACAAGTGGTCTGTGGTTTTTTTTATTGATCATGTGTCCTAGTTAGTGTTACTATTGCTGTGATGAAACACCATGACCAAAACAACATGGGGAGGAAAGGATTTATTTCAGCTTACACTTCCAGGTTAACAGTCCATCACTGAGGGAAGTCAGGGCAGGAACCTAGAGGCAGGAGCTGATGCAGAGGGAGGGCATTGGGAGGAGTGCTACTTACTGGCTTGCTCTATTTGGCTTGCTCAGCCTGTTCTCTTATAGAATCTAGGACCACCAGCTCAGGGGTGACTCCACCCACAATGGACTGGGCCCTCCTGCATCAGTCACTAATTAAGAAAATTCCCTACAGGCTTGCCTGCAACCTGATCTTAGGGAGGCATTTTCTCAATTGAAGCTTTTGCCTCTCTGATGACTCTAGCTTGTGTCAAGTTGACATAAACCTAGCCAGCACATCATGTCTTTCAGTTTTATCAGCATCTATCAGAGATTAATAAGTAAGATGGCATCAGAACTACTTGCTACCTCTGTAAGTGGTCTATTATTAATTTAGCATCCTTTAGTAAACAGAATATCATCAAATGATTTTTTTTCTGCCTTTGTTATAATGATAATAGAACATCCATCTGAATGTGCCAGTATAGGTGAAAAGTTCTGTCTGTAGTTATCTTTTTCTCACATTGTGTTTTAGTCCCTTATATTTTCTTGGTCTTCCTTTGTGTTTATTCATTTTTAAAAATCTTGTGTACGTGTTAGGAAATCATGATTTGAACCATTGAATGCCAGTGGCAAAATCAGCAGTAAGCTCATGGTGCATGCTTTTATTGTGCACATTTTCTGTCTAGTGTGTATTTGTGCACACCTCTATTTCCTGTAACATATTTTAGTGTTGCTATTTCTTAGAAGATCTTACCAGTTTAGAAATTTGTCAAACACCAGTTCATCAGATTAGAATCCATCTGTTTAGGGTAAATCTTTCTGGGCATTTCTAAAATATGTAAAGATTTAATCCCCTCTCCATTAGTTTTTCTTTTATTTCTTTCCCTCTCTTTCTCTTTTCCTCACTTTTATTTGCGATATTGGTTATGGAAGTCAGGGTCTTGTGCATGCTAGGCAGTTACCTACCAGGGTATATACCCAGCCAAGTTTTGATTTTTTTTTCTTCTTTTGAGAGTGAGGGATGGGGGCATTGCACATGCCAGGGGCATTGCACATGCCAGGCAACACACATGTATTTATTTTGAGACAGTTTTGTTAAGTTAGCCAGCTTGGCCTTGAACTCACCCAGTTTTAATTTCTTTATAAAGTTGTTAGTTTGGTGGGTAGGCAAAAGTTGGAGACTGCTCAGCTCACAACATTTCACCATATCCTACACAAAGGCCATAAAAGTAAATATAGAGGTGTGAGTGAGAAGAGCTCCCTCTTGATACCGAAGTAGTCAAGGCAGAGCTGGGAGCGAACCACCTGAGCATGTGCACACTGGCAGCTTACCCTGTCTGTCCTACATGTTCTCATTGTGAATGGACAGAGTTATACTTTTAAAATGTTTTTAACAAAGAGGATTGTTTGATGAATCTTCCCAGAAATCAAAGTGTTTGTAGCACTATGATTTGTAGAAGGAGGTGCTGAGAAACCACCGGTTTTGTTGTCAGGAGCAGAACAAGGCAGCTGGACAACCACTGGGTAGAAGTGCCCCAATTCAGAACACCAGGAGGTTGGGAAGCCAATCATTTCAAGTTCTACTTACTAAAAAGTCTGAGATTCTGCTCATCATTGAAAATATACCTTGCACTAATCCTCCCTGACATACTACTTGTTCATGTTAACAGGTATATTATATGAACAAAATGTTTTCCTGACATTGGCCTTTCAGGGTGAACAGTTCTGAATGTCTACAGCTCTTATCTGTGTTTTACTCACATTTCATTCTGAATCTGGGGTGGGGTGGAAAGAGTAACATCTGGATGAAAACATGTAAGATCTGGGAATTTGAGTTGTAGGTTTTTTTGTTTTAAAATTTTTTCCACCTCTGAGTTGCTTTCTACTATATTCCTGGTGAAGTTTGTGTCTGTTCCTTGCTGTGGATTCCTGTGTCTAAAAATGCCTTTGAGTATAGCATGAATCTTAGAAGGTCTTATTAATAAAATCAAACCTGAGCCAGGTATTGGGGTGAACTGGAAGATTAGAGAGACAGAACAGGCCACAGCCACCTCACCTCGCCAGTGCCTCAGCTGATCCTGTTTCCTCAGACTGGAAGCCTCTAAGTCCTCATCCAGAATGAATCTCAGCTGAACTGCTGCTCCAAAGCCTGAAACCTTAACCAGCTAAAAGCTTCTAGTTTTTGGCCCTCACGCCTTATATATCTTTCTGCTTTCTACCACCACTCCCTGGAATTAAAGGCTCGATTTCTGGGATTAAAGGAGTGAGTCACCATGCTTGGCTGTATCCTTGAACAGATGGATTTCTGCCTCTGGAATGCTAGGATTAAAGGTGTGTGCTACCACTGCCTATCCTAAGTATCTAGTGGCTTTTCTGTTCTCTGACCCTAGATAAGTTTATTAGGGTGCACAATATTTTGGGGAACACAATACCACCACATTTGAGGGTTCATGATTATATTTCATTTTTTCCATTTTTTCTTTTTGTTTCCCCTTCTCTCCTTTTCTTACTTTCTTTTTCTTTTTTTTTTTTCTTTTCCGAGACAGGGTTTCTCTGTGAGGTCCTGGCTGTTCTAGAACTCAATCTGTACACCAGGCTGGCCTCGAACTCAGAGATCTACCTGCCTCTGCCTCCTGAGTGCCAGGATTAAAAGTGTACTCATGTTTCATTTTTTTTTTTTTGCCTCACCCCACCTCTCCCATCCCCCACTTTTCACTACAGTATTACTATTTCTGGGTACTCTGGATGCTGACTTTTATGCAGTTCATTTATGATAAGCTTTTAACACTTGAGGCTGTACTTCCTATAGAGGAGCTTGCAATTTTCATTTTCTCTAATGGATTTAAAACTTCACTTTATTTTAACTATAAATAATTAAAGAACAAAGAGTTGAAACAAAAATTTTCAAGGAGAATTCCTTCTTTTCTTTGTTTTTTAAGGAACCATAGTAGTGCCCACCTTTTCCTGTTGTGAATCCATTCTTCCTCTTGCTTCCCCACTGAATGCCCAGTTCCTGGCCGTACTCATCCCCATACCAGACTAGAAGCTCACAACCTGGTCTGATGACCCGACAGGTTCGATAGAAGATCTGTCTGTGATATTGAAAAGCCACCAGATTCTGCTCCTCATCATCCCGAGCACAGTTCACATACCTAGAGTAGAGACAAAAGGAAGGAAATATCAGGTAAGCAGTTCCATATCTGCATCTAGCTCCTTAATTGTGCCCAGTGCCTCCATGTTCTGATGTTTTCACTCCCCCTCCTACTTTTCAAAAAACATTATGTTCTCATCTATCTTTTTCATAATGTACATCCTAGCTCCAAGTCCTGCTCATCTGTACCAGAGCCCTTTCTTTCCACAAGAGCCCAGTTTTCAAAGCTCTATTTCAGACTTCTAACTTTACTGATGACAAAACAGTGACTTTCTGCTTCATTTATACCTTGGAGTTTGGCACTATTCATATACTCTGTTTCTAGATTCTTATATTTCATCCTATACTGATCCCAAATTTGAAAGTTCTCCACACTACCTGCCCAGTTTACCATAGAAACTTAGAGGTCTCTTAGCCAGACAACACAAAAAAAAAAAAAAAAAAAAAAAAAAAAAAAGCCAAAACACAATGGGCTAAATATATTGTTCAGTTGGAAGAATACCTGCCTAAATACACAAAACTCAGGGCTCTTGCTGTGGGATGTCTTTCTGTATGCTGTGAATATGTGTGGCTCCCATTCGATAATAAATAAAGCTCTTTTGGCCTATGACAAAAGCTTACATCTAGGTGGGAAATCCAAGCAGAGATACAGAGAGAAGAAGGGCAGAGTCAGGAGAGACACCAGTCCACTGCAAAAGGAGCAACAAGATGTCAGCAGACCAGTAATACCACAGCCACGTGGCAACATATAGATTTATAGAAATGGGTTAATTTAAGATGAAAGAGCTAGCTATCAAGAAGCTGAAGCCATAGGCCATACAGTTTGCAATCAATATAAGCCTCTGAGTGATTATTTTATAAGCAGCTATGGGACAGTGGGTGGGAGAAATTCATCTGGACTGCTGGGCAAGGCAGGACAGGAGAAACTTCCCTCTACAGGCTTCAACCCCAGCACCACATAAAACTGGGTATGGTGGTGGATGCCTATAATCAGGAAATGAGGTCAGGGGGATAATAAATTTAATTTCATCCTCTGCTGCATAGGGAATTTGAGAAGAACTATGTTACCTTGTCTTAAAAAATAAAGACAACAGAAAAAAAATAGTTTATTTCTATTTTCTGTCTTTTAATCACAGAAAATACTGTGCACTACAGCCCTCACAGAAAAGGTCCAAACCAGCATCCTTCTAGAACCCAGTATAGATGTCTCTGAAGCTAAGGACATTTCCTGCCCTCACAATCTAAAGGTCGTTTGTAAGTTGTTTCAGCACTGTGTACTTCTCAAAAATAGGAGACTTACAGTCAAACTTTCCTGTAGTAAAATATCTGTAACATGCCTCTTGTAAGGACACAAGTTGTATGACCTGCTCAAGTAATCAAATCTGTTTTCTGAACTGGAACACAAAATAAATGCTTCATAAATATTGAATAAATTGTAAACCCAGTGTTTTTCTTTCTTTCTTTCTTTCTTTCTTTCTTTCTTTCTTTCTTTCTTTCTTTCTTTCTTTCTTTCTTTCTTTCTTTCTTCCTTCCTTCCTTCCTTCCTTCCTTCCTTCCTTCCTTCCTTTCTTTCTTTCTTTCTTTTGTTGTTGTTGTTGTTGGAGCTGAGGACTGAACCCAGGGCTTTGCACTTGCTAGGTAAGCACTCTACCACTGAGCTAAATCCCCAACCCCAAACTCAGTGTTTTTAATGAATGTAAGCTCCTTAAGGTTTGCCTCAGTATTTCAATTTTGCTGAGCAGACTTGTGCTTTGATAAAAGTTAATGACAATATTAGTAATTTTATTTTTTGTTTTTTTCGAGACAGGGTTTCTCCATGTAGTTTTGGTGCCTGTCCTGGATCTCACTCTGTAGCCCAGGCTGGCCTTGAACTCACAGAGGTCCACCTGGCTCTGCCTCCCAAGTGCTGGGATTGAAGGCATACGCCACCACTGCCCGGCCAGTAATTTATTTTTTTTCCTGACTGTTCACAATATGAAAAAGTACTATGCAGAGAAAAAGAGAAGCAGAACATATGGGAACCATAGAGGGAGTCATGATGAAAGAGAAAAAGACAAGTCTTGTGAGTGGCAGGCTTTCTTAAAACCCAGAGACCTCATGGCCTTACCTCATCCAGTTGGCTTGGGACTCATCCTGCCCATTGACATACTCATAGCAGTTTCTCCCCTTGGTGATCTGAGTTTCAGAAAAAAATATGTTAAGGCTCTGGGATGACACGAATTAAATTATGTCATTCCACTCTCATCAGTGCCTCCTGAGCTTTGGACTCAGCCACTTACAGTGACCTCATGTGATGGTCTGAGTCATCGTGTACACATGGGTTTTCTTTGTCTCTGTACCACTCTACTCCTACTCACCTTCAGATCTTGAAGCAGGGCTTCCATAATTGTACAAAGACCACTCAGTACACAGAATTAGTCATGTTGCCCCTGTCCATGTCCTAGTATGTCACACCAGAAGCAAAGAAAGGAGGTGGGGAGACAGAGGATGAAGGAAAAGGAGGCATTTCTTACCAGCCAGGAGTATCCACTGTTGGCTGCCTCTTCATCCTCTGTGATCTGGCCTTTATAGGGGCCAAAGTGCAGACCCACTGGCAGGTCAGAGGCTTCATTCCATACTCCAAGTCCAGCCTCAGGGATGCCTGATGAACCAATTCTCAGTCCATGAGGCAGACTGAGGACTGAGTGGTTGGGATGCCCTCTTTCCACCATACTGTCTTTTATGAATATAGGAGGCCCATGATTGGGACAACTGTTGATGAAGAAATTCTGGCACTTCTCACAATCTAAGATAAGAAAGCAGGGATTGGGGAAAGTGTGTGAACATTCCCAGATCTGAAGATCTTCAGAAAGAGCACAGCACCCCTGCCATCCCTCTAAATCTGTACCCAAAGTCACTAGAGTAGATATAATCTAGGCTCCAAATGACCAGATGAGCCTTCTACATGGGAAGGCCCCGATGGACACTTACAGAGATAGTCATCATCCTGGGGCTCGCTGATCTCTTTATATGCAAGGCCCTTTCTCTCTCGCAGACTGTACATCTTCACTTCAACATTCTTTTTCCTGAGTTCTGGATTGGAGAGAAAAGGTGAGTTAAAGTTTGTGACTATGTTTCTTCAGAAAACCTAAAATTTGGGTCTGGAAAGGTGGCTCAGCAGTTAAAAGCACATGCTGGTCTTGTAGAGAACCCAGGTTTGGTTCCCAGCACCCACACAGTGGTCACAACTTCAGTTCTAGGTAATCAAACACTGTCTTCCAGTCTTTGCAGGCATCAGGCGTGCAAATGACACACGCATACATGTGGAAGAAGATGCTCATACACAGATAAAAATAAATTTTTAAAAAACTAAAATTTATTAGAAAATGTGGAATTTACTGCCATAAAATTATCTTATACCATTCCATATACTCTGCTTCCCCTTTAACTTTCTGTTTAAAGAAGCTAAGATTCTGCCTTCAACTGACTGCAAATGCCTAATCCAATTTTAATTTCTAAGTTTTCAGGTTTAATTTCTACTTGCCCACATTTTCTACTCAAAAATGGTTCCTTCACACATGTTGATTCATTTAGAGAATATTTGTTGAGAGCATGCTGCAGATTAGGCATTTAGCAAAGCTTTCAGGCTTTCAGAAGCAGTTCAGCTGAGATCCGTTTGGATGAGGACTCAGAGGTTTCCAGTTTGAGGAAACAGAATTGGCTGAGGAGTTGTTGAGGTGAGGTTAGCCATGGCTTATTTTGCTTCTCTGATCTTTCAGAATTCATACCAATACCTGGCTCCTGAGTTTGTTTTTATTAATAAGACCATTTAAGATTCATCTTACACCCTGGTACCTCCATGTGAATAACAGCCCAAGTATATGCCTTTAAAGTCAGTGTCCTGACACAGTACTTAATAGCATGCCCACTACTTGCCACAGCTTAGACAAGGCCAAGCTCAGAACTATCTGAAGTTCGCTACACAGACCATTCTAGACCATTCTCATCAACCTTCCTAGAGGGATTAAAGTTCCCAAATTATTTACTCTTACTTGGTTTTTGTTCAGAGTGCTGTCCAGAGGCATTTCCTTCTCCAGGAGAGGACACTGGTTTCTGGGGGTGTTCTGAGCCACTTGTATTCAGCAAATTTTCTATTCCAGACACTTCTTTCACATTAGATTCATCATTTAAGAACATTCTAGGTGCTCCCTTTAATTAGAGGCACATATTAAAAACACAACAGGCATTTTTATAGTTCTTTACGGCTTTCCACACATTTTCACATGAGACTTTAGTTAATGTGTGAAAAATCTTGGGACATGTGTGGACTGTCTGAATAAGAAAGAGAAAAGGAAAAACCTAAATGGGCTGAGAACTAGGGCAAGAGGACATATCCTAGGCTCTCTCCCTTCTGGCTTTTTTTTTTTTTTAAGGCTTGAGGGAGAGATATTTGGGAAGACTAGCTGGAAAGTCAACAAAGTTTTTGAATGAAAACAGTAAGGCTTACAGAGAGAAAGAAGGCATATCTATAAAGTAGGAGATATTTGATGAGATAAGAAATGATGTAGAAAACAAAGTAAAGACAAAACACACCTATAAAAGGCAGTGACAGCAGAACAGTAACTTTGGGAAGAGAATGAGGAGATGGTTGGCAGAAATGTACCTATACAACTAAGCGATGCTAAAATTGCAAATTGGCAAGTTGGAAATAGTTGACTCCAGAATTAGGTTGTTTGTTTGAGACAGGGTCTCATTATTTAGGCTGGCCTCAAATTCACAGGACTCTCCTTAAGTCCTCCTACCTCAGCCTCTCAAGTGCTTGAATTACAGATCTGAGTCATCATGCTTAGGTTGACTCTCTGGAATTAGACTAACTAGTTCTTGTATTAATTTTGCCAGAAAATTCACTAGTTTTCTCATTCATAAATGTGTATACATGCTAATTGTTCATTTTTAAAGATTTATTTTCATCTCTCTCTCTCTCTCTCTCTCTCTCTCTCTCTCTCTTTTCTCTCTCTCTCTGTGTGTGTGTGTGTGTGTATACACACACATGCATGTGACACATGTTCACAGGTTCTGTCAGGGTCAGACAAGGGCATTCAAATCTTGGAGTTAGAACTAAAGGCAGCTTTGAACTTCACAACTAGAAACCAAACTCAGGACCTCTGGAAGAATAAGTGCTATCAACCAGTGAACCCTATCTCCAACCTCCATACATGCTAATTCTTTTTGTGATACTGAATATAACATGTGCAACTGAATACATGTGAGATAGTCTCTCCCACAGATGACATTTAAATGGAATAATGTATGCCTATAAGGAAGTCTTATATCATTTTCTCTTCCTCGTTCCAAGACTCACTATATCACTGTGTACCCATGGCTGACTTGGAAATCCTTACGTAAATTAGGTTGCCTCAAACTCAGAGCATTCCTTCTGATACTGCTTCCCACATAACTACAAGCATGCACCACCATGCTTGATTAAGTCATTTTCTTATTTATGGATTCCTTGCTATCAAACTTGAATCTTCTTAGGGCTGAGAGCTGCTCTTTCCTATAATAATGAGTCTCTATGAGGGGAGGATCATATCTCCTTTATCTGTGCTATCCAAAGTAAACTCCTCTTCATATTTGTAAACTACCCTTAGAGTATATTAGTATATTTCTCACTTGACATAGCAGAAAAAAAATGAGGTACAAACACTCAGGTGAGTGATGTAAAATGGCTAATGCTATGACTTTACAATAAGAACTTATACATGATTTAGAGAAAGAATTTTGGAATTGACTGCACCACTGCTTGCTATGATCTTAGGTATAATTACTGGACATTTCAATTCCTTATCTATAAAGTGGTTATAATTTACTACCTGTCTCATAGTGTTTATTAATATAAAATGCTTATGATCTGAAATATTGTAAAAATAAAACAAGTCCAGTTACTATTGTTGATGGTCTCAATAATTCAAATGATGATGAGGATGAGAGAAGATGCAGAAGAGACTGGGAAGGCAGTGTTCCCAGGGTGCTCTATGCCTTCTTCTTATCTGTGCTTAGAGGCATAGGAAAGTTTTCATGTCTGTAGGATTTGAAAAGGACTTACCTTCTGTTGTTTAGTGTGCTTCACTCTGAAAGGCACCCAAGAAGGACTACCTGAAAAGTGATGAGTAATCAGTGTTTTGGTTGGTACATATTTTTACATGTGGGATTCTCAGCAAGAACAGAGAATTCTGAATAATTGAGTGAAGACTTCAAGGATGACCTAAGGGTGATATGAAAATTGTTTCTGAAATTTATCAACCCTATCTTTCTATTGGGGGCATTGCTGACTTTAAGTTTATTTAAAAACAGACAAAACTCATCTTCTCTTTATCTTGTGTTTGTAAGATATCTATTGCATTTATTTTCAAGTAAATAAGTCAATCGACCTGTGATGAGGGAAAAAAAAAACCTAGATAAACCAAGAACAAGAAGAAATTATGTACACATAAAAAAGTCATGCAGTGGGGCTGGAGAGATGGCTCAGTGGTTAAGAGCACTGACTGTTCTTCCAGAGGTCCTGAGTTCAATTCCCAGCACCCACATGGTGGCTCACAACCACCTGTAATGAGATCTGGTGCCCTCTTCTGGCATGCAAGGACACATGCAGGCAGAATACTGTATACATAATAAATAAATAAATCTTAAAAAAAAAAAATCATGCAGTAAAAGATCATTTTCAGTATCATTCTCAATAGTGAAAAATTGTAAGTCTTTCCCCTAAGGTCACAATAGGCTTGCAAGAATTCTCATTCTTGCTATTTTTACTTAACATAATACCAAAAGTCCTGGTTAGAATAAGTAGGCCAAAATAAGAAGTACAAGTCATCTTAACTAGGAAACAAAGAAGTCATTTTATAAATTTTATACACAGAAATCCCTTAAGGTTCCACAAAAGTTGCAGGACATAAAATAACCACTTAAAAATCAGTTGTGTTTTTATACACCCACAGTAAACAATCCAGGAAGGAAAAATTTTTTAAAGTACATCTACAAAGATTATAGGAATAAAATATTTAGTAGTAAAGTTATCCAAGGATTTAAAAGATTTGGACACCAAAAAATGACAAAATATTACTAAAAGAAACTGAAGACTCAAAGAAACAGGAAAAATAGTCTGTGTTCATGGCTTATACAACAATATTATAAAAGTTTATATTATCTCAAATGACCCACAGATAAAATGTATTCACTATCAAAATGCCAATGCCATATTTTGCTGATTTAAAAAAATATCAAAATTAATACAGGATCTTAAGGGAATCAGAACAGCCCAGTGAATCCAAAAAAAAAAAAAAAAACTTAAGATATATCAACATGGATTAAAGAACTATACTTAAGGTATAATACTATATAAAAACCATTAGAAGAAAACTAGACAAAATCTTCATAACATTGGAAACATAATTGATTTCTTGGATATAATACCAAAAACAGAGAAGTAAGATCACATTAATCATAAAAGCATCAAACAAAACAACTGAATGAAAATGAAACCTAATGAATAGAAGAAAGTATCTGCAAAGCATATATATAATAAGGGGTTAATTTCTAGAATACAAAAAGGACTCCTACAACTCAGTAACCACAATATCAACACAAAATAACTCAAAAATAGGTGATTAGACTCCAGCTTGTTTTCCCCAAAATCAATTATTTTTGTATTTAAGTTCTATTTCCTAATATCATATTTGGAAACAGAACCTTTGGAAGTTAATTATGACAAAGTGACACCTGCAAATGTGGCCCCATAATGAAATTAGTTCTTTCATAGATAGAGATTCTTCTCACTTCTACCTGCTCCCCCTCTACCCACCATGAACACAGAGTCCATGTGAATACACTATGGAGATCTCTTACACACAAAGAAGAAAGCCATTGAAGCCTGACCAGGGTAGCACCCTCATTTTGGATTTCTAGCCTCCAGAACTGTAAGAAATATATTTCTGCTTAAAAACTTAGTGCATGATATTTTGTTATGACTAATTATTAGCAAAGGGCTTGAACATACATTTCTACAGATATATAAGTGGCCAATAACCATAGAGAAAGGTGATCAACACAATTAATTATCGGAGAAATGAAAATTAAAATCCCAGTGACATATCTATATTCTTTAGGATGCCTGCTTATTTAAAAAAAAAAAAACTTGCAAGAAGTAATGGCAAGGACAAGATAAAATAGGAATGCTTGATCACCTTTGGTGGGAATATAAAATGTTGCAACTATCAGAAATAGTAAGTCCCTATAAAATTAAAATAGAATTATTTTATGATTCGATCCTGACTTCTTTATGTACATATAAAAAGTGAAGCTGGGCGGCGGCGGCGCACACATTTAATCCCAGCACTCAGGAGGCAGAGGCAGTCGGATCTCTGTGAGTTTGAGGCCAGCCTGGGCTACAGAGTGAGTTACAGAAAAAATGCAAAGCTACACAGAGAAACCCTGTCTCGGGAAAAAAAAAAAAAGTGAAAACAAGATCTTGAAGAGACATTTTCACATCCATGGTCATATTAGCATTATTCTTAACGAGCAAGAAGTAGACTAGACACTAGGTAAGGTGTTTATGCTAACTGTTCTGGGTTTGACATTTCTTGTTTATGCCCAGATTTGTATATATTTCATACTTGTTGTATATATAAATAGTATACAATTTTCGGATATTTTAAAATGTACAGGAATAACTTCTTACTGTATATTGCCTTGTTTTTGTTTTTGTTTTCTGACCTTTGAGGCTTGATGGGGGAAAAAAAAACCCAGTTTTCAGAAGTTAATTCTAAAACATTTCTGAAACCTAAATCTGGCCTGGTTTCAAATGGGTACTTCTAAATCTTCCTGACCTCTCACCTTACTTCTAAATTCTCCTAGCCCCTCACCTTGCTGCTTAGGTGTCCATTCTTCATCAGAATCCTCACTGTCATCTATCTGGGGCTTGATTCGTTGCCTTTGGTAACACATGAAAGCTGGCCTAGGGGCTCTGAGACCTGAAAAAAAGCAAAATATTCCTCTTAAAAAGGAAGCAGGCCCTAGAGGAAGGAAAAAAAGAAAAGTATCACAAAGCCAGGTGGGTTCTGGGAGAGGAGATGGGATCTTAGTATGGCCAGTGTTGTGCTGGCACTCAGCCCTGGACAGACACACACACACACACACACACACACACACACACACACACACACACACACACAGAGTTTACTCTAAACTTGTCTCCATGGGAATTGGAGACTTGGGTTTTGCCTAGGCTGATCTGACCCAAGACTTCTTGTTACCTATAGAAATCAGCATTTTATAGTTCCTTTTCACGTTCCTATAGCGAATTTTCTCCCACTCTCCCATCTCTGCCCATTCTTCTTTGGAGAAGTACATGGAGATATCTTTGAACTCATCTTTGACCTGGAGGAAAAAAATAAGAACAAAAACCAGAATGTGCAGGGCAGAGCATGGGACCCTGGGGTGCTCTCAGTGATGAAGATTTTTTTCCCATTCCCAGAGGCCTCTTTAAACAAACACTGGATGTTCCTGTTAGTAAGGCAGTTGATAATGAGCCTTTCCTCTCTCACAAAGCAGGACCCACCATCCTGTCATTGGAAAACCAATATGGTAGTGTAGGGCAGGAGTCTGCGGTCCCAAAGGCCATCCGTTTGCCTCTGTACACCCTATGATTCTCCTGACTCTAGGACCTTTTTTTTTTTTTTTTTGGTTTTTCGAGACAGGGTTTCTCTGTGTAGCTTTGCGCCTTTTCCTGGAACTCACTTGGTAGCCCAGGCTGGCCTCGAACTCACAGAGATCCGCCTGGCTCTGCCTCCCGAGTGCTGGGATTAAAGGCGTGCGCCACCACCGCCCGGCTAGGACAACCTTTTTGTACCTTGGGCTTCCACTCAAGTCTCCCTGCATCTCCCTCTGGACTATTCTCTTCCAGCTTGTTGGTGCTCATGGTGCAGGACATTTCCCTGGGGAGGTCCAGGATCCTATGGTCCTACGGAGGGAGAAGTAACTAAGGCTCATAGGCGAGCGGGGAGGCCCACCAACACAAGGGAAGGAACTGGAGTCTGGCAATCCATGCAGCCAACACAGCTGTTTTTTCAGCCGCTGTGGTCTAGAGAGCTGGTGAAGGAGCAGTGGTTGGGGACTGAGCCCTAGGCGGCTGGCCTGCATCCCGGTTAGGGCCTGTGTTAGCAAGTGGAGGAGGATTCTTCTCGCCGCATGGGGTTCCAGTCCTGCCCCTGCCACCTGGGATCTGGACCAAAGAGTCAGGGCAGAGCACTTGGGCCTCTGACTGACCATGTTGGGTTTGGAGAGATGTTTTCATGTTACTGGATTCGGGAATCCTGGAGACAAGGGATTGGAGTGCCCCTGATGAGGATTTAAGGACCCTTTGGCTTAGATTTTTAATTTAGAGTACCTCAGGTTAAGGACTGTGGTTTGTCCGGTTGAGGGAATTGGGATTTGTAGGGGGGGGGGGTGTCTCTCAGGCTGTGAGCATTTGGGGTTCTTCAAGGTCTGGGGACTTTCAGACTGAGGAGATTTGACATGCTTGCGCCAAGAAGATTTGGGGTTTATCATGTTGTAGGTATCTAGAGTCCCGCTGGATGAGAGCATTTAGGACCTTGGAAGCTGATTTTAAGGAGTGACAGGAGAGATGGCTCAGAGGTTAATAGCACTGGCTGTTCTTCTAAAGGTCCTGAGTTCAATTCCCAGCAACCACATGGTGGCTCACAACCATCTGTAATGAGATCTGGTGCCCCCTTCTGGCCTGTAGGCACACATGCAGGCAGAACACTATACATGATAAATAAATCTTTTTTTTTTTTTTTTGTTTTTCGAGACAGGGTTTCTCTTGTGTAGCTTTGCGCCTTTCCTGGGACTCACTTGGTAGTCCAGGCTGGCCTCGAACTCACAGAGATCCGCCTGCCTCTGCCTCCCGAGTGCTGGGATTAAAGGCGTGCGCCACCACCGCCCGGCTGATAAATAAATCTTAAAAAAAAAAAAAAAGGAGTGACAGGTCATCGGTACTAAGGGTTCTGGGGGTCTCTGGGGCTTAGGAGAGTCTCTACACCGAGAGTCTACAGGTTTCCGCTCTGGAAACTTGGTCTCTCTGTGGTGAGCTACCCAGGTTCCTCAGGCAGAGGGTGGGTTGGTTCCACGCAGGTGCATTTGGGACTAAACCGAAGGGCATTTGGGGTTCCCGAGAAGCTGAGGGGTGTGTGTGCGTGTGAGAGAGAGAGAGAGAGAGAAGCTGAGGGGTGTGTGTGTGTGTGTGTGTGTGTGTGTGTGTGTGTGAGAGAGAGAGAGAGAGAGAGAGAGAGAGAGGAGAGAGAAGCTGAGGGTGAGAGAAGCCGAGGGACCGTGGGGTCTCACGGGCTGAACCGAGAAAGTGCCGCTGGCTCCCGAGGGCGTCGCCGCTGCTGCAGGCCCGGGATGCGGTCGGCCTCGCGCGCCCGCCGCCGCCGCCGCCGCCGTCCTCTGAGGAAGCCGGAGCTGACTGACACGCACGGCCGGCCGAGGGGCGGGAGCAGGGGGAGGGGGCGGAGCTCTGCCTGTCAGTCACGGGGCTCTCCTCCGGCCGCCCCGCCCCTCGCTGGGATGGGCGCCAGGGCCCGAACGGGCGGTGTCCAGTGCGCAGGCGCGGTCTCGTCCTCCGCGCGGCGTCAGGTTTCTTGTTTTTTTCCTGGTCGGGCTGGGTTGCCTGAGCTGTGTCCGGTCTGCAAAGGGTGCTTCGGCGCTCAGTCCTGCGCTAGCGCCGCGTTTCTTTCACTCAGTCTGCGGCTGGAGCTGGACACTGGGAAGCCAGTGGTTGGGTTGGAAATCTCTGGGGCCGGAAGTCCAGCTTCGGCAGGAGTACAGTGAGCTCCAGTCCAGCCTGAGAGAAGTAGCTAGTCTCAACTATGTAAACAAAATCAAGTAAAACAAACCTGGGTCTCCTGAAAAGAGCCTAAAAATCTATCAAGCTGTGAAAGGTTTTTGATACTTACAGCCACCAGTTTAACAATAAATTTGAGAAATATGCACATAGGTTTATTAGAAAGTTCGTGAAGTGCTAAAAGAGTGCCTTGTTTAACATAAATCGTGATTAGGGCCTGGAGAGATGGCTCAGCGCCTAAGAGCACCGGCTGCTCCTCCAGAGGTCCTGAGTTCAGGTCCCAGCAACAGCCATCTGTAGTGGGATCTGATGCCCTCTTCTGGTATAAAGACGTACGTGCAGATAGAGCACTCATACATAAATGAATAAATGGATCATGATTAATTAATAGACGTTAGTTTATAAGAGGGTGGGGAGACGGCGCAGTGGTTACGAGCACTTGTTACTCTAGCAGAGAACACGGGGCAGCTCACAACCTCCAACCCCTGTAACTCTAGTTCCAGGGGATCAGACTTTATGACTACCTACACTTACGTGGTGCACACACATACACTCAGACCTACATAAATACACATAAAATAAATAAATCTTTTTATATAAATAGATTTTTAAAAAGAAATTATAACTTCTAATGACAACAATACAAACTGCCTGCTGCTAGACAAAATAAACAGGCTCCCTTCCCGACCTACTCTAGTTTGACTTCCCTTCAATTCTGCTAAGCAGAATTAGACTTTTAAAAAATATATAGTTTGCCGGGCAGTGGTGGCTCACGCCTCTAGTCCCAGTACTCGGGAGGCAGAGGCAGGCGGATCTCTGTGAGTTTGAGGCCAGCCTGGTCTACTAAGCGAGTTCCAGGAAAGGCACAAAGCTACACAGAGAAACCCTGTCTCGGAAAAAACAAACATATATATATATTTCATGAAAAGATTTAAAATTTTTGACAGTTCTATGAAAGCACTGTTTATTGGCTGTCATAAGTTTGAAATAAGTAGACATAATCAGCTTAGATCTATGACTCTGACTTCTGAGTTTGTCCCTCACTACCTTGTTGATCTAAAACTTTCAGAGATTGTCTGGGCTAAATCTATTTAAGGAACTGTAACTGTAGATGTAAAATCTAAACAAATTAGGAGCCTGACCACCCACATAATGCTGGAGGGAATGTCGACTCCACAAAGTTGTCTTCTGACCTGTATACATGCACTGTGTTGTGCAGGAGGATGGACACACACACACACACACACACACACACACACACACGCATGCAAATTAATCTTCCTAAAGGACTACTATCTGCCCATAGACCAATTGGTGCATTTGCTTATAATCAATATAACTATAACAAAGCAGTCTGTGTAGCAGAAGCCACGTTCAGGATGATTGACTCTAGCAAAACATAGCAGCTCAATCCTTAAAATACTGACAGGCAACAAACTGAGAACAGCCATGGAAGGAAGCAGATGGACAGTTCGTACTTGTCTGGTTTTGTTGTTTTTTGGTTTTTTGTTTGTTTGTTTGTTTTGTTTTTTGGGGTTTTTTTTGGTTTTTCAAGACAGGGTCTCTATGTAGCTTTGCACCTTTCCTGGAACTCACTCTGTAGTCAAGGCTGGTCTCGAACTCACAGAGATCCACCTGGCTCTGCCTCCCTGAGTGCTGGGATTAAAGGCATGTGCCGCCGCCGCCGCCGCCGCCGCCGCCGCCACCGCCGCCGCCGCCGCCGCCACCGCACCACCACCACCACCACCAGCCTTACTTGTCTATTAGACAGTTCACATATGTCAGAAAATAGTAACTACAAATACAAGGGAATTGGGCAATTCTTAAAACTCAAATGAAGCTCTACCAAAAAAAAAAAAAAAAAAAGACAGAAATCTGAGATTGATCAATTGATAATAAAAGCAAAGTTTCGGAACTCTGACTTCCTGCAGTGGGACACAAATCCATAGACAGGGCTCTGAAATTCACTTTAAGAATAGACAAGCCCAGCTGGACCTGCTGGCACAAGCCTGTGCTGTAGATTCTTGGTAGATCGAAGAAGGAATGAAAGTACAAGGGCACCATGTACCACTTAGTGAGACTCTGTCTCAAAATAAAAAGGAGGGCTGAGAATGTAGCTCGGCAGTAAAGAGGTTTGTAGCCTGTCCGAAGCTCTTAAGTTCAATCCTTAGTACTACACACACAAAGAGCTAACCTCCAGAAAATTAGACTCTCTGTTGAAATAGGTCTGCTATGCCAAGGGAAGAGTCCTGGTTGGAAAGCAGAGTTAGCCGAAGTATTCACTGGAATGCATCACAGCAGGACTCTGTGCTTTCCTATTTCCATGTTGATCCCCCAAATAGTCTTAGTTAATGTTGTACACATTCATCTTCCTTTCTTAAATACTTAACTATCAGCATATACTGGTGTAGAAGAAACTCTAAGTAATAGAATTTACATTATACAGCATTTGTTAATAGATTTGCTTAGGAGACATTAAATCAGAAAAAGTAGAATTTAGCTAAGAGAGCACTACCACCACCAACACCCCAAAAATAAGTAATGCTACCTAGGCCTGTTAGAGAGAAGCAAAATTA
This sequence comes from Peromyscus maniculatus bairdii, assembly GCF_049852395.1. Classification (NCBI taxonomy): domain Eukaryota; kingdom Metazoa; phylum Chordata; class Mammalia; order Rodentia; family Cricetidae; genus Peromyscus; species Peromyscus maniculatus. Next base: position 66,653,193 of record NC_134867.1, read on the forward strand.
ACCATTCTAGGATGTAGGTGTTTGTTCAGCAGGATTGACCAGCCATTAGGCCCATTCCCAAAGGACATACTCTGACAGGCAGCTTACAGTTCACAGCCATCATTAAGTTCTGGTCTGCCATTAAGTCCCCTGTGCTCTTATCAAGAAAAACATAATTCTTCCATGTTTGCCCTGGGTAACAGCTTTTTGAAAAGAACAATAGTGGTGTGCTTAAGAAATAATTCTAGCAATATATTTGCTGTATAAATCTTCCATCTGCCCAAGTGGCCAGACTTAGGGCCCCCATTTTCTGTTCAGAATGTTCAAAATGTAACATGGGTCCAGGACCTAAAAGATATTTAAAGATGACAACATATGTAAAATACATAAGCCTATGGTGTTTATATAGTAGTGAAATCTCCTATTCAAGACTGGATCTTCCTCTAGCCTTAGCCAAAAGCTGGACAAGCACCATTAAAGCGCTATCCCTTCATCTCTAAGTACAGATTTGTTAGGATAGGTGAAGCTTTTTGTGTAAAACATTCTGTGTGACTTAGGATAACATAATGCTTCCAAGATGTGTTAAGGAGCCAAGCACAAGGCAGCTTCCATATGAGCCAAGTCTAAGGCAGGCTCTGATATGTTAATGAACCAACATTAAGCTGTGAGCCCTGATAGTGCAATGGCCACTGGAACAATACAAAAACTCCTAGGATCTCACTGCTGTGCTCCATGCCTGCCTTGTTAGTGTTTGCCGGTGGCTGACACTCTCAAGGGTCTTCTGGAACTTGTAACAGCTGCATCCTCCCAGCCTGCCACAGCTGAAGAACCTCCCTGAGGATGGCAGTCAAGGTTGCTCCTGAAGCACCTTTACTGGAGAGGATTCCCCAGTGACATCCTGTAGCATTTCCTGCCAGACTTTTCCCCACTTGGTGAGACCACTGTTTACATGGGATTACCGTAATCTTTATAATAGCACAGACAAAAACAGCATATTTGAAAGGCAAATCTCATGGGACAGCCTAATTTCTGAATGCCTCACAGCCCACCAGCTCAGCTCATCACAGCAGTGATTTCTCACTGGGAAGGCATATTAGTTCTATTACAGTAGTATGTGTAAGAATTATGCAAGCTTACAAAAAGTACTGTGTGTTGTTGTGAGTTAGATACGCACTTTAAAAATGTAAACTAGATCTTGGAATGACCAATTTGATGTTAAAGGTATCTCTGAGGAGGAAAAGAGGGGACATGGATCAGGAAGACTACACAGAAACCGTTTCCATATCTGTGACATGGTGTTAATTTTAAAATAAGATGAGAGAAGTAAAGAATGATGAGGAAGAGAAAAGAAGGAGGGGAAGGAAGGATAAATATATAGTACAGCAAAATGCCAACCGAGAAATTTGAATAGTGACTGCTTAAATATAGTAGAAGTAAAATGGCAGTGGTTGGTTCCTAAGGGAAGCTAGTAAGGGACCCATCCAAGGGGTTTATCAGGATGGAAATGCCTTAAGACCATGATAGGGTCTCTACATGGAAAGGAGACTATAAACAGAAACAATACAATCTATGGAAATATCTAAACAAACGATACCTTGGTGAGAAGATGAGGCTTCCCTTTAAAGCACATAGGGGAGCTTCTTTAACAGTGAGAATAAGAAAGAGATAAGGAAAGTGTGTGGGAGATAGCTGCTGTGAAAGGGATGATGTGGGAAAATAAAAAGAACCTCTTCAGAGAACAGCCTTCATCTCTGGACCAAATCTCCAGCAGTCTCCCTGATGCATCTCAGATCAGTCCATATAGGAAAGGAAAGGTCTGGTTTTTTATTACCTTTGAGGAGTGGCAGAAAGTTTCCCCTCATGTAATCTAGTTCAACGTAGAGTATGTGACAGGGAGCAAGAAGTCAGGCAACATAAACTGAGAACTATCAAGTAGCAATAGCAACTGCTTCTTAAAATCCAAGTTCAATCCCCAGGACCACACAAATAAAAACCAACTCTAGTGTATCAGGGTTCATAAAGGAACAGAACTGATAGGATGAAAATAAAGGGTGGGGGTGGGTGGGTGGGTTAGAGTGGTTTATAGACTGTGGTCCTGCTACAGTGGCTGTCTCCTGATGGGATAATCCAATACTCGTTCAGACCATGAGATTGGATGTCTCAGCAGTCCCAATCTGGTGCCGGAGTCCAGAGAATTCCTAAGAGCTTTTGGTCTTCAGTCCATATTGGAAGAAGTAGGTTCTAATATGAAAGAATGCTTCAGCAACAAGACAGAGGAACTTACCAGCAAGAGCACAATCAGGGGGAAAACAAAAAAAGCAAGAGCGTCCTTCTGTGTCATTTCATGTGCACTGACACCAGAAGGTGTGGCCCATATTTTAGGGCGGATCTTCCCACCTCAAATAATTCATCCAAGAAAATCCCTCACAAGCATGCCTAGCTTCTTGGGTTTTAGTTGATTACACATGTAGTCAAGTTAACAACCAAGATTATATCCAGTAAGAGATTCAGTTAGGCGTTGGTGGCGCATGCCTTTAATCTCAGCATTCGGGAGGCAGAGACAAGTAGATCTCACTGAGTTCGAGGCCAGCCTGGGCTACACAGTGAGTTCCAGGAAAGGCTCCAAAGTTACATAGAGAAACTCTGTCTAAAAAAAAAAAAGACAGAGAGATTCAATTAGATGTGTCTCAGTTCAGACTATAAGGCCTAATGTTCCAGCAGTGGCTACACTGTTGTATGTTATTTTCTTTATATTTGTCTTTATACTAAAAGTCTCTCAACTTTAAAGTGAGGAAATGCCCAATATTAAAACCATATTAAGAGCTGGGCGGTGGTGGCGCATGCCTTTAACCCAGCACTCAGGAGGCAGAGCCAGGTGGATCTCTGTGAGTTCGAGGCCAGCCTGGACTACCAAGTGAGTCCCAGGAGAGGCGCAAAGCTACACAGAGAAACCCTGTCTCGGGAAAACCAAAAAAAAAAAAAAAAAAAAAAAAACCATATTAAGCATCTCAGATGGCAGGGACTTAGGAAGTGCTAGATCATGGCCTGGTTCTTTAAGAAGCCTGATCCCATAGGCTGAAGAAATCAGGCCACATCCCTGTAGTTTTTTTTTCTGGGGCAGAGTTAAGAACCTGTGCTGCAGTTAAAAATTTTCTAATTTGTGGTCTAACTTGTAGGTACCTGTCTCCTCCACGTTCTTTTTTATATGTCCTCTGTTGAATTAAGTCATGTAATGTGAAACTTCCTGCCAGCCCCCCAAAACTTAGAAAAGCCACATTTATTTATTTATGTTTTTGTCCAGAGGACTTTCTCTGACGGCTCTCTCCTCTGGACCTCTCATCATCATCCTCTTCACAGCGGCTGTCTCTCTACTTTCAAAGCTCTCCCTCTCTCTTTTTTTTTTTTTAACTTATTTATTCTTATCTCATGTGTGTGCATTGGTGCTTTGCCATGGGTGTTGGTTAAAACTGGAGTCATAGACAGCTGTGAGCTGCCATGTGGTTGCTGGGAATTGAACCCGGGTCCTCTGGAAGAGCAGTCAGTGCTCTTAGCCTCTGAGCCATCTCTCCAGCGCCCAAGCCATTTCTCTTAATGAATATCCTTTCTTAGTTTTAAACAGTGGTTCTCAACCTTTCTAATACTTGTTACCCTTTAATATGATCCCTTATGTTGTGGTGACTCCCACTATAAAATCATTTTTGTTGCTACTTCATAACTGTAATTTTGCTGCTGTTATAAATCATAATGTAACTGTCTGTGTTTTCCAATGGTCTTTGGTGACCCCTGTGAAAAGGTTATTCATCCCCAAAGGTGTTGTGATCCACATGTTGAGAACTGCTGTTTTTAAAGTGAAGTATCTTCTTCTCTTTAAGAACCTGTTATGCTTTTAAAAATATAATTGCGGTTGGAGAGATGGCTCAGAGGTTAAGAGCACTGGCTGGTCTTCCAGAGGACCTGAGTTCAATTCCCAGCAACCACATGGTGGCTCACAACTGTCTGAATTGAGATCTGGTGCCATCTTCTGGCCTGCAGGCACACATGCAGGCAGAACACTATACAAAAATGAATAAATCTTAAATATATATACATACATATATATATATACATACACACACACACACACACACACACACACACACACACACACACACACACATATATATATATATATATATATATATATATATATATATATATATATATATATAATTGCACTGTTTCTTTCCAGCATTCTCCTGCCTCAAGACCTGAGTCATGGTCTTGAGGCCCCTTTCTCCTTATAAAGCTGATCCCTGAAAAGTAATTAAGAGTCAGCTCCTTTCTTGCCAACAGCTGCCATCTCATTCTTATATCTAAGAAAGTACAGATGACTTCTAACTTACAATGTTTTTATTTTCTGGTAGTTCAAAACCAATATGCCTTCAATAGAAACTGCATCAGATTTTAAATTCTGATAGTTTTCCAGCCCAACAAAATGCAATGCGATGCACTCTAGCATTGACGCAAAGCTCTGCAGTGGCCGCAAGTTGCAGGCCCCAGTCAATCTGCTCCATGATAGAAAGGGTCGACAACCAATAACCTACAGCTCATGATAATCTTCATTTATGCCATTTTAACTTTACACTGAGGTTGTTGGGACATAATCCTATCCTAAATCAGTAACAATTGCACAGAACCCTCAAACTTAACAAACTCTAGGCCCCACTCCCTAACCTGTAGCCGTCAAGAGACTTGAACATATACATATATGCACAAGACAAAAAAAATAATGGAAAAAGAGACCCCGGATTTGAAAGAAAGCAAGGGGAAATACAGGGTATAAGAGGGTTTGAAGGAAGGAAAAGAAGGTAGAAATGATGTAATTGTCTCAAAGAAACCCACATGACCATTGTGGATGCAGAAAAGGCTTTCGACACAATCCAACATCCCTTTCTGTCTACCTGACCCAGCCAGCAAGGCTAACTCTGTAGCTTGAGTTTTCCGCCTTGCCCACAGTCAGGACAAATCTTTGTCACCCGCCAGTCCCACAGCCGCTCAGACCCAACCAAGTAAACACAGAGACTTAATTTGCTTACAAACTGTATGGCCGTGGCAGGCTTCCTGCTAACTGTCCTTATCTTGCTAACTGTCCTTATATCTTAAATTGATCCATTTCCATACATCTATACCTTGCCATGTGGCTGGTGGCTTACTGGCGTCTTCACATGCTGCTGGTCATGGCGGCGGCTGCAGCGTCTCTGGTCATGGTGGCGGCTGCAGCGTCTCCTTCTGCCTTTCTGTCCTTTTATTTCTCCTCTCTGTTAGTCCCGCCTATCTTTCCTGCCTAGCCACGGCCGATCAGGTTTTATTTATTAACCAATCAGAGCAACTTGACATACAGACCATCCCCCAGCACAGCCAAGTGCAGACCATCTCAAACACCTGCACTCAGGCCCATGGTCCTAATCATCCTCTATACGGACCTGCTGGGTAACGCCACAAAGAACCCAAGAAGGGCTCCCACAGGACATACAGAACATTCCACAGCACCTCCCCTTTTCTTTTTTTTAAAAAGGAAGGTTTTAACTTTTACACATCTCCAAAGCCAGCTTGGTATATTTGGGAATTTGGGCGTAGCTTCTCTTAACTACTTCCTGCTGGAGGGGGGCGCTGTATCTTATGGGGATGCAAAGAAAATTTTAGGATCATGGAGTAGTCCGTGAGACCGTATCATCTGAGCCAGTTGCCTTGAAACGATTCTGGATGTTGGATCATCTGGGCCATGGTGTCATCGGAGACCTTTCAGGTGGTCTTGGCTGGTCAAACCTGATGTATCTTAATCTGGAACAAATCCATAGCCTCTGGCTTTCTGTAGAGACAAAAGCAGAATCTCCTTTCCAAAGTAACACATCCTTATATCCAAATTTTAAAGTCAAGATATCTTTAATATATACATATTGGTTTAACTCAACATCTTTTACGATCAAATGTTTTTCTGCAGTTAAAAATCCCAAAGACAATATAATCCAAACTCTCTGTGTGATATCCATCTTTACATGGCTTATTTTTTATATTACTTTTACTTTCTCTTTAAAGACTATTTTTTTAAACTTTCTATTTCTTTATATAACTGTCTATGTTCCTTTTCCTCTCTCTTCCAAGCCTATGTACATTTTTACACACATTGTAAAGCATTTAAAGTCTTGTTCCATCTGAATCTGTCTTATTGCAAACTTATTGCTTTAAACTGTAGCCTTCTAAGCCCAATTTAAACTAACTGGTATCAATAACACATGCCTTTTCATTTAATCAAATAATAACTTGTCAAAAGGAAACATCCCCAAAATTAGTCTTGGGGAAAGGTTTTTTGTTTTTGTCTTTTAGGAGAATGAAGGTTAAGGAATCTGAAGAACACTGGACAAGTGAGACAACTGAAGAAAAGGGACAAATCATCTATCCCAAGAAACAGAATGAAACGGTGTATGGGTATATATTATCTAAAAAATTTTTATGTCTTCCTAAATGTTTGTTTCTGCTTTTCTCTAAAGATTTAACACTATTGGTTTTCTAATAGTCCCAGTTCAATTAAAATTTAAAGCTGACTTTGGAGTTGGAGAATGGCTCTCTCCTTCTTTAAAATCAAGCATGTTGTTAAAAGGAAAATGCAAACTCCCTGTATCATGCCAGAATAAGAGCCATCTTCTGCTATGGTATAGGACAAAAGCAAAATTAATTAAGGGACTATTCTATTACTAATCTCAACTCTTTGATTCTATTCTGATTCTTTAAACTTTTCTTAAAGTATGAATTTTATATCAAAATTTACAAGATTAACATATAAAGATATATAGATATATATACATTTTAAACTTTGTTAAGATATGAATGGTTATATAGAGTACTAACTAATTCTAGAAAAAAGGCTAGCTGCATATATATGTTTTTGTGTTCGAGTCTCTTATCAGTTTTCTGCAGGAAATCATGGCCAGGCCTAACATCAACTGAAGTCTCCAGAAAGAAGATGGGGCCCCACAACAACAATTCCACGTGGACAATAATGATATCATTAAGCTGACAAACATCATCCACAGATCAGCTTTGAACTACAAGGTGCTCAGAGCATTCTTTCATGATAAAGAAAACTTCGCCCATACCCAGCAGGAAGCAATTTTAAGACTACGTCGCCCACATTCCCAAAGAGGTGGTGTGGGGTGGGTGGTTTTTTGGTCTTTTTAATGGGTTTTGGGTCTGGGATAATTTTCAGTATTTAGGGGGGCTGGTTACAAGTTATTGTCAAGGATTAAGAAAAAGGCTAAGCAAAGGAGATTAGATTTAAGGTTCTTGTTAAAAAAAAGAGAGAAAGAAAGAAAGAAAAGAAAAAGACAATTACTAATACTTTACATTGGATTGAATTGTTTTATATTGTATACAAATTTGAAACTGGTATTGTTAGAAAATGCTATATGTATATTTCTAATTGTATTTATACCATTCATTTAACAATGTAATACAAATTTCTGATCCTTGAATGTTATTATTACCAACTACTAGGATATAAAGAAATGAAAGTTAGTAGTTAGACATTTCAATAGAACTTGTAGTCATATTAGATATGTTTTAAAAATTGAGCAGAGATGTTTTAGACAGGTCATCTTCAAACCCTTCAGAGATCTACAGAATATGGCATTTAAAATGTTTTAATAACTTAGAAAATTTTTCTTTTTGAGACATGTCAGCTCCTGGCAGTACTAATCTACTTCAGAGAAAATATGGGCATTGAAGAAACTGCATATGGAGTCAACTTTCCTTGTGGCAAAAGTTAGCCACTGGACAACAAAGTATCCTCGAATCAACAGGACAAAATGGACAGACAGAACACGAAACAATGGACTACTGATTCTTACCAAAACAAGTGTGGTTATGGCTTTATCAAAAGGCATCTTCTGAGGCCAGGACAATATGGCCCCATCCCTGAAGTGGCCTTCGCATCCGGAAAAGGTACGGTGCCCTTTTCTTCGAAGGCAGCTTAACAGGCAGAGGGCCGATGGATTCTGTTGTACAATGGAACAGCAGCTGAAAGCTCATGCCTCTCAAAAGTAGACTGGCATTTAATAGAGGGATGTGGAGAAGAAGAGGATGCTGAGATGAAGCCATATATACACAGCCAAGAAGAATGGACAGCTGAATTAAAAAACTGTCAACAATTTCCAGAAATTAAAATCCTGAATCATGACAGGACACTAGTGGAATTCAGGTGTTTCTGGTACATGGACTGCTCTCACCCAATGTGAGATTGAACTGTTGACCTTGTGTACATCCTACTTCACAAATGAGTCTATCAGATACACTAAGCCTATAGGCTGAAGATGATGCCCCAACACTGCGGAGAAACCTCAGGTGACTGCCCAGGCAGCTGGCTGTTTCTGTCAACTTACAAATTTTTTGGAAGTTGCTTGCATGCACTTCCTGTTTTTTATTTTTGTTAGCTAATATTATTTCCTTCTTGGGTCTCTGAGGGAGTTGAAGATTAGTTAGTTATGGTTGAAGACTAGTTACTTATAGTTGAAAAATTAATTAGGATAGAAAGTGCATTAGATACATCTTGGATTTACCAAAATAGGATAGATAATGGAATTATTTTCTCTAATTTGTCCAATACCTGTTTAGGTATTTATTATTTGTATATATTGTATATAGTTATTGTACTTTTGTATATAGTTTTTCTTTTGTTAGTCATAACCTTTTGCTTTTTTTTTCTTTTTATTAAAATAGAAAAGGGGAAATGTGGTGGTAATCTAATTATACTGAAATGTGATTTTGATTGTATGTTAATAAATAAAGTTGCCCGGGGGTCAGAGCTATTAGAGCCATAGCAAAAGTGTGGCGGTGGTGGCACATGCCTTTAATCCCAGAAAGCCAGCCTTTAATCCCAGGGAGTGGTGGTAGAAAGCAAAAAGATATATAAGGCGTGAGGACCAGAAACTAGAAGCATTTGGCTGGTTAAGCTTTCAGGCTTTGGAGCAACACAGTTCAGCTGAGAGCTATTGGGATGAGGACACAGAAGCTTCCAGTCTGAGGAAACAGGACCAGCTGAGGAACTGGTGAGGTGAGATAGCTGTGGCTTGTTCTGTCTCTTTAAATAGACTAACAGACAGGAAATAGAGCCCTCATTCGGGAAGCTGGGACACCGCAGGCGGAAGGGTGAGATTTTGGCTCTGAGCTCTGACCTCTCGGCTTTCTCTTTTGCATTATTTCTGTGTTTCTTATTTAATAAAACGGTTGGTTACATCTATATAACTCTCTGCTGATTGTAGTCGGAAGTTTTCCTGTGTCCCACCTGGTCCTGCAGCAACTTGGTCCCAAGTAAAAACACAGAGGCTTATTATTAATTACAAACTGTATGGCCTATGGCTTTAGCTTCTTGCTAGCTAGCTCTTTCATCTTAAATTAACACATTCCCATTAATCTACATGTTGCCACGTGGCCTTGGCATTACCAGTCTGTTGGCATCTAGTTGCTCCTTTGGTGGTAGGTTGGCATCTCCTCAACTCTACCCTTATTATTATTTTTTTGTTTTGTTTTGTTTTGTTTTTCGAGACAGGGTTTCTCTGTATAACAGTCCTAGCTGTCCTGGAACTCACTGAGATCTGCCTGCTTCTGCCTCCCAAATGCTGAGATTAAAGGTGTGCTCCACTACCCTTCTTTTTTCACTGTCTCTTTTGGATTTTCCTGCCTGGCTCCATCCTGCCCTCCCATAGGTCAATGCAGCTTTATTTATTATCCAATGAGAGTCACACATATTCACAGCATACAGAAAGACATCCTACGGCAGTTGATCGAATGAAATGCTGAAGATCTTAGTAACCAGGGAACTCAAGGCTTTTGCACTCAAGAATAGTGCAAACAAAGTGCTTCTCATTTTTATTACTAAAGCAAGCTAAACATGAGGTGATGTTTATAGTTACCTTAGGCAATTACAAGTACAATGAGAGAATATATGTGGTGTTACTGTCTCATCGTCTTTGGTCATGTGAAAAAGAGCCAAGAGTATTCCTCTCAAGCCTTTGCCTTTCCCACAGAGATAACGTGGACATGCCAGAGTATTCCCTTGCTTTCAAGAGAATTCACTCAGCGTAGCTGATACAGTTCTTTCTAGAAGGCCACCTTGTGGGAAGAGCATTCTGCACTCTGCCCCATCCACAGCTCTCAGTAAGTTCACAGCTTTCTTACAGTATTTCAGTCACTGCTCTATTGCTGTGAGGAGACAACTTTTATAAAGAAAGTATTTAATTGGGGCTGGCTTACAGTTTCAAAGGTTAGTCGTTATCATCATGGGGGAAGCATGGTGGTAGGCATGGAGGCATGGCGGGCATGGTAATTGAAGGGTCCAGGAATATCAAAATATAAATTTATAAACTTAAAAAATAAAAACTGTCAGTCAGTCATCAGCTCTAAAGGTTAATGCTAACAATGGCTGTCTGCTTTACAGTCAGCTCCTCTATCAACAGCCAGGGGTTAACTTTTAACCCCCTTGCCCCTTAGAGCCAACAACTGCCTGGACCAAAGTTAACTTTTAATAGTTGTTTCTACGTGACTTCGAGCATGCATCCCATGCCTGATGGTCCTATGTGAATCCTAGCATGCACCCCATGCCTAATACTATAGAAAGGGGGCCAGTAACCACCTCCATGGCCACAGCCCCAGAATTCCAACATTGGCTGTGGTCTCACCTAGCTGATAAGCTTTTGTGCCCTTCAGTATTTTATTTTAATTTTAATTTATATTTATTTTTATTTTTCTGGAATAAAGTTTCTTCTGGTTTAATAGACTTTGGTGGTCTGTCCCCCATTATTGCAAGACCCCAGACCCAACAGTAATGGAGAAATAGTTGAAAGCTATATCCTAATATGCAGGCAGAGGGGGAGAGAAAGGGAAGGGGGGTGCCGCAAACATAGCATGGGCTTTTTGAAACCTCAAACCGTCTTCCCAGTAACACAATTCCTCTAAAATTGTAGATTAGGCCACACCTCCTGACCCTCCTAATCCTGTCAAAAAGTTCCATTCCCTGGTTCCTAAGCATTTGTCTCAGTTAGGGTTTCTATTACTGTGAAGAGACACCATGACCACAGTAACTCTTTTTTTTTTTTTTTTGGTTGTTCAAGACAGGGTTTCTCTGTAGCTTTGAAGCCTGTCCTGGAACTCACTCTGTAGACCAGGCTGGTCTTGAACTCACAGAGATCCGCCTGGCTCTGCCTCCCAAGTGCTACGATTACAGGCGTGCGCCACCACCCCCTGGCAAGCAACTCTTATAAAAGAAAGCATTTAATTGGAGTGACTTACAGTTTCAGAGGTTTAGTCTATTATTATGGCAGGAAGCAAGGCGGCATGCAGACAAATGTGGTATTTGAGTGGTAGCTGAGAGTTCTATATCTTGATCAGTAGGCAACAGGAAGCAGCTGTGTGTCACATTGGGCATAGCTTGAGCAATAAGACCTCAAAGCCCACTTCTACAGTGACACACACTTCCTCCAACAAGGCCACACCAACTCCAAGGCCACAGCTCCTAATAGTGCCACTCCCTATGGGCCAAGCATTCAAACACATGAGAACCTGGAGGCCATGCCTATTCAAACCACCACAGCATTAAAATATTTGCACCTATAGAGGCCATTCTTATTCAAATCACTGCATAAAGGTTTCCACATCTTTCATGATGTTTGACCAGACTTCCTACCTTGTTTGAAAATTATCCTCAGTATATTCTTCCTAGAGTTTTCCATTATTCAATGTAACTTGGTTTAAAAGTAAAAACATTAGTCTGACAGTTACCTATTTTGTATCTTCTAAAAGAAACTTCACGTTGGGAGTATCTTTATTTTAAATACAGAGTCCTAAATTCCCAAATAATAAAAGTTCTTCCTAGTAAGAAAAAAGAGAGAATAAAAACTAGGCCCAACTTGTTGTCTTACTGTGCTGCTATTTATATTAAAAACCTCAACATGTAAGAAAATATTCAAAATTCTGCCTACCTTGGAGTAAATTTGATATATTCATTCATGTTTGTGATACATGGAGGTTTTGAGTTGACTTCTCTTATTCAAATCATCGAGAGAAAAAAAAATCAGTCTCCAATGAGAGAACATTAATATTGTTTTTTGGATTTTTTTTTAAAGCAAAATTGGCCAAATGCTAGGGCCAAACTGATATCATCAGAGGTAAAAATATGTGCCCAAGAATATAAATACTAGTTACACTACTAAAAATGTTTTTTAATTTATTATTACTTCATTTTTAATTTTATGCATCTGAGTGTTTTGTCTGTATGTGTACATGTGCATCATGTGTGTGCAGTACTCACAGAGACCAGAAGGGGCATCAGTTCTATAGCTGGAGGGAAGATTGTTGTTAGCCCATGTGGGTTCTGGGAATCAAACCTGGGTCCTCTGCAGCAGCAGCAGCAAGTGTTTCTAACTGCCCAAACACCTCTCCAGCATCCCTAAAATAACTTTTAAAGGGAATACCTTAGAAAAGGGTTTATGTTTAGAAAGAGGACCTATAGAGAAAGTGTCATTTCAAAACACAGTAAAGGGAAAAAATTGTAACCTGAACGTGTACCCTAATAGCTCACATTTTCCAATTAAATGAGCCATCAAAGCATCCCATTGTATAGTTAACCAAGATTTTAAAAAATGCTAGATAATGGTTTTTGTTGTTGAAAAATAAATGACAATACTGAAATGAATGGCAAAATGAAACTCCTATTTGAGTTTTATTTCCTTCTTTATTATAAAATAAACAACAGACCATAGTTATGCCTATAAATTATTTCCCACAGTTATGCCTACAAGTTATTTCCCACAAGTCTGATATTTTGTTTTTACTGCTGTCACTAATAAAAATTGGCATGTTGGGGAAAGGCAATTTTTATTACAAAGAAAAACAAAACTATACTAGATTGTTATTATGTTTCTTCAATATGTAAGTATTCACTTCCTTCTGCCAAAGTCAGAATATAGCACAAGATAGCCTGGAGTCAGGTATAGCAACAAGATAACAATACCAACCAAATTATTATTCACAAATAAGAATTACTCCAATTTAGTTATTGAGTGCTAACCTTTCATAAGATTATAACTAACCACATGACATGATGTTATGGCAATGGACTCCAATTGGTCAGTAAAAAATAGAAACAAAACTTAATTAAAAGCTAAGAAATTCTTTCAATAACTCTTAGGGTTTCTATTGCTGCGATGAAACACCATGACCAAAAAGCAAGTTGGGGAAGAAAGGATTATTTGGCTTATACTTCCAGATCGTAGTCCATCACAGGAGAAAGGACAGGAACTCAAGCAGGGTTGGAACCCAGAAGCAGGAGCTGATGCAGAGACCATGGAGGGTGCTACTTACTGGCTTGTTCCCCATGGCTTGCTTTCTTATAGAACCCAGGACCACCAGCCCAGGGGTGGCACCACCCACCATGGACTGGGCTCTCCCTCATTGATCACTAATTGAGAAAATGCCTTATGGCTGGATTTCATGGAGGCATTTCCTCAACTGAGCCTCCTTCCTCTCTGATGACTCTAGCTTGTGTTGACACACAAAACCACTCAGTACATTCTCATTGTAGTGGGCAGAATGATAGTCTCAAAAGTACTTCAAATACTTCAAATAATACTCCACAAGACTATTTGAAATCTTATAAGAATCCTGTTTTACAGGGGAGACACTCCATTGTTCCAAACTTAAAGGGATATAGAAAAACAAGGAATGGGGGGCAGGGCTGTAGATTCTTCCTTAGTTGCTTCCTGCTGAGGAACGTCATTGTTGGGGTGGGGTAGTTCTGGATCTGTTGAAAAAGGGCGTCCTCTGGCCACCTAGCAGGAGGAGAGTTTTAACTTTGGCTGCAATGGATCATGCGATTGTCACCCTGCATTCCCGGAGAGACCAAAGGGGGTAAGAGTTGGATGGTCCATGGCTCATTGGTTTTCTTTTCAGAGGTCACCCCAACTGTTTTCAGGGGCTTGAGGCACCAATCTTCTTTAACTGCTTCAGGCTGACAAAAAATTGATGAGGAGACGAAGAGAGCAGTAGCTAGAGTGCCCCAGAAGAGGGTCCATCCAAGGGGCCATGATAAACTGTAACAGATGGCAAAGATCTAGAACATAAGTCAGGAGGTGACTGTACAAGTTTTTTGTTGCTTTTTGTTTGTTTGTTTTGTTTGTTTGTTTGTTTGAGACAGGGTTTCTCTGTGTAGCTTTGCGCCTTTCCTAGAACTCACTTGGTAGCCCAGGTTGGCCTTGAACTCACAGAGATCCGCCTAGCTCTGCCTCCCAAGTGCTGGGATTCAAGGTGTGCGCCAACAACGCCTGGCATTTTTTTGTTTTTTCGAGACAGGGTTTCTCTGTAGCTTTGGAGCCTGTCCTGGATCTCGCTCTGTAGACCAGGCCAGCCTCGAACTCACAGAGATCCGCCTGGCTCTGCCTCCCAAGTGCTGGGATTAAAGGCGTGCGCCGCCGCCGCCGCCGCCGCCGCCGCCCAGCGACTGTACAAGTTTGTAGTGAATATTTAGGAGACAAAGTTAATGAGGAAAAATTTTATACCAAGATTAACATAAATGAATATAAGAGTAAATACAAAGTTAGCACAAAGTTAAATGTAATTGTACAAATGACTGGACCATGTACTAGAGTTCTGTAGCAGAATAAAGTAACTGTACTAGCTGTTTGTTTACATCAGACTCCCGCGTAAGGAACAAGCACCTGGAAGCTTTGTAAAAAGAAGTCAGTTAAATTCAGCATCTAGCTGACAATTTAAATGAGAAAGAGAATCCTGCTGAGGCACTTTTATAGGATTGTCTAGCAAACTTCCAAAGATACTACTTGGGTATTCTGAATAACTTTCCAAACTGGGTTTGATGACAGTGTCTGGCAACCTCTTTTAATCAGTGTGGACCCTAGAATTAGCTTTTGCTAGGAGGAAGACTTGAAAGCCAGGGTAAAGGGCATGGCCCATTGAACCAGCATGAAGGTCACCTACCAGTCAGGTGGTAGGCTTAGGTACAAGGTTTCTATGTTCACAGCATCTTCATATGTCAGTTCTGGAGACATTGAGGGCAAAGGACTTGCTTCTCTCTCTCTCTCTCTCTCTCTCTCTGTCTCTCGTTTTAGAGATTTAGGATGCAGACTCTAAGATCCTCCATTGGGCAAGAGAAACCACCTCCCTCTCATGTGACACATGAAGAGTAGGTCCTTTTTCTCCATATTTTCTGTAGACAAGGAGGAAGCTTTTCTGGTTTGGCCTGCGCGGCTGCTGCTGGTCATACCTACACAGCTGGGGGCAGAGCAGCAGAGTTTTGGCAGGTCTTGCCTCCCTGGGCATCCCTATCCTGAAATGTGCATCCTCTTCTGTAGTGCAACCTGCTCTGGTAGAACTGAGATCCAACCAAGGGAACTACTTGGGGACCTCCTGCCATGCAAGTGTATTATAAATTTAACTCATTTTACTCATCATTCAATTCTTCATAACCATTTTTTAAAAATATATCTGATTTTGAATATTATTTAACATTAAACAAACTTTAACTTTGCTTTAACTTGTTTTGAGTTATTTGTTTTAGGCTCAATTTTAAAAAAAATACAAAAGACTATATGATGAGAGATATAAATTGGTTTTCCCCTCCAAGCTTGGCTCTGTAAATGAATTACATTTGTACTTAACATGACTACAAACAGTTCTGAGCACATTCAAGAATCTATTTTTAAAGTGACTGACCATTAACTCTTTTTTTGTTTTTGTTTTTGTTTGTTTTTTGAGACAGGGTTTCTCCGTGTAACAGTCTTGGCTGTCCTGGAACTCACTCTGTAGACCAGGGTGGCCTCAAACTCATTGAGATCTGCCTGCCTCTGCCTCCAGAGTGCTGGGATTAAAGGTGTGAGCCGCCGCCACCCGGCAGACCATTAACTCTTAAGTCTTACTTATATTTAACCATTTGCAATAAGTAACTTTTAAAAGATTAGCATTTCATAATTTTGTTATGAGGAACCCACCAGAGATGACCACACAGACGGAGTTTTTAGCCAATCGAAAGTCTTTATTCCTCCTCCCCTCCCCCTCAGCCACCTGCGGCAGGCAGGAGAGCTCAGCCTGTGCCTCCAGAGAGCAGCCCCTGAACTTCTGGGCAGCGCAGTAGAGCTGAGCCTGTTGATTCGGGCAAGGATGAGCCAGCCACAAGGACGTGAGAAGGTGAGACCCAGCTCTCATCTGCCATATGGTGCGTAGGTGAAGGAGAGATGCCCCCCGCCCCCACACCCCTCACTGCCTGTGGCAGGTGGGAGAGCTGGTCCTACCCCTCACGGGCTGCAGCACTCGGGAGCCGAAGTCCTACACCTCACCTGGGCAGCACAGTAGAGCTGACCCTGTTGGCAGGGACACACGTGAGCTGGTCCTGAGGGCATGAGAGTGGGAGAGCTGGCCCTGCCCTCCTCATCTGCCATGTGGTGGTGTGGGCAAGGGAAAGAGGCCCTCGCCCCCTCACCCCTTTCCACCTAGAGCAGGTGGGAGAGCTGGCCTGGGGGGAGCGGGAATGAGAATGGAAGAACTGGCCCCTGTACTTTGCCTGGGTAACACAGTAGAGCTGGCCCTGGTGGTGTAGGAGCAAGTTAGTTGGCCCTGAGTGCATGATTAAGAAAGTTGGCATGAACCGGGCGGTGGTGGCACACACCTTTAATCCCAGCACTTGGGAGGCAGAGGCAGGCGGATCTCTGTGAGTTCGAGGCCAGCCTGGTCTACAAAATGAGTTCCAGGAAGGGCACAAAGCTACACAGAGAAATCCTCTCTCGAAAAACCAAAAAGAAAAGAAAAAGAGAGAAAGAGAGAAAGAGAGAGAGAGAGAGAGAGAGAGAGAGAGAGAGAGAGAGAGAGAGAGAGAGAGAGAGAGAGAGAAGTTGGCATTTAGGGCTGGAGAGATGGCTCAGAGGTTAAGAGCACTGGCTGCTCTTCCAGAGGTCCTGAGTTCAATTCCCAGCAACCACATGGTGGCTCACAACCATCTGTAATTAGATCTGGTGCCCTCTTCTGGCCTGCAGTCATACGTGCAGGCAGAACACTATACATGATAAATAAATAAATCTTAAAAAAAAAAAAAAAAAGGAAAGAAAAGAAAGTTGGCATTTAATAATCAGGAGAGATACAGAACGGAGTGGCGCCTGTTTTCCTCTTTCTACTTCCTCTGTCTTTGGCTACCATGCATAACAAAAGTTGGGGGTTGAGATCACAGGATGTCTTACTTTATGTTTGTGTAAGTTTCTGTCACCTCAATATATTGAGGTTATTACCAATCATCCCAGTATAAGAGAGGCTTTCAAAAATGCATCTTTGAGTCTGGTATGGTAGTATTTTCAGCACCTGGGAGGCTGAGTCAGGAGGATCACCAAGAGTTTGAGGCCAACTTGAACTGTGTATCTACCTAGAGTTTGTATCAAAAACAAAACAAAACTGCATCTTTGCCAGCTACGGCAAAGGTGATATACACCTATCATCCCAGCACTTAGATGACATAGCAAGATGTCACCATCTCAAAACAACAACAAAAAAGTTAATCTTGCCAGGCAGTGTTGGCACACACCTTTAATCTCAGCACTCAGGAGGCAGAGGCAGGAGGATCTCTATGAGTTTGAGGCCAGCCTGGGCTACAGAGTGAGTTCTAGGAAAGGCTCCAAAGGTACACAGAGAAACCCTGTCTCAAAAAGACAAAAAAAGAAAGAAAGAAAGAAAGAAAGAAAGAAAGAAAGAAAGAAAGGAAGGAAGGAAGGAAGGAAGGAAGGAAGGAAGAAAGAAAGAAAGAATTAAGGAAAGAAAGAAAGAGAGAGAGAAAGAAGGAAAGAAAGAAAGAAAGAAAGAAAGAAAGAAAGAAAGAAAGAAAGAAAGAAAAGAAAAGAAAAGTTAATCTCATTTAAAATGCCTGCAAAAGAAACTTTAACCCTGGTGTATATAGCTGAAGAGCTCTTGATGGTTTCCAGGGGAAGGAAAGTTAGTTTTCTTTAAAAGTGTGTCCCTGCTAGGTTAGCCATTCTCCAGTGGATGGCCCCACATCAATGAGTATATGGGCAGCAGAAAGTGGAATCCCATGGGCTATTAAAAAAGAGGAGCCAAGCGATGGTAGCACACTCCTTTACTCCCAGCACTCGGGAGGTAGAGACAAGTTCCAGGGCAGGTTCCAAAAAGCTACAGAGAAACCCTGCCTCAAAAAACAAAAACAGCCAGGCAATGGTGGTGTACGCCTTTAATCCCAGCACTCAGGAGGCAGAGGCAGGCAGATATCTGTGAGTTCGAGGCCAGCCTGGTCTACAGAGTGAGTTCCAGGAAAGGCTCCAAAGGTACACAGAGAAACCCTGCCTCAAAAAACAAAAACAGGCCGGGCGGTGGTGGCGCACGCCTTTAATCCCAGCACTTGGGAGGCAGAGCCAGGTGGATCTCTGTGAGTTCGAGGCCAGCCTGGTTTCCAAAGCGAGTTCCAGGAAAGGCGCAAAGCTACACAGAGAAACCCTGTCTCGAAAAAACCAAAAAAAAAAAAAACAAAAAAAAACAAAAAAAAAAAAAACAAAAACAAACAAACAAACAAAAAAAGAGGACATAAAGTTGGGAAAGGATGGAGTAGATCTGGGAGTTAGAGTGAGGAGTAGGAGGTAAATATAATCAAAATACAAGGCATATATTGCCAGTGGTCATGTCAGAGGAGCAGCAGATGGCAGTTGACTTCAGGGTGTCAGCCCACCAGGAGGTGAATCCCTAATGGGTAAATTTCAAATACGCAAGGCCCCGAGACCACAGACTCCAGAATGTCTTTTGCTCCTGCTGTGTCTTCACATGTTTGCTGCTGCCATCTTTCTCTGGTGTCTGGCATGGTGTGGATGGATGTGGGGAGACCCCCACTGCCTGTGATGTAGTGTGTTTATCTCATGGAAATATCCCGTTCTACTGGGCATTTTTACCTGTGGGTTATTATTATGAAGATGATTTCTTCTTAAGCTATACTGCCTAATTGATAATAATGATAGCTTATACAAAGTTTTGATGAATAAAAATTAAACAAGGAAGCATCACACAGCTAGAACACATGAGTTTCTATTGAGGAGCCATATAGACTGTGGCTTAGGTTAATGATTAAGAAAAACAACGGAGTCCCAGTAGCCCAGCTAGCTTAAATTCTTTTAACCTTAATGTTGGGAGATGTGTTTACAAGTTTTGGAGTGCATCATAGCTGAAACAAAGCTTTGAAAATAACTTAAAGTTAGACTAAGACATTTTGTCAAATAGCTTTGAGGTGAAAAACCCAAGAAGACAATCTAAAGTTTTAGAAAGGCACATAGTTGAATGAGGAACTTGTTAAGATCAAGGATCAAGAACAAAGCAGCACAATTAACTTTAGCTGACATGCCTTTCTTGCTAGGATTGTTTGATAACCAAAGGTGATGATTAATTCCTTACACCCATTTCTACCCTCAATCTCCTGATATAAAAAACTATTGATGAGTTGGTATGCACCCTAAAGATTTAAAGTAGAGCTGACATTGTTTTTCATATACAAAAGTTTAGATTTGTAATTTTTTTTAAGATTTCTTATAAGATTACCTTTCGAGATAAGTAATCAAGTGATTGGTCCTTTCTTCGTAACTGCAAAACACAGCCTGCCAGTAAAAGAACTGACCAAGAAGAATATCTTGCTTGCTTACACTGTTAATCTATAGCAAGTTGCTTGGGTATGAATGTATGTGGGTTCTTGAGATAATTTGTTTTTCATCTGTAATATGCAAAATGGTTAATTATGTTAGGGGATATGGAAATTATACTGTTTTTTTTTTACTTGTATTCATTGTAATCATTCATCTGAAAAATAGAATGAAACCACATTATAATTTTCATATTGCCCGGTTTTGCTGGGTTATATAACCTGTAAGGGAAAGAACAAAGATAGAGTTAAAATGAGTTAAAGGAAAACATTAAGAATGAGAGAGTTAGGGCTGGAGCGACGGCTCAGCCGTTAAAGGCTAGGCTCACAACCAAAAAATATAAGAGAGAGTTAGGAAGAAAAGATCAGGAAAATAAAGAATAGAGACTGCAAAAGAAAAAGAAAAAGGAAAGGTCTGAAGAAAACCATCAAGAGAGTGTGTGAGTGTCTTTCCCCCTAACCCCTCAGATAAAAAAAGTCATAGTACGTGCTGACTCTGTGGATTCCCTTTGAGCCCTGTGATGCTGGAGGCTGGCCCCCAAGACATCAAAAATGCATTTATTAAATTCTTGCGGGGGGGGGGGGGGGGGGCGTGGTGGCGCACGCCTTTAATCCCAGCACTCAGGAAGCAGAGCCAGGAGGATCTCTGTGAGTTCGAGGCCAGCCTGGTCTACAAAGCAAGTTCCAGGAAAGGCACAAAGCTACACAGAGAAACCCTGTCTTGAAAAACAAAACACAAACAAACAAAACAAAAATTCTCAAAAAATACTATTTTAGACATACTATCTAGATCCTGTGGCCAAATCAAGTTGAACATAAAAGTATACATCATCTTGAGCACAACACATATGCCACATCTTAGTCTTTTGTAGAGGATCAATCTTATGAAACTGCATACCAAAATTAATCAATTAGAGCCTAGGCGACACAAACTTCATCAGGTGGGAGAAGTTCAAACCAAGGCTTGGCTCTAGACACAGAACATAAAGAGAATTTGCCTCTGCCATTTCCCTCCCTTCCCCTAGACACATAGCCCTGGTAGGATGAGCATGTTCTGAGGTCACAGACGAGATCACAGTTCCACAGTGAACAACGTGTGAACACCTATTCACCCACAGCCCTGAGCATCCCACTCTTTCTGGGTGCAAAGGGAATTGTGGGAGACAATCAAGGAAGTGGGCTGGAGATATAGA